>NW_027223038.1:0-665336 GCF_043380555.1 Nothobranchius furzeri
GAGGAGCGTCTTGCCACATGTCAACACTGGGTCTGACTGAGGGCCTCCATGAGAGAAGCCCAAGCAAGACGCGCCCCGAGGAGAGTCTTGCCACATGTCAACACTGGGTCTGACATAGGGCATCCAGGAGAGAGGCCCAAGCAATACGCGCCCCGAGGAGCGTCTTGCCACATGTCACCACTGGGTCTGACTGAGCGCCTCCAGGAGAGAGGCCCAAGCAAGAAGCGCCCCGAGGAGCGTCTTGCCACGTGTCAACACTGGGTCTGATTGAGGGCCTTCGGGAGAGAGGCCCAAGCAAGACGCGCCCCGAGGAGCGTCTTGCCACATGTCACCACTGGGTCTGACTGAGCGCCTCCGGGAGAGAGGCCAAAGCAAGACGCGCCCCGAGGAGCGTCTTGACACATGTCAACACTGGGTCTGACAGAGGGCCTCCAGGAGAGATGCCCAAGCAAGACGCGCCCCGAGGAGTGACTTGCCACATGTCAACACTGGGTCTGACTGAGCGCCTCCAGGATAGAGGCCCAAGCATGACGAGCCCCGAGGAGCGTCTTGCCACGTGTTAACACTGGGTCTGACTTAGCGCCTCCAGGAGAGAGGCCCAAGCAAGATGTGCCCCGAGGAGCGTCTTGCCACGTGTCACCACTGGGTCTGATTGAGCACCTCCAGGAGAGAGGACCCAGCAAGACGCGCCCCGAGGAGCGTCTTGCCTTATGTCAGCACTCGGTCTGACTGAGCGCCTCCAGGAGAGAGGCCCAAGCAAGATGCGCCCCAAGGAGCGTCTTGCCACATGTCACTACTCGGTCTGACTGAGCGCCTCCAGGAGAGAGGCCCAAGCAAGAAGTGCCCCGAGGAGCGTCACGCCACATGTCAACAATGGGTCTGACTGAAGGCCTCCAGGAGAGAAGCCCAAGCAAGACGCGCCTCGAGGAGCGTCTTGCCACATGTCAACACTGGGTCTGACTGAGGGCCTCCAGGAGAGAGGCCCAAATGAGACGCGCCCGGAGGAGCGTCTTGCCACATGTCAGCACTCGGTCTGACTGAGCGCCTACAGGAGAGAGGCCCAAGCAAGACGCGCCCCCAGGAGCATCTTGACACATGTCTCCTCTGGGTCTGACTGAGCGCCTCCAGGAGAGAGGCCCAAGCAAGACGGGCCCCGAGGAGCGTCTTGTCACATGTCACTACTCGGTCTGACTGAGCGCCTCCAGGAGAGAGGCCCAAGCAAGACGTGCCCCGAGGAGCGTCTTGCCACATGTCAACAATGGGTCTGACTGAGGGCCTCCAGGAGAGAAGCCCAAGCAAGAAGCGCCCCGAGGAGCGTCTTGCCACAGGTCAACACTGGGTCTGACTGAGCGCCTCCAGGAGAGAGGCCCAAGCAAGACACGCCCTGAGGAGAGTCTTGCCACATGTCAACACTGGGTCTGACAGAGGGCATCCAGGAGAGAGGCCCAAGCAATACGCGCCCCAAGGAGCGTCTTGCCACATGTCACCACTGGGTCTGACTGAGCGCCTCCAGGAGAGAGGCCCAAGCAAGAAGCGCCCCGAGGAGCGTCTTGCCACGTGTCAACACTGGGTCTGATTGAGGGCCTTCTGGAGAGAGGCCCAAGCAAGACGCGCCCCGAGGAGTGTCTTGCCACATGTCAACAATGGGTCTGACTGAGGGCCTCCAGGAGAGAAGCCCAAGCAAGACGCGCCCCGAGGAGCTTCTTGCCACATGTCAGCACTCGGTCTGACTGAGCGCCTCCAGGAGAGAGGCCCAAGCAAGACGCGCCCCGAGGAGCGTCTTGACACATGTCAACACTGGGTTTGACAGAGGGCCTCCATGAGAGAGGTCCAAGCAAGACGCGCCCCGAGGAGCGTCTTGCCTTATGTCAGCACTCGGTCTGACTGAGCGCCTCCAGGAGAGAGGCCCAAGCAAGACTTCCCCCGAGGAGCGTCTTGCCACATGTCACTACTCGGTCTGACTGAGCGCCTCCAGGAGAGAGGCCCAAGCAAGACGTGCCCCGAGGAGCGTCTTGCCACATGTCAACAATGGGTCTGACTGAGGGCCTCCAGGAGAGAAGCCCAAGCAAGACGCGCCCCGAGGAGCATCTTGCCACATGTCAGCACTTGATCTGACTGAGCGCCTCCAGGAGAGAGGCCCAAGCAAGACGCTCCCCGAGGAGCGTCTTGCCACATGTCAACACTGGGTCTGACTGAGCGCCTCCAGGAGAGAGGCCCAAGCAAGACGCGCCCCGAGGAGAGTCTTGCCACATGTCAGCACTGGGTCTGACTGAGCGCCTCCAGGAGAGAGGCCCAAGCAAGACACGCCCCGAGGAGTGTCTTGCCACATGTCAGCACTGGGTCTGACTGAGCGCCTCCAGGAGAGAGGCCCAAGCAAGACACGCCCCGAGGAGTGTCTTGACACATGTCAACACTGGGTCGGACTGAGGGCCTCCATGAGAGATGCCCAAGCAAGACGCGCCCCGAGGAGAGTCTTGCCACATGTCAACACTCGGTCTGACAGAGGGCATTCAGGAGAGAGGCCCAAGCAATACGCGCCCCGAGTAGCGTCTTGCCACATGTCACCACTGGGTCTGAATGAGCGCCTCCAGGAAAGAGGCCCAACCAAGACGCGCCCCGAGGAGTGTCTTGCCACATGCCAACACTGGGTCTGACTGAGCGCCTCCAGGAGAGAGGCCCAAGCAAGACGCGCCCCGAGGAGCGTCTTGCCACATGTCAACAATGGGTCTGACTGAGGGCCTCCAGGAGAGAGGCCCAAGCAAGATGCGCCCGGAGGAGCGTCTTGCCACATGTCAACAATGGGTCTGTCTGAGGGCCTCCAGGAGAGAGGCCCAAGCAAGATGCGCCCGGAGGAGCGTCTTGCCACATGTCAACAATGGGTCTGACTGAGGGCCTCCAGGAGAGAGGCCCAAGCAAGACGCGCCCCGAGGAGCGTCTTGACACATGTCAACACTGGGTCTGACAGAGGACCTCCAGGAGAGAGGCCCAAGCAAGACGCGCCCCGAGGAGTGTCTTGCCACATGTCACCACTGGGTCTGACTGAGCGCCTCCAGGAGAGAGGCCCAAGCAAGACGCGCCCCGAGGAGCGTCAGGCCACATGTCACTACTCAGTCTGACTGAACGCCTCCAGGAGAGAGGCCCAAGCAAGACGCGCCCCGAGGAGCGTCTTGCCACATGTCAGCACTGGGTCTGACTGAGCGCCTCCAGGAGAGAGGCCCCAGCAAGACGCGCCCCGAGGAGCGTCTAGCCTTATGTCAGCACTCTGTCTGACTGAGCGCCTCCAGGAGAGAGGCCCAAGCAAGACGCGCCCCGAGGAGCATCTTGCCACATGTCAACAATGGGTCTGACTGAGGGCCTCCAGGAGAGAGGCCCAAGCAAGATGCGCCCGGAGGAGCGTCTTGCCACATGTCAACAATGAGTCTGAAAGAGGGCCTCCAGGAGAGAGGCCCAAGCAAGACGCGCCCCGAGGAGCGTCTTGCCACATGTCACCTCTGGTTCTGACTGAGCGCCTCCAGGAGAGAGGCCCAAGCAAGACGCGCCCCGAGGAGCGTCTTGTCACATGTCAACACTGGGTCTTTCTGAGCGCCTCCAGGAGAGAAGCCCAAGCAAGACGCGCCCCGAGGAGCGTCTTGCCACATGTCAGCACTCGGTCTGACTGAGCGCCTCCAGGAGAGAGGCCCAAGCAAGACGCGCCCCGAGGAGCGTCTTGCCACATGTCAACAATGGGTCTGACTGAGGGCCTCCAGGAGAGAAGCCCAAGCAAGACGCGCCCCGAGGAGCGTCTTGACACGTGTCAACACTGGGTCTGATTGAGGGCCTTCTGGAGAGAGGCCCAAGCAAGACGCGCCCCGAGGAGTGTCTTGCCACATGTCACCACTTGGTCTGACTGAGCGCCTCCAGGAGAGAGGCCCAAGCAACACGCGCCCCGAGGAGCGTCAGGCCACATGTCACTACTCAGTCTGACTGAGTGCCTCCAGGAGAGAGGCCCAAGCAAGACGCGCCCCGAGGAGCGTCTTGCCACATGTCAACAATGGGTCTTACTGAGGGCCTCCAGGAGAGAAGCCCAAGCAAGACGCGCCCCGAGGAGCTTCTTGCCACAGTACTCAGCACTCGGTCTGACTGAGCGCCTCCAGGAGAGAGGCCAAAGCTAGATGGGCCCCGAGGAGCGTCTTGACACATGTCAACACTGGGTCTGACAGAGGGCCTCCATGAGAGAGGACCAAGCAAGACGCGCCCCGAGGAGTGTCTTGCCACATGTCAACACTGGGTCTGACTGAGCGCCTCCAGGAGAGAGGCCCCAGCAAAACGCGCCCCGAGGAGTGTCTTGCCTTATGTCAGCACTCGGTCTGACTGAGCGCCTCCAGGAGAGAGGCCCAAGCAAGACGCGCCCCGAGGAGCGTCTTGCCACATGTCACTACTCGGTCTGACTGAGCGCCTCCAGGAGAGAGGCCCAAGCAAGACGTGCCCCGAGGAGCGTCTTGCCACATGTCAACAATGGGTCTGACTGAGGGCCTCCAGGAGAGAAGCCCAAGCAAGACGCGCCCCGAGGAGCGTCTTGCCACATGTCAACACTGGGTCTGACTGAGGGCCTCCAGGAGAGAGGCCCAAATGAGACGCGCCCCGAGGAGCGTCTTGCCACATGTCAGCACTGGGTCTGATTGAGGGCCTTCTGGAGAGAGGCCCAAGCAAGACGCGCCCCGAGGAGTGTCTTGCCACATGTCAACAATGGGTCTGACTGAGGGCCTCCAGGAGAGAAGCCCAAGCAAGATGCGCCCCGAGGAGCGTCTTGCCACATGTCAGCACTCGGTCTGACTGAGCGCCTCCAGGAGAGAGGCCCAAGCAAGACGCGCCCCGAGGAGCGTCTTGCCACATGTCAACAATGGGTCTGACTGAGGGCCTCCAGGAGAGAAGCCCAAGCAAGACGCGCCCCGAGGAGCGTCTTGCCACATGTCAGCACTGGGTCTGATTGAGGGCCTTCTGGAGAGAGGCCCAAGCAAGACGCGCCCCGAGGAGCGTCTTGCCACATGTCAACAATGGGTCTGACTTAGGGCCTCCAGGAGAGAAGCCCAAGCAAGACGCGCCCCGAGGAGCGTCTTGGCACATGTCAGCACTCGGTCTGACTGAGCGCCTCCAGGAGAGAGGCCCAAGCAAGACGCACCCCGAGGAGCGTTTTGCCACATGTGAACACTGGGTCTGACTGAGCGCCTCCAGAAGAGAGGCCCAAGCAAGACGCGCCCGGAGGAGCGTCTTGCCACATGTCAGCACTCGGTCTGACTGAGCGCCTCCAGGAGAGAGGCCCAAGCAAGACGCGCCCCGAGGAGCATCTTGACACATGTCTCCTCTGGGTCTGACTGAGCGCCTCCAGGAGTGAGGCCCAAGCAAGACGTTTCCCGAGGAGCGTCTTGCCACATGTCAACACTGGGTCTGACTGAGCGCCTCCAGGAGAGAGGCCCAAGCAAGAAGCGCCCCGAGGAGCGTCTTGCCACGTGTCAACACAGGGTCTGATTGAGGGCCTTCTGGAGAGAGGCCCAAGCAAGACGCGCCCCGAGGAGCGTCTTGCCACGTGTCAACACTGGGTCTGACTTAGCGCCTCCAGGAGAGAGGCCCAAGCAAGATGCGCCCCAAGGAGCGTCTTGCCACGTGTCACCACTGGATCTGATTGAGCACCTCCAGGAGAGAGGCCCCAGCAAGACGCGCCCCGAGGAGTGTCTTGCCTTATGTCAGCACTCGGTCTGACTGAGCGCCTCCAGGAGAGAGGCCCAAGCAAGACGCGCCCCGAGGAGCATCTTGACACATGTCTCCTCTGGGTCTGACTGAGCGCCTCCAGGAGTGAGGCCCAAGCAAGACGTTTCCCGAGGAGCGTCTTGCCACATGTCAACACTGGGTCTGACTGAGCGCCTCCAGGAGAGAGGCCCAAGCAAGAAGCGCCCCGAGGAGCGTCTTGCCACGTGTCAACACAGGGTCTGATTGAGGGCCTTCTGGAGAGAGGCCCAAGCAAGACGCGCCCCGAGGAGCGTCTTGCCACGTGTCAACACTGGGTCTGACTTAGCGCCTCCAGGAGAGAGGCCCAAGCAAGATGCGCCCCAAGGAGCGTCTTGCCACGTGTCACCACTGGGTCTGATTGAGCACCTCCAGGAGAGAGGCCCCAGCAAGACGCGCCCCGAGGAGTGTCTTGCCTTATGTCAGCACTCGGTTCGACTGAGCGCCTCCAGGAGAGAGGCCCAAGCAAGAGGCACCCCGAGGAGCGTCTTGCCACATGTCAACACTGGGTCTGACTGAGGGCCTTCTGGAGAGAGGCCCAAGCAAGACGCGCCCCGAGGAGCGTCTTGCCACATGTCAACAATGGGTCTGACTTAGGGCCTCCAGGAGAGAAGCCCAAGCAAGACGCGCCCCGAGGAGCGTCTTGGCACATGTCAGCACTCGGTCTGACTGAGCGCCTCCAGGAGAGAGGCCCAAGCAAGACGCAACCCGAGGAGCGTTTTGCCACATGTGAACACTGGGTCTGACTGAGCGCCTCCAGAAGAGAGGCCCAAGCAAGACGCGCCCGGAGGAGCGTCTTGCCACATGTCAGCACTCGGTCTGACTGAGCGCCTCCAGGAGAGAGGCCCAAGCAAGACGCGCCCCGAGGAGCATCTTGACACATGTCTCCTCTGGGTCTGACTGAGCGCCTCCAGGAGAGAGGCCCAAGCAAGACGTGCCCCGAGGAGCGTCTTGCCACATGTCAACAATGGGTCTGACTGAGGGCCTCCAGGAGAGAAGCCCAAGAAAGACGCGCCCTGAGGAGCGTCTTGCCACATGTCAGCACTGGGTCTGATTTAGGGCCTTCTGGAGAGAGGCCCAAGCAAGACGCGCCCCGAGGAGCGTCTTGCCACATGTCAACAATGGGTCTGACTGAGGGCCTCCAGGAGAGAAGCCCAAGCAAGATGCGCCCCGAGGAGCGTCTTGCCACATGTCAGCACTCGGTCTGACTGAGCGCCTCCAGGAGAGAGGCCCAAGCAAGACGCGCCCCGAGGAGCGTCTTGCCACATGTCAACAATGGGTCTGACTGAGGGCCTCCAGGAGAGAAGCCCAAGCAAGACACGCCACGAGGAGCGTCTTGCCACATGTCAGCACTGGGTCTGATTGAGGGCCTTCTGGAGAGAGGCCCAAGCAAGACGCGCCCCGAGGAGCGTCTTGCCACATGTCAACAATGGGTCTGACTTAGGGCCTCCAGGAGAGAAGCCCAAGCAAGACGCGCCCCGAGGAGCGTCTTGGCACATGTCAGCACTCGGTCTGACTGAGCGCCTCCAGGAGAGAGGCCCAAGCAAGACGCACCCCGAGGAGCGTTTTGCCAGACGTGAACACTGGGTCTGACTGAGCGCCTCCAGAAGAGAGGCCCAAGCAAGACGTGCCCCGAGGAGCGTCTTGCCACATGTCAACACTGGGTCTGACTGAGCTCCTCCAGGAGAGAGGCCCAAGCAAGACGTGCCCCGAGGAGAGTCTTGCCACATGTGAACACTGGGTCTGACTGAGCGCCTCCAGGAGAGAGGCCCAAGCAAGGCGCGCTCGGAGGAGCGTCTTGCCACATGTCAGCACTGGGTCTGACTGAGCGCCTCCAGGAGAGAGGCCCAAGCAAGACACGCCCCGAGGAGTGTCTTGACACATGTCAACACTGGGTCGGACTGAGGGCCTCCATGAGAGAAGCCCAAGCAAGACGCGCCCCGAGGAGAGTCTTGCCACATGTCAACACTCGGTCTGACAGAGGGCATTCAGGAGAGAGGCCCAAGCAATACGCGCCCCGAGGAGCGTCTTGCCACATGTCACCACTGGGTCTGAATGAGCGCCTCCAGGAAAGAGGCCCAACCAAGACGCGCCCCGAGGAGTGTCTTGCCACATGCCAACACTGGGTCTGACTGAGCGCCTCCAGGAGAGAGGCCCAAGCAAGACGCGCCCCGAGGAGCGTCTTGCCACATGTCAACAATGGGTCTGACTGAGGGCCTCCAGGAGAGAGGCCCAAGCAAGATACGCCCGGAGGAGCGTCTTGCCACATGTCAACAATGGGTCTGACTGAGGGCCTCCAGGAGAGAGGCCCAAGCAAGACGCGCCCCGAGGAGCGTCTTGACACATGTCAACACTGGGTCTGACAGAGGGCCTCCAGGAGAGAGGCCCAAGCAAGACGCGCCCCGAGGAGTGTCTTGCCACATGTCACCACTGGGTCTGACTGAGCGCCTCCAGGAGAGAGGCCCAAGCAAGACGCGCCCCGAGGAGCGTCAGGCCACATGTCACTACTCAGTCTGACTGAGCGCCTCCAGGAGAGAGGCCCAAGCAAGACGCGCCCCGAGGAGCGTCTTGCCACATGTCAGCACTGGGTCTGACTGAGCGCCTCCAGGAGAGAGGCCCCAGCAAGACGCGCCCCTAGGAGCGTCTAGCCTTATGTCAGCACTCTGTCTGACTGAGCGCCTCCAGGAGAGAGGCCCAAGCAAGACGCGCCCCGAGGAGCGTCTTGCCACATGTCAACAATGGGTCTGACTGAGGGCCTCCAGGAGAGAGGCCCAAGCAAGATGCGCCCGGAGGAGCGTCTTGCCACATGTCAAAAATGAGTCTGAAAGAGGGCCTCCAGGAGAGAGGCCCAAGCAAGACGCGCCCCGAGGAGCGTCTTGCCACATGTCACCTCTGGTTCTGACTGAGCGCCTCCAGGAGAGAGGCCCAAGCAAGACGCGCCCCGAGGAGCGTCTTGTCACATGTCAACACTGCGTCTTTCTGAGCGCCTCCAGGAGAGAAGCCCAAGCAAGACGCGCCCCGAGGAGCGTCTTGCCACATGTCAGCACTCGGTCTGACTGAGCGCCTCCAGGAGAGAGGCCCAAGCAAGACGCGCCCCGAGGAGCGTCTTGCCACATGTCAACAATGGGTCTGACTGAGGGCCTCCAGGAGAGAAGCCCAAGCAAGACGCGCCCCGAGGAGCGTCTTGACACGTGTCAACACTGGGTCTGACAGAGGGCCTCCAGGAGAGAGGCCCAAGCAAGATGCGCCCCGAGGAGTGTCTTGCCACATGTCACCACTTGGTATGACTGAGCGCCTCCAGGAGAGAGGCCCAAGCAACACGCGCCCCGAGGAGCGTCAGGCCACATATCACTACTCAGTCTGACTGAGTGCCTCCAGGAGAGAGGCCCAAGCAAGATGCACCCCGAGGAGCGTCTTGCCACATGTCAACAATGGGTCTTACTGAGGGCCTCCAGGAGAGAAGCCCAAGCAAGACGCGCCCCGAGGAGCTTCTTGCCACAGTACTCAGCACTCGGTCTGACTGAGCGCCTCCAGGAGAGAGGCCAAAGCAAGATGGGCCCAGAGGAGCGTCTTGACACATGTCAACACTGGGTCTGACAGAGGGCCTCCATGAGAGAGGCCCAAGCAAGACGCGCCCCGAGGAGTGTCTTGCCACATGTCAACACTGGGTCTGACTGAGCGCCTCCAGGAGAGAGGCCCCAGCAAAACGCGCCCCGAGGAGTGTCTTGCCTTATGTCAGCACTCGGTCTGACTGAGCGCCTCCAGGAGAGAGGCCCAAGCAAGACGCGCCCCGAGGAGCGTCTTGCCACATGTCACTACTCGGTCTGACTGAGCGCCTCCAGGAGAGAGGCCCAAGCAAGACGTGCCCCGAGGAGCGTCTTGCCACATGTCAACAATGGGTCTGACTGAGGGCCTCCAGGAGAGAAGCCCAAGCAAGACGCGCCCCGAGGAGCGTCTTGCCACATGTCAACACTGGGTCTGACTGAGGGCCTCCAGGAGAGAGGCCCAAATGAGACGCGCCCCGAGGAGCATCTTGCCACATGTCAGCACTGGGTCTGATTGAGGGCCTTCTGGAGAGAGGCCCAAGCAAGACGCGCCCCGAGGAGCGTCTTGCCACATGTCAACAATGGGTCTGACTTAGGGCCTCCAGGAGAGAAGCCCAAGCAAGATGCGCCCCGAGGAGCGTCTTGCCACATGTCAGCACTCGGTCTGACTGAGCGCCTCCAGGAGAGAGGCCCAAGCAAGACGCGCCCCGAGGAGCGTCTTGCCACATGTCAACAATGGGTCTGACTGAGGGCCTCCAGGAGAGAAGCCCAAGCAAGACGCGCCCCGAGGAGCGTCTTGCCACATGTCAGCACTGGGTCTGATTGAGGGCCTTCTGGAGAGACGCCCAAGCAAGACGCGCCCCGAGGAGCGTCTTGCCACATGTCAACAATGGGTCTGACTTAGGGCCTCCAGGAGAGAAGCCCAAGCAAGACGCGCCCCGAGGAGCGTCTTGGCACATGTCAGCACTCGGTCTGACTGAGCGCCTCCAGGAGAGAGGCCCAAGCAAGACGCACCCCGAGGAGCGTTTTGCCACATGTGAACACTGGGTCTGACTGAGCGCCTCCAGAAGAGAGGCCCAAGCAAGACGCGCCCGGAGGAGCGTCTTGCCACATGTCAGCACTCGGTCTGACTGAGCGCCTCCAGGAGAGAGGCCCAAGCAAGACGCGCCCCGAGGAGCATCTTGACACATGTCTCCTCTGGGTCTGACTGAGCGCCTCCAGGAGAGAGGCCCAAGCAAGACGTGCCCCGAGGAGCGTCTTGCCACATGTCAACACTGGGTCTGACTGAGCGCCTCCAGGAGAGAGGCCCAAGCAAGAAGCGCCCCGAGGAGCGTCTTGCCACGTGTCAACACTGGGTCTGATTGAGGGCCTTCTGGAGAGAGGCCCAAGCAAGACGCGCCCCGAGGAGCGTCTTGCCACGTGTCAACACTGGGTCTGACTTAGCGCCTCCAGGAGAGAGGCCCAAGCAAGATGCGCCCCGAGGAGCGTCTTGCCACGTGTCAACACTGGGTCTGATTGAGCACCTCCAGGAGAGAGGCCCAAGCAAGAAGCGCCCCGAGGAGCGTCTTGCCACGTGTCAACACTGGGTCTGATTGAGGGCCTTCTGGAGAGAGGCCCAAGCAAGACGCGCCCCGAGGAGCGTCTTGCCACGTGTCACCACTGGGTCTGATTGAGCACCTCCAGGAGAGAGGCCCCAGCAAGACGCGCCCCGAGGAGTGTCTTGCCTTATGTCAGCACTCGGTCTGACTGAGCGCCTCCAGGAGAGAGGCCCAAGCAAGACGCGCCCCGAGGAGCGTCTTGCCACATGTCACTACTCGGTCTGACTGAGCGCCTCCAGGAGAGAGGCCCAAGCAAGACGTGCCCCGAGGAGCGTCTTGCCACATGTCAACAATGGGTCTGACTGAGGGCCTCCAGGAGAGAAACCCAAGCAAGACGCGCCCCGAGGAGCGTCTTGCCACATGTCAACACTGGGTCTGACTGAGGGCCTTCTGGAGAGAGGCCCAAGCAAGACGCGCCCCGAGGAGCGTCTTGCCACATGTCAACAATGGGTCTGACTTAGGGCCTCCAGGAGAGAAGCCCAAGCAAGACGCGCCCCGAGGAGCGTCTTGGCACATGTCAGCACTCGGTCTGACTGAGCGCCTCCAGGAGAGAGGCCCAAGCAAGACGCACCCCGAGGAGCGTTTTGCCACATGTGAACACTGGGTCTGACTGAGCGCCTCCAGAAGAGAGGCCCAAGCAAGACGCGCCCGGAGGACCGTCTTGCCACATGTCAGCACTCGGTCTGACTGAGCGCCTCCAGGAGAGAGGCCCAAGCAAGACGCGCCCCGAGGAGCATCTTGACACATGTCTCCTCTGGGTCTGACTGAGCGCCTCCAGGAGAGAGGCCCAAGCAAGACGTGCCCCGAGGAGAGTCTTGCCACATGTCAACAATGGGTCTGACTGAGGGCCTCCAGGAGAGAAGCCCAAGAAAGACGCGCCCTGAGGAGCGTCTTGCCACATGTCAGCACTGGGTCTGATTTAGGGCCTTCTGGAGAGAGGCCCAAGCAAGACGCGCCCCGAGGAGCGTCTTGCCACATGTCAACAATGGGTCTGACTGAGGGCCTCCAGGAGAGAAGCCCAAGCAAGATGCGCCCCGAGGAGCGTCTTGCCACATGTCAGCACTCGGTCTGACTGAGCGCCTCCAGGAGAGAGGCCCAAGCAAGACGCGCCCCGAGGAGCGTCTTGCCACATGTCAACAATGGGTCTGACTGAGGGCCTCCAGGAGAGAAGCCCAAGCAAGACACGCCACGAGGAGCGTCTTGCCACATGTCAGCACTGGGTCTGATTGAGGGCCTTCTGGAGAGAGGCCCAAGCAAGACGCGCCCCGAGGAGCGTCTTGCCACATGTCAACAATGGGTCTGACTTAGGGCCTCCAGGAGAGAAGCCCAAGCAAGACGCGCCCCGAGGAGCGTCTTGGCACATGTCAGCACTCGGTCTGACTGAGCGCCTCCAGGAGAGAGGCCCAAGCAAGACGCACCCCGAGGAGCGTTTTGCCACATGTGAACACTGGGTCTGACTGAGCGCCTCCAGAAGAGAGGCCCAAGCAAGACGCGCCCGGAGGAGCGTCTTGCCACATGTCAGCACTCGGTCTGACTGAGCGCCTCCAGGAGAGAGGTCCAAGCAAGACGCGCCCCGAGGAGCATCTTGACACATGTCTCCTCTGGGTCTGACTGAGCGCCTCCAGGAGAGAGGCCCAAGCAAGACGTGCCCCGAGAAGCGTCTTGCCACATGTCAACAATGGGTCTGACTGAGGGCCTCCAGGAGAGAAGCCCAAGCAAGAAGCGCCCCGAGGAGCGTTTTGCCACATGTGAACACTGGGTCTGACTGAGCGCCTCCAGAAGAGAGGCCCAAGCAAGACGCGCCCGGAGGAGCGTCTTGCCACATGTCAGCACTCGGTCTGACTGAGCGCCTCCAGGAGAGAGGCCCAAGCAAGACGCGCCCCGAGGAGCATCTTGACACATGTCTCCTCTGGGTCTGACTGAGCGCCTCCAGGAGAGAGGCCCAAGCAAGACGTGCCCCGAGGAGCGTCTTGCCACATGTCAACACTGGGTCTGACTGAGTGCCTCCATGAGAGAAGCCCCATCAAGACGCGCCCCGAGGAGCATCTTGCCACATGTCAACACTGGGTCTGACTGAGAACTTCCAGGAGAGAGGCCCAAGCAAGATGTGCCCCGAGGAGCGTCTTGCCACATGTCAACACTGGGTCTGACTGAGCGCCTCCAGGAGAGAGGCCAAAGCAAGACGCGCCCCGAGGAGCGTCTTGTCACATGTCACTACTCGGTCTGACTGAGCGCCTCCAGGAGAGAGGCCCAAGCAAGACGTGCCCCGAGGAGCGTCTTGCCAC
Source organism: Nothobranchius furzeri (assembly GCF_043380555.1). Taxonomy (NCBI): domain Eukaryota; kingdom Metazoa; phylum Chordata; class Actinopteri; order Cyprinodontiformes; family Nothobranchiidae; genus Nothobranchius; species Nothobranchius furzeri. Next base: position 13,189 of record NW_027223038.1, read on the forward strand.
ATGTCAACAATGGGTCTGACTGAGGGCCTCCAGGAGAGAAGCCCAAGCAAGAAGCGCCCCGAGGAGCGTCTTGCCACATGTCAACACTGGGTCTGACTGAGCGCCTCCAGGAGAGAGGCCCAAGCAAGACACGCCCCGAGGAGCGTCTTGACACATGTCAACACTGGGTCTGACTGAGGGCCTCCATGAGAGAAGCCCAAGCAAGACGCGCCCCGAGGAGAGTCTTGCCACATGTCAACACTGGGTCTGACAGAGGGCATCCAGGAGAGATGCCCAAGCAATACGTGCCCCGAGGAGCGTCTTGCCACATGTCACCACTGGGTCTGACTGAGCACCTCCAGGAGAGAGGCCCAAGCAAGAAGCACCCCGAGGAGCATCTTGTCACATGTCACTACTCGGTCTGACTGAGCGCCTCCAGGAGAGAGGCCCAAGCAAGACGTGCCCCGAGGAGCGTCTTGCCACATGTCAACAATGGGTCTGCCTGAGGGCCTCCAGGAGAGAAGCCCAAGCAAGAAGCGCCCCGAGGAGCGTCTTGCCACATGTCAACACTGGGTCTGACTGAGCGCCTCCAGGAGAGAGGCCCAAGCAAGACACGCCCCGAGGAGCGTCTTGACACATGTCAACACTGGGTCTGACTGAGGGCCTCCATGAGAGAAGCCCAAGCAAGACGCGCCCCGAGGAGAGTCTTGCCACATGTCAACACTGGGTCTGACAGAGGGCATCCAGGAGAGATGCCCAAGCAATACGTGCCCCGAGGAGCGTCTTGCCACATGTCACCACTGGGTCTGACTTAGCACCTCCAGGAGAGAGACCCAAGCAAGAAGCGCCCCGAGGAGCGTCTTGCCACGTGTCAACACTGGGTCTGATTGAGGGCCTTCTGGAGAGAGGCCCAAGCAAGACGCGCCCCGAGGAGCGTCTTGCCACGTGTCAACACTGGGTCTGACTTAGCGCCTCCAGGAGAGAGGCCCAAGCAAGATATGCCCCGAGGAGCATCTTGCCACGTGTCACCACTGGGTCTGATTGAGGGCCTCCAGGAGAGAGGCCCAAGCAAGAAGCTCCCCGAGGAGCGTCTTGCCACGTGTCAACACTGGGTCTGATTGAGGGCCTTCTGGAGAGAGGCCCAAGCAAGATGCGCCCCGAGGAGCGTCTTGCCAGGTGTCACCACTGGGTCTGATTGAGCACCTCCAGGAGAGAGGCCCCAGCAAGACGCGCCCCGAGGAGCGTCTTGCCTTATGTCAGCACTCGGTCTGACTGAGCGCCTCCAGGAGAGAGGCCCAAGCAAGACGCGCCCCGAGGAGCGTCTTGCCACATGTCACTACTCGGTCTGACTGAGCGCCTCCAGGAGAGAGGCCCAAGCAAGACGTGCCCCGAGGAGCGTCTTGCCACATGTCAACAATGGGTCTGACTGAGGGGCTCCAGGAGAGAAGCCCAAGCAAGACGCGCCCCGAGGAGCGTCTTGCCACATGTCAGCACTGGGTCTGATTGAGGGCCTTCTGGAGAGAGGCACAAGCAAGACGCGCCCCGAGGAGCGTCTTGCCACATGTCAACAATGGGTCTGACTGAGGGCCTCCAGGAGAGAAGCCCAAGCAAGACGCGCCCCGAGGAGCGTCTTGCCACATGTCAGCACTGGGTCTGATTGAGGGCCTTCTGGAGAGAGGCCCAAGCAAGACGCGCCCCGAGGAGCGTCTTGCCACATGTCAACAATGGGTCTGACTGAGGGCCTCCAGGAGAGAAGCCCAAGCAAGACGCGCCCCGAGGAGCGTCTTGCCACATGTCAGCACTTGGTCTGACTGAGCGCCTCCAGGAGAGAGGCCCAAGCAAGAAACGCCCCAAGGAGCATCTTAACACATGTCTCCTCTGGGTCTTACTGAGCGCCTCCAGGAGAGAGGCCCAAGCAAGACGCGCCCCGAGGAGCGTCTTGCCACATGTCAGTACTGGGTCTAATTGAGGGCCTTCTGGAGAGAGGCCCAAGCAAGACGCGCCCCGAGGAGCGTCTTGCCACATGTCAACACTGGGTCTGACTGAGTGCCTCCATGAGAGAAGCCCCAGCAAGACGCGCCCCGAGGAGCATCTTGCCAAATGTCAACACTGGGTCTGACTGAGAACCTCCAGGAGAGAGGCCCAAGCAAGACGCGCCCCGAGGAGCGTCTTGCCACATGTCAACAATGGGTCTGACTGAGGGCCTCCAGGAGAGAAGCCCAAGCAAGACGCGCCCCGAGGAGCTTCTTGCCACATGTCAGCACTCGGTCTGACTGAGCGCCTCCAGGAGAGAGGCCCAAGCAAGACGCGCCCCGAGGAGCGTCTTGACACATGTCAACACTGGGTCTGACAGAGGGCCTCCATGAGAGAGGCCCAAGCAAGACGCGCCCCGAGGAGTGTCTTGCCACATGTCAACACTGGGTCTGACTGAGGGCCTCCAGGAGAGAGGCCCACGCAAGACGCGCCCCGAGGAGCGTCTTGCCACATGTCAGCACTGGGTCTGATTGAGGGCCTTCTGGAGAGAGGCCCAAGCAAGACGCGCCCCGAGGAGCGTCTTGCCACATGTCAACAATGGGTCTGACTGAGGGCCTCCAGGAAAGAAGCCCAAGCAAGACCCGCCCCGAGGAGCGTCTTGCCACATGTCAGCACTCGGTCTGACTGAGCGCCTCCAGGAGAGAGGCCCAAGCAAGACGCACCCCGAGGAGCGTCTTGCCACATGTGAACACTGGGTCTGACTGAGCGCCTCCAGAAGAGAGGCCCAAGCAAGACGCGCCCGGAGGAGCGTCTTGCCACATGTCAGCACTCGGTCTGACTGAGCGCCTCCAGGAGAGAGGCCCAAGCAAGACGCGCCCCGAGGAGCATCTTGACACATGTCTCCTCTGGGTCTGACTGAGCGCCTCCAGGAGAGAGGCCCAAGCAAGACGTGCCCCTAGGAGCATCTTGCCACATGTCAACACTGGGTCTGACTGAGTGCCTCCATGAGAGAAGCCCCAGCAAGACGCGCCCCGAGGAGATTCTTGCCAAATGTCAACACTGGGTCTGACTGAGAACCTCCAGGAGAGAGGCCCAAACAAGACGCGCCCCGAGGAGCGTCTTGTCACATGTCAACAATGGGTCTGACTGAGGGCCTCCAGGAGAGAAGCCCAAGCAAGACGCGCCCCGAGGAGCTTCTTGCCACATGTCAGCACTCGGTCTGACTGAGCGCCTCCAGGAGAGAGGCCCAAGCAAGACGGGCCCCGAGGAGCGTCTTGACACATGTCAACACTGGGTCTGACAGAGGGCCTCCATGAGAGAGGCCCAAGCAAGACGCGCCCCGAGGAGTGTCTTGCCACATGTCAACACTGGGTCTGACTGAGCGCCTCCAGGAGAGAGGCCCAAGAAGGACGCGCCCCGAGGAGCGTCTTGCCACGTGTCACCACTGGGTCTGACTGAGCTCCTCCAGGAGAGAGGCCCAAGCAAGACGCGCCCCGAGGAGCGTCTTGCCACGTGTCACCACTGGGTCTGATTGAGCACCTCCAGGAGAGAGGCCCCAGCAAGACGCGCCCCGAGGAGCGTCTTGCCTTATGTCAGCACTCGGTCTGACTGAGCGCCTCCAGGAGAGAGGCCCAAGCAAGACGCGCCCCGAGGAGCGTCTTGCCACATGTCACTACTCGGTCTAACTGAGCGCCTCCAGGAGAGAGGTCCAAGCATGACGCGCCCCGAGGAGCGTCTTGCCACATGTCACTACTCGGTCTGACTGAGCACCTCCAGGAGAGAGGCCCAAGCAAGACGTGCCCCGAGGAGCGTCTTGCCACATGTCAACAATGGGTCTGACTGAGGGCCTCCAGGAGAGAAGCCAAAGCAAGACGCGCCCCGAGGAGCATCTTGCCACATGTCAACACTGGGTCTGACTGAGGGCCTCTAGGAGAGAGGCCCAAATAAGACGCGCCCAAAGGGGCGTCTTGCCACATGTCAACAATGGGTCTGACTGAGGGCCTCCAGGAGAGAAGCCCAAGCAAGACGCGCCCCGAGGAGCGTCTTGCCACATGTCAGCACTCGGTCTGACTGAGCGTCTCCAGGAGAGAGGCCCAAGCAAGACATGCCCCGAGGAGCGTCTTGCCACATGTCAACACTGGGTCTGACTGAGCGCCTCCAGGAGAGAGGCCCAAGCAAGACGCGCCCCGAGGAGAGTCTTGCCACATGTGAACACTGGGTCTGACTGAGCGCCTTCAGGAGAGAGGCCCAAGCAAGACACGCCCGGAGGAGCATCTTGCCACATGTCAGCACTGGGTCTGACTGAGCGCCTCCAGGAGAGAGGCCCAAGCAAGACACGCCCCGAGGAGCGTCTTGACACATGTCAACACTGGGTCGGACTGAGGGCCTCCATGAGAGAAGCCCAAGCAAGACGCGCCCCGAGGAGAGTCTTGCCACATGTCAACACTCGGTCTGACAGAGGGCCTCCATGAGAGAGGCCCAAGCAAGATGCGCCCCGAGGAGTGTCTTGCCACATGTCAACACTGGGTCTGACTGAGCGCCTCCAGGAGAGAGGCCCAAGCAAGACGCGCCCCGAGGAGCGTCTTGCCACGTGTGAACACTGGGTCTGACTGAGCGCCTCCAGGAGAGAGGCCCAAGCAAAACGCGCCCCGAGGAGCATCTTGACACATGTCTCCTCTGGGTCTGACTGAGCGCCTCCAGGAGAGAGGCCCAAGCAAGACGTGCCCCGAGGAGCGTTTTGCCACATGTCAACACTGGGTCTGACTGAGTGCCTCCATGAGAGAAGCCCCAGCAAGACGTGCCCCGAGGAGCATCTTGTGACATGTCAACACTGGGTCTGATTGAGAACCTCCAGGAGAGAGGCCCAAGCAAGACGCGCCCCGAGGAGCGTCTTGCCACCTGTCAACACTGGGTCTGACTGAGCGCCTCCAGGAGAGAGGCCTAAGCAAGACGCGCCCCGAGGAGCGTCTTGTCAAATGTCACTACTCGGTCTGACTGAGCGCCTCCAGGAGAGAGGCCCAAGCAAGACGTGCCCCGAGGAGCGTCTTGCCACATGTCAACAATGGGTCTGACTGAGGGCCTCCAGGAGAGAAGCCCAAGCAAGAAGCGCCCCGAGGAGCGTCTTGCCACATGTCAACACTGGGTCTGACTGAGCGCCTCCAGGAGAGAGGCCCAAGCAAGACGCGCCCCGAGGAGTGTCTTGCCACATGTCAACACTGGGTCTGACTGAGGGCCTCCAGGAGAGAGGCCCACGCAAGACGCGCCCCGAGGAGCGTCTTGCCACATGTCAGCACTGGGTCTGATTGAGGGCCTTCTGGAGAGAGGCCCAAGCAAGACGCGCCCCGAGGAGCGTCTTGCCACATGTCAACAATGGGTCTGACTGAGGGCCTCCAGGAAAGAAGCCCAAGCAAGACCCGCCCCGAGGAGCGTCTTGCCACATGTCAGCACTCGGTCTGACTGAGCGCCTCCAGGAGAGAGGCCCAAGCAAGACGCACCCCGAGGAGCGTCTTGCCACATGTGAACACTGGGTCTGACTGAGCGCCTCCAGAAGAGAGGCCCAAGCAAGACGCGCCCGGAGGAGCGTCTTGCCACATGTCAGCACTCGGTCTGACTGAGCGCCTCCAGGAGAGAGGCCCAAGCAAGACGCGCCCCGAGGAGCATCTTGACACATGTCTCCTCTGGGTCTGACTGAGCGCCTCCAGGAGAGAGGCCCAAGCAAGACGTGCCCCTAGGAGCATCTTGCCACATGTAAACACTGGGTCTGACTGAGTGCCTCCATGAGAGAAGCCCCAGCAAGACGCGCCCCGAGGAGATTCTTGCCAAATGTCAACACTGGGTCTGACTGAGAACCTCCAGGAGAGAGGCCCAAACAAGACGCGCCCCGAGGAGCGTCTTGTCACATGTCAACAATGGGTCTGACTGAGGGCCTCCAGGAGAGAAGCCCAAGCAAGACGCGCCCCGAGGAGCTTCTTGCCACATGTCAGCACTCGGTCTGACTGAGCGCCTCCAGGAGAGAGGCCCAAGCAAGACGGGCCCCGAGGAGCGTCTTGACACATGTCAACACTGGGTCTGACAGAGGGCCTCCATGAGAGAGGCCCAAGCAAGACGCGCCCCGAGGAGTGTCTTGCCACATGTCAACACTGGGTCTGACTGAGCGCCTCCAGGAGAGAGGCCCAAGAAGGACGCGCCCCGAGGAGCGTCTTGCCACGTGTCACCACTGGGTCTGACTGAGCTCCTCCAGGAGAGAGGCCCAAGCAAGACGCGCCCCGAGGAGCGTCTTGCCACGTGTCACCACTGGGTCTGATTGAGCACCTCCAGGAGAGAGGCCCCAGCAAGACGCGCCCCGAGGAGCGTCTTGCCTTATGTCAGCACTCGGTCTGACTGAGCGCCTCCAGGAGAGAGGCCCAAGCAAGACGCGCCCCGAGGAGCGTCTTGCCACATGTCACTACTCGGTCTAACTGAGCGCCTCCAGGAGAGAGGTCCAAGCATGACGCGCCCCGAGGAGCGTCTTGCCACATGTCACTACTCGGTCTGACTGAGCACCTCCAGGAGAGAGGCCCAAGCAAGACGTGCCCCGAGGAGCGTCTTGCCACATGTCAACAATGGGTCTGACTGAGGGCCTCCAGGAGAGAAGCCAAAGCAAGACGCGCCCCGAGGAGCATCTTGCCACATGTCAACACTGGGTCTGACTGAGGGCCTCTAGGAGATAGGCCCAAATAAGACGCGCCCAAAGGGGCGTCTTGCCACATGTCAACAATGGGTCTGACTGAGGGCCTCCAGGAGAGAAGCCCAAGCAAGACGCGCCCCGAGGAGCGTCTTGCCACATGTCAGCACTCGGTCTGACTGAGCGTCTCCAGGAGAGAGGCCCAAGCAAGACATGCCCCGAGGAGCGTCTTGCCACATGTCAACACTGGGTCTGACTGAGCGCCTCCAGGAGAGAGGCCCAAGCAAGACGCGCCCCGAGGAGAGTCTTGCCACATGTGAACACTGGGTCTGACTGAGCGCCTTCAGGAGAGAGGCCCAAGCAAGACACGCCCGGAGGAGCATCTTGCCACATGTCAGCACTGGGTCTGACTGAGCGCCTCCAGGAGAGAGGCCCAAGCAAGACACGCCCCGAGGAGCGTCTTGACACATGTCAACACTGGGTCGGACTGAGGGCCTCCATGAGAGAAGCCCAAGCAAGACGCGCCCCGAGGAGAGTCTTGCCACATGTCAACACTCGGTCTGACAGAGGGCCTCCATGAGAGAGGCCCAAGCAAGATGCGCCCCGAGGAGTGTCTTGCCACATGTCAACACTGGGTCTGACTGAGCGCCTCCAGGAGAGAGGCCCAAGCAAGACGCGCCCCGAGGAGCGTCTTGCCACATGTCACTACTCGGTCTGACTGAGCACCTCCAGGAGAGAGGCCCAAGCAAGACGTGCCCCGAGGAGCGTCTTGCCACATGTCAACAATGGGTCTGACTGAGGGCCTCCAGGAGAGAAGCCAAAGCAAGACGCGCCCCGAGGAGCATCTTGCCACATGTCAACACTGGGTCTGACTGAGGGCCTCTAGGAGAGAGGCCCAAATAAGACGCGCCCAAAGGGGCGTCTTGCCACATGTCAACAATGGGTCTGACTGAGGGCCTCCAGGAGAGAAGCCCAAGCAAGACGCGCCCCGAGGAGCGTCTTGCCACATGTCAGCACTCGGTCTGACTGAGCGTCTCCAGGAGAGAGGCCCAAGCAAGACATGCCCCGAGGAGCGTCTTGCCACATGTCAACACTGGGTCTGACTGAGCGCCTCCAGGAGAGAGGCCCAAGCAAGACGCGCCCCGAGGAGAGTCTTGCCACATGTGAACACTGGGTCTGACTGAGCGCCTTCAGGAGAGAGGCCCAAGCAAGACACGCCCGGAGGAGCATCTTGCCACATGTCAGCACTGGGTCTGACTGAGCGCCTCCAGGAGAGAGGCCCAAGCAAGACACGCCCCGAGGAGCGTCTTGACACATGTCAACACTGGGTCGGACTGAGGGCCTCCATGAGAGAAGCCCAAGCAAGACGCGCCCCGAGGAGAGTCTTGCCACATGTCAACACTCGGTCTGACAGAGGGCCTCCATGAGAGAGGCCCAAGCAAGATGCGCCCCGAGGAGTGTCTTGCCACATGTCAACACTGGGTCTGACTGAGCGCCTCCAGGAGAGAGGCCCAAGCAAGACGCGCCCCGAGGAGCGTCTTGCCACGTGTGAACACTGGGTCTGACTGAGCGCCTCCAGGAGAGAGGCCCAAGCAAGACGCGCCCCGAGGAGCATCTTGACACATGTCTCCTCTGGGTCTGACTGAGCGCCTCCAGGAGAGAGGCCCAAGCAAGACGTGCCCCGAGGAGCGTCTTGCCACATGTCAACACTGGGTCTGACTGAGTGCCTCCATGAGAGAAGCCCCAGCAAGACGTGCCCCGAGGAGCATCTTGTGACATGTCAACACTGGGTCTGATTGAGAACCTCCAGGAGAGAGGCCCAAGCAAGACGCGCCCCGAGGAGCGTCTTGCCACCTGTCAACACTGGGTCTGACTGAGCGCCTCCAGGAGAGAGGCCTAAGCAAGACGCGCCCCGAGGAGCGTCTTGTCAAATGTCACTACTCGGTCTGACTGAGCGCCTCCAGGAGAGAGGCCCAAGCAAGACGTGCCCCGAGGAGCGTCTTGCCACATGTCATCAATGGGTCTGACTGAGGGCCTCCAGGAGAGAAGCCCAAGCAAGAAGCGCCCCGAGGAGCGTCTTGCCACATGTCAACACTGGGTCTGACTGAGCGCCTCCAGGAGAGAGGCCCAAGCAAGACACGCCCCGAGGAGCGTCTTGACACATGTCAACACCGGGTCTGACTGAGGGCTTCCATGAGAGAAGCCCAAGCAAGACGCGCCCCGAGGAGAGTCTTGCCACATGTCAACACTGGGTCTGACAGAGGGCATCCAGGAGAGAGGCCCAAGCAATACGTGCCCCGAGGAGCGTCTTGCCACATGTCACCACTGGGTCTGACTGAGCGCCTCCAGGAGAAAGGCCCAAGCAAGAAGCGCCCCGAGGAGCGTCTTGCCAGGTGTCACCACTGGGTCTGATTGAGCACCTCCAGGAGAGAGGCCCCAGCAAGACGCGCCCCGAGGAGCGTCTTGCCTTATGTCAGCACTCGGTCTGACTGAGCGCCTCCAGGAGAGAGGCCCAAGCAAGACGCGCCCCGAGGAGCGTCTTGCCACATGTCACTACTCGGTCTGACTGAGCGCCTCCAGGAGAGAGGCCCAAGCAAGACGTGCCCCGAGGAGCGTCTTGCCACATGTCAACAATGGGTCTGACTGAGGGGATCCAGGAGAGAAGCCCAAGCAAGACGCACCCCGAGGAGCGTCTTGCCACATGTCAACACTGGGTCTGACTGAGGGCCTCCAGGAGAGAGGCCCAAATGAGACGCGCCCCGAGGAGCGTCTTGCCACATGTCAACAATGGGTCTGACTGAGGGCCTCCAGGAGAGAAGCCCAAGCAAGACGCGCCCCGAGGAGCGTCTTGCCACATGTCAGCACTGGGTCTGATTGAGGGCCTTCTGGAGAGAGGCCCAAGCAAGACGCGCCCCGAGGAGCGTCTTGCCACATGTCAACAATGGGTCTGACTGAGGGCCTCCAGGAGAGAGGCCCAAGCAAGACGCGCCCCGAGGAGCGTCTTGCCACATGTCAGCACTGGGTCTGATTGAGGGCCTTCTGGAGAGAGGCCCAAGCAAGACGCGCCCCGAGGAGCGTCTTGCCACATTTCAACAATGGGTCTGACTGAGGGCCTCCAGGAGAGAAGCCCAAGCAAGACGCGGCCCGAGGAGCGTCTTGCCACATGTCAGCACTTGGTCTGACTGAGCGCCTCCAGGAGAGAGGCCCAAGCAAGAAACGCCCCGAGGAGCATCTTGACACATGTCTCCTCTGGGTCTGACTGAGCGCCTCCAGGAGAGAGGCCCAAGCAAGACGTGACCCGAGGAGCGTCTTGCCACATGTCAACACTGGGTCTGACTGAGTGCCTCCATGAGAGAAGCCCCAGCAAGACGCGCCCCGAGGAGCATCTTGCCAAATGTCAACACTGGGTCTGACTGAGAACCTCCAGGAGAGAGGCCCAAGCAAGACGCGCCCCGAGGAGCGTCTTGCCACATGTCAACAATGGATCTGACTGAGGGCCTCCAGGAGAGAAGCCCAAGCAAGACGCGCCCCGAGGAGCTTCTTACCACATGTCAGCACTCGGTCTGACTGAGCGCCTCCAGGAGAGAGGCCCAAGCAAGACGCGCCCCGAGGAGCGTCTTGATACATGTCAACACTGGGTCTACCAGAGGGCCTCCATGAGAGAGGCCCAAGCAAGACGCGCCCCGAGGAGCGTCTTGCCACATGTCAGCACTGGGTCTGATTGAGGGCCTTCTGGAGAGAGGCCCAAGCAAGACGCGCCCCGAGGAGCGTCTTGACACATGTCAACACTGGGTCGGACTGAGGGCCTCCATGAGAGAAGCCCAAGCAAGACGCGCCCCGAGGAGAGTCTTGCCACATGTCAACACTCGGTCTGACAGAGGGCCTCCATGAGAGAGGCCCAATCAAGATGCGCCCCGAGGAGTGTCTTGTCACATGTCAACCCTGGGTCTGACTGAGCGCCTCCAGGAGAGAGGCCCAAGCAAGACGCGCCCCGAGGAGCGTCTTGCCACGTGTGAACACTGGGTCTGACTGAGCGCCTCCAGGAGAGAGGCCCAAGCAAGACGCGCCCCGAGGAGCGTCTTGCCACATGTCAGCACTGGGTCTGATTGAGGGCCTTCTGGAGAGAGGCCCAAGCAAGACGCGCCCCGAGGAGCGTCTTGCAACATGTCAACAATGGGTCTGACTGAGGGCCTCCAGGAGAGAAGCCCATGCAAGACGCGCCCCGAGGAGCGTCTTGCCACATGTCAGCACTCGGTCTGACTGAGCGCCTCCAGGAGAGAGGCCCAAGCAAGACGCGCCCCGAGGAGCATCTTGACACATGTCTCCTCTGGGTCTGACTGAGCGCCTCCCGGAGAGAGGCCCAAGCAAGACGTGCCCCGAGGAGCATCTTGCCACATGTCAACACTGGGTCTGACTGAGTGCCTCCATGAGAGAAGCCCCAGCAAGACGCGCCCCGAGGAGATTCTTGCCAAATGTCAACACTGGGTCTGACTGAGAACCTCCAGGAGAGAGGCCCAAGCAAGACGCGCCCCGAGGAGCGTCTTGCCACATGTCAACAATGGGTCTGACTGAGGGCCTCCAGGAGAGAAGCCCAAGCAAGACGCGCCCCGAGGAGCTTCTTGCCACATGTCAGCACTCGGTCTGACTGAGCGCCTCCAGGAGAGAGGCCCAAGCAAGACGCGCCCCGAGGAGCATCTTGCCACATGTCAACACTGGGTCTGACTGAGGGCCTCCAGGAGAGAAGCCAAAGCAAGACGCGCCCGAGGAGCATCTTGCCACATGTCAACACTGGGTCTGACTGAGGGCCTCTAGGAGAGAGGCCCAAATAAGACGCGCCCAAAGGGGCGTCTTGCCACATGTCAACAATGGGTCTGACTGAGGGCCTCCAGGAGAGAAGCCCAAGCAAGACGCGCCCCGAGGAGCGTCTTGCCACATGTCAGCACTCGGTCTGACTGAGCGTCTCCAGGAGAGAGGCCCAAGCAAGACATGCCCCGAGGAGCGTCTTGCCACATGTCAACACTGGGTCTGACTGAGCGCCTCCAGGAGAGAGGCCCAAGCAAGACGCGCCCCGAGGAGAGTCTTGCCACATGTGAACACTGGGTCTGACTGAGCGCCTTCAGGAGAGAGGCCCAAGCAAGACACGCCCGGAGGAGCATCTTGCCACATGTCAGCACTGGGTCTGACTGAGCGCCTCCAGGAGAGAGGCCCAAGCAAGACACGCCCCGAGGAGCGTCTTGACACATGTCAACACTGGGTCGGACTGAGGGCCTCCATGAGAGAAGCCCAAGCAAGACGCGCCCCGAGGAGAGTCTTGCCACATGTCAACACTCGGTCTGACAGAGGGCCTCCATGAGAGAGGCCCAAGCAAGATGCGCCCCGAGGAGTGTCTTGCCACATGTCAACACTGGGTCTGACTGAGCGCCTCCAGGAGAGAGGCCCAAGCAAGACGCGCCCCGAGGAGCGTCTTGCCACGTGTGAACACTGGGTCTGACTGAGCGCCTCCAGGAGAGAGGCCCAAGCAAGACGCGCCCCGAGGAGCATCTTGACACATGTCTCCTCTGGGTCTGACTGAGCGCCTCCAGGAGAGAGGCCCAAGCAAGACGTGCCCCGAGGAGCGTCTTGCCACATGTCAACACTGGGTCTGACTGAGTGCCTCCATGAGAGAAGCCCCAGCAAGACGCGCCCCGAGGAGCGTCTTGCCACCTGTCAACACTGGGTCTGGCTGAGCGCCTCCAGGAGAGAGGCCTAAGCAAGACGCGCCCCGAGGAGCGTCTTGTCAAATGTCACTACTCGGTCTGACTGAGCGCCTCCAGGAGAGAGGCCCAAGCAAGACGTGCCCCGAGGAGCGTCTTGCCACATGTCAACAATGGGTCTGACTGAGGGCCTCCAGGAGAGAAGCCCAAGCAAGAAGCGCCCCGAGGAGCGTCTTGCCACATGTCAACACTGGGTCTGACTGAGCGCCTCCAGGAGAGAGGCCCAAGCAAGACACGCCCCGAGGAGCGTCTTGACACATGTCAACACCGGGTCTGACTGAGGGCTTCCATGAGAGAAGCCCAAGCAAGACGCGCCCCGAGGAGAGTCTTGCCACATGTCAACACTGGGTCTGACAGAGGGCATCCAGGAGAGAGGCCCAAGCAATACGTGCCCCGAGGAGCGTCTTGCCACATGTCACCACTGGGTCTGACTGAGCGCCTCCAGGAGAAAGGCCCAAGCAAGAAGCGCCCCGAGGAGCGTCTTGCCAGGTGTCACCACTGGGTCTGATTGAGCACCTCCAGGAGAGAGGCCCCAGCAAGACGCGCCCCGAGGAGCGTCTTGCCTTATGTCAGCACTCGGTCTGACTGAGCGCCTCCAGGAGAGAGGCCCAAGCAAGACGCGCCCCGAGGAGCGTCTTGCCACATGTCACTACTCGGTCTGACTGAGCGCCTCCAGGAGAGAGGCCCAAGCAAGACGTGCCCCGAGGAGCGTCTTGCCACATGTCAACAATGGGTCTGACTGAGGGGATCCAGGAGAGAAGCCCAAGCAAGACGCAACCCGAGGAGCGTCTTGCCACATGTCAACACTGGGTCTGACTGAGGGCCTCCAGGAGAGAGGCCCAAATGAGACGCGCCCCGAGGAGCGTCTTGCCACATGTCAACAATGGGTCTGACTGAGGGCCTCCAGGAGAGAAGCCCAAGCAAGACGCGCCCCGAGGAGCGTCTTGCCACATGTCAGCACTGGGTCTGATTGAGGGCCTTCTGGAGAGAGGCCCAAGCAAGACACGCCCCGAGGAGCGTCTTGCCACATGTCAACAATGGGTCTGACTGAGGGCCTCCAGGAGAGAGGCCCAAGCAAGACGCGCCCCGAGGAGCGTCTTGCCACATGTCAGCACTGGGTCTGATTGAGGGCCTTCTGGAGAGAGGCCCAAGCAAGACGCGCCCCGAGGAGCGTCTTGCCACATGTCAACAATGTGTCTGACTGAGGGCCTCCAGGAGAGAAGCCCAAGCAAGACGCGGCCCGAGGAGCGTCTTGCCACATGTCAGCACTTGGTCTGACTGAGCGCCTCCAGGAGAGAGGCCCAAGCAAGAAACGCCCCGAGGAGCATCTTGACACATGTCTCCTCTGGGTCTGACTGAGCGCCTCCAGGAGAGATGCCCAAGCAAGACGTGACCCGAGGAGCGTCTTGCCACATGTCAACACTGGGTCTGACTGAGTGCCTCCATGAGAGAAGCCCCAGCAAGACGCGCCCCGAGGAGCATCTTGCCAAATGTCAACACTGGGTCTGACTGAGAACCTCCAGGAGAGAGGCCCAAGCAAGACGCGCCCCGAGGAGCGTCTTGCCACATGTCAACAATGGATCTGACTGAGGGCCTCCAGGAGAGAAGCCCAAGCAAGACGCGCCCCGAGGAGCTTCTTGCCACATGTCAGCACTCGGTCTGACTGAGCGCCTCCAGGAGAGAGGCCCAAGCAAGACGCGCCCCGAGGAGCGTCTTGACACATGTCAACACTGGGTCTACCAGAGGGCCTCCATGAGAGAGGCCCAAGCAAGACGCGCCCCGAGGAGCGTCTTGCCACATGTCAGCACTGGGTCTGATTGAGGGCCTTCTGGAGAGAGGCCCAAGCAAGACGCGCCCCGAGGAGCGTCTTGACACATGTCAACACTGGGTCGGACTGAGGGCCTCCATGAGAGAAGCCCAAGCAAGACGCGCCCCGAGGAGAGTCTTGCCACATGTCAACACTCGGTCTGACAGAGGGCCTCCATGAGAGAGGCCCAAGCAAGATGCGCCCCGAGGAGTGTCTTGCCACATGTCAACACTGGGTCTGACTGAGCGCCTCCAGGAGAGAGGCCCAAGCAAGACGCGCCCCGAGGAGCGTCTTGCCACGTGTGAACACTGGGTCTGACTGAGCGCCTCCAGGAGAGAGGCCCAAGCAAGACGCGCCCCGAGGAGCGTCTTGCCACATGTCAGCACTGGGTCTGATTGAGGGCCTTCTGGAGAGAGGCCCAAGCAAGACGCGCCCCGAGGAGCGTCTTGCAACATGTACACAATGGGTCTGACTGAGGGCCTCCAGGAGAGAAGCCCATGCAAGACGCGCCCCGAGGAGCGTCTTGCCACATGTCAGCACTCGGTCTGACTGAGCGCCTCCAGGAGAGAGGCCCAAGCAAGACGCGCCCCGAGGAGCATCTTGACACATGTCTCCTCTGGGTCTGACTGAGCGCCTCCCGGAGAGAGGCCCAAGCAAGACGTGCCCCGAGGAGCATCTTGCCACATGTCAACACTGGGTCTGACTGAGTGCCTCCATGAGAGAAGCCCCAGCAAGACGCGCCCCGAGGAGATTCTTGCCAAATGTCAACACTGGGTCTGACTGAGAACCTCCAGGAGAGAGGCCCAAGCAAGACGCGCCCCGAGGAGCGTCTTGCCACATGTCAACAATGGGTCTGACTGAGGGCCTCCAGGAGAGAAGCCCAAGCAAGACGCGCCCCGAGGAGCTTCTTGCCACATGTAAGCACTCGGTCTGACTGAGCGCCTCCAGGAGAGAGGCCCAAGCAAGACGCGCCCCGAGGAGCATCTTGCCACATGTCAACACTGGGTCTGACTGAGTGCCTCCATGAGAGAAGCCCCAGCAAGACGCGCCCCGAGGAGATTCTTGCCAAATGTCAACACTGGGTCTGACTGAGAACCTCCAGGAGAGAGGCCCAAACAAGACGCGCCCCGAGGAGCGTCTTGTCACATGTCAACAATGAGTCTGACTGAGGGCCTCCAGGAGAGAAGCCCAAGCAAGACGCGCCCCGAGGAGCTTCTTGCCACATGTCAGCACTCGGTCTGACTGAGCGCCTCCAGGAGAGAGGCCCAAGCAAGACGGGCCCCGAGGAGCGTCTTGACACATGTCAACACTGGGTCTGACAGAGGGCCTCCATGAGAGAGGCCCAAGCAAGACGCGCCTCGAGGAGTGTCTTGCCACATGTCAACACTGGGTCTGACTGAGCGCCTCCAGGAGAGAGGCCCAAGAAGGACGCGCCCCGAGGAGCGTCTTGCCACGTGTCACCACTGGGTCTGACTGAGCTCCTCCAGGAGAGAGGCCCAAGCAAGACGCGCCCCGAGGAGCGTCTTGCCACGTGTCACCACTGGGTCTGATTGAGCACCTCCAGGAGAGAGGCCCCAGCAAGACGCGCCCCGAGGAGCGTCTTGCCTTATGTCAGCACTCGGTCTGACTGAGCGCCTCCAGGAGAGAGGCCCAAGCAAGACGCGCCCCGAGGAGCGTCTTGCCACATGTCACTACTCGGTCTAACTGAGCGCCTCCAGGAGAGAGGTCCAAGCATGACGCGCCCCGAGGAGCGTCTTGCCACATGTCACTACTCGGTCTGACTGAGCGCCTCCAGGAGAGAGGCCCAAGCAAGACGTGCCCCGAGGAGCGTCTTGCCACATGTCAACAATGGGTCTGACTGAGGGCCTCCAGGAGAGAAGCCAAAGCAAGACGCGCCCCGAGGAGCATCTTGCCACATGTCAACACTGGGTCTGACTGAGGGCCTCTAGGAGAGAGGCCCAAATAAGACGCGCCCAAAGGGGCGTCTTGCCACATGTCAACAATGGGTCTGACTGAGGGCCTCCAGGAGAGAAGCCCAAGCAAGACGCGCCCCGAGGAGCGTCTTGCCACATGTCAGCACTCGGTCTGACTGAGCGTCTCCAGGAGAGAGGCCCAAGCAAGACATGCCCCGAGGAGCGTCTTGCCACATGTCAACACTGGGTCTGACTGAGCGCCTCCAGGAGAGAGGCCCAAGCAAGACGCGCCCCGAGGAGAGTCTTGCCACATGTGAACACTGGGTCTGACTGAGCGCCTTCAGGAGAGAGGCCCAAGCAAGACACGCCCGGAGGAGCATCTTGCCACATGTCAGCACTGGGTCTGACTGAGCGCCTCCAGGAGAGAGGCCCAAGCAAGACACGTCCCGAGGAGCGTCTTGACACATGTCAACACTGGGTCGGACTGAGGGCCTCCATGAGAGAAGCCCAAGCAAGACGCGCCCCGAGGAGAGTCTTGCCACATAACACTCGGTCTGACAGAGGGCCTCCATGAGAGAGGCCCAAGCAAGATGCGCCCCGAGGAGTGTCTTGCCACATGTCAACACTGGGTCTGACTGAGCGCCTCCAGGAGAGAGGCCCAAGCAAGACGCGCCCCGAGGAGCGTCTTGCCACTTGTGAACACTGGGTCTGACTGAGCGCCTCCAGGAGAGAGGCCCAAGCAAGACGCGCCCCGAGGAGCATCTTGACACATGTCTCCTCTGGGTCTGACTGAGCGCCTCCAGGAGAGAGGCCCAAGCAAGACGTGCCCCGAGGAGCGTCTTGCCACATGTCAACACTGGGTCTGACTGAGTGCCTCCATGAGAGAAGCCCCAGCAAGACGTGCCCCGAGGAGCATCTTGTGACATGTCAACACTGGGTCTGACTGAGCGCCTCCAGGAGAGAGACCTAAGCAAGACGCGCCCCGAGGAGCGTCTTGTCAAATGTCACTACTCGGTCTGACTGAGCGCCTCCAGGAGAGAGGCCCAAGCAAGACGTGCCCCGAGGAGCGTCTTGCCACATGTCAACAATGGGTCTGACTGAGGGCCTCCAGGAGAGAAGCCCAAGAAAGAAGCGCCCCGAGGAGCGTCTTGCCACATGTCAACACTGGGTCTGACTGAGCGCCTCCAGGAGAGAGGCCCAAGCAAGACACGCCCCGAGGAGCGTCTTGACACATGTCAACACCGGGTCTGACTGAGGGCTTCCATGAGAGAAGCCCAAGCAAGACGCGCCCCGAGGAGAGTCTTGCCACATGTCAACACTGGGTCTGACAGAGGGCACCCAGGAGAGAGGCCCAAGCAATACGTGCCCCGAGGAGCGTCTTGCCACATGTCACCACTGGGTCTGACTGAGCGCCTCCAGGAGAAAGGCCCAAGCAAGAAGCGCCCCGAGGAGCGTCTTGCCAGGTGTCACCACTGGGTCTGATTGAGCACCTCCAGGAGAGAGGCCCCAGCAAGACGCGCCCCGAGGAGCGTCTTGCCTTATGTCAGCACTCGGTCTGACTGAGCGCCTCCAGGAGAGAGGCCCAAGCAAGACGCGCCCCGAGGAGCGTCTTGCCACATGTCACTACTCGGTCTGACTGAGCGCCTCCAGGAGAGAGGCCCAAGCAAGACGTGCCCCGAGGAGCGTCTTGCCACATGTCAACAATGGGTCTGACTGAGGGGATCCAGGAGAGAAGCCCAAGCAAGACGCACCCCGAGGAGCGTCTTGCCACATGTCAACACTGGGTCTGACTGAGGGCCTCCAGGAGAGAGGCCCAAATGAGACGCGCCCCGAGGAGCGTCTTGCCACATGTCAACAATGGGTCTGACTGAGGGCCTCCAGGAGAGAAGCCCAAGCAAGACGCGCCCCGAGGAGCGTCTTGCCACATGTCAGCATTGGGTCTGATTGAGGGCCTTCTGGAGAGAGGCCCAAGCAAGACGCGCCCCGAGGAGCGTCTTGCCACATGTCAACAATGGGTCTGACTGAGGGCCTCCAGGAGAGAGGCCCAAGCAAGACGCGCCCCGAGGAGCGTCTTGCCACATGTCAGCACTGGGTCTGATTGAGGGCCTTCTGGAGAGAGGCCCAAGCAAGACGCGCCCCGAGGAGCGTCTTGCCACATGTCAACAATGGGTCTGACTGAGGGCCTCCAGGAGAGAAGCCCAAGCAAGACGCGCCCCGAGGAGCGTCTTGCCACATGTCAGCACTTGGTCTGACTGAGCGCCTCCAGGAGAGAGGCCCAAGCAAGAAACGCCCCGAGGAGCATCTTGACACATGTCTCCTCTGGGTCTGACTGAGCGCCTCCAGGAGAGAGGCCCAAGCAAGACGTGACCCGAGGAGCGTCTTGCCACATGTCAACACTGGGTCTGACTGAGTGCCTCCATGAGAGAAGCCCCAGCAAGACGCGCCCCGAGGAGCATCTTGCCAAATGTCAACACTGGGTCTGACTGAGAACCTCCAGGAGAGAGGCCCAAGCAAGACGCGCCCCGAGGAGCGTCTTGCCACATGTCAACAATGGATCTGACTGAGGGCCTCCAGGAGAGAAGCCCAAGCAAGACGCGCCCCGAGGAGCTTCTTGCCACATGTCAGCACTCGGTCTGACTGAGCGCCTCCAGGAGAGAGGCCCAAGCAAGACGCGCCCCGAGGAGCGTCTTGACACATGTCAACACTGGGTCTACCAGAGGGCCTCCATGAGAGAGGCCCAAGCAAGACGCGCCCCGAGGAGCGTCTTGCCACATGTCAGCACTGAGTCTGATTGAGGGCCTTCTGGAGAGAGGCCCAAGCAAGACGCGCCCCGAGGAGCGTCTTGACACATGTCAACACTGGGTCGGACTGAGGGCCTCCATGAGAGAAGCCCAAGCAAGACGCGCCCCGAGGAGAGTCTTGCCACATGTCAACACTCGGTCTGACAGAGGGCCTCCATGAGAGAGGCCCAAGCAAGATGCGCCCCGAGGAGTGTCTTGCCACATGTCAACACTGGGTCTGACTGAGCGCCTCCAGGAGAGAGGCCCAAGCAAGACGCGCCCCGAGGAGCGTCTTGCCACGTGTGAACACTGGGTCTGACTGAGCGCCTCCAGGAGAGAGGCCCAAGCAAGACGCGCCCCGAGGAGCGTCTTGCCACATGTCAGCACTGGGTCTGATTGAGGGCCTTCTGGAGAGAGGCCCAAGCAAGACGCGCCCCGAGGAGCGTCTTGCAACATGTCAACAATGGGTCTGACTGAGGGCCTCCAGGAGAGAAGCCCATGCAAGACGCGCCCCGAGGAGCGTCTTGCCACATGTCAGCACTCGGTCTGACTGAGCGCCTCCAGGAGAGAGGCCCAAGCAAGACGCGCCCCGAGGAGCATCTTGACACATGTCTCCTCTGGGTCTGACTGAGCGCCTCCCGGAGAGAGGCCCAAGCAAGACGTGCCCCGAGGAGCATCTTGCCACATGTCAACACTGGGTCTGACTGAGTGCCTCCATGAGAGAAGCCCCAGCAAGACGCGCCCCGAGGAGATTCTTGCCAAATGTCAACACTGGGTCTGACTGAGAACCTCCAGGAGAGAGGCCCAAGCAAGACGCGCCCCGAGGAGCGTCTTGCCACATGTCAACAATGGGTCTGACTGAGGGCCTCCAGGAGAGAAGCCCAAGCAAGACGCGCCCCGAGGAGCTTCTTGCCACATGTCAGCACTCGGTCTGACTGAGCGCCTCCAGGAGAGAGGCCCAAGCAAGACGCGCCCCGAGGAGCATCTTGCCACATGTCAACACTGGGTCTGACTGAGTGCCTCCATGAGAGAAGCCCCAGCAAGACGCGCCCCGAGGAGATTCTTGCCAAATGTCAACACTGGGTCTGACTGAGAACCTCCAGGAGAGAGGCCCAAACAAGACGCGCCCCGAGGAGCGTCTTGTCACATGTCAACAATGAGTCTGACTGAGGGCCTCCAGGAGAGAAGCCCAAGCAAGACGCGCCCCGAGGAGCTTCTTGCCACATGTCAGCACTCGGTCTGACTGAGCGCCTCCAGGAGAGAGGCCCAAGCAAGACGGGCCCCGAGGAGCGTCTTGACACATGTCAACACTGGGTCTGACAGAGGGCCTCCATGAGAGAGGCCCAAGCAAGACGCGCCCCGAGGAGTGTCTTGCCACATGTCAACACTGGGTCTGACTGAGCGCCTCCAGGAGAGAGGCCCAAGAAGGACGCGCCCCGAGGAGCGTCTTGCCACGTGTCACCACTGGGTCTGACTGAGCTCCTCCAGGAGAGAGGCCCAAGCAAGACGCGCCCCGAGGAGCGTCTTGCCACGTGTCACCACTGGGTCTGATTGAGCACCTCCAGGAGAGAGGCCCCAGCAAGACGCGCCCCGAGGAGCGTCTTGCCTTATGTCAGCACTCGGTCTGACTGAGCGCCTCCAGGAGAGAGGCCCAAGCAAGACGCGCCCCGAGGAGCGTCTTGACACATGTCTCCTCTGGGTCTGACTGAGCGCCTCCCGGAGAGAGGCCCAAGCAAGACGTGCCCCGAGGAGCATCTTGCCACATGTCAACACTGGGTCTGACTGAGTGCCTCCATGAGAGAAGCCCCAGCAAGACGCGCCCCGAGGAGATTCTTGCCAAATGTCAACACTGGGTCTGACTGAGAACCTCCAGGAGAGAGGCCCAAGCAAGACGCGCCCCGAGGAGCGTCTTGCCACATGTCAACAATGGGTCTGACTGAGGGCCTCCAGGAGAGAAGCCCAAGCAAGACGCGCCCCGAGGAGCTTCTTGCCACATGTCAGCACTCGGTCTGACTGAGCGCCTCCAGGAGAGAGGCCCAAGCAAGACGCGCCCCGAGGAGCATCTTGCCACATGTCAACACTGGGTCTGACTGAGTGCCTCCATGAGAGAAGCCCCAGCAAGACGCGCCCCGAGGAGATTCTTGCCAAATGTCAACACTGGGTCTGACTGAGAACCTCCAGGAGAGAGGCCCAAACAAGACGCGCCCCGAGGAGCGTCTTGTCACATGTCAACAATGAGTCTGACTGAGGGCCTCCAGGAGAGAAGCCCAAGCAAGACGCGCCCCGAGGAGCTTCTTGCCACATGTCAGCACTCGGTCTGACTGAGCGCCTCCAGGAGAGAGGCCCAAGCAAGACGGACCCCGAGGAGCGTCTTGACACATGTCAACACTGGGTCTGACAGAGGGCCTCCATGAGAGAGGCCCAAGCAAGACGCGCCCCGAGGAGTGTCTTGCCACATGTCAACACTGGGTCTGACTGAGCGCCTCCAGGAGAGAGGCCCAAGAAGGACGCGCCCCGAGGAGCGTCTTGCCACGTGTCACCACTGGGTCTGACTGAGCTCCTCCAGGAGAGAGGCCCAAGCAAGACGCGCCCCGAGGAGCGTCTTGCCACGTGTCACCACTGGGTCTGATTGAGCACCTCCAGGAGAGAGGCCCCAGCAAGACGCGCCCCGAGGAGCGTCTTGCCTTATGTCAGCACTCGGTCTGACTGAGCGCCTCCAGGAGAGAGGCCCAAGCAAGACGCGCCCCGAGGAGCGTCTTGCCACATGTCACTACTCGGTCTAACTGAGCGCCTCCAGGAGAGAGGTCCAAGCATGACGCGCCCCGAGGAGCGTCTTGCCACATGTCAACAATGGGTCTGACTGAGGGCCTCTAGGAGAGAGGCCCAAATAAGACGCGCCCAAAGGGGCATCTTGCCACATGTCAACAATGGGTCTGACTGAGGGCCTCCAGGAGAGAAGCCCAAGCAAGACGCGCCCCGAGGAGCGTCTTGCCACATGTCAGCACTCGGTCTGACTGAGCGTCTCCAGGAGAGAGGCCCAAGCAAGACATGCCCCGAGGAGCGTCTTGCCACATGTCAACACTGGGTCTGACTGAGCGCCTCCAGGAGAGAGGCCCAAGCAAGACGCGCCCCGAGGAGAGTCTTGCCACATGTGAACACTGGGTCTGACTGAGCGCCTTCAGGAGAGAGGCCCAAGCAAGACACGCCCGGAGGAGCATCTTGCCACATGTCAGCACTGGGTCTGACTGAGCGCCTCCAGGAGAGAGGCCCAAGCAAGACACGCCCCGAGGAGCGTCTTGACACATGTCAACACTGGGTCGGACTGAGGGCCTCCATGAGAGAAGCCCAAGCAAGACGCGCCCCGAGGAGAGTCTTGCCACATAACACTCGGTCTGACAGAGGGCCTCCATGAGAGAGGCCCAAGCAAGATGCGCCCCGAGGAGTGTCTTGCCACATGTCAACACTGGGTCTGACTGAGCGCCTCCAGGAGAGAGGCCCAAGCAAGACGCGCCCCGAGGAGCGTCTTGCCACGTGTGAACACTGGGTCTGACTGAGCGCCTCCAGGAGAGAGGCCCAAGCAAGACGCGCCCCGAGGAGCATCTTGACACATGTCTCCTCTGGGTCTGACTGAGCGCCTCCAGGAGAGAGGCCCAAGCAAGACGTGCCCCGAGGAGCGTCTTGCCACATGTCAACACTGGGTCTGACTGAGTGCCTCCATGAGAGAAGCCCCAGCAAGACGTGCCCCGAGGAGCATCTTGTGACATGTCAACACTGGGTCTGACTGAGCGCCTCCAGGAGAGAGGCCTAAGCAAGACGCGCCCCGAGGAGCGTCTTGTCAAATGTCACTACTCGGTCTGACTGAGCGCCTCCAGGAGAGAGGCCCAAGCAAGACGTGCCCCGAGGAGCGTCTTGCCACATGTCAACAATGGGTCTGACTGAGGGCCTCCAGGAGAGAAGCCCAAGAAAGAAGCGCCCCGAGGAGCGTCTTGCCACATGTCAACACTGGGTCTGACTGAGCGCCTCCAGGAGAGAGGCCCAAGCAAGACACGCCCCGAGGAGCGTCTTGACACATGTCAACACCGGGTCTGACTGAGGGCTTCCATGAGAGAAGCCCAAGCAAGACGCGCCCCGAGGAGAGTCTTGCCACATGTCAACACTGGGTCTGACAGAGGGCATCCAGGAGAGAGGCCCAAGCAATACGTGCCCCGAGGAGCGTCTTGCCACATGTCACCACTGGGTCTGACAGAGCGCCTCGAGGAGAAAGGCCCAAGCAAGAAGCGCCCCGAGGAGCGTCTTGCCAGGTGTCACCACTGGGTCTGATTGAGCACCTCCAGGAGAGAGGCCCCAGCAAGACGCGCCCCGAGGAGCGTCTTGCCTTATGTCAGCACTCGGTCTGACTGAGCGCCTCCAGGAGAGAGGCCCAAGCAAGACGCGCCCCGAGGAGCGTCTTGCCACATGTCACTACTCGGTCTGACTGAGCGCCTCCAGGAGAGAGGCCCAAGCAAGACGTGCCCCGAGGAGCGTCTTGCCACATGTCAACAATGGGTCTGACTGAGGGGATCCAGGAGAGAAGCCCAAGCAAGACGCACCCCGAGGAGCGTCTGGCCACATGTCAACACTGGGTCTGACTGAGGGCCTCCAGGAGAGAGGCCCAAATGAGACGCGCCCCGAGGAGCGTCTTGCCACATGTCAACAATGGGTCTGACTGAGGGCCTCCAGGAGAGAAGCCCAAGCAAGACGCGCCCCGAGGAGCGTCTTGCCACATGTCAGCACTGGGTCTGATTGAGGGCCTTCTGGAGAGAGGCCCAAGCAAGACGCGCCCCGAGGAGCGTCTTGCCACATGTCAACAATGGGTCTGACTGAGGGCCTCCAGGAGAGAGGCCCAAGCAAGACGCGCCCCGAGGAGCGTCTTGCCACATGTCAGCACTGGGTCTGATTGAGGGCCTTCTGGAGAGAGGCCCAAGCAAGACGCGCCCCGAGGAGCGTCTTGCCACATGTCAACAATGGGTCTGACTGAGGGCCTCCAGGAGAGAAGCCCAAGCAAGACGCGCCCCGAGGAGCGTCTTGCCACATGTCAGCACTTGGTCTGACTGAGCGCCTCCAGGAGAGAGGCCCAAGCAAGAAACGCCCCGAGGAGCATCTTGACACATGTCTCCTCTGGGTCTGACTGAGCGCCTCCAGGAGAGAGGCCCAAGCAAGACGTGACCCGAGGAGCGTCTTGCCACATGTCAACACTGGGTCTGACTGAGTGCCTCCATGAGAGAAGCCCCAGCAAGACGCGCCCCGAGGAGCATCTTGCCAAATGTCAACACTGGGTCTGACTGAGAACCTCCAGGAGAGAGGCCCAAGCAAGACGCGCCCCGAGGAGCGTCTTGCCACATGTCAACAATGGATCTGACTGAGGGCCTCCAGGAGAGAAGCCCAAGCAAGACGCGCCCCGAGGAGCTTCTTGCCACATGTCAGCACTCGGTCTGACTGAGCGCCTCCAGGAGAGAGGCCCAAGCAAGACGCGCCCCGAGGAGCGTCTTGACACATGTCAACACTGGGTCTACCAGAGGGCCTCCATGAGAGAGGCCCAAGCAAGACGCGCCCCGAGGAGCGTCTTGCCACATGTCAGCACTGAGTCTGATTGAGGGCCTTCTGGAGAGAGGCCCAAGCAAGACGCGCCCCGAGGAGCGTCTTGACACATGTCAACACTGGGTCGGACTGAGGGCCTCCATGAGAGAAGCCCAAGCAAGACGCGCCCCGAGGAGAGTCTTGCCACATGTCAACACTCGGTCTGACAGAGGGCCTCCATGAGAGAGGCCCAAGCAAGATGCGCCCCGAGGAGTGTCTTGCCACATGTCAACACTGGGTCTGACTGAGCGCCTCCAGGAGAGAGGCCCAAGCAAGACGCGCCCCGAGGAGCGTCTTGCCACGTGTGAACACTGGGTCTGACTGAGCGCCTCCAGGAGAGAGGCCCAAGCAAGACGCGCCCCGAGGAGCGTCTTGCCACATGTCAGCACTGGGTCTGATTGAGGGCCTTCTGGAGAGAGGCCCAAGCAAGACCCGCCCCGAGGAGCGTCTTGCAACATGTCAACAATGGGTCTGACTGAGGGCCTCCAGGAGAGAAGCCCATGCAAGACGCGCCCCGAGGAGCGTCTTGCCACATGTCAGCACTCGGTCTGACTGAGCGCCTCCAGGAGAGAGGCCCAAGCAAGACGCGCCCCGAGGAGCATCTTGACACATGTCTCCTCTGGGTCTGACTGAGCGCCTCCCGGAGAGAGGCCCAAGCAAGACGTGCCCCGAGGAGCATCTTGCCACATGTCAACACTGGGTCTGACTGAGTGCCTCCATGAGAGAAGCCCCAGCAAGACGCGCCCCGAGGAGATTCTTGCCAAATGTCAACACTGGGTCTGACTGAGAACCTCCAGGAGAGAGGCCCAAGCAAGACGCGCCCCGAGGAGCGTCTTGCCACATGTCAACAATGGGTCTGACTGAGGGCCTCCAGGAGAGAAGCCCAAGCAAGACGCGCCCCGAGGAGCTTCTTGCCACATGTCAGCACTCGGTCTGACTGAGCGCCTCCAGGAGAGAGGCCCAAGCAAGACGCGCCCCGAGGAGCGTCTTGACACATGTCAACACTGGGTCTGACAGAGGGCCTCCATGAGAGAGGCCCAAGCAAGACGCGCCCAGAGGAGTGTCTTGCCACATGTCAACACTGGGTCTGACTGAGCGCCTCCAGGAGAGAGGCCCAAGCAAGACGTGCCCCGAGGAGCGTCTTGCCACGTGTCAACACTGGGTCTGACTTAGCGCCTCCAGGAGAGAGGCCCAAGCAAGATGCTCCCCGAGGAGCGTCTTGCCACGTGTCACCACTGGGTCTGATTGAGCACCTCCAGGAGAGAGGCCCCAGCAAGACGCGCCCCGAGGAGCGTCTTGCCTTATGTCAGCACTCGGTCTGACTGAGCGCCTCAAGGAGAGAGGCCCAAGCAAGACGCACCCCGAGGAGCGTCTTGCCACATGTCACTACTCGGTCTAACTGAGCGCCTCCAGGAGAGAGGTCCAAGCAAGACGCGCCCCAAGGAGCGTCTTGCCACATGTCAACAATGGGTATGACTGAGGGCCTCCAGGAGAGAAGCCAAAGCAAGACGCGCCCCGAGGAGCATCTTGCCACATGTCAACACTGGGTCTGACTTAGGGCCTCTAGGAGAGAGGCCCAAATAAGACGCGCCCAGAGGAGCGTCTTGCCACATGTCAACAATGGGTCTGACTGAGGGCCTCCAGGAGAGAAGCCCAAGCAAGACGCGCCCCGAGGAGCGTCTTGCCACATGTCAGCACTCGGTCTGACTGAGCGTCTCCAGGAGAGAGGCCCAAGCAAGACATGCCCCGAGGAGCGTCTTGCCACGTGTCAACACTGGGTCTGACTGAGCGCCTCCAGGAGAGAGGCCCAAGCAAGACGCGCCCCGAGGAGAGTCTTGCCACATGTGAACACTGGGTCTGACTGAGCGCCTTCAGGAGAGAGGCCCAAGCAAGACACGCCCGGAGGAGCGTCTTGCCACCTGTCAGCACTGGGTCTGACTGAGCGCCTCCAGGAGAGAGGCCCAAGCAAGACACGCCCCGAGGAGCGTCTTGACACATGTCAACACTGGGTCGGACTGAGGGCCTCCATGAGAGAAGCCCAAGCAAGACGCGCCCCGAGGAGAGTCTTGCCACATGTCAACACTCGGTCTGACAGAGGGCCTCCATGAGAGAGGCCCAAGCAAGATGCGCCCCGAGGAGTGTCTTGCCACATGTCAACACTGGGTCTGACTGAGCGCCTCCAGGAGAGAGGCCCAAGCAAGACGCGCCCCGAGGAGCGTCTTGCCACGTGTGAACACTGGGTCTGACTGAGCGCCTCCAGGAGAGAGGCCCAAGCAAGACGCGCCCGGAGGAGCGTCTTGCCACAGGTCAGCACTCGGTCTGACTGAGCGCCTCCAGGAGAGAGGCCCAAGCAAGACGCGCCCCGAGGAGCATCTTGACACATGTCTCCTCTGGGTCTGACTGAGCGCCTCCAGGAGATAGGCCCAAGCAAGACTTGCCCCGAGGAGCGTCTTGCCACATGTCAACACTGGGTCTGACTGAGTGCCTCCATGAGAGAAGCCCCAGCAAGACGTGCCGCGAGGAGCATCTTGTGACATGTCAACACTGGGTCTGACTGAGAACCTCCAGGAGAGAGGCCCAAGCAAGACGCGCCCCGAGGAGCGTCTTACCACATGTCAACAATGGGTCTGACTGAGGGCCTCCAGGAGAGAAGCCCAAGCAAGACACGCCCCGAGGAGCGTCTTGCCACATGTCAGCACTGGGTCTGACTGAGGGCCTCCAGGAGAGAGGCCCAAATGAGACGCGCCCCGAGGAGCGTCTTGCCACATGTCAACAATGGGTCTGACTGAGGGCCTCCAGGAGAGAGGCCCAAGCAAGACGCGCCCCGAGGAGCGTCTTGCCACATGTCAACAATGGGTCTGACTGAGGGCCTCCAGGAGAGAGGCCCAAGCAAGACGCGCCCCGAGGAGCGTCTTGCCACATGTCAACAATGGGTCTGACTGAGGGCCTCCAGGAGAGAGGCCCAAGCAAGACATGCCCCGAGGAGCGTCTTGCCACGTGTCAACACTGGGTCTGACTGAGCGCCTCCAGGAGAGAGGCCCAAGCAAGACGCGCCCCGAGGAGAGTCTTGCCACATGTGAACACTGGGTCTGACTGAGCGCCTTCAGGAGAGAGGCCCAAGCAAGACACGCCCGGAGGAGCGTCTTGCCACCTGTCAGCACTGGGTCTGACTGAGCGCCTCCAGGAGAGAGGCCCAAGCAAGACACGCCCCGAGGAGCGTCTTGACACATGTCAACACTGGGTCGGACTGAGGGCCTCCATGAGAGAAGCCCAAGCAAGACGCGCCCCGAGGAGAGTCTTGCCACATGTCAACACTCGGTCTGACAGAGGGCCTCCATGAGAGAGGCCCAAGCAAGATGCGCCCCGAGGAGTGTCTTGCCACATGTCAACACTGGGTCTGACTGAGCGCCTCCAGGAGAGAGGCCCAAGCAAGACGCGCCCCGAGGAGCGTCTTGCCACGTGTGAACACTGGGTCTGACTGAGCGCCTCCAGGAGAGAGGCCCAAGCAAGACGCGCCCGGAGGAGCGTCTTGCCACAGGTCAGCACTCGGTCTGACTGAGCGCCTCCAGGAGAGAGGCCCAAGCAAGACGCGCCCCGAGGAGCATCTTGACACATGTCTCCTCTGGGTCTGACTGAGCGCCTCCAGGAGATAGGCCCAAGCAAGACTTGCCCCGAGGAGCGTCTTGCCACATGTCAACACTGGGTCTAACTGAGTGCCTCCATGAGAGAAGCCCCAGCAAGACGTGCCGCGAGGAGCATCTTGTGACATGTCAACACTGGGTCTGACTGAGAACCTCCAGAAGAGAGGCCCAAGCAAGATGCGCCCCGAGGAGCGTCTTACCACATGTCAACAATGGGTCTGACTGAGGGCCTCCAGGAGAGAAGCCCAAGCAAGACACGCCCCGAGGAGCGTCTTGCCACATGTCAGCACTGGGTCTGACTGAGGGCCTCCAGGAGAGAGGCCCAAATGAGACGCGCCCCGAGGAGCGTCTTGCCACATGTCAACAATGGGTCTGACTGAGGGCCTCCAGGAGAGAGGCCCAAGCAAGACGCGCCCCGAGGAGCGTCTTGCCACATGTCAACAATGGGTCTGACTGAGGGCCTCCAGGAGAGAGGCCCAAGCAAGACGCGCCCCGAGGAGCGTCTTGCCACATGTCAACAATGGGTCTGACTGAGGGCCTCCAGGAGAGAAGCCCAAGCAAGACGCGCCCCGAGGAGCGTCTTGCCACATGTCAGCACTGGGTCTGATTGAGGGCCTTCTGGAGAGAGGCCCAAGCAAGACGCGCCCCGAGGAGCGTCTTGCAACATGTCAACAATGGGTCTGACTGAGGGCCTCCAGGAGAGAAGCCCATGCAAGACGCGCCCCGAGGAGCGTCTTGCCACATGACAGCACTCGGTCTGACTGAGCGCCTCCAGGAGAGAGGCCCAAGCAAGACGCGCCCCGAGGAGCATCTTGACACATGTCTCCTCTGGGTCTGACTGAGCGCCTCCCGGAGAGAGGCCCAAGCAAGACGTGCCCCGAGGAGCATCTTGCCACATGTCAACACTGGGTCTGACTGAGTGCCTCCATGAGAGAAGCCCCAGCAAGACGCGCCCCGAGGAGATTCTTGCCAAATGTCAACACTGGGTCTGACTGAGAACCTCCAGGAGAGAGGCCCAAGCAAGACGCGCCCCGAGGAGCGTCTTGCCACATGTCAACAATGGGTCTGACTGAGGGCCTCCAGGAGAGAAGCCCAAGCAAGACGCGCCCCGAGGAGCTTCTTGCCACATGTCAGCACTCGGTCTGACTGAGCGCCTCCAGGAGAGAGGCCCAAGCAAGACGCGCCCCGAGGAGCGTCTTGACACATGTCAACACTGGGTCTGACAGAGGGCCTCCATGAGAGAGGCCCAAGCAAGACGCGCCCAGAGGAGTGTCTTGCCACATGTCAACACTGGGTCTGACTGAGCGCCTCCAGGAGAGAGGCCCAAGCAAGACGTGCCCCGAGGAGCGTCTTGCCACGTGTCAACACTGGGTCTGACTTAGCGCCTCCAGGAGAGAGGCCCAAGCAAGATGCTCCCCGAGGAGCGTCTTGCCACGTGTCACCACTGGGTCTGATTGAGCACCTCCAGGAGAGAGGCCCCAGCAAGACGCGCCCCGAGGAGCGTCTTGCCTTATGTCAGCACTCGGTCTGACTGAGTGCCTCCAGGAGAGAGGCCCAAGCAAGACGCACCCCGAGGAGCGTCTTGCCACATGTCACTACTCGGTCTAACTGAGCGCCTCCAGGAGAGAGGTCCAAGCAAGACGCGCCCCAAGGAGCGTCTTGCCACATGTCACTACTCGGTCTGACTGAGCGCCTCCAGGAGAGAGGCCCAAGCAAGACGTGCCCCGAGGAGCGTCTTGCCACATGTCAACAATGGGTATGACTGAGAGCCTCCAGGAGAGAAGCCAAAGCAAGACGCGCCCCGAGGAGCATCTTGCCACATGTCAACACTGGGTCTGACTTAGGGCCTCTAGGAGAGAGGCCCAAATAAGACGCGCCCAGAGGAGCGTCTTGCCACATGTCAACAATGGGTCTGACTGAGGGCCTCCAGGAGAGAAGCCCAAGCAAGACGCGCCCCGAGGAGCGTCTTGCCACATGTCAGCACTCGGTCTGACTGATCGTCTCCAGGAGAGAGGCCCAAGCAAGACATGCCCCGAGGAGCGTCTTGCCACATGTCAACACTGGGTCTGACTGAGCGCCTCCAGGAGAGAGGCCCAAGCAAGACGCGCCCCGAGGAGAGTCTTGCCACATGTGAACACTGGGTCTGACTGAGCGCCTTCAGGAGAGAGGCCCAAGCAAGACACGCCCGGAGGAGCGTCTTGCCACCTGTCAGCACTGGGTCTGACTGAGCGCCTCCAGGAGAGAGGCCCAAGCAAGACACGCCCCGAGGAGCGTCTTGACACATGTCAACACTGGGTCGGACTGAGGGCCTCCATGAGAGAAGCCCAAGCAAGACGCGCCCCGAGGAGAGTCTTGCCACATGTCAACACTCGGTCTGACAGAGGGCCTCCATGAGAGAGGCCCAAGCAAGATGCGCCCCGAGGAGTGTCTTGCCACATGTCAACACTGGGTCTGACTGAGCGCCTCCAGGAGAGAGGCCCAAGCAAGACGCGCCCCGAGGAGCGTCTTGCCACGTGTGAACACTGGGTCTGACTGAGCGCCTCCAGGAGAGAGGCCCAAGCAAGACGCGCCCGGAGGAGCGTCTTGCCACATGTCAGCACTCGGTCTGACTGAGCGCCTCCAGGAGAGAGGCCCAAGCAAGACGCGCCCCGAGGAGCATATTGACACATGTCTCCTCTGGGTCTGACTGAGCGCCTCCAGGAGATAGGCCCAAGCAAGACGTGCCCCGAGGAGCGTCTTGCCACATGTCAACACTGGGTCTGACTGAGTGCCTCCATGAGAGAAGCCCCAGCAAGACGTGCCCCGAGGAGCATCTTGTGACATGTCAACACTGGGTCTGACTGAGAACCTCCAGGAGAGAGGCCCAAGCAAGACGCGCCCCGAGGAGCGTCTATCCACATGTCAACAATGGGTCTGACTGAGGGCCTCCAGGAGAGAAGCCCAAGCAAGACACGCCCCGAGGAGCGTCTTGCCACATGTCAGCACTGGGTCTGACTGAGGGCCTCCAGGAGAGAGGCCCAAATGAGACGCGCCCCGAGGAGCGTCTTGCCACATGTCAACAATGGGTCTGACTGAGGGCCTCCAGGAGAGAAGCCCAAGCAAGACGCGCCCCGAGGAGCGTCTTGCCACATGTCAGCACTGGGTCTGATTGAGGGCCTTCTGGAGAGAGGCCCAAGCAAGACGCGCCCCGAGGAGCGTCTTGCCACATGTCAACAATGGGTCTGACTGAGGGTCTCCAGGAGAGAGGCCCAAGCAAGACGTGCCCCGAGGAGCGTCTTGCCACATGTCAACAATGGGTCTGACTGAGGGCCTCCAGGAGAGAAGCCAAAGCAAGACGCGCCCCGAGGAGCATCTTGCCACATGTCAACACTGGGTCTGACTTAGGGCCTCTAGGAGAGAGGCCCAAATAAGACGCGCCCAGAGGAGCGTCTTGCCACATGTCAACAATGGGTCTGACTGAGGGCCTCCAGGAGAGAAGCCCAAGCAAGACGCGCCCCGAGGAGCGTCTTGCCACATGTCAGCACTCGGTCTGACTGAGCGTCTCCAGGAGAGAGGCCCAAGCAAGACATGCCCCGAGGAGCCTCTTGCCACATGTCAACACTGGGTCTGACTGAGCGCCTCCAGGAGAGAGGCCCAAGCAAGACGCGCCCCGAGGAGAGTCTTGCCACATGTGAACACTGGGTCTGACTGAGCGCCTTCAGGAGAGAGGCCCAAGCAAGACACGCCCGGAGGAGCGTCTTGCCACATGTCAGCACTGGGTCTGACTGAGCGCCTCCAGGAGAGAGGCCCAAGCAAGACACGCCCCGAGGAGCGTCTTGACACATGTCAACACTGGGTCGGACTGAGGGCCTCCATGAGAGAAGCCCAAGCAACACGCGCCCCGAGGAGAGTCTTGCCACATGTCAACACTCGAACTGACAGAGGGCCTCCATGAGAGAGGCCCAAGCAAGATGCGCCCCGAGGAGTGTCTTGCCACATGTCAACACTGGGTCTGACTGAGCGCCTCCAGGAGAGAGGCCCAAGCAAGACGTGCCCCGAGGAGCGTCTTGCCACTTGTGAACACTGGGTCTGACTGAGCGCCTCCAGGAGAGAGGCCCAAGCAAGACGCGCCCGGAGGAGCGTCTTGCCACATGTCAGCACTCGGTCTGACTGAGCGCCTCCAGGAGAGAGGCCCAAGCAAGACGCGCCCCGAGGAGCATCTTGACACATGTCTCCTCTGGGTCTGACTGAGCGCCTCCAGGAGATAGGGCCAAGCAAGACGTGCCCCGAGGAGCGTCTTGCCACATGTCAACACTGGGTCTGACTGAGTGCCTCCATGAGAGAAGCCCCAGCAAGACGTGCCCCGAGGAGCATCTTGTGACATGTCAACACTGGGTCTGACTGAGAACCTCCAGGAGAGAGGCCCAAGCAAGATGCGCCCCGAGGAGCGTCTTGTCAAATGTCACTACTCGGTCTGACTGAGCGCCTCCAGGAGAGAGGCCCAAGCAAGACGTGCCCCGAGGAGCGTCTTGCCACATGTCAACAATGGGTCTGACTGAGGGCCTCCAGGAGAGAAGCCCAAGCAAGAAGCGCCCCGAGGAGTGTCTTGCCACATGTCAACACTGGGTCTGACTGAGCGCCTCCAGGAGAGAGGCCCAAGCAAGACACGCCCCGAGGAGCGTCTTGACACATGTCAACACCGGGTCTGACTGAGGGCTTCCATGAGAGAAGCCCAAGCAAGACGCGCCCCGAGGAGAGTCTTGCCACATGTCAACACTGGGTCTGACAGAGGGCATCCAGGAGAGAGGCCCAAGCAAGACGTGCCCCGAGGAGCGTCTTGCCACGTGTCACCACTGGGTCTGACTGAGCGCCTCCAGGAGAAAGGCCCAAGCAAGAAGCGCCCCGAGGAGCGTCTTGCCACATGTCAACACTGGGTCTGATTGAGGGCCTTCTGGAGAGATGCCCAAGCAAGACGCGCCCCGAGGAGCGTCTTGCCACATGTCAACAATGGGTCTGACTGAGGGCCTCCAGGAGAGAAGCCCAAGCAAGACGCGCCCCGAAGATCGTCTTGCCACATGTCAGCACTCGGTCTGACTGAGCGCCTCACGGAGAGAGGCCCAAGCAAGACGTGCCCCGAGGAGCGTCTTGCCACATGTCAACACTGGGTCTGACTGAGCGCCTCCAGGAGAGAGGCCCAAGCAAGACGCGCCCCGAGGAGCGTCTTGCCACATGTGAACACTGGGTCTGACTGAGCGCCTCCAGGAGAGAGGCCCAAGCAAGACGCGCCCGGAGGAGCGTCTTGCCACATGTCAGCACTCGGTCTGAATGAGCGCCTCCAGGAGAGAGGCCCAAGCAAGACGCGCCCCGAGGAGCATCTTGACACATGTCTCCTCTGGGTCTGACTGAGCGCCTCCAGGAGAGAGGCCCAAGCAAGACGTGCCCCGAGGAGCGTCTTGCCACATGTCAACACTGGGTCTGACTGAGCGCCTCCAGGAGAGAGGCCCAAGCAAGACGCGCCCCGAGGAGCGTCATGCCACATGTGAACACTGGGTCTGACTGAGCGCCTCCAGGAGAGAGGCCCAAGCAAGACGCGCCCGGAGGAGCGTCTTGCCACATGTCAGCACTCGGTCTGACTGAGCGCCTCCAGGAGAGAGGCCCAAGCAAGACGCGCCCCGAGGAGCATCTTGACACATGTCTCCTCTGGGTCTGACTGAGCGCCTCCAGGAGAGAAGCCCAAGCAAGACGTGCCCCGAGGAGCGTCTTGCCACATGTCAACACTGGGTCTGACTGAGTGCCTCCATGAGAGAAGCCCCAGCAAGACGCGCCCCGAGGAGCATCTTGCCACATGTCAACACTGGGTCTGACTGAGAACCTCCAGGAGAGAGGCCCAAGCAAGATGCGCCCCGAGGAGCGTCTTGCCACATGCCAACACTGGGTCTGACTGAGCGCCTCGAGGAGAGAGGCCCAAGCAAGACGCGCCCTGAGGAGCGTCTTGTCACATGTCACTACTCGGTCTGACTGAGCGCCTCCAGGAGAGAGGCCCAAGCAAGACGTGCCCCGAGGAGCGTCTTGCCACATGTCAACAATGGGTCTGACTGAGGGCCTCCAGGAGAGAAGCCCAAGCAAGAAGCGCCCCGAGGAGAGTCTTGCCACATGTCAACACTGGGTCTGACAGAGGGCATCCAGGAGAGAGGCCCAAGCAATACGCGCCCCGAGGAGCGTCTTGCCACATGTCACCACAGGGTCTGACTGAGCGCCTCCAGGAGAGAGGCCCAAGCAAGAAGCGCCCCGAGGAGCGTCTTGCCACGTGTCAACAGTGGGTCTGATTGAGGGCCTTCTGGAGAGAGGCCCAAGCAAGAAGCGCCCCGAGGAGCGTCTTGCCACATGTCAACAATGGGTCTGATGTCTCTGATGTGTACACTGCAGGCCTGACCGGGGTTTGCACGCAAGGGCCTGTGTGTGTGTGTGTGTGTGTGTGTGTGTGTGTGTGTGTGTGTGTGTGTGTGTGTGTGTGTGTGTGTGTGTGTGTGTGTGTGTGTGTGTGTGTGTGTGAAACAAATAAAGATAAATATAGCTAGTGCGGCCACGAGCGGTCGTGCAGGGTAGAGGCTGCGCGAAAACGCCTCTAAAACAAGCGCGTGCCCGCGCCCAATCCGGCGTCTACTTGTTCACCGAACTCAGCAGGTTCTCCAACAATAGGGTCGGCGTGATCGTGTCCTTACCACATGTCAACACTGGGTCTGACAGAGGGCCTCCAGGAGAGAGGCCCAAGCAAGACGCGCCCCGAGGAGCGTCTTGCAACATGTCACCTCTGGGTCTGACTGAGCGCCTCCAGGAGAGAGGCCCAAGCAAGACGCGCCCCGAGGAGCGTCTTGTCACATGTCAACACTGGGTCTGACTGAGCGCCTCCAGGAGAGAAGCCCCAGCAAGACGTGCCCCGAGGAGCGTCTTGCCAAATGTCAGCACTCGGTCTGACTGAGCGCTTCCAGGAGAGAGGCCCAAGCAAGATGCGCCCCGAAGAGCGTCTTGCCACATGTCAACAATGGGTCTGACTGAGGACCTCCAGGAGAGAAGCCCAAGCAAGATGCGCCCCGAGGAGCGTCTTGCCACATGTTAGCACTCGGTCTGACTGAGCGCCTCCAGGAGAGAGGGCCAAGCAAGACGCGCCCCGACGAGCGTCTTGCCACATGTCAACGAAGGGTCTGACAGAGGGCCTCCAGGGGAGAAGCCCAAGCAAGACGCGCTCCGAGGAGCGTCTTGCCACATGTCAGCACTAGGACTGACTGAGCGCCTCCAGGAGAGAGGCCCAAGCAAGACGCGCCCCGAGGAGCGTCTTGCCACATGTCACCTCTGGGTCTGACTGAGCGCCTCCAGGAGAGAGGCCCAAGCAAGACGCGCCCCGAGGAGCGTCTTGTCACATGTCCACACTGGGTCTGACTGAGCGCCTCCAGGACAGAAGCCCCAGAAAGACGTGCCCCGAGGAGCGTCTTGCCATTTGTCAGCACTCGGTCTGACTGAGCGCCTCCAGGAGAGAGGCCCAAGCAAGATGCGCCCCGAGGAGCGTCTTGCCACATGTCAACAGTGGGTCTGACTGAGGGCCTCCAGGAGAGAATCCCAAGCAAGAGGCGCCCCGAGGAGCGTCTTGCCACATGTCAACACTGGGTCTGACTGAGCGCCTCCAGGAGAGATGCCCAAGCAAGAAACGCCCAAAGAGCCTCTTGACACATGTCAACACTGGGTCTGACTGATCGCCTCCCCAGGAGAGAGGCCCAAGCAAGACGCGCCCCGAGGAGCGTCTTGCCACATGTCAACACTGGGTCTGACTGAGCGCCTCCAGGAGAGAGGCCCAAGCAAGAAACGCCCAAAGAGCCTCTTGACACATGTCAACACTGGGTCTGACTGATCGCCTCCCCAGGAGAGAGGCCCAAGCAAGACGCGCCCCGAGGAGCGTCTTGCCACATGTCAACAATGGGTCTGACTGAGGGCCTCCAGGAGAGAAGCCCAAGCAAGACGCGCCCCGAGGAGCGTCTTGCCACATGTCAACACTGGGTCTGACTGAGCGCCTCCAGGAGAGAGGCCCAAGCAAGAAACGCCCAAAGAGCCTCTTGATACATGTCAACACTGGGTCTGACTGATCGCCTCCCCAGGAGAGAGGCCCAAGCAAGACGCGCCCCGAGGAGCGTCTTGCCACATGTCAACAATGGGTCTGACTGTGGGCCTCCAGGAGAGAAGCCCAAGCAAGACGCGCCCCAAGGAGCATCTTGCCACATGTCAGCACTCGGTCTGACTGAGCGCCTCCAGGAGAGAGGCCCAAGCAAGACGTGCCCCGAGGAGCGTCTTGCCACATGTCAACACTGGGTCTGACTGAGCTTCTCCAGGAGAGAGGCCCAAGCAAGACGCGCCCCGTGGAGCGTCTTGCCACATGTCACCTCTGGGTCTGACTGAGCACCTCCAGGAGAGAGGCCCAAGCTTGACGCGCCCCGAGGAGTGTCTTGTCACATGCCAACATTGGGACTGACTGAGCGCCTCCAGGAGAGAGGCCCAAGCAAGAAACGCCCGAGGAGCGTCTTGACACATGTCAACACTGGGTCTGACTGATCGCCTCCCCAGGAGAGAGGCCCAAGCAAGACGCGCCCTGAGGAGCGTCTTGCCACATGTCAACACTGGGTCTGACTGAGTGCCTCCATGAGAGAAACCCCAGCAAGACGCGCCCCGAGGAGCGTCTTGCCACATGTCAGCACTCGGTCTGACTGAGCGCCTCCAGGAGAGAGGCCCAAGCAAGACGCGCCCCAAGGAGCGTCTTGCCACATGTCAACACTGGGTCTGACTGAGCACCTCCAGGATAGAGGCCCAAGCAAGACGTGCCTAGAGGAGCGTTTTGCCACATGTCAACACTGGGTCTGACAGAGGGCCTCAAGGGGAGAGGCCCAAGCAAGATGCGCCCCGAGGAGCGTCTTGCCACATGTCAACGAAGGGTCTGACTGAGGGCCTCCAGGAGAGAAGCCCAAGCAAGACGCGCCCCGAGGAGCGTCTTGCCACATGTCAGCACTAGGTCTGACTGAGCGCCTCCAGGAGAGAGGCCCAAGCAAGACGCGCCCCGAGTAGCGTCTTGTCACATGTCAACACTGGGTCTCACTGAGCGCCTCCAGGAGAGAAGCCCCAGCAAGACGTGCCCCGAGGAGCGTCTTGCCACATGTCAGCACTCGGTCTGACTGAGCGCCTCCAGGAGAGAGGCCCAAGCAAGATGCGCCCCGAGGAGCGTCTTGCCACATGTCAACAATGGGTCTGACTGAGGGCCTCCAGGAGAGAAGCCCAAGCAAGATGCGCCCCGAGGAGCGTCTTGCCACATGTCAGCACTCGGTCTGACTGAGCGCCTCCAGGAGAGAGGGCCAAGCAAGACGCGCCCCGAGGAGCGTCTTGCCACATGTCAACGAAGGGTCTGACAGAGGGCCTCCAGGAGAGAAGCCCAAGCAAGACGCGCTCCGAAGAGCGTCTTGCCACATGTCAGCACTAGGACTGACTGAGCGCCTCCAGGAGAGAGGCCCAAGCAAGGCGCGCCCCGAGGAGCGTCTTGCCACATGTCACCTCTGGGTCTGACTGAGAGCCTCCAGGAGAGAGGCCCAAGCAAGACGCGCCCCGAGGAGCATCTTGTCACATGTCAACACTGGGTCTGACTGAGCGACTCCAGGAGAGAAGCCCCAGAAAGACGTGCCCCGAGGAGCGTCTTGCCACATGTCAGCACTCGGTCTGACTGAGCGCCTCCAGGAGAGAGGCCCAAGCAAGATGTGCCCCGAGGAGCGTCTTGCCACATGTCAACAATGTGTCTGACTGAGGGCCTCCAGGAGAGTATCCCAAGCAAGAGGCGCCCCGAGGAGCGTCTTGCCACATGTCAACGAAGGGTCTGACTGAGGGCCTCCAGGAGAGAAGCCCAAGCAAGACGCGCCCCGAGGAGCGTCTTGCCACATGTCAGCACTAGGTCTGACTGAGCGCCTCCAGGAGAGAGGCCCAAGCAAGACGAGCCCTGAGGAGCGTCTTGCCACATGTCAACGAAGGGTCTGACTGAGCGCCTCCAGGAGAGAGGCCCAAGCAAGAAACGCCCAAAGAGCCTCTTGACACATGTCAACACTGGGTCTGACTGATCGCCTCCCCAGGAGAGAGGTCCAAGCAAGACGCGCCCCGAGGAGCGTCTTGCCACATGTCAACAATGGGTCTGACTGAGGGCCTCCAGGAGAGAAGCCCAAGCAAGACGCGCCCCAAGGAGCATCTTGCCACATGTCAGCACTCGGTCTGACTGAGCGCCTCCAGGAGAGAGGCCCAAGCAAGACGCGCCCCGAGGAGCGTCTTGCCACATGTCAACACTGGGTCTGACTGAGCTTCTCCAGGAGAGAGGCCCAAGCAAGACGCGCCCCGAGAAGCGTCTTGCCACATGTCACCTCTGGGTCTGAATGAGCACCTCCAGGAGAGAGGCCCAAGCAAGACGCGCCCCGAGGAGCGTCTTGTCACATGCCAACATTGGGTCTGACTGAGCGCCTCCAGGAGAGAGGCCCAAGCAAGAAACGCCCGAGGAGCGTCTTGACACTGGGTGCCATTTACAAACCATAAGTGCTAATGACTCCATTCCTTTTTGTGGTTATAGGGGCTGTTGGTTGGAGTACAATAAAACAAACCTGATCTCTCTAGGGCATTCAGAAGCCAAGTTATAAGCCCACAAATGTGTAACTGGACTACTTCTTTAAATTGACACCAGATCCGGTGACCTTTGGGACATGGTTTGACCCCCTTAGGAAAGTGCTATCATCATGAAACGTTCAGATCACTTACAACTCAATAGATTCTACCTTCCTGTAACGTTTCGGCCTGATTGTACCTTGTTTTCACACAAATGAACCCAGAATGATGTGAAATTGTGCTTCGTGCAACATAATTCTGGGTGCCATTTAAAAACCATAAGTGCTAATGACTCCATTCCTTTTTGAGGTTGTAGGGGCTGTTGATTGGAGTATACTAAAACAAACCTGATCTCTCTAGGACATTCAGAAGCCAAGTTATAAGCCCACAAATGTGTAACTGGACTACTTCTTTAAATTGACACCAGATCCGGTGACCTTTGGGACATGGTTTGACCCCCTTAGGAAAGTGCTATCATCATGAAACGTTCAGATAACTTACAACTCAATAGATTCTACCTTCCTGTAACGTTTCAGCCTGATTGGACCTTGTTTTCACACAAATGAACCCAGAATGATGTGAAATTGTGCTTCGTGCAACATAATTCTGGGTGCCATTTAAAAACCATAAGTGCTAATGACTCCATTCCTTTTAGTGGTAATGGGGGCTGTTAATTGGAGTACTCTAAAACAAACCTGACCTCTCTAGGATATTCAGAAGCCAAGTTATAAGCCCACAAAGGTGTAACTGGACTACTTCTTTAAAGTGACACCAGGCCCGGTGACCTTTGGGACATGGTTTTACCCCGTATAGGAATGTGCGATCATCTTGAAACGTTCAGATCACTTACAACTCAATAGATTCTGCCTTCTTGTAACGTTTCAGCCTGATTGGACCTTGTTTTCACACAAATGG
Source organism: Nothobranchius furzeri (assembly GCF_043380555.1). NCBI lineage: Eukaryota > Metazoa > Chordata > Actinopteri > Cyprinodontiformes > Nothobranchiidae > Nothobranchius > Nothobranchius furzeri. The sequence goes on from NW_027223038.1 coordinate 52,877, forward strand.
ACCCAGAATGATGTGAAATTGTGCTTCGTGCAACATAGTTCTGGGTGCCATTTACAAACCATAAGTGCTAATGACTCCATTCCTTTTTGTGGTTGTAGGGGCTGTTGATTGGAGTACACTAAAACAAACCTGATCTCTCTAGGACATTCAGAAGCCAAGTATAAGCCCACAAATATGTAACTGGACTACTTTAAATTGACACCAGATCCGGTGACCTTTGGGACATGGTTTAACCCCCTTAGGAAAGTGCTATCATCATGAAACGTTCAGATCACTTACAACTCAATAGATTCTACCTTCCTGAAACGTTTCAGCCTGATTGGACCTTGTTTTCACACAAATGAACCCAGAATGATGTGAAATTGTGCTTCGTGCAACATAATTCTGGGTGCCATTTAAAAACCATAAGTGCTAATGACTCCATTCCTTTTTGTGGTTGTAGGGGCTGTTGATTGGAGTATACTAAAACAAACCTGATCTCTCTACGACATTCAGACGCCAAGTTATAAGCCCACAAATGTGTAACTGGACTACTTCTTTAAATTGACACCAGATCCAGTGACCTTTGGGACATGGTTTGACCCTCTTAGGAAAGTGCGATCATCTTGAAACGTTCAGATCACTTACGACTCAATAGATTCTACCTTCTTGTAACGTTTCAGCCTGATTGGACCTTGTTTTCACACAAATGGACCCAGAATGATGTGAAATTGTGCTTCATGCAACATAATTCTGGGTGCCATTTAAAAACCATAAGTGCTAATGACTCCATTCTTTTTAGTGGTAATGGGGGATGTTAATTGGAGTACTCTAAAACAAACCTGACCTCTCTAGGATATTCAGAAGCCAAGTTATAAGCCCACAAATGTGTAACTGGACTACTTCTTTAAAGTGACACCAGGCCCGGTGACCTTTGGGACATGGTTTGACCCCCTATAGGAATGTGCGATCATCATGAAATGTTCAGATCACTTACAACTCAATAGATTCTACCTTTTTGTAACGTTTCAGCCTGATTGGACCTTGTTTTCACACAAATGGACCCAGAATGATGTGAAATTGTGCTTTGTGCAACATAATTCTGGCTGCCATTTAAAAACCATAAGTGCTAATGACTCCATTCCTTTTTGAGGTTGTAGGGGCTGTTGATTGGAGTACACTAAAACAAACCTGATCTCTCTAGGACATTCAGAAGCCAAGTTATATGCCCACAAATGTGTAACTGGACTACTTCTTTAAATTGACACCAGATCCGGTGACCTTTGGGACATGGTTTGACCCCCTTAGGAAAGTGCTATCATCATGAAACGTTCAGACCACTTACAACTCAATAAGATTCTACCTTCCTGTAACGTTTCAGCCTGATTGGACCTTGTTTTCACACAAATGAACCCAGAATGATGTGAAATTGTGCTTCGTGCAACATAATTCTGGGTGCCATTTAAAAACAGTAAGTGCTAATGACTCCATTCTTTTTAGTGGTAATGGGGGCTGTTAATTGGAGTACTCTAAAACAAACCTGACCTCTCTAGGATATTCAGAAGCCAGGTTATAAGCCCACAAATGTGTAACTGGACTACTTCTTTAAAGTGACACCAGGCCCGGTGACCTTTGGGACATGGTTTGACGCCCTATAGGAATGTGAGATCATCATGAAATGTTCAGATCACTTACAACTCAATAGATTCTACCTTCTTGTAACGTTTCAGCCTGATTGGACCTTGTTTTCACACAAATGGACCCAGAATGATGTGAAATTGTGCTTTGTGCAACATAATTCTGGGTGCTATTTAAAAAACATAAGTGCTAATGACTCCATTCCTTTTTGAGGTTGTAGGGGCTGTTGATTGGAGTACACTAAAACAAACCTGATCTCTCTAGGACATTCAGAAGCCAAGTTATAATTCCACAAATGTGTAACTGGACTACTTCTTTAAATTGACACCAGATCCGGTGACCTTTGGGACATGGTTTGACCCCCTTAGGAAAGTGCTATAATCGTGAAACGTTCAGACCACTTACAACTCAATAAGATTCTACCTTCCTGTAACGTTTCAGCCTGATTGGACCTTGTTTTCACACAAATGAACCCAGAATGATGTGAAATTGTGCTTCGTGCAACATAATTCTGTGTGCCATTTAAAAACCATAAGTGCTAATGACTCGATTCCTTTTTGTGGTTGTAGGGGCTGTTGATTGGAGTATACTAAAACAAACCTGATCTCTCTAGGACATTCAGAAGCCAAGTTATAAGCCCACAAATGTGTAACTGGACTACTTTAAATTGACACCAGATCCGGTGACCTTTGGGACATGGTTTGACCCCCTTAGGAAAGTGCTATCATCATGAAACATTCAGATAACTTACAACTCAATAGATTCTACCTTCCTGTAACGTTTCAGCCTGATTGGACCTTGTTTTCACACAAATGAACCCAGAATGATGTGAAATTGTGCTTCGTGCAACATAATTCTGGGTGCCATTAAAAAACCATAAGTGCTAATGACTCCATTCCTTTTTGTGGTTGTAGGGGCTGTTGATTGGAGTATACTAAAACAAACCTGATCTCTCTAGGACATTCAGAAGCCAAGTTATAAGCCCACAAATGTGTAACTGGACTACTTCTTTAAATTGACACCAGATCCGGTGACCTTTGGGTCATGGTTTGACCCCCTTAGGAAAGTGCTATCATCATGAAACGTTCAGATAACTTACAACTCAATAGATTCTACCTTCCTGTAACGTTTCAGCCTGATTAGACCTTGTTTTCACACAAATGAACCCAGAATGATGTGAAATTGTGCTTCGTGCAACATAATTCTGTGTGCCATTTAAAAACCATAAGTGCTAATGACTCCATTCCTTTTTGTGGTTGTAGGGGCTGTTGATTGGAGTATACTAAAACAAACCTGATCTCTCTAGGACATTCAGACGCCAAGTTATAAGCCCACAAATGTGTAACTGGACTACTTCTTTAAATTGACACCAGATCCGGTGACCTTTGGGACATGGTGTGACCCTCTTAGGAAAGTGCGATCATCTTGAAACGTTCAGATCACTTACAACTCAATAGATTCTACCTTCTTGTAACGTTTAAGCCTGATTGGACCTTGTTTTCACACAAATGGACCCAGAATGATGTGAAATTGTGCTTCATGCAACATAATTCTGGGTGCCATTTAAAAACCATAAGTGCTAATGACTCCATTCCTTTTTGTGGTTGTAGGGGCTGTTGATTGGAGTATACTAAAACAAACCTGATCTCTCTAGGACATTCAGAAGCCAAGTTATAAGCCCACAAATGTGTAACTGGACTACTTCTTTAAATTGACACCAGATCCGGTGACCTTTGGGACATGGTTTGACCCCCTTAGGAAAGAGCTATCATCATGAAACGTTCGGATCTCTTACAACTCAATAGATTCTACCTTCCTGTAACGTTTCAGCCTGATTGGACCTTGTTTTCACACAAATGGACCCAGAATGATGTGAAATTATGCTTTGTGCAACATAATTCTGGGTGCCATTTAAAAACCATAAGTGCTAATGACTCCATTCCTTTTGGTGGTTGTACTGGCTGTTGGTTGGAGTACATTAAAACAAACCTGATCTCTCTAGGACATTCAGAAGCCAAGTTATAAGCCCACAAATGTGTAACTGGACTACTTCTTTAAATTGACACCAGATCCGGTGACCTTTGGGACATGGATTGACCCCTTAGGAAAGTGCTATCATCATGAAACGTTCAGATCACTTACAACTCAATAGATTCTACCTTCCTGTAACGTTTCAGCCTGATTGGACCTTGTTTTCACACAAATGAACCCAGAATGATGTGAAATTGTGCTTCGTGCAACATATTTCTGGGTGCCATTTAAAAACCATAAGTGCTAATGACTCCATTCCTTTTAGTGGTAATGGGGGCTGTTAATTGGAGTACTCTAAAACAAACCTGACCTCTCTATGATATTCAGAAGCCAAGTTATAAGCCCACAAATGTGTAACTGGACTACTTCTTTAAAGTGACACCAGGCCCGGAGACCTTTGGGACATGGTTTGACCCCCTATAGGAATGTGCGATCATCATGAAATGTTCAGATCACTTACAACTCAATAGATTCTACCTTCTTGTAACGTTTCAGCCTGATTGGACCTTGTTTTCACACAAATGGACCCAGAATGATGTGAAATTGTGCTTCGTGCAACATAATTCTGGGTGCCATTTACAAACCATAAGTGCTAATGACTCGATTCCTTTTTGTGGTTGTAGGGGCTGTTGATTGGAGTATACTAAAACAAACCTGATCTCTCTAGGACATTCAGAAGCCAAGTTATAAGCCCACAAATGTGTAACTGGACTACTTTAAATTGACACCAGATCCGGTGACCTTTGGGACATGGTTTGACCCCCTTAGGAAAGTGCTATCATCATGAAACGTTCAGATAACTTACAACTCAATAGATTCTACCTTCCTGTAACGTTTCAGCCTGATTGGACCTTGTTTTCACACAAATGAACCCAGAATGATGTGAAATTGTGCTTCGTGCAACATAATTCTGGGTGCCATTAAAAAACCATAAGTGCTAATGACTCCATTCCTTTTTGTGGTTGTAGGGGCTGTTGATTGGAGTATACTAAAACAAACCTGATCTCTCTAGGACATTCAGAAGCCAAGTTATAAGCCCACAAATGTGTAACTGGACTACTTCTTTAAATTGACACCAGATCCGGTGACCTTTGGGACATGGTTTGACCCCCTTAGGAAAGTGCTATCATCATGAAACGTTCAGATAACTTACAACTCAATAGATTCTACCTTCCTGTAACGTTTCAGCCTGATTAGACCTTGTTTTCACACAAATGAACCCAGAATGATGTGAAATTGTGCTTCGTGCAACATAATTCTGGGTGCCATTTAAAAACCATAAGTGCTAATGACTCCATTCCTTTTTGTGGTTGTAGGGGCTGTTGATTGGAGTATACTAAAACAAACCTGATCTCTCTAGGACATTCAGACGCCAAGTTATAAGCCCACAAATGTGTAACTGGACTACTTCTTTAAATTGACACCAGATCCGGTGACCTTCTGGACATGGTGTGACCCTCTTAGGAAAGTGCGATCATCTTGAAACGTTCAGATCACTTACAACTCAATAGATTCTACCTTCTTGTAACGTTTCAGCCTGATTGGACCTTGTTTTCACACAAATGGACCCAGAATGATGTGAAATTGTGCTTCATGCAACATAATTCTGGGTGCCATTTAAAAACCATAAGTGCTAATGACTCCATTCCTTTTTGTGGTTGTAGGGGCTGTTGATTGGAGTATACTAAAACAAACCTGATCTCTCTAGGACATTCAGAAGCCAATTTATAAGCCCACAAATGTGTAACTGGACTACTTCTTTAAATTGACACCAGATCCGGTGACCTTTGGGACATGGTTTGACCCCCTTAGGAAAGAGCTATCATCATGAAACGTTCAGATCTCTTACAACTCAATAGATTCTACCTTCCTGTAACGTTTCAGCCTGATTGGACCTTGTTTTCACACAAATGGACCCAGAATGATGTGAAATTATGCTTTGTGCAACATAATTCTGGGTGCCATTTAAAAACCATAAGTGCTAATGACTCCATTCCTTTTGGTGGTTGTACTGGCTGTTGGTTGGAGTACATTAAAACAAACCTGATCTCTCTAGGACATTCAGAAGCCAAGTTATAAGCCCACAAATGTGTAACTGGACTACTTCTTTAAATTGACACCAGATCCGGTGACCTTTGGGACATGGATTGACCCCTTAGGAAAGTGCTATCATCATGAAACGTTCAGATCACTTACAACTCAATAGATTCTACCTTCCTGTAACGTTTCAGCCTGATTGGACCTTGTTTTCACACAAATGAACCCAGAATGATGTGAAATTGTGCTTCGTGCAACATATTTCTGGGTGCCATTTAAAAACCATAAGTGCTAATGACTCCATTCCTTTTAGTGGTAATGGGGGCTGTTAATTGGAGTACTCTAAAACAAACCTGACCTCTCTATGATATTCAGAAGCCAAGTTATAAGCCCACAAATGTGTAACTGGACTACTTCTTTAAAGTGACACCAGGCCCGGAGACCTTTGGGACATGGTTTGACCCCCTATAGGAATGTGCGATCATCATGAAATGTTCAGATCACTTACAACTCAATAGATTCTACCTTCTTGTAACGTTTCAGCCTGATTGGACCTTGTTTTCACACAAATGGACCCAGAATGATGTGAAATTGTGCTTTGTGCAACATAATTCTGGGTGCCATTTAAAAACCATAAGTGCTAATGACTCCATTCCTTTTTGAGGTTGTAGGGGCTGTTGATTAGAGTACACTAAAACAAACCTGATCTCTCTAGGACATTCAGAAGCCAAGTTATAAGCCCACAAATGTGTAACTGGACTACTTCTTTAAATTGACACCAGATCCGGTGACCTTTGGGACATGGTGTGACCCTCTTAGGAAAGTGCGATCATCTTGAAACGTTCAGATCACTTACAACTCAATAGATTCTACCTTCTTGTAACGTTTCAGCCTGATTGGACCTTGTTTTCACACAAATGGACCCAGAATGATGTGAAATTGTGCTTCATGCAACATAATTCTGGGTGCCATTTAAAAACCATAAGTGCTAATGACTCCATTCCTTTTTGTGGTTGTAGGGGCTGTTGATTGGAGTATACTAAAACAAACCTGATCTCTCTAGGACATTCAGAAGTCAAGTTATAAGCCCACAAATGTGTAACTGGACTACTTCTTTAAATTGACACCAGATCCGGTGACCTTTGGGACATGGTTTGACCCCCTTAGGAAAGAGCTATCATCATGAAACGTTCAGATCTCTTACAACTCAATAGATTCTACCTTCCTGTAACGTTTCAGCCTGATTGGACCTTGTTTTCACACAAATGAACCCAGAATGATGTGAAATTGTGCTTTGTGCAACATAATTCTGGGTGCCATTTAAAAACCATAAGTGCTAATGACTCCATTCCTTTTGGTGGTTGTACTGGCTGTTGGTTGGAGTACATTAAAACAAACCTGATCTCTCTAGGACATTCAGAAGCCAAGTTATAAGCCCACAAATGTGTAACTGGACTACTTCTTTAAATTGACACCAGATCCGGTGAACTTTGGGACATGGATTGACCCCTTAGGAAAGTGCTATCATCATGAAACGTTCAGATCACTTACAACTCAATAGATTCTACCTTCCTGTAACGTTTCAGCCTGATTGGACCTTGTTTTCACACAAATGAACCCAGAATGATGTGAAATTGTGCTTCGTGCAACATATTTCTGGGTGCCATTTAAAAACCATAAGTGCTAATGACTCCATTCCTTTAAGTGGTAATGGGGGCTGTTAATTGGAGTACTCTAAAACAAACCTGACCTCTCTATGATATTCAGAAGCCAAGTTATAAGCCCACAAATGTGTAACTGGACTACTTCTTTAAAGTGACACCAGGCCCGGAGACCTTTGGGACATGGTTTGACCCCCTATAGGAATGTGCGATCATCATGAAATGTTCAGATCACTTACAACTCAATAGATTCTACCTTCTTGTAACGTTTCAGCCTAATTGGACCTTGTTTTCACACAAATGGACCCAGAATGATGTGAAATTGTGCTTTGTGCAACATAATTCTGGGTGCCATTTAAAAACCATAAGTGCTAATGACTCCATTCCTTTTTGAGGTTGTAGGGGCTGTTGATTAGAGTACACTAAAACAAACCTGATCTCTCTAGGACATTCAGAAGCCAAGTTATAAGCCCACAAATGTGTAACTGGACTACTTCTTTAAATTGACACCAGATCCGGTGACCTTTGGGACATGGTTTGACCCCCTTAGGAAAGTGCTATCATCATGAAACGTTCAGACCACTTACAACTCAATAGATTCTACCTTCCTGTAACGTTTCAGCCTGATTGGACCTTGTTTTCACACAAATGAACCCAGAATGATGTGAAATTGTGCTTTGTGCAACATAATTCTGTGTGCCATTTAAAAACCATAAGTTCTAAAGACTCCATTCCTTTTAGTGGTAATGGGGGCTGTTAATTGGAGTACTCTAAAACAAACCTGACCTCTCTAGGATATTCAGAAGCCAAGTTATAAGCCCACAAAGGTGTAACTTGACTACTTCTTTAAAGTGACACCAGGCCCGGTGACCTTTGGGACATGATTTTACCCCCTATAGGAATGTGCGATCATCTTGAAATGTTCAGATCACTTACAACTCAATAGATTCTACCTTCTTGTAACGTTTCAGCCTGATTGGACCTTGTTTTCACACAAATGGACCCAGAATGATGTGAAATTGTGCTTCGTGCAACATAATTCTTGGTGCCATTCACAAACCATAAGTGCTAATGACTCGATTCCTTTTTGTGGTTGTAGGGGCTGTTGATTGGAGTATACTAAAACAAACCTGATCTCTCTAGGACATTCAGAAGCCAAGTTATAAGCCCACAAATGTGTAACTGGACTACTTCTTTAAATTGACACCAGATCCAGTGACCTTTGGGACATGGTTTGACACCCTTAGGAAAGTGCTATCATCATGAAACATTCAGATCACTTACAACTCAATAGATTCTACCTTCCTGTAACGTTTCAGCCTGATTGGACCTTGTTTTCACACAAATGAACCCAGAATTATGTGAAATTGTGCTTCGTGCAACATAATTCTGGGTGCCATTTAAAAAGCATAAGTGCGAATTACTCCATTCCTTTTTGTGGTTGTAGGGGCTGTTGATTGGAGTATACTAAAACAAACCTGATCTCTCTAGGACATTCAGAAGCCAAGTTATGAGCCCACAAATGTGTAACTGGACTACTTCTTTAAATTGACACCAGATCCGGTGACCTTTGGGACATGTTTTGACCCCCTTAGGAAAGTGCTATCATCATGAAACGTTCAGATCACTTACAACTCAATAGATTCTACCTTCCTGTAACGTTTCAGCCTGATTGGACCTTGTTTTCACACAAATGAACCCAGAATGATGTGAAATTGTGCTTCGTGCAACATAATTCTGGGTGCCATTTAAAAACCATAAGTGCTAATGACTCCATTCCTTTTAGTGGTAATGGGGGCTGTTAATTGGAGTACTCTAAAACAAACCTGACCTCTCTAGGATATTCAGAAGCCAAGTTATAAGCCCACAAATGTGTAACTGGACTACTTCTTTAAAGTGACACCAGATCCGGTGACCTTTGGGACATGGTTTGACCCCCTTAGGAAAGTGCTATCATCATGAAACGTTCAGATAACTTACAACTCAATAGATTCTACCTTCTTGTAACGTTTCAGCCTGATTGGACCTTGTTTTCACACAAATGGACCCAGAATGATGTGAAATTGTGCTTCGTGCAACATAATTCTGGGTGCCATTTACAAACCATAAGTGCTAATGACTCCATTCCTTTTTGTGGTTGTAGGGGCTGTTGGTTGGAGTACATTAAAACAAACCTGATCTCTCTAGGACATTCAGAAGCCAAGTTATAAGCCCACAAATGTGTAACTGGACTACTTCTTTAAATTGACACCAGATCTGGTGACCTTTGGGACATGGTTTGACCCCCTTAGGAAAGCCCTATTGTCATGAAACGTTCAGATCACTTACAACTCAATAGATTCTACCTTCCTGTAACGTTTCAGCCTGATTGGACCTTGTTTTCACACAAATGAACACAGAATGATGTGAAATTGTGCTTCGTGCAACATAATTCTGGGTGCCATTTACAAACCATAAGTGCTAATGACTCCATTCCTTTTTGTGGTTGTAGGGGCTGTTGATTGGAGTATACTAAAACAAACCTGATCTCTCTAGGACATTCAGAAGCCAAGTTATAAGCCCACAATGGTGTAACTGGACTACTTCTTTAAAGTGACACCAGGCCCGGTGACCTTTGGGACATGGTTTTACCCCCTATAGGAATGTGCGATCATCTTGAAATGTTCAGATCACTTACAACTCAATAGATTATACCTTCTTGTAACGTTTCAGCCTGATTGGACCTTGTTTTCACACAAATGGACCCAGAATGATGTGAAATTGTGCTTCGTGCAACATAATTCTTGGTGCCATTCACAAACCATGAGTGCTAATGACTCGATTCCTTTTTGTGGTTGTAGGGGCTGTTGATTGGAGTATACTAAAACAAACCTGATCTCTCTAGGACATTCAGAAGCCAAGTTATAAGCCCACAAATGTGTAACTGGACTACTTCTTTAAATTGACACCAGATCCGGTGACCTTTGGGACATGGTTTGACCCCCTTAGGAAAGTGCTATCATCATGAAACGTTCAGATCACTTACAACTCAATATATTCTACCTTCCTGTAACGTTTCAGCCTGATTGGACCTTGTTTTCACACAAATGAACCCAGAATTATGTGAAATTGTGCTTCGTGCAACATAATTCTGGGTGCCATTTAAAAACCATAAGTGCGAATGACTCCATTCCTTTTTGTGGTTGTAGGGGCTGTTGATTGGAGTATACTAAAACAAACCTGATCTCTCTAGGACATTCAGAAGCCAAGTTATGAGCCCACAAATGTGTAACTGGACTACTTCTTTAAATTGACACCAGATCCGGTGACCTTTGGGACATGTTTTGACCCCCTTAGGAAAGTGCTATCATCATGAAACGTTCAGATCACTTACAACTCAATAGATTCTACCTTCCTGTAACGTTTCAGCCTGATTGGACCTTGTTTTCACACAAATGAACCCAGAATGATGTGAAATTGTGCTTCGTGCAACATAATTCTGGGTGCCATTTAAAAACCATAAGTGCTAATGACTCCATTCCTTTTAGTGGTAATGGGGGCTGTTAATTTGAGTACTCTAAAACAAACCTGACCTCTCTAGGATATTCAGAAGCCAAGTTATAAGCCCACAAATGTGTAACTGGACTACTTCTTTAAAGTGACACCAGATCCGTTGACGTTTGGGACATGGTTTGACCCCCTTAGGAAAGTGCTATCATCATGAAACGTTCAGATAACTTACAACTCAATAGATTCTACCTTCTTGTAACGTTTCAACCTGATTGGACCTTGTTTTCACACAAATGGACCCAGAATGATGTGAAATTGTGCTTCGTGCAACATAATTCTGGGTGCCATTTACAAACCATAAGTGCTAATGACTCCATTCCTTTTTGTGGTTGTAGGGGCTGTTGGTTGGAGTACATTAAAACAAACCTGATCTCTCTAGGACATTCAGAAGCCAAGTTATAAGCCCACAAATGTGTAACTGGACTACTTCTTTAAATTGACACCAGATCTGGTGACCTTTGGGACATGGTTTGACCCCCTTAGGAAAGCCCTATTGTCATGAAACTTTCAGATCACTTACAACTCAATAGATTCTACCTTCCTGTAACGTTTCAGCCTGATTGGACCTTGTTTTCACACAAATGAACACAGAATGATGTGAAATTGTGCTTCGTGCAACATAATTCTGGGTGCCATTTAAAAACCATAAGTGCTAATGACTCCATTCCTTTTTGTGGTTGTAGGGGCTGTTGATTGGAGTATACTAAAACAAACCTGATCTCTCTAGGACATTCAGAAGCCAAGTTATAAGCCCACAATGGTGTAACTGGACTACTTCTTTAAAGTGACACCTGGCCCGGTGACCTTTGGGACATGGTTTTACCCCCTATAGGAATGTGCGATCATCTTGAAACGTTCAGATCACTTACAACTCAATAGATTCTACCCTCTTGTAATCATTCAGCCTGATTGGACCTTGTTTTCACACAAATGGACCCAGAATGATGTGAAATTGTGCTTCTTGCAACATATTTCTGGGTGCCATTTACAAACCATAAGTGCTAATGACTCCATTCCTTTTTGTGGTTGTAGGGGCTGTTGATTGGAGTATACTAAAACAAACCTGATCTCTCTAGGACATTCAGAAGCCAAGTTATAAGCCCACAAATGTGTAACTGGACTACTTCTTTAAATTGAAACCAGATCCGGTGACCTTTGGGACATGGTTTGACCCCCTTAGGAAAGTGCTATCATCATTAAACGTTCAGATCACTTACAACTCAATAGATTCTACCTTCCTATAACGTTTCAGCCTGATTGGACCTTGTTTTCACACAAATGAACCCAGAATGATGTGAAATTGTGCTTCGTGCAACATATTTCTGGGTGCCATTTAAAAACCATAAGTGCTAATGACTCCATTCCTTTTAGTGGTAATGGGGGCTGTTAATTGGAGTACTCTAAAACAAACCTGACCTCTCTAGGATATTCAGAAGCCAAGTTATAAGCCCACAAATGTGTAACTGGACTACTTCTTTAAATTGACACCAGATCTGGTGACCTTTGGGACATGGTTTGACCCCCTTAGGAAAGCCCTATTGTCATGAAACGTTCAGATCACTTACAACTCAATAGATTCTACCTTCCTGTAACGTTTCAGCCTGATTGGACCTTGTTTTCACACAAATGAACACAGAATGATGTGAAATTGTGCTTCGTGCAACATAATTCTGGGTGCCATTTAAAAACCATAAGTGCTAATGACTCCATTCCTTTTTGTGGTTGTAGGGGCTGTTGATTGGAGTATACTAAAACAAACCTGATCTCTCTAGGACATTCAAAAGCCAAGTTATAAGCCCACAATGGTGTAACTGGACTACTTCTTTAAAGTGACACCAGGCCCGGTGACCTTTGGGACATGGTTTTACCCCCTATAGGAATGTGCGATCATCTTGAAATGTTCAGATCACTTACAACTCAATAGATTCTACCTTCTTGTAACGTTTCAGCCTGATTGGACCTTGTTTTCACACAAATGGACCCAGAATGATGTGAAATTGTGCTTCGTGCAACATAATTCTTGGTGCCATTCACAAACCATAAGTGCTAATGACTCGATTCCTTTTTGTGGTTGTAGGGGCTGTTGATTGGAGTATACTAAAACAAACCTGATCTCTCTAGGACATTCAGAAGCCAAGTTATAAGCCCACAAATGTGTAACTGGACTACTTCTTTAAATTGACACCAGATCCGGTGACCTTTGGGACATGGTTTGACCCCCTTAGGAAAGTGCTATCATCATGAAACGTTCAGATCACTTACAACTCAATATATTCTACCTTCCTGTAACGTTTCAGCCTGATTGGACCTTGTTTTCACACAAATGAACCCAGAATTATGTGAAATTGTGCTTCGTGCAACATAATTCTGGGTGCCATTTCAAAACCATAAGTGCGAATGACTCCATTCCTTTTTGTGGTTGTAGGGGCTGTTGATTGGAGTATACTAAAACAAACCTGATCTCTCTAGGACATTCAGAAGCCAAGTTATGAGCCCACAAATGTGTAACTGGACTACTTCTTTAAATTGACACCAGATCCGGTGACCTTTGGGACATGTTTTGACCCCCTTAGGAAAGTGCTATCATCATGAAACGTTCAGATCACTTACAACTCAAGAGATTCTACCTTCCTGTAACGTTTCAGCCTGATTGGACCTTGTTTTCACACAAATGAACCCAGAATGATGTGAAATTGTGCTTCGTGCAACATAATTCTGGGTGCCATTTAAAAACCATAAGTGCTAATGACTCCATTCCTTTTAGTGGTAATGGGGGCTGTTAATTGGAGTACTCTAAAACAAACCTGACCTCTCTAGGATATTCAGAAGCCAAGTTATAAGCCCACAAATGTGTAACTGGACTACTTCTTTAAAGTGACACCAGATCCGGTGACCTTTGGGACATCGTTTGACCCCCTTAGGAAAGTGCTATCATCATGAAACGTTCAGATAACTTACAACTCAATAGATTCTACCTTCTTGTAACGTTTCAGCCTGATTGGACCTTGTTTTCACACAAATGGACCCAGAATGATGTGAAATTGTGCTTCGTGCAACATAATTCTGGGTGCCATTTACAAACCATAAGTGCTAATGACTCCATTCCTTTTTGTGGTTGTAGGGGCTGTTGGTTGGAGTACATTAAAACAAACCTGATCTCTCTAGGACATTCAGAAGCCAAGTTATAAGCCCACAAATGTGTAACTGGACTATTTCTTTAAATTGACACCAGATCTGGTGACCTTTGGGACATGGTTTGACCCCCTTAGGAAAGCCCTATTGTCATGAAACGTTCAGATCACTTACAACTCAATAGATTCTACCTTCCTGTAACGTTTCAGCCTGATTGGACCTTGTTTTCACACAAATGAACACAGAATGATGTGAAATTGTGCTTCGTGCAAAATAATTCTGGGTGCCATTTAAAAACCATAAGTGCTACTGACTCCATTCCTTTTTGTGGTTGTAGGGGCTGTTGATTGGAGTATACTAAAACAAACCTGATCTCTCTAGGACATTCAGAAGCCAAGTTATAAGCCCACAATGGTGTAACTGGACTACTTCTTTAAAGTGACACCAGGCCCTGTGACCTTTGGGACATGGTTTTACCCCCTATAGGAATGTGCGATCATCTTGAAACGTTCAGATCACTTACAACTCAATAGATTCTACCCTCTTGTAATCATTCAGCCTGATTGGACCTTGTTTTCACACAAATGGACCCAGAATGATGTGAAATTGTGCTTCTTGCAACATATTTCTGGGTGCCATTTACAAACCATAAGTGCTAATGACTCCATTCCTTTTTGTGGTTGTGGGGGCTGTTGATTGGAGTATACTAAAACAAACCTGATCTCTCTAGGACATTCAGAAGCCAAGTTATAAGCCCACAAATGTGTAACTGGACTACTTCTTTAAATTGACACCAGATCCGGTGATCTTTGGGACATGGTTTGACCCCCTTAGGAAAGTGCTATCATCATTAAACGTTCAGATCACTTACAACTCAATAGATTCTACCTTCCTATAACGTTTCAGCCTGATTGGACCTTGTTTTCACACAAATGAACCCAGAATGATGTGAAATTGTGCTTCGTGCAACATATTTCTGGGTGCCATTTAAAAACCATAAGTGCTAATGACTCCATTCCTTTTAGTGGTAATGGGGGCTGTTAATTGGAGTACTCTAAAACAAACCTGACCTCTCTAGGATATTCAGAAGCCAAGTTATAAGCCCACAAAAGTGTAACTGGACTACTTCTTTAAAGTGACACCAGGCCCGGTGACCTTTGGGACATGGTTTGACCCCCTATAGGAATGTGCGATCATCATGAAATGTTCAGATCACTTACAACTCAATAGATTCTACCTTCTTGTAACGTTTCAGCCTGATTGGACCTTGTTTTCACACAAATGGACCCAGAATGATGTGAAATTGTGCTTTGTGCAACATAATTCTGGGTGCCATTTAAAAACCATAAGTGCTAATGACTCCATTCCTTTTTGAGGTTGTAGGGGCTGTTGATTAGAGTACACTAAAACAAACCTGATCTCTCTAGGACATTCAGAAGCCAAGTTATAAGCCCACAAATGTGTAACTGGACTACTTCTTTAAATTGACACCAGATCCGGTGACCTTTGGGACATGGTTTGACCCCCTTAGGAAAGTGCTATCATCATGAAACGTTCAGACCACTTACAACTCAATAGATTCTACCTTCCTGTAACGTTTCAGCCTGATTGGACCTTGTTTTCACACAAATGAACACAGAATGATGTGAAATTGTGCTTCGTGCAACATAATTCTGGGTGCCATTTAAAAACCATAAATGCTAATGACTCGATTCCTTTTTGTGGTTGTAGGGGCTGTTGATTGGAGTATACTAAAACAAACCTGATCACTCTAGGACATTCAGAAGCCAAGTTATAAGCCCACAAATGTGTAACTGGACTACTTCTTTAAATTGACACCAGATCCGGTGACCTTTGGGACATGGTTTGACCCACTTAGGAAAGTGCTATCATCATGAAACGTTCAGATCACTTACAACTCAATATATTCTACCTTCCTGTAACGTTTCAGCCTGATTGGACCTTGTTTTCACACAAATGAACCCAGAATTATGTGAAATTGTGCTTCGTGCAACATAATTCTGGGTGCCATTTAAAAACCATAAGTGCGAATGACTCCATTCCTTTTTGTGGTTGTAGGGGCTGTTGATTGGAGTATACTAAAACAAACCTGATCTCTCTAGGACATTCAGAAGCCAAGTTATGAGCCCACAAATGTGTAACTGGACTACTTCTTTAAATTGACACCAGATCCGGTGACCTTTGGGACATGTTTTGACCCCCTTAGGAAAGTGCTATCATCATGAAACGTTCAGATCACTTACAACTCAATAGATTCTACCTTCCTGTAACGTTTCAGCCTGATTGGACCTTGTTTTCACACAAATGAACCCAGAATGATGTGAAATTGTGCTTCGTGCAACATAATTCTGGGTGCCATTTAAAAACCATAAGTGCTAATGACTCCATTCCTTTTAGTGGTAATGGGGGCTGTTAATTGGAGTACTCTAAAACAAACCTGACCTCTCTAGGATATTCAGAAGCCAAGTTATAAGCCCACAAATGTGTAACTGGACTACTTCTTTAAAGTGACACCAGATCCGGTGACCTTTGGGACATGGTTTGACCCCCTTAGGAAAGTGCTATCATCATGAAACGTTCAGATAACTTACAACTCAATAGATTCTACCTTCTTGTAATGTTTCAGCCTGATTGGACCTTGTTTTCACACAAATGGACCCAGAATGATGTGAAATTGTGCTTCGTGCAACATAATTCTGGGTGCCATTTACAAACCATAAGTGCTAATGACTCCATTCCTTTTTGTGGTTGTAGGGGCTGTTGGTTGGAGTACATTAAAACAAACCTGATCTCTCTAGGACATTCAGAAGCCAAGTTATAAGCCCACAAATGTGTAACTGGACTACTTCTTTAAATTGACACCAGATCTGGTGACCTTTGGGACATGGTTTGACCCCCTTAGGAAAGCCCTATTGTCATGAAACGTTCAGATCACTTACAACTCAATAGATTCAACCTTCCTGTAACGTTTCAGCCTGATTGGACCTTGTTTTCACACAAATGAACACAGAATGATGTGAAATTGTGCTTCGTGCAACATAATTCTGGGTGCCATTTAAAAACCATAAGTGCTAATGACTCCATTCCTTTTTGTGGTTGTAGGGGCTGTTGATTGGAGTATACTAAAACAAACCTGATCTCTCTAGGACATTCAAAAGCCAAGTTATAAGCCCACAATGGTGTAACTGGACTACTTCTTTAAAGTGACACCAGGCCCGGTGACCTTTGGGACATGGTTTTACCCCCTATAGGAATGTGCGATCATCTTGAAACGTTCAGATCACTTACAACTCAATAGATTCTACCCTCTTGTAATCATTCAGCCTGATTGGACCTTGTTTTCACACAAATGGACCCAGAATGATGTGAAATTGTGCTTCTTGCAACATATTTCTGGGTGCCATTTACAAACCATAAGTGCTAATGACTCCATTCCTTTTTGTGGTTGTAGGGGCTGTTGATTGGAGTATACTAAAACAAACCTGATCTCTCTAGGACATTCAGAAGCCAAGTTATAAGCCCACAAATGTGTAACTGGACTACTTCTTTAAATTGACACCAGATCCGGTGACCTTTGGGACATGGTTTGACCCCCTTAGGAAAGTGCTATCATCATTAAACGTTCAGATCACTTACAACTCAATAGATTCTACCTTCCTATAACGTTTCAGCCTGATTGGACCTTGTTTTCACACAAATGAACCCAGAATGATGTGAAATTGTGCTTCGTGCAACATATTTCTGGGTGCCATTTAAAAACCATAAGTGCTAATGACTACATTCCTTTTAGTGGTAATGGGGGCTGTTAATTGGAGTACTCTAAAACAAACCTGACCTCTCTAGGATATTCAGAAGCCAAGTTATAAGCCCACAAATGTGTAACTGGACTACTTCTTTAAAGTGACACCAGGCCCGGTGACCTTTGGGACATGGTTTGACCCCCTATAGGAATGTGCGATCATCATGAAATGTTCAGATCACTTACAACTCAATAGATTCTACCTTCTTGTAACGTTTCAGCCTGATTGGACCTTGTTTTCACACAAATGGACCCAGAATGATGTGAAATTGTGCTTTGTGCAACATAATTCTGGGTGCCATTTAAAAACCACAAGTGCTAATGACTCCATTCCTTTTTGAGGTTGTAGGGGCTATTGATTAGAGTACACTAAAACAAACCTGATCTCTCTAGGACATTCAGAAGCCAAGTTATAAGCCCACAAATGTGTAACTGGACTACTTCTTTAAATTGACACCAGATCCGGTGACCTTTGGGAGATGGTTTGACCCCCTTAGGAAAGTGCTATCATCATGAAACGTTCTGATCACTTACAACTCAATAGATTCTACCTTCCTGTAACGTTTCAGCCTGATTGGACCTTCTTTTCACACAAATGAACTCAGAATTATGTGAAATTGTGCTTCGTGCAACATAATTCTGGGTGCCATTTAAAAACCATAAGTGCTAATGACTCCATTCCTTTTTGTGGTTGTAGGGGCTGTTGATTAGAATATACTAAAACAAACCTGATCTCTCTAGGACATTCAGAAGCCAAGTTATGAGCCCACAAATGTGTAACTGGACTACTTCTTTAAATTGACACCAGATCCGGTGACCTTTGGGACATGGTTTGACCCCCTTAGGAAAGTGCTATCATCATGAAACGTTCAGATCACTTACAACTCAATAGATTCTACCTTCCTGTAACGTTTCAGCCTGATTGGACCTTGTTTTCACACAAATGAACCCAGAATGATGTGAAATTGTGCTTCGTGCAACATAATTCTGGGTGCCATTTAAAAACCATAAGTGCTAATGACTCCATTCCTTTTCGTGGTAATGGGGGCTGTTAATTGGAGTACTCTAAAACAAACCTGACCTCTCTAGGATATTCAGAAGCCAAGTTATAAGCCCACACATGTGTAACTGGACTACTTCTTTAAAGTGACACCAGATCCGGTGACCTTTGGGACATGGTTTGACCCCCTTAGGAAAGTGCTATCATCATGAAACGTTCAGATAACTTACAACTCAATAGATTCTACCATCTTGTAACGTTTCAGCCTGACTGGACCTTGTTTTCACACAAATGGACCCAGAATGATGTGAAATTGTGCTTCGTGCAACATAATTCTGGGTGCCATTTACAAACCATAAGTGCTAATGACTCCATTCCTTTTTGTGGTTGTAGGGGCTGTTGGTTGGAGTACATTAAAACAAACCTGATCTCTCTAGGACATTCAGAAGCCAAGTTATAAGCCCACAAATGTGTAACTGGACTACTTCTTTAAATTGACACCAGATCTGGTGACCTTTGGGACATGGTTTGACCCCCTTAGGAAAGCCCTATTGTCATGAAACGTTCAGATCACTTACAACTCAATAGATTCTACCTTCCTGTAACGTTTCAGCCTGATTGGACCTTGTTTTCACACAAATGAACCCAGAATGATGTGAAATTGTGCTTCGTGCAACATAATTCTGGGTGCCATTTAAAAACCATAAGTGCTAATGACTCCATTCCTTTTTGTGGTTGTAGGGGCTGTTGATTGGAGTATACTAAACCAAACCTGATCTCTCTAGGACATTCAGAAGCCAAGTTATAAGCCCACAATGGTGTAACTGGACTACTTCTTTAAAGTGACACCAGGCCCGGTGACCTTTGGGACATGGTTTTACCCCCTATAGGAATGTGCGATCATCTTGAAACGTTCAGATCACTTACAACTCAATAGATTCTACCCTCTTGTAATGTTTCAGCCTGATTGGACCTTGTTTTCACACAAATGGACCCAGAATGATGTGAAATTGTGCTTCTTGCAACATATTTCTGGGTGCCATTTACAAACCATAAGTGCTAATGATTCCATTCCTTTTTGTGGTTGTAGGGGCTGTTGATTGGAGTATACTAAAACAAACCTGATCTCTCTAGGACATTCAGAAGCCAAGTTATAAGCCCACAAATGTGTAACTGGACTACTTCTTTAAATTGACACCAGATCCGGTGACCTTTGGGACATGGTTTGACCCCCTTAGGAAAGTGCTATCATCATTAAACGTTCAGATCACTTACAACTCAATAGATTCTACCTTCCTATAACGTTTCAGCCTGATTGGACCTTGTTTTCACACAAATGAACCCAGAATGATGTGAAATTGTGCTTCGTGCAACATAATTCTGGGTGCCATTTAAAAACCATAAGTGCTAATGACTCAATTCCTCTTTGTGGTTGTAGGGGCTGTTGATTGAAGTATACTAAAACAAACCTGATCGCTCTAGGACATTGAGAAGCCAAGTTATAAGCCCACAAATGTGTAACTGGACTACTTCTTTAAATTGACACCAGATACGGTGACCTTTGGGACATGGTTTGACCCCCTTAGGAAAGTGCTATCATCATGAAACGTTCAGATCACTTACAACTCAATAGATTCTACCTTCCTGTAACGTTTCAGCCTGATTGGACCTTGTTTTCACACAAATGAACCCAGAATGATCTGAAATTGTGCTTCGTGCAACATAATTCTGGCTGCCATTTAAAAACCATAAGTGCTAATGACTCCATTCCTTTTAGTGGTAATGGGGGCTGTTGATTGGAGTACTCTAAAACAAACCTGACCTCTCTAGGATATTCAGAAGCCAAGTTATAAGCCCACAAAGGTGTAACTGGACTACTTCTTTAAAGTGACACCAGGCTCGGTGACCTTTGGGACATGGTTTGACCCCCTATAGGAATGTGCGATCATCATGAAACGTTCAGATCACTTACAACTCAATAGATTCTACCTTCCTGTAACATTTCAGCCTGATTGGACCTTGTTTTCACACAAAAGAACCCAGAATGATGTGAAATTGTGCTTCGTGCAACAGAATTCTGGGTGCCATTTAAAAACCATAAGTGCTAATGACTCCATTCCTTTTTGTGGTTGTAGGGGCTGTTGATTGGAGTATACTAAAACAAACCTGATCTCTCTAGGACATTCAGAAGCCAAGTTATAAGCCCACAAATGTGTAACTGGACTACTTCTTTAAATTGACACCAGATCCGGTGACCTTTGGGACATGGTTTGACCCCCTTAGGAAAGTGCTATCATCATGAAACGTTCAGATCACTTACAACTCAATAGATTCTACCTTCCTGTAACGTTTCAGCCTGATTGGACCTTGTTTTCACACAAATGAACCCAGAATGATGTGAAATTGTGCTTCGTGCAACATAATTCTGGGTGCCATTTAAAAACCATAAGTGCTAATGACTCCATTCCTTTTAGTGGTAATGGGGGCTGTTAATTGGAGTACTCTAAAACAAACATGACCTCTCTAGGATGTTCAGAAGCCAAGTTATAAGCCCACAAAGGTGTAACTGGACTACTTCTTTAAAGTGACACCAGGCCCGGTGACCTTTGGGACATGGTTTTACCCCCTATAGGAATGTGCGATCATCTTGAAACGTTCAGATCACTTACAACTCAATAGATTCTACCTTCTTGTAACGTTTCAGCCTGATTGGACCTTGTTTTCACACAAATGGACCCAGAATGATGTGAAATTGTGCTTCGTGCAACATAATTCTGGGTGCCATTTACAAACCATATGTGCTAATGACTCCATTCCTTTTTGTGGTTGTAGGGGCTGTTGATTGGAGTATACAAAAACAAACCTGATCTCTCTAGGACATTCAGAAGCCAAGTTGTAAGCCCACAAATGTGTAACTGGACTACTTCTTTAAATTGACACCAGTTCCAGTGACCTTTGGGACATGGTTTGACCCCCTTAGGAAAGTGCTATCATCATGAAACGTTCAGATCACTTACAACTCAATAGATTCTACCTTCCTGTAACGTTTCAGCCTGATTGGACCTTGTTTTCACACAAATGAACCCAGAATGATGTGAAATTGTGCTTCGTGCAACATAATTCTGGGTGCCATTTAAAAACCATAAGTGCTAATGACTCCATTCCTTTTTGGGGTAATGGGGGCTGTTAATGGAGTACTCTAAAACAAACCTGACCTCTCTAGGATATTCAGACGCCAAGTTATAAGCCCACAAAGGTGTAACTGGACTACTTCTTTAAAGTGACACCAGGCCCGGTAACCTTTGGGACATGGTTTGACCCCTTATAGGAATGAGCGATCATCATGAAACGTTCAGATCACTTACAACTCAATATATTCTACCATCTTATAACGTTTCAGCCTGATTGGACCTTGTTTTCACACAAATGGACCCAGAATGATGTGAAACTGTGCTTCGTGCAACATAATTCTGGGTGCCATTTACAAACCATAAGTGCTAATGACTCCATTCCTTTTTTTGGTTGTAGGGACTGTTGATTGGAGTACACTAAACCAAACCTGACCTCTCTAGGAAATTCAGAAGCCAAGTTATAAGCCCACAAAGGTGTAACTGGACTACTACTTTAAAGTGACACCAGGCCCGGTGACCTTTGGGACATGGTTTTATCCCCTATAGGAATGTGCGATCATCTTGAAACGTTCAGATCACTTACAACTCAATAGATTCTACCTTCTTGTAACGTTTCAGCCTTATTGGACCTTGTTTTCACACAAATGGACCCAGAATGAAGTGAAATTGTGCTTCGTGCAACATAATTCTGGGTGCCATTTACAAACCATAAGTGCTAATGACTCCATTCCTTTTTGTGGTTGTAGGGGCTGTTGGTTGGAGTACATTAAAACAAACCTGATCTCTCTAGGACATTCAGAAGCCAAGTTATAAGCCCACAAATGTGTAACTGGACGACTACTTTAAATTGACACCAGATCCGGTGACCTTTGGGACATGGTTTGACCCCCTTAGGAAAGTGCTATCATCATGAAACGTTCAGATAACTTACAACTCAATAGATTCTACCTTCCTGTAACGTTTCAGCCTGATTGGACCTTGTTTTCACACAAATGAACCCAGAATGATGTGAAATTGTGCTTCGTGCAACATAATTCTGGGTGCCAATTAAAAACCATAAGTGCTAATGGCTCCATTCCTTTTTGTGGTTGTAGGGGCTGTTGATTGGAGTATACTAAAACAAACCTGATCTCTCTAGGACATTCAGAAGCCAAGTTATAAGCCCACAAATGTGTAACTGGACTACTTCTTTAAATTGACACCAGATCCGGTGACCTTTGGGACATGGTTTGACCCCCTTAGGAAAGTGCTATCATCATGAAACGTTCAGATCACTTACAACTCAATAGATTCTACCTTCTTGTAACGTTTCAGCCTGATTGGACCTTGTTTTCACCCAAATGGACCCAGAATGATGTGAAATTGTGCTTCGTGCAACATAATTCTGGGTGCCATTTACAAACCATATGTGCTAATGACTCCATTCCTTTTTGTGGTTGTAGGGGCTGTTGATTGGAGTATACAAAAACAAACCTGATCTCTCTAGGACATTCAGAAGCCAAGTTATAAGCCCACAAATGTGTAACTGGACTACTTCTTTAAATTGACACCAGTTCCAGTGACCTTTGGGACATGGTTTGACCCCCTTAGGAAAGTGCTATCATCATGAAACGTTCAGATCACTTACAACTCAATAGATTCTACCTTCCTGTAACGTTTCAGCCTGATTGGACCTTGTTTTCACACAAATCAACCCAGAATGATGTGAAATTGTGCTTCGTGCAACATAATTCTGGGTGCCATTTAAAAACCATAAGTGCTAATGACTCCATTCCTTTTTGGGGTAATGGGGGCTGTTAATGGAGTACTCTAAAACAAACCTGACCTCTCTAGGATATTCAGACGCCAAGTTATAAGCCCACAAAGGTGTAACTGGACTACTTCTTTAAAGTGACACCAGGCCCGGTGACCTTTGGGACATGGTTTGACCCATTATAGGAATGAGCGATCATCATGAAACGTTCAGATCACTTACAGCTCAATATATTCTACCATCTTATAACGTTTCAGCCTGATTGGACCTTGTTTTCACACAAATGGACCCAGAATGATGTGAAATTGTGCTTCGTGCAACATAATTCTGGGTGCCATTTACAAACCATAAGTGCTAATGACTCCATTCCTTTTTTTGGTTGTAGGGACTGTTGATTGGAGTACACTAAACCAAACCTGACCTCTCTAGGAAATTCAGAAGCCAAGTTATAAGCCCACAAAGGTGTAACTGGACTACTTCTTTAAAGTGACACCAGGCTCGGTGACCTTTGGGACATGGTTTGACCCCCTATAGGAATGTGCGATCATCATGAAACGTTCAGATCACTTACAACTCAATAGATTCTACCTTCCTGTAACATTTCAGCCTGATTGGACCTTGTTTTCACACAAAAGAACCCAGAATGATGTGAAATTGTGCTTCGTGCAACAGAATTCTGGGTGCCATTTAAAAACCATAAGTGCTAATGACTCCATTCCTTTTTGTGGTTGTAGGGGCTGTTGATTGGAGTATACTAAAACAAACCTGATCTCTCTAGGACATTCAGAAGCCAAGTTATAAGCCCACAAATGTGTAACTGGACTACTTCTTTAAATTGACACCAGATCCGGTGACCTTTGGGACATGGTTTGACCCCCTTAGGAAAGTGCTATCATCATGAAACGTTCAGATCACTTACAACTCAATAGATTCTACCTTCCTGTAACGTTTCAGCCTGATTGGACCTTGTTTTCACACAAATGAACCCAGAATGATGTGAAATTGTGCTTCGTGCAACATAATTCTGGGTGCCATTTAAAAACCATAAGTGCTAATGACTCCATTCCTTTTAGTGGTAATGGGGGCTGTTAATTGGAGTACTCTAAAACAAACATGACCTCTCTAGGATGTTCAGAAGCCAAGTTATAAGCCCACAAAGGTGTAACTGGACTACTTCTTTAAAGTGACACCAGGCCCGGTGACCTTTGGGACATGGTTTTACCCCCTATAGGAATGTGCGATCATCTTGAAACGTTCAGATCACTTACAACTCAATAGATTCTACCTTCTTGTAACGTTTCAGCCTGATTGGACCTTGTTTTCACACAAATGGACCCAGAATGATGTGAAATTGTGCTTCGTGCAACATAATTCTGGGTGCCATTTACAAACCATATGTGCTAATGACTCCATTCCTTTTTGTGGTTGTAGGGGCTGTTGATTGGAGTATACAAAAACAAACCTGATCTCTCTAGGACATTCAGAAGCCAAGTTGTAAGCCCACAAATGTGTAACTGGACTACTTCTTTAAATTGACACCAGTTCCAGTGACCTTTGGGACATGGTTTGACCCCCTTAGGAAAGTGCTATCATCATGAAACGTTCAGATCACTTACAACTCAATAGATTCTACCTTCCTGTAACGTTTCAGCCTGATTGGACCTTGTTTTCACACAAATGAACCCAGAATGATGTGAAATTGTGCTTCGTGCAACATAATTCTGGGTGCCATTTAAAAACCATAAGTGCTAATGACTCCATTCCTTTTTGGGGTAATGGGGGCTGTTAATGGAGTACTCTAAAACAAACCTGACCTCTCTAGGATATTCAGACGCCAAGTTATAAGCCCACAAAGGTGTAACTGGACTACTTCTTTAAAGTGACACCAGGCCCGGTAACCTTTGGGACATGGTTTGACCCCTTATAGGAATGAGCGATCATCATGAAACGTTCAGATCACTTACAACTCAATATATTCTACCATCTTATAACGTTTCAGCCTGATTGGACCTTGTTTTCACACAAATTGACCCAGAATGATGTGAAACTGTGCTTCGTGCAACATAATTCTGGGTGCCATTTACAAACCATAAGTGCTAATGACTCCATTCCTTTTTTTGGTTGTAGGGACTGTTGATTGGAGTACACTAAACCAAACCTGACCTCTCTAGGAAATTCAGAAGCCAAGTTATAAGCCCACAAAGGTGTAACTGGACTACTACTTTAAAGTGACACCAGGCCCGGTGACCTTTGGGACATGGTTTTATCCCCTATAGGAATGTGCGATCATCTTGAAACGTTCAGATCACTTACAACTCAATAGATTCTACCTTCTTGTAACGTTTCAGCCTTATTGGACCTTGTTTTCACACAAATGGACCCAGAATGAAGTGAAATTGTGCTTCGTGCAACATAATTCTGGGTGCCATTTACAAACCATAAGTGCTAATGACTCCATTCCTTTTTGTGGTTGTAGGGGCTGTTGGTTGGAGTACATTAAAACAAACCTGATCTCTCTAGGACATTCAGAAGCCAAGTTATAAGCCCACAAATGTGTAACTGGACGACTACTTTAAATTGACACCAGATCCGGTGACCTTTGGGACATGGTTTGACCCCCTTAGGAAAGTGCTATCATCATGAAACGTTCAGATAACTTACAACTCAATAGATTCTACCTTCCTGTAACGTTTCAGCCTGATTGGACCTTGTTTTCACACAAATGAACCCAGAATGATGTGAAATTGTGCTTCGTGCAACATAATTCTGGGTGCCAATTAAAAACCATAAGTGCTAATGGCTCCATTCCTTTTTGTGGTTGTAGGGGCTGTTGATTGGAGTATACTAAAACAAACCTGATCTCTCTAGGACATTCAGAAGCCAAGTTATAAGCCCACAAATGTGTAACTGGACTACTTCTTTAAATTGACACCAGATCCGGTGACCTTTGGGACATGGTTTGACCCCCTTAGGAAAGTGCTATCATCATGAAACGTTCAGATCACTTACAACTCAATAGATTCTACCTTCTTGTAACGTTTCAGCCTGATTGGACCTTGTTTTCACCCAAATGGACCCAGAATGATGTGAAATTGTGCTTCGTGCAACATAATTCTGGGTGCCATTTACAAACCATATGTGCTAATGACTCCATTCCTTTTTGTGGTTGTAGGGGCTGTTGATTGGAGTATACAAAAACAAACCTGATCTCTCTAGGACATTCAGAAGCCAAGTTATAAGCCCACAAATGTGTAACTGGACTACTTCTTTAAATTGACACCAGTTCCAGTGACCTTTGGGACATGGTTTGACCCCCTTAGGAAAGTGCTATCATCATGAAACGTTCAGATCACTTACAACTCAATAGATTCTACCTTCCTGTAACGTTTCAGCCTGATTGGACCTTGTTTTCACACAAATCAACCCAGAATGATGTGAAATTGTGCTTCGTGCAACATAATTCTGGGTGCCATTTAAAAACCATAAGTGCTAATGACTCCATTCCTTTTTGGGGTAATGGGGGCTGTTAATGGAGTACTCTAAAACAAACCTGACCTCTCTAGGATATTCAGACGCCAAGTTATAAGCCCACAAAGGTGTAACTGGACTACTTCTTTAAAGTGACACCAGGCCCGGTGACCTTTGGGACATGGTTTGACCCATTATAGGAATGAGCGATCATCATGAAACGTTCAGATCACTTACAACTCAATATATTCTACCATCTTATAACGTTTCAGCCTGATTGGACCTTGTTTTCACACAAATGGACCCAGAATGATGTGAAATTGTGCTTCGTGCAACATAATTCTGGGTGCCATTTACAAACCATAAGTGCTAATGACTCCATTCCTTTTTTTGGTTGTAGGGACTGTTGATTGGAGTACACTAAACCAAACCTGACCTCTCTAGGAAATTCAGAAGCCAAGTTATAAGCCCACAAAGGTGTAACTGGACTACTACTTTAAAGTGACACCAGGCCCGGTGACCTTTGGGACATGGTTTTATCCCCTATAGGAATGTGCGATCATCTTGAAACGTTCAGATCACTTACAACTCAATAGATTCTACCTTCTTGTAACGTATCAGCCTGATTGGACCTTGTTTTCACACAAATGGACCCAGAATGATGTGAAATTGTACTTCGAGCAACATAATTCTCGGTGCCATTTAAAAACCATAAGTGCTAATGACTCCATTCCTTTTTGAGGTTGTAGGGGCTGTTGAGTGGAGTACACTAAAACAAACCTGATCTCTCTAGGACATTCATAAACCAAATTATAAGCCCTCAAAGGTGTAATTGGACTACTTCTTTAAAGTGACACTAGGCCCGGTGACCTTTGGGACATGGTTTGACCCCCTATAGGAATGTGCGATCATCATGAAACGTTCAGATTACTTACAACTCAATAGATTCTACCTTCTTGTAACGTTTCAGCCTGATTGGACCTTGTTTTCACACAAATGGACCCAGAATTATGTGAAATTGTGCTTCATGCAACATAATTGTGGGTGCCATTTACAAACCATAAGTGCTAATGACTCCATTCCTTTTTGTGGTTGTAGGGGCTGTTGGTTTTAAGTACATTAAAACAAACCTGATCTCTCTAGGACAGTCAGAAGCCAAGTTATAAGCCCACAAATGTGTAACTGGACTACTTCTTTAAATTGACACCAGATCCGGTGACCTTTGGGACATGGTTTGACCCCCTTAGGAAAGTGCTATCATCATGAAACGTTCAGACCACTTACAACTCAATAGATTCTACCTTCCTGTAACGTTTCAGCCTGATTGGACCTTGTTTTCACACAAATGAACACAGAATGATGTGAAATTGTGCTTCGTGCAACATAATTCTGGGTGCCATTTAAAAACCATAAGTGCTAATGACTCCATTCCTTTTTGTGGTTGTAGGGGCTGTTGATTGGAGTATACTAAAACAAACCTGATCTCTCTAGGACATTCAGAAGCCAAGTTATAAGCCCATAAATGTGTAACTGGACTACTTCTTTAAATCGACACCAGATCCGGTGACCTTTGGGACATGGTTTGACCCCCTTAGGAAAGTGTGATCATCTTGAAACGTTCAGATCACTTACAACTCAATAGATTCTACCTTCTTGTAACGTTTCAGCCTGATTGGACCTTGTTTTCACACAAATGCACCAAGAATGATGTGAAATTGTGCTTCATGCAACATAATTCTGGGTGCCATTTAAAAACCATAGGTGCTAATGATGCCATTCCTTTTAGTGGTAATGGGGGCTGCTAATTGGAGTACTCTAAAACAAACCTGACCTCTCTAGGATATTCAGAAGCCAAGTTATAAGCCCACAAAGGTGTAACTGGACTACTTCTTTAAAGTGACACCAGGCCCGGTGACCTTTGGGACATGGTTTGACCCCCAATAGGAATATGCGATCATCATGAAACGTTCAGATCACTTACAACTCAATAGATTCTACCTTCTTGTAACGTTTGAGCCTGATTGGACCTTGTTTTCACACAAATGGACCCAGAATGATGTGAAATTGTGCTTCGTGCAACATAATTCTGGGTGCCATTTAAAAACCATAAGTGCTAATGACTCCATTCCTTTTTGTGGTTGTAGGGGCTGTTGATTGGAGTACACTAAAACAAACCTGATCTCTCTAGGACACTCAGAAAACAAGTTATGAGCCATCAAAAGTGTAATTGGACTACTTCTTTAAAGTGACACCAGGCCCGGTGACCTTTGGGACATGGTTTGACCCCCTATAGGAATGTGCGATCATCATGAAACGTTCAGATCACTTACAACTCAATAGATTCTAACTTCTTGTAACGTTTCAGCCGGATTGGACCTTGTTTTCACACAAATGGACCCAGAATGATGTGAAATTGTGCTTCGTGCAACATAATTCTGGGTGCCATTTACAAACCAAAAGTGCTAATGACTCCATTCCTTTTTGTTTTTGTAGGGGCTGTTGGTTGGAGTACATTAATCTCTCTAGGACATTCAGAAGCCAAGTTATAAGCCCACAAATGTGTAACTGGACTACTTCTTTAAATTGACACCAGATCCGGTGACCTTTGGGACATGGTTTGACCCCCTTAGGAAAGTGCTATCATCATGAAACGTGCAGATCACTTACAACTCAATAGATTCTACCTTCTTGTAACGTTTCAGCCGGATTGGACCTTGTTTTCACACAAATGGACCCAGAATGATGTGAAATTGTGCTTCGTGCAACATAATTCTGGGTGCCATTTAAAAACCATAAGTGCTAATGACTCCATTCCTTTTGAGGTTGTAGGAGCTGTTGATTGGAGTACACTAAAACAAACCTGATCTCTCTAGGACATTCAGAAACCAAGTTATAAGCCCTCAAAGGTGTAATTGGACTACTTCTTTAAAGTGACACCAGGCCCGGTGACCTTTGGGACATGGTTTGACCCCCTATAGGAATGTGCGATCATCTTGAAACGTTCAGATGACTTACAACTCAATAGATTCTACCTTCTTGTAACGTTTCAGCCTGATTGGACCTTGTTTTCACACAAATGGACCCAGAATGATGTGAAATTGTGCTTCGTGCAACATAATTTGGGGTGCCATTTACAAACCATAAGTGCTAATGACTCCATTCCTTTTAGTGGTAATGGGGGCTGTTAATTGGAGTACTCTCAAACAAACCTGACCTCTCTAGGATATTCAGAAGCCAAGTTATAAGCCCACAAAGGTGTAACTGGACTACTTCTTTAAATTGACACCAGGCCCGGTGACTTTTGGGACATGGTTTGACCCCCTATAGGAATGTGCGATCATCATGAAACGTTCAGATCACTTACAACTCAATAAATTCTACCTTCTTGTAACGTTTCAGCCTGATTGGACCTTGTTTTCACACAAATGGACCCAGAATGATGTGAAATTGTGCTTCGTGCAACATAATTCTGGGTGCCATTTAAAAACCATAAGTGCTAATGACTCCATTCCTTCTTGAGGTTGTAGGGGCTGTTGATTGGAGTACACTAAAACAAACCTGATCTCTCTAGGACATTCAGAAGCCAAGTTATAAGCCCACAAATGTGTAACTGGACTACTTCTTTAAATTGACACCAGATCCGGTGACCTTTGGGACATGGTTTGACCCCTTTAGGAAAGGGCTATCATCATGAAACGTTCAGATCACTTACAACTCAATAGATTCTATCTTCCTGTAACGTTTCAGCCTGATTGGACCTTGTTTTCACACAAATGGACCCAAAATGATGTGAAATTGTGCTTCGTGCAACATAATTCTGGGTGCCATTTAAAAACCATAAGTGTTAATGACACCATTCCTTTTAGTGGTAATGGGGGCTGTTAATTGGAGAACTCTAAAACAAACCTGACCTCTCTAGGATATTCAGAAGCCAAGTTATAAGCCCACAAAGGTGTAACTGGACTACTTCTTTAAAGTGACACCAGGCCCAGTGACCTTTGGGACATGGTTTGACCCCCTATAGGAATGTGCGATCATCATGAAACGTTCAGATCACTTACAACTCAATAGATTCTACCTTCTTGTAACGTTTCAGCCTGATTGGACCTTGTTTTCACACAAATGGACCCAGAATGATGTGAAATTGTGCTTCGTGCAACATAATTCTGGGTGCCATTTACGAGCCATAAGTGCTAATGACTCCATTCCTTTTTGTGGTTGTAGGGGCTGTTGATTGGAGTACACTAAAACAAACCTGATCTCTCTAGGAAATTCAGAAGCCAAGTTATAAGCCCACAAATGTGTAACTGGACTACTTCTTTAAATTGACACCAGATCCGATGACCTTTGGGACATGGTTTGACCCCCTTAGGAAAGTGCTACCATCATGAAACGTTCAGATCACTTACAACTCAACAGATTCTACCGTCTTGTAACATTTCAGCCTGATTGGACCTTGTTTTCACACAAATGGACCCAGAATGATGTGAAATTGTGCTTCGTGCAACATAATTCTGGGTGCCATTTACAAACCATAAGTGCTAATGACTCCATTCCTTTTTGTGGTTGTAGGGACTGTTTATTGGAGTAACTAAACCAAACCTGACCTCTCTAGGACATTCAGAAGCCAAGTTATAAGCCCACAAAGGTGTAACTGGACTACTTCTTTAAAGTGACACCAGGCCCGGTGACCTTTGGGACATGGTTTTACCCCCTATAGGAATGTGCGATCATCTTGAAACGTTCAGATCACTTACAACTCAATATATTCTACCTTCTTGTAACGTGTCAGCCTTATTGGACCTTGTTTTCACACAAATGGACCCAGATTGATGTGAAATTGTGCTTTGTGCAACAAAATTCTGGGTGCCATTTAAAAACCATAAGTGCTAATGACTCCATTCCTTTTTGAGGTTGTAGGAGCTGTTGATTGGAGTACACTAAAACAACCTGATCTCTCTAGGACATTCAGAAACCAAGTTATAAGCCCTCAAAGGTGTAATTGGACTACTTCTTTAAAGTGACACCAGGGCCGGTGACCTTTGGGACATGGTTTGACCCCCTATAGGAATGTGCGATCATCTTGAAACATTCAGATCACTTACAACTCAATAGATTCTACCTTCTTGTAACGTTTCAGCCTGATTGGACCTTGTTTTCACACAAATGGACCCAGAATGATGTGAAATTGTGCTTCGTGCAACATAATTCTGGGTGCCATTTACAAACCATAAGTGCTAATGACTCCATTCCTTTTTGTGGTTGTAGGGGCTGTTGATTGGAGTACTCTAAAACAAACCTGACCTCTCTAGGATATTCAGAAGCCAAGTTATAAGCCCACAAAGGTGTAACTGGACTACTTCTTTAAAGTGACACCAGGCCCGGTGACCTTTGGGACATGGTTTGACCCCCTATAGGAATGTGCGATCATCATGAAACGTTCAGATCACTTACAACTCAATAGATTCTACCTTCTTGTAACGTTTCAGCCTGATTGGACCTTGTTTTCACACAAATGGACCCAGAATGATGTGAAATTGTGCTTCGTGCAACATAATTCTGGGTGCCATTTACAAACCAAAAGTGCTAATGACTCCATTCCTTTTTGTTGTTGTAGGGGCTGTTGGTTGGAGTACATTAAAACAAACCTGATCTCTCTAGGACATTCAGAAGCCAAGTTATAAGCCCACAAATGTGTAACTGGACTACTTCTTTAAATTGACACCAGATCCGGTGAACTTTGGGACATGTTTGACCCCCTTAGGAAAGTGCTATCATCATGAAACGTTCAGATCACTTACAACTCAATAGATTCTACCTTCTTGTAACGTTTCAGCCTGATTGGACCTTGTTTTCACACAAATGGACCCAGAATGATGTGAAATTGTGCTTCGTGCAACATAATTCTGGGTGCCATTTAAAAACCATAAGTGATAATGACTCCATTCCTTTTGAGGTTGTAGGAGCTGTTGATTGGAGTCCACTAAAACAAACCTCATCTCTCTAGGACATTCAGAAACCAAGTTATAAGACCTCAAAGGTGTAATTGGACTACTTCTTTAAAGTGACACCAGGCCCGGTGACCTTTGGGACATGGTTTGAACCCCTATAGGAATGTGCGATCATCTTGAAACGTTCAGATCACTTACAACTCAATAGATTCTACCTTCTTGTAACGTTTCAGCCTGATTGGACCTTGTTTTCACACAAATGGACCCAGAATGATGTGAAATTGTGCTTCGTGCAACATAATTCTGTGTGCCATTTACAAACCATAAGTGCTAATGACTCCATTCCTTTTAGTGGTAATGGGGGCTGTTAATTGGAGCACTCTAAAACAAACCTGACCTCTCTAGGATATTCAGAAGCCAAGTTATAAGCCCAAAAAGGTGTAACTGGACTACTTCTTTAAAGTGACACCAGGCCCGGTGACCTTTGGGACATGGTTTGACCTCCTATAGGAATGTGCGATCATCATGAAACGTTCAGATCACTTCCAACTCAATAGATTCTACCTTCTTGTAACGTTTCAGCCTGATTGGACCTTGTTTTCACACAAATGGACCCAGAATGATGTGAAATTGTGCTTCGTGCAACATAATTCTGGGTGCCATTTAAAAACCATAAGTGCTAATGACTCCATTCCTTCTTGAGGTTGTAGGGGCTGTTGATTGGAGTACACTAAAACAAACCTGATCTCTCTAGGACATTCAGAAGCCAAGTTATAAGCCCACAAATGTGTAACTGGACTACTTCTTTAAATTGACACCAGATCCGGTGACCTTTGGGACATGGTTTGACCCCCTTAGGAAAGGGCTATCATCATGAAACGTTCAAATCACTTACAACTCAATAGATTCTACCTTCCTGTAACGTTTCAGCCTGATTGGACCTTGTTTTCACACAAATGGACCCAGAATGATGTGAAATTGTGCTTCGTGCAACATAATTCTGGGTGCCATTTAAAAACCATAAGTGCTAATGACTCCATTCCTTTTAGTGGTAATGGGGGCTGTTAATTGGAGAACTCTAAAACAAACCTGACCTCCCTAGGATATTCAGAAGCCAAGTTATAAGCCCACAAAGGTGTAACTGGACTACTTCTTTAAAGTGACACCAGGCCCGGTGACCTTTGGGACATGGTTTGACCCCCTATAGGAATGTGCGATCATCTTGAAATGTTCAGATCACTTACAACTCAATAGATTCTATCTTCTTGTAACGTTTCAGCCTTATAGGACCTTGTTTTCACACAAATGGACCCAGATTGATGTGAAATTGTGCTTCGTGCAACATAATTCTGGGTGCCATTTAAAAACCATAAGTGCTAATGACTCCATTCCTTTTTGAGGTTGTAGGAGCTGTTGATTGGAGTACACTAAAACAACCTGATCTCTCTAGGACATTCAGAAACCAAGTTATAAGCCCTCAAAGGTGTAATTGGACTACTTCTTTAAAGTGACACCAGGGCCGTTGACCTTTGGGACATGGTTTGACCCCCTATAGGAATGTGCGATCATCTTGAAACCTTCAGATCACTTACAACTCAATAGATTCTACCTTCTTGTAACGTTTCAGCCTGATTGGACCTTGTTTTCACACAAATGGACCCAGAATGATGTGAAATTGTGCTTCGTGCAACATAATTCTGGGTGCCATTTACAAACCATAAGTGCTAATGACTCCATTCCTTTTTGTGGTTGTAGGGGCTGTTGATTGGAGTATACTAAAACAAACCTGATCTCTCTAGGACATTCAGAAGCCAAGTTATAAGCCCACAAATGTGTAACTGGACTACTTCTTTAAATTGACACCAGATCCGGTGACCTTTGGGACATGGTTTGACCCCCTTAGGAAAGTGCTATCATCATGAAACGTTCAGATCACTTACAACTCAATAGATTTCCTGTAACGTTTCAGCCTGATTGGACCTTGTTTTCACACAAATGAACCCAGAAAGATGTGAAATTGTGCTTCGTGCAACATAATTCTGGGTGCCATTTAAAAACCATAAGTGCTAATGACTCCATTCCTTTTAGTGGTAATGGGGGCTGTTAATTGGAGTACTCTAAAACAAACCTGACCTCTCCAGGATATTCAGAAGCCAAGTTATAAGCCCACAAAGGTGTAACAAGACTACTTCTTTAAAGTGACACCAGGCCCGGTGACCTTTGGGACATGGTTTGACCCCCTATAGGAATGTGCGATCATCATGAAACGTTCAGATCACTTACAACTCAATAGATTATACCTTCTTGTAACGTTTCAGCCTGATTGGACCTTGTTTTCACACAAATGGACCCAGAATGATGTGAAATTGTGCTTCGTGCAACATAATTCTGGGTGCCATTTACAAACCAAAAGTGCTAATGACTCCATTCCTTTTTGTTGTTGTAGGGGATGTTTGTTGGAGTACATTAAAACAAACCTGATCTCTCTAGGACATTCAGAAGCCAAGTTATAAGCCCACAAATGTGTAACTGGACTACTTCTTTAAATTGACACCAGATCCGGTGACATTTGGGACATGGTTTGACCCCCTTAGGAAAGTGCTATCATCATGAAACGTTCAGATCACTTACAACTCAATAGATTCTACCTTCTTGTAACGTTTCAGCCTGATTGGACCTTGTTTTCACACAAATGGACCCAGAATGATGTGAAATTGTGCTTCGTGCAACATAATTCTGGGTGCCATTTAAAAACCATAAGTGCTAATGACTCCATTCCTTTTAGTGGTAATGGGGGCTGTTAATTGGAGAACTCTAAAACAAACCTGACCTCTCTAGGATATTCAGAAGCCAAGTTATAAGCCCACAAAGGTGTAACTGGACTACTTCTTTAAAGTGACACCAGGCCCGGTGACCTTTGGGACATGGTTTGACCCCCTATAGGAATGTGCGATCATCATGAAACGTTCAGATCACTTACAACCCAATAGATTCTACCTTCTTGTAACGTTTCAGCCTGATTGGACCTTGTTTTCACACAAATGGACCCAGAATGATGTGAAATTGTGCTTCGTGCAACATAATTCTGGGTGCCATTTACAAACCAAAAGTGCTAATGACTCCATTCCTTTTTGTTGTTATAGGGGCTGTTGGTTGGAGTACATTAAAACAAACCTGATCTCTCTAGGACATTCAGAAGCCAAGTTATAAGCCCACAAATGTGTAACTGGACTACTTCTTTAAATTGACACCAGATCCGGTGAACTTTGGCACATGTTTGACCCCCTTAGGAAAGTGCTATCATCATGAAACGTTCAGATCACTTACAACTCAATAGATTCTACCTTCTTGTAACGTTTCAGCCTGATTGGACCTTGTTTTCACACAAATGGACCCAGAATGATGTGAAATTGTGCTTCGTGCAACATAATTCTGGGTGCCATTTAAAAACCATAAGTGATAATGACTCCATTCCTTTTGAGGTTGTAGGAGCTGTTGATTGGAGTCCACTAAAACAAACCTGATCTCTCTAGGACATTCAGAAACCAAGTTATAAGCCCTCAAAGGTGTAATTGGACTACTTCTTTAAAGTGACACCAGGCCCGGTGACCTTTGGGACATGGTTTGAACCCCTATAGGAATGTGCGATCATCTTGAAACGTTCAGATCACTTACAACTCAATAGATTCTACCTTTTTGTAACGTTTCAGCCTGATTGGACCTTGTTTTCACACAAATGGACCCAGAATGATGTGAAATTGTTCTTCGTGCAACATAATTCTGGGTGCCATTTACAAACCATAAGTGCTAATGACTCCATTCCTTTTAGTGGTAATGGGGGCTGTTAATTGGAGCACTCTAAAACAAACCTGACCTCTCTAGGATATTCAGAAGCCAAGTTATAAGCCCAAAAAGGTGTAACTGGACAACTTCTTTAAAGTGACACCAGGCCCGGTGACCTTTGGGACATGGTTTGACCCCCTATAGGAATGTGCGATCATCATGAAACGTTCAGATCACTTACAACTCAATAGATTCTACCTTCTTGTAA
Source organism: Nothobranchius furzeri (assembly GCF_043380555.1). NCBI lineage: Eukaryota > Metazoa > Chordata > Actinopteri > Cyprinodontiformes > Nothobranchiidae > Nothobranchius > Nothobranchius furzeri. The sequence continues at coordinate 90,078 of NW_027223038.1, forward strand.
CGTTTCAGCCTGATTGGACCTTGTTTTCACACAAATGGACCCAGAATGATGTGAAATTGTGCTTCGTGCAACATAATTCTGGGTGCCATTTAAAAACCATAAGTGCTAATGACTCCATTCCTTCTTGAGGTTGTAGGGGCTGTTTATTGGAGTACACTAAAACAAACCTGATCTCTCTAGGACATTCAGAAGCCAAGTTATAAGCCCACAAAGGTGTAACTGGACTACTTCTTTAAAGTGACACCAGGCCCGGTGACCTTTGGGACATGGTTTGACCCCCTATAGGAATGTGCGATCATCTTGAAACGTTCAGATCACTTACAACTCAATAGATTCTACCTTCTTGTAATGTTTCAGCCTTATTGGACCTTGTTTTCACACAAATGGACCCAGATTGATGTGAAATTGTGCTTCGAGCAACATAATTCTGGGTGCCATTTAAAAACCATAAGTGCTAATGACTCCATTCCTTTTTGAGGTTGTAGGAGCTGTTGATTGGAGTACACTAAAACAACCTGATCTCTCTAGGACATTCAGAAACCAAGTTATAAGCCCTCAAAGGTGTAATTGGACTACTTCTTTAAAGTGACACCAGGGCCGGTGACCTTTGGGACATGGTTTGACCCCCTATAGGAATGTGCGATCATCTTGAAACATTCAGATCACTTACAACTCAATAGATTCTACCTTCTTGTAACGTTTCAGCCTGATTGGACCTTGTTTTCACACAAATGGACCCAGAATGATGTGAAATTGTGCTTCGTGCAACATAATTCTGGGTGCCATTTACAAACCATAAGTGCTAATGACTCCATTCCTTTTTGTGGTTGTAGGGGCTGTTGATTGGAGTATACTAAAACAAACCTGATCTCTCTAGGACATTCAGAAGCCAAGTTATAAGCCCACAATTGTGTAACTGGACTACTTCTTTAAATTGACACCAGATCCGGTGACCTTTGGGACATGGTTTGACCCCCTTAGGAAAGTGCTATCATCATGAAACGTTCAGATCACTTACAACTCAATAGATTTCCTGTAACGTTTCAGCCTGATTGGACCTTGTTTTCACACAAATGAACCCAGAAAGATGTGAAATTGTGCTTCGTGCAACATAATTCTGGGTGCCATTTAAAAACCATAAGTGCTAATGACTCCATTCCTTTTAGTGGTAATGGGGGCTGTTAATTGGAGTACTCTAAAACAAACCTGACCTCTCCAGGATATTCAGAAGCCAAGTTATAAGCCCACAAAGGTGTAACAAGACTACTTCTTTAAAGTGACCCCAGGCCCGGTGACCTTTGGGACATGGTTTGACCCCCTATAGGAATGTGCGATCATCATGAAACGTTCAGATCACTTACAACTCAATAGATTATACCTTCTTGTAACGTTTCAGCCTGATTGGACCTTGTTTTCACACAAATGGACCCAGAATGATGTGAAATTGTGCTTCGTGCAACATAATTCTGGGTGCCATTTACAAACCAAAAGTGCTAATGACTCCATTCCTTTTTGTTGTTGTAGGGGATGTTGGTTGGAGTACATTAAAACAAACCTGATCTCTCTAGGACGTTCAGAAGCCAAGTTATAAGCCCATAAATGTGTAACTGGACTACTTCTTTAAATTGACACCAGATCCGGTGACCTTTGGGACATGGTTTGACCCCCTTAGGAAAGTGCTATCATCATGAAACGTTCAGATCACTTACAACTCAATAGATTCTACCTTCTTGTAACGTTTCAGCCTGATTGGACCTTGTTTTCACACAAATGGACCCAGAATGATGTGAAATTGTGCTTCGTGCAACATAATTCTGGGTGCCATTTAAAAACCATAAGTGTTAATGACTCCATTCCTTTTGAGGTTGTAGGAGCTGTTGATTGGAGTACACTAAAACAAACCTGATCTCTCTAGGACATTCAGAAACCAAGTTATAAGCCCTCAAAGTGTAATTGGACTACTTCTTTAAAGTGACACCAGGCCCGGTGACCTTTGGGACATGGTTTGACCCCCAATAGGAATGTGCTATCATCTTGAAACGTTCAGATCACTTACAACTCAATAGATTCTACCTTCTTGTAACGTTTCAGCCTGATTGGACCTTGTTTTCACACAAATGGACCCAGAATGATGTGAAATTGTGCTTCGTGCAACATAATTCTGGGTGCCATTTACAAACCATAAGTGCTAATGACTCCATTCCTTTTAGTGGTAATGGGGGCTGTTAATTGGAGCACTCTAAAACAAACCTGACCTCTCTAGGATGTTCGGAAACCAAGTTATAAGCCCAAAAAGGTGTAACTGGACTACTTCTTTAAAGTGACACCAGGCCCGGTGACCTTTGGGACATGGTTTGACCCCCTATAGGAATGTGCGATCATCATGAAACGTTCAGATCACTTACAACTCAATAGATTCTACCTTCTTGTAACGTTTCAGCCTGATTGGACCTTGTTTTCACACAAATGGACCCAGAATGATGTGAAATTGTGCTTCGTGCAACATAATTCTGGGTGCCATTTAAAAACCATAAGTGCTAATGACTCCATTCCTTCTTGAGGTTGTAGGGGCTGTTGATTGGAGTACACTAAAACAAACCTGATCTCTCTAGGACATTCAGAAGCCAAGTTATAAGCCCACAATTGTGTAACTGGACTACTTCTTTAAATTGAAACCAGATCCGGTGACCTTTGGGACATGGTTTGACCCCCTTAGGAAAGTGCTATCATCATGAAACGTTCAGATCACTTACAAACTCAATAGATTCTACCTTCCTGTAACGTTTCAGCCTGATTGGACCTTGTTTTCACACAAATGAACCCAGAATGATGTAAAATTGTGCTTCGTGCAACATAATTCTGGGTGCCGTTTAAAAACCATAAGCGCTAATGACTCCATTCCTTTTTGTGGTTGTAGGGACTGTTTATTGGAGTACACTAAACCAAACCTGACCTCTCTAGGACGTTCAGAAGCCAAGTTATAAGCCCATAAATGTGTAACTGGACTACTTCTTTAAATTGACACCAGATCCGGTGACCTTTGGGACATGGTTTGACCCCCTTAGGAAAGTGCTATCATCATGAAACGTTCAGATCACTTACAACTCAATAGATTCTACCTTCTTGTAACGTTTCAGCCTGATTGGACCTTGTTTTCACACAAATGGACCCAGAATGATGTGAAATTGTGCTTCGTGCAACATAATTCTGGGTGCCATTTAAAAACCATAAGTGATAATGACTCCATTCCTTTTGAGGTTGTAGGAGCTGTTGATTGGAGTCCACTAAAACAAACCTGATCTCTCTAGGACATTCAGAAACCAAGTTATAAGCCCTCAAAGGTGTAATTGGACTACTTCTTTAAAGTGACACCAGGCCCGGTGACCTTTGGGACATGGTTTGAACCCCTATAGGAATGTGCGATCATCTTGAAACGTTCAGATCACTTACAACTCAATAGATTCTACCTTTTTGTAACGTTTCAGCCTGATTGGACCTTGTTTTCACACAAATGGACCCAGAATGATGTGAAATTGTTCTTCGTGCAACATAATTCTGGGTGCCATTTACAAACCATAAGTGCTAATGACTCCATTCCTTTTAGTGGTAATGGGGGCTGTTAATTGGAGCACTCTAAAACAAACCTGACCTCTCTAGGATATTCAGAAGCCAAGTTATAAGCCCAAAAAGGTGTAACTGGACAACTTCTTTAAAGTGACACCAGGCCCGGTGACCTTTGGGACATGGTTTGACCCCCTATAGGAATGTGCGATCATCATGAAACGTTCAGATCACTTACAACTCAATAGATTCTACCTTCTTGTAACGTTTCAGCCTGATTGGACCTTGTTTTCACACAAATGGACCCAGAATGATGTGAAATTGTGCTTCGTGCAACATAATTCTGGGTGCCATTTAAAAACCATAAGTGCTAATGACTCCATTCCTTCTTGAGGTTGTAGGGGCTGTTTATTGGAGTACACTAAAACAAACCTGATCTCTCTAGGACATTCAGAAGCCAAGTTATAAGCCCACAAAGGTGTAACTGGACTACTTCTTTAAAGTGACACCAGGCCCGGTGACCTTTGGGACATGGTTTGACCCCCTATAGGAATGTGCGATCATCTTGAAACGTTCAGATCACTTACAACTCAATAGATTCTACCTTCTTGTAATGTTTCAGCCTTATTGGACCTTGTTTTCACACAAATGGACCCAGATTGATGTGAAATTGTGCTTCGAGCAACATAATTCTGGGTGCCATTTAAAAACCATAAGTGCTAATGACTCCATTCCTTTTTGAGGTTGTAGGAGCTGTTGATTGGAGTACACTAAAACAACCTGATCTCTCTAGGACATTCAGAAACCAAGTTATAAGCCCTCAAAGGTGTAATTGGACTACTTCTTTAAAGTGACACCAGGGCCGGTGACCTTTGGGACATGGTTTGACCCCCTATAGGAATGTGCGATCATCTTGAAACATTCAGATCACTTACAACTCAATAGATTCTACCTTCTTGTAACGTTTCAGCCTGATTGGACCTTGTTTTCACACAAATGGACCCAGAATGATGTGAAATTGTGCTTCGTGCAACATAATTCTGGGTGCCATTTACAAACCATAAGTGCTAATGACTCCATTCCTTTTTGTGGTTGTAGGGGCTGTTGATTGGAGTATACTAAAACAAACCTGATCTCTCTAGGACATTCAGAAGCCAAGTTATAAGCCCACAATTGTGTAACTGGACTACTTCTTTAAATTGACACCAGATCCGGTGACCTTTGGGACATGGTTTGACCCCCTTAGGAAAGTGCTATCATCATGAAACGTTCAGATCACTTACAACTCAATAGATTTCCTGTAACGTTTCAGCCTGATTGGACCTTGTTTTCACACAAATGAACCCAGAAAGATGTGAAATTGTGCTTCGTGCAACATAATTCTGGGTGCCATTTAAAAACCATAAGTGCTAATGACTCCATTCCTTTTAGTGGTAATGGGGGCTGTTAATTGGAGTACTCTAAAACAAACCTGACCTCTCCAGGATATTCAGAAGCCAAGTTATAAGCCCACAAAGGTGTAACAAGACTACTTCTTTAAAGTGACCCCAGGCCCGGTGACCTTTGGGACATGGTTTGACCCCCTATAGGAATGTGCGATCATCATGAAACGTTCAGATCACTTACAACTCAATAGATTATACCTTCTTGTAACGTTTCAGCCTGATTGGACCTTGTTTTCACACAAATGGACCCAGAATGATGTGAAATTGTGCTTCGTGCAACATAATTCTGGGTGCCATTTACAAACCAAAAGTGCTAATGACTCCATTCCTTTTTGTTGTTGTAGGGGATGTTGGTTGGAGTACATTAAAACAAACCTGATCTCTCTAGGACGTTCAGAAGCCAAGTTATAAGCCCATAAATGTGTAACTGGACTACTTCTTTAAATTGACACCAGATCCGGTGACCTTTGGGACATGGTTTGACCCCCTTAGGAAAGTGCTATCATCATGAAACGTTCAGATCACTTACAACTCAATAGATTCTACCTTCTTGTAACGTTTCAGCCTGATTGGACCTTGTTTTCACACAAATGGACCCAGAATGATGTGAAATTGTGCTTCGTGCAACATAATTCTGGGTGCCATTTAAAAACCATAAGTGTTAATGACTCCATTCCTTTTGAGGTTGTAGGAGCTGTTGATTGGAGTACACTAAAACAAACCTGATCTCTCTAGGACATTCAGAAACCAAGTTATAAGCCCTCAAAGTGTAATTGGACTACTTCTTTAAAGTGACACCAGGCCCGGTGACCTTTGGGACATGGTTTGACCCCCAATAGGAATGTGCTATCATCTTGAAACGTTCAGATCACTTACAACTCAATAGATTCTACCTTCTTGTAACGTTTCAGCCTGATTGGACCTTGTTTTCACACAAATGGACCCAGAATGATGTGAAATTGTGCTTCGTGCAACATAATTCTGGGTGCCATTTACAAACCATAAGTGCTAATGACTCCATTCCTTTTAGTGGTAATGGGGGCTGTTAATTGGAGCACTCTAAAACAAACCTGACCTCTCTAGGATGTTCGGAAACCAAGTTATAAGCCCAAAAAGGTGTAACTGGACTACTTCTTTAAAGTGACACCAGGCCCGGTGACCTTTGGGACATGGTTTGACCCCCTATAGGAATGTGCGATCATCATGAAACGTTCAGATCACTTACAACTCAATAGATTCTACCTTCTTGTAACGTTTCAGCCTGATTGGACCTTGTTTTCACACAAATGGACCCAGAATGATGTGAAATTGTGCTTCGTGCAACATAATTCTGGGTGCCATTTAAAAACCATAAGTGCTAATGACTCCATTCCTTCTTGAGGTTGTAGGGGCTGTTGATTGGAGTACACTAAAACAAACCTGATCTCTCTAGGACATTCAGAAGCCAAGTTATAAGCCCACAATTGTGTAACTGGACTACTTCTTTAAATTGAAACCAGATCCGGTGACCTTTGGGACATGGTTTGACCCCCTTAGGAAAGTGCTATCATCATGAAACGTTCAGATCACTTACAAACTCAATAGATTCTACCTTCCTGTAACGTTTCAGCCTGATTGGACCTTGTTTTCACACAAATGAACCCAGAATGATGTAAAATTGTGCTTCGTGCAACATAATTCTGGGTGCCGTTTAAAAACCATGAGCGCTAATGACTCCATTCCTTTTTGTGGTTGTAGGGACTGTTTATTGGAGTACACTAAACCAAACCTGACCTCTCTAGGACATTCAGAAGCCAAGTTATAAGCCCACAAAGGTGTAACTGGACTACTTCTTTAAAGTGACACCAGGCCCGGTGACCTTTGGGACATGGTTTTACCCCCTATAGGAATGTGCGATCATCTTGAAACGTTCAGATCACTTACAACTCAATAGATTCTACCTTCTTGTAACGTTTCAGCCTTATTGGACCTTGTTTTCACACAAATGGACCCAGATTGATGTGAAATTGTGCTTTGTGCAACATAATTCTGGGTGCCATTTAAAAACCATAAGTGCTAATGACTCCATTCCTTTTTGAGGTTGTAGGAGCTGTTGATTGGAGTACACTAAAACAACCTGATCTCTCTAGGACATTCAGAAACCAAGTTATAAGCCCTCAAAGGTGTAATTGGACTACTTCTTTAAAGTGACACCAGGGCCGGTGACCTTTGGGACATGGTTTGACCCCCTATAGGAATGTGCGATCATCTTGAAACATTCAGATCACTTACAACTCAATAGATTCTACCTTCTTGTAACGTTTCAGCCTGATTGGACCTTGTTTTCACACAAATGGACCCAGAATGATGTGAAATTGTGCTTCGTGCAACATAATTCTGGGTGCCATTTACAAACCATAAGTGCTAATGACTCCATTCCTTTTTGTGGTTGTAGGGGCTGTTGATTGGAGTATACTAAAACAAACCTGATCTCTCTAGGACATTCAGAAGCCAAGTTATAAGCCCACAAATGTGTAACTGGACTACTTCTTTAAATTGACACCAGATCCGGTGACCTTTGGGACATGGTTTGACCCCCTTAGGAAAGTGCTATCATCATGAAACGTTCAGATCACTTACAACTCAATAGATTTCCTGTAACGTTTCAGCCTGATTGGACCTTGTTTTCACACAAATGAACCCAGAAAGATGTGAAATTGTGCTTCGTGCAACATAATTCTGGGTGCCATTTAAAAACCATAAGTGCTAATGACTCCATTCCTTTTAGTGGTAATGGGGGCTGTTAATTGGAGTACTCTAAAACAAACCTGACCTCTCCAGGATATTCAGAAGCCAAGTTATAAGCCCACAAAGGTGTAACAAGACTACTTCTTTAAAGTGACCCCAGGCCCGGTGACCTTTGGGACATGGTTTGACCCCCTATAGGAATGTGCGATCATCATGAAACGTTCAGATCACTTACAACTCAATAGATTATACCTTCTTGTAACGTTTCAGCCTGATTGGACCTTGTTTTCACACAAATGGACCCAGAATGATGTGAAATTGTGCTTCGTGCAACATAATTCTGGGTGCCATTTACAAACCAAAAGTGCTAATGACTCCATTCCTTTTTGTTGTTGTAGGGGATGTTGGTTGGAGTACATTAAAACAAACCTGATCTCTCTAGGACGTTCAGAAGCCAAGTTATAAGCCCATAAATGTGTAACTGGACTACTTCTTTAAATTGACACCAGATCCGGTGACCTTTGGGACATGGTTTGACCCCCTTAGGAAAGTGCTATCATCATGAAACGTTCAGATCACTTACAACTCAATAGATTCTACCTTCTTGTAACGTTTCAGCCTGATTGGACCTTGTTTTCACACAAATGGACCCAGAATGATGTGAAATTGTGCTTCGTGCAACATAATTCTGGGTGCCATTTAAAAACCATAAGTGTTAATGACTCCATTCCTTTTGAGGTTGTAGGAGCTGTTGATTGGAGTACACTAAAACAAACCTGATCTCTCTAGGACATTCAGAAACCAAGTTATAAGCCCTCAAAGTGTAATTGGACTACTTCTTTAAAGTGACACCAGGCCCGGTGACCTTTGGGACATGGTTTGACCCCCAATAGGAATGTGCTATCATCTTGAAACGTTCAGATCACTTACAACTCAATAGATTCTACCTTCTTGTAACGTTTCAGCCTGATTGGACCTTGTTTTCACACAAATGGACCCAGAATGATGTGAAATTGTGCTTCGTGCAACATAATTCTGGGTGCCATTTACAAACCATAAGTGCTAATGACTCCATTCCTTTTAGTGGTAATGGGGGCTGTTAATTGGAGCACTCTAAAACAAACCTGACCTCTCTAGGATGTTCGGAAACCAAGTTATAAGCCCAAAAAGGTGTAACTGGACTACTTCTTTAAAGTGACACCAGTTCCGGTGACCTTTGGGACATGGTTTGACCCCCTATAGGAATGTGCGATCATCATGAAACGTTCAGATCACTTACAACTCAATAGATTCTACCTTCTTGTAACGTTTCAGCCTGATTGGACCTTGTTTTCACACAAATGGACCCAGAATGATGTGAAATAGTGCTTCGTGCAACATAATTCTGGGTGCCATTTAAAAACCATAAGTGCTAATGACTCCATTCCTTCTTGAGGTTGTAGGGGCTGTTGATTGGAGTACACTAAAACAAACCTGATCTCTCTAGGACATTCAGAAGCCAAGTTATAAGCCCACAATTGTGTAACTGGACTACTTCTTTAAATTGAAACCAGATCCGGTGACCTTTGGGACATGGTTTGACCCCCTTAGGAAAGTGCTATCATCATGAAACGTTCAGATCACTTACAAACTCAATAGATTCTACCTTCCTGTAACGTTTCAGCCTGATTGGACCTTGTTTTCACACAAATGAACCCAGAATGATGTAAAATTGTGCTTCGTGCAACATAATTCTGGGTGCCGTTTAAAAACCATAAGCGCTAATGACTCCATTCCTTTTTGTGGTTGTAGGGACTGTTTATTGGAGTACACTAAACCAAACCTGACCTCTCTAGGACATTCAGAAGCCAAGTTATAAGCCCACAAAGGTGTAACTGGACTACTTCTTTAAAGTGACACCAGGCCCGGTGACCTTTGGGACATGGTTTTACCCCCTATAGGAATGTGCGATCATCTTGAAACGTTCAGATCACTTACAACTCAATAGATTCTACCTTCTTGTAACGTTTCAGCCTTATTGGACCTTGTTTTCACACAAATGGACCCAGATTGATGTGAAATTGTGCTTTGTGCAACATAATTCTGGGTGCCATTTAAAAACCATAAGTGCTAATGACTCCATTCCTTTTTGAGGTTGTAGGAGCTGTTGATTGGAGTACACTAAAACAACCTGATCTCTCTAGGACATTCAGAAACCAAGTTATAAGCCCTCAAATGTGTAATTGGACTACTTCTTTAAAGTGACACCAGGGCCGGTGACCTTTGGGACATGGTTTGACCCCCTATAGGGATGTGCGATCATCTTGAAACATTCAGATCACTTACAACTCAATAGATTCTACCTTCTTGTAACGTTTCAGCCTGATTGGACCTTGTTTTCACACAAATGGACCCAGAATGATGTGAAATTGTGCTTCGTGCAACATAATTTTGGGTGCCATTTACAAACCATAAGTGCTAATGACTCAATTCCTTTTTGTGGTTGTAGGGGCTGTTGATTGGAGTATACTAAAACAAACCTGATCTCTCTAGGACATTCAGAAGCCAAGTTATAAGCCCACAAATGTGTAACTGGACTACTTCTTTAAAGTGACACCAGGCCCGGTGACCTTTGGGACATGGTTTGACCCCCTTAGGAAAGTGCTATCATCATGAAACGTTCAGATCACTTACACCTCAATAGATTCTACCTTCTTGTAACGTTTCAGCCTGATTGGACCTTGTTTTCACACAAATGGACCCAGAATGATGTGAAATTGTGCTTCGTGCAACATAATTCTGGGTGCCATTTAAAAACCATAAGTGCTAATGACTCCATTCCTTTTAGTGGTAATGGGGGCTGTTAATTGGAGCACTCTAAAACAAACCTGACCTCTCTAGGATGTTCGGAAACCAAGTTATAAGCCCAAAAAGGTGTAACTGGACTACTTCTTTAAAGTGACACCAGGCCCGGTGACCTTTGGGACATGGTTTGACCCCCTATAGGAATGTGCGATCATCATGAAACGTTCAGATCACTTACAACTCAATAGATTCTACCTTCTTGTAACGTTTCAGCCTGATTGGACCTTGTTTTCACACAAATGGACCCAGAATGATGTGAAATTGTGCTTCGTGCAACATAATTCTGGGTGCCATTTAAAAACCATAAGTGCTAATGACTCCATTCCTTCTTGAGGTTGTAGGGGCTGTTGATTGGAGTACACTAAAACAAACCTGATCTCTCTAGGACATTCAGAAGCCAAGTTATAAGCCCACAATTGTGTAACTGGACTACTTCTTTAAATTGAAACCAGATCCGGTGACCTTTGGGACATGGTTTGACCCCCTTAGGAAAGTGCTATCATCATGAAACGTTCAGATCACTTACAAACTCAATAGATTCTACCTTCCTGTAACGTTTCAGCCTGATTGGACCTTGTTTTCACACAAATGAACCCAGAATGATGTAAAATTGTGCTTCGTGCAACATAATTCTGGGTGCCGTTTAAAAACCATAAGCGCTAATGACTCCATTCCTTTTTGTGGTTGTAGGGACTGTTTATTGGAGTACACTAAACCAAACCTGACCTCTCTAGGACATTCAGAAGCCAAGTTATAAGCCCACAAAGGTGTAACTGGACTACTTCTTTAAAGTGACACCAGGCCCGGTGACCTTTGGGACATGGTTTTACCCCCTATAGGAATGTGCGATCATCTTGAAACGTTCAGATCACTTACAACTCAATAGATTCTACCTTCTTGTAACGTTTCAGCCTTATTGGACCTTGTTTTCACACAAATGGACCCAGATTGATGTGAAATTGTGCTTTGTGCAACATAATTCTGGGTGCCATTTAAAAACCATAAGTGCTAATGACTCCATTCCTTTTTGAGGTTGTAGGAGCTGTTGATTGGAGTACACTAAAACAACCTGATCTCTCTAGGACATTCAGAAACCAAGTTATAAGCCCTCAAAGGTGTAATTGGACTACTTCTTTAAAGTGACACCAGGGCCGGTGACCTTTGGGACATGGTTTGACCCCCTATAGGGATGTGCGATCATCTTGAAACATTCAGATCACTTACAACTCAATAGATTCTACCTTCTTGTAACGTTTCAGCCTGATTGGACCTTGTTTTCACACAAATGGACCCAGAATGATGTGAAATTGTGCTTCGTGCAACATAATTTTGGGTGCCATTTACAAACCATAAGTGCTAATGACTCCATTCCTTTTTGTGGTTGTAGGGGCTGTTGATTGGAGTATACTAAAACAAACCTGATCTCTCTAGGACATTCAGAAGCCAAGTTATAAGCCCACAAATGTGTAACTGGACTACTTCTTTAAAGTGACACCAGGCCCGGTGACCTTTGGGACATGGTTTGACCCCCTTAGGAAAGTGCTATCATCATGAAACGTTCAGATCACTTACACCTCAATAGATTCTACCTTCTTGTAACGTTTCAGCCTGATTGGACCTCGTTTTCACACAAATGGACCCAGAATGATGTGAAATTGTGCTTCGTGCAACATAATTCTGGGTGCCATTTAAAAACCATAAGTGCTAATGACTCCATTCCTTTTAGTGGTAATGGGGGCTGCTAATTGGAGTACTCTAAAAAAACCTGACCTCTCTAGGATATTCAGAAGCCAAGTTATAAGCCCACAAAGGTGTAACTGGACTACTTCTTTAAAGTGACACCAGGCCCGGTGACCTTTGGGACATGGTTTGACCCCCTATAGGGATATGCGATCATCTTGAAACATTCAGATCACTTACAACTCAATAGATTCTACCTTCTTGTAACGTTTCAGCCTGATTGGACCTTGTTTTCACACAAATTAACCCAGAATGATGTGAAATTGTGCTTCGTGCAACATAATTCTGGGTGCCATTTAAAAACCATAAGTGCTAATGACTCCATTCCTTTTTGTGGTTGTAGGGGCTGTTGATTGGTGTATACTAAAACAAACCTGATCTCTCTAGGACATTCAGAAGCCAAGTTATAAGCCCACAAATATGTAACTGGACTACTTCTTTAAATTGACACCAGATCCGGTGACCTTTGGGACATGGTTTGACCCTCTTAGGAAAGTGTGATCATCTTGAAACGTTCAGATCACTTACAACTCAATAGATTCTACCTTCTTGTAACGTTTCAGCCTGATTGGACCTTGTTTTCACACAAATGGACCCAGAATGATGTGAAATTGTGCTTCGTGCAACATAATTCTGGGTGTCATTTAAAAACCATAAGTGCTAATGACTCAATTCCTTTTAGTGGTAATGGGGGCTGCTAATTGGAGTACTCTAAAACAAACCTGACCTCTCTAGGATATTCAGAAGCCAAGTTATAAGCCCACAAAGGTGTAACTGGACTACTTCTTTAAAGTGACACCAGGCCCGGTGACCTTTGGGACATGGTTTTACCCCCTATAGGAATGTGCGATCATCATGAAACGTTCAGATCAATTACAACTCAATAGATTCTACCTTCCTGTAACGTTTCAGCCTGATTGGACCTTGTTTTCACACAAATGGACCAAGAATGATGTGAAATTGTGCTTCGTGCAACATAATTCTGGGTGCCATTTACAAACCATAAGTGCTAATGACTCCATTCCTTTTTGTGGTTGTAGGGGCTGTTGGTTGGAGTACATTAAAACAAACCTGATCTCTCTAGGACATTCAGAAGCCAGGTTATAAGCCCACAAATGTGTAACTGGATTACTTCTTTAAATTGACACCAGATCCGGTGAACTTTGGGACATGGTTTGACCCCCTTAGGAAAGTGTGATCATCTTGAAACATTCAGATCACTTACAACTCAATAGATTCTACCTTCTTGTAACGTTTCAGCCTGATTGGACCTTGTTTTCACACAAATGGACCCAGAATGATGTGAAATTGTGCTTCGTGCAACATAATTCTGGGTGCCATTTAAAAACCATAAGTGCTAATGACTCCATTCCTTTTTGTGGTTGTAGGGGATGTTGATTTGAGTATACTAAAACAAACCTGATCTCTCTAGGACATTCAGAAGCCAAGTTATAAGCCCACAAATGTGTAACTGGACTACTTCTTTAAATTGACAACAGATCCGGTGACCTTTGGGACATGGTTTGACCCCCTTAGGAAAGTGCTATCATCATGAAACGTTCAGATCACTTACAACTCAATAGATTCTACCTTCCTGTAACATTTCAGCCTGATTGGACCTTGTTTTCACACAAATGAACCCAGAATGATGTGAAATTGTGCTTCGTGCAACATAATTCTGGGTGCAATTTAAAAACCATAAGTGCTAATGACTCCATTCCTTTTTGATGTTGTAAGGGCTGTTGATTGGAGTACATTAAAACAAACCTGATCTCTCTAGGACATTCAGAAGCCAAGTTATAAGCCCTCAAAGGTGTAACTGTACTACTTCTTTAAAGTGACACCAGGCCCCGTGACCTTTGGGACATGGTTTGACCCCCTATAGGAATCTGCGATCATCATGAAACATTCAGATCACTTACAACTCAATAGATTCTACCTTCTTGTAACGTTTCAGCCTGATTGGACCTTGTTTTCACACAAATGGACCCAGAATGATGTGAAATTGTGCTTCGTGCAACATAATTCTGGGTGCCATTTACAAACCATAAGTGCTAATGACTCCATTCCTTTTTGTGGTTGTAGGGGCTGTTGATTGGAGTATACTAAAACAAACCTGATCTCTCTAGGACATTCAGAAGCCAAGTTATAAGCCCACAAATGTGTAACTGGACTACTTCTTTAAATTGACACCAGATCCGGTGACCTTTGGGACATGGTTTGACCCCCTTAGGAAAGTGCAATCATCATGAAACGTTCAGATCACTTACAACTCAATAGATTCTACCTTCCTGTAACATTTCAGCCTGTTTGGACCTTGTTTTCACACAAATGAACACAGAATGATGTGTAATTGTGCTTCGTGCAACATAATTCTGGGTGCCATTTACAAACCATAAGTGCTAATGACTCCATTCCTTTTTGTGGTTGTAGGGGCTGTTGATTGGAGTACACTAAAACAAACCTAACCTCTCTAGGACATTCAGAAGCCAAGTTATAAGCCCACAAAGGTGTAACTGGACTACTTCTTTAAAGTGACACCAGGCCCGGTGACCTTTGGGACATGGTTTTACCCCATATAGGAATGTGCGATCATCTTGAAACGTTCAGATCACTTACAACTCAATAGATTCTACCTTCTTGTAGCGTTTCAGCCTGATTGGACCTTGGTTTCACACAAATGGACCCAGAATGATGTGAAATTGTGCTTCGTGCAACATAATTCTGGGTGCCATTTACAAACCTTAAGTGCTAATGAATCCATTCCTTTTTGTGGTTGTAGGGGCTGTTGATTGGAGTACACTAAAACAAACCTAACCTCTCTAGGACATTCAGAAGCCAAGTTATAAGCCCACAAAGGTGTAACTGGACTACTTCTTTAAAGTGACACCAGGCCCGGTGACCTTTGGGACATGGTTTTACCCCATATAGGAATGTGCGATCATCTTGAAACGTTCAGATCACTTACAACTCAATAGATTCTACCTTCTTGTAGCGTTTCAGCCTGATTGGACCTTGGTTTCACACAAATGGACCCAGAATGATGTGAAATTGTGCTTCGTGCAACATAATTCTGGGTGCCATTTACAAACCTTAAGTGCTAATGACTCCATTCCTTTTTGTGGTTGTAGGGGCTGTTGATTTGAGTACACTAAAACAAACCTGATCTCTCTAGGACATTCAGAAGCCAAGTTATAAGCCCACAAATGTGTAACTTGACTACTTCTTTAAATTGACACCAGATCCGGTGACCTTTGGGACATGGTTAGACCCCCTTAGGAAAGTGCTATCATCATGAAACGTTCAGATGCCTTACAACTCAATATACTCTACCTTCCTGTAACGTTTCAGCCTGATTGGACCTTCTTTTCACACAAATGGACCCAGAATGATGTGAAATTGTGCTTCGTGCAACATAATTCTGGGTGCCATTTACAATCCATAAGTGCTAATGACTCCATTCCTTTTTGTGGTTGTAGGGGCTGTTGATTGGAGTAGATTAAAACAAACCTGATCTCTCTAGGACATTCAGAAGCCAAGTTATAAGCCCACAAATGTGTAACTGGACTACTTCTTTAAATTGACACCAGATCCGGTGACCTTTGGGACATGGTTTGACCCCCTTAGGAAAGTGCTATCATCATGAAACGTTCAGATCACTTACAACTCAATAGATTCTACCTTCCTGTAACATTTCTGCCTGATTGGACCTTGTTTTCACACAAATGAACCCAGAATGATGTGAAATTGTGCTTCGTGCAAAATAATTCTGGGTGCAATTTAAAAACCATAAGTGCTAATGACTCCATTCCTTTTTGAGGTTGTAGGGGCTGTTGATTGGAGTACATTAAAATAAACCTGACCTCTCTAGGACATTCAGAAGCCAAAATATAAGCCCACAAAGGTGTAACTAGACTACTTCTTTAAAGTGACACCAGGCCCGGTGACCTTTGGGACATGGTTTTACCCCCTATAGGAATGTGCGATCATCTTGAAACGTTCAGATCACTTACAACTCAATAGATTCTACCTTCTTGTAACGTTTCAGCCTTATTGGACCTTGTTTTCACACAAATGGACCCAGATTGATGTGAAATTGTGCTTTGTGCAACATAATTCTGGGTGCCATTTAAAAACCATAAGTGCTAATGACTCCATTCCTTTTTGAGGTTGTAGGAGCTGTTGATTGGAGTACACTAAAACAACCTGATCTCTCTAGGACATTCAGAAACCAAGTTATAAGCCCTCAAAGGTGTAATTGGACTACTTCTTTAAAGTGACACCAGGGCCGGTGACCTTTGGGACATGGTTTGACCCCCTATAGGGATGTGCGATCATCTTGAAACATTCAGATCACTTACAACTCAATAGATTCTACCTTCTTGTAACGTTTCAGCCTGATTGGACCTTGTTTTCACACAAATGGACCCAGAATGATGTGAAATTGTGCTTCGTGCAACATAATTTTGGGTGCCATTTACAAACCATAAGTGCTAATGACTCCATTCCTTTTTGTGGTTGTAGGGGCTGTTGATTGGAGTATACTAAAACAAACCTGATCTCTCTAGGACATTCAGAAGCCAAGTTATAAGCCCACAAATGTGTAACTGGACTGCTTCTTTAAAGTGACACCAGGCCCGGTGACCTTTGGGACATAGTTTGACCCCCTTAGGAAAGTGCTATCATCATGAAACGTTCAGATCACTTACAACTCAATAGATTCTACCTTCTTGTAACGTTTCAGCCTGATTGGACCTTGTTTTCACACAAATGGACCCAGAATGATGTGAAATTGTGCTTCGTGCAACATAATTCTGGGTGCCATTTAAAAACCATAAGTGCTAATGACTCCATTCCTTTTAGTGGTATTGGGAGCTGCTAATTGGAGTACTCTAAAACAAACCTGACCTCTCTAGGATATTCAGAAGCCAAGTTATAAGCCCACAAAGGTGTAACTGGACTACTTCTTTAAAGTGACACCAGGCCCGGTGACCTTTGGGACATGGTTTGACCCCCTATAGGGATGTGCGATCATCTTGAAACATTCAGATCACTTACAACTCAATAGATTCTACCTTCTTGTAACGTTTCAGCCTGATTGGACCTTGTTTTCACACAAATGAACCCAGAATGATGTGAAATTGTGCTTCGTGCAACATAATTCTGGGTGCCATTTAAAAACCATAAGTGCTAATGACTCCATTCCTTTTTGTGGTTGTAGGGGCTGTTGATTGGTGTATACTAAAACAAACCTGATCTCTCTAGGACATTCAGAAGCGAAGTTATAATCCCACAAATATGTAACTGGACTACTTCTTTAAATTGACACCAGATCCGGTGACCTTTGGGACATGGTTTGACCCTCTTAGGAAAGTGTGATCATCTTGAAACGTTCAGATCACTTACAACTCAATAGATTCTACCTTCTTGTAACGTTTCAGCCTGATTGGACCTTGTTTTCACACAAATGGACCCAGAATGATGTGAAATTGTGCTTCGTGCAACATAATTCTGGGTGCCATTTAAAAACCATAAGTGCTAATGACTCCATTCCTTTTAGTGGTAATGGGGGCTGCTAATTGGAGTACTCTAAAACAAACCTGACCTCTCTAGGATATTCAGAAGCCAAGTTATAAGCCCACAAAGGTGTAACTGGACTACTTCTTTAAAGTGACACCAGGCCCGGTGACCTTTGGGACATGGTTTTACCCACTATAGGAATGTGCGATCATCATGAAACGTTCAGATCAATTACAACTCAATAGATTCTACCTTCCTGTAACGTTTCAGCCTGATTGGACCTTGTTTTCAGACAAATGGACCAAGAATGATGTGAAATTGTGCTTCGTGCAACATAATTCTGGGTGCCATTTACAAACCATAAGTGCTAATGACTCCATTCCTTTTTGTGGTTGTAGGGGCTGTTGGTTGGAGTACATTAAAACAAACCTGATCTCTCTAGGACATTCAGAAGCCAAGTTATAAGCCCACAAATGTGTAACTGGACTACTTCTTTAAATTGACACCAGATCCGGTGACCTTTGGGACATGGTTTGACCCCCTTAGGAAAGTGTGATCATCTTGAAACATTCAGATCACTTACAACTCAATAGATTCTACCTTCTTGTAACGTTTCAGCCTGATTGGACCTTGTTTTCACACAAATGGACCCAGAATGATGTGAAATTGTGCTTCGTGCAACATAATTCTGGGTGCCATTTAAAAACCATAAGTGCTAATGACTCCATTCCTTTTTGTGGTTGTAGGGGATGTTGATTTGAGTATACTAAAACAAACCTGATCTCTCTAGGACATTCAGAAGCCAAGTTATAAGCCCACAAATGTGTAACTGGACTACTTCTTTAAATTGACAACAGATCCGGTGACCTTTGGGACATGGTTTGACCCCCTTAGGAAAGTGCTATCATCATGAAACGTTCAGATCACTTACAACTCAATAGATTCTACCTTCCTGTAACATTTCAGCCTGATTGGACCTTGTTTTCACACAAATGAACCCAGAATGATGTGAAATTGTGCTTCGTGCAACATAATTCTGGGTGCAATTTAAAAACCATAAGTGCTAATGACTCCATTCCTTTTTGATGTTGTAAGGGCTGTTGATTGGAGTACATTAAAACAAACCTGATCTCTCTAGGACATTCAGAAGCCAAGTTATAAGCCCTCAAAGGTGTAACTGTACTACTTCTTTAAATTGACACCAGGCCCCGTGACCTTTGGGACATGGTTTGACCACCTATAGGAATCTGCGATCATCATGAAACGTTCAGATCACTTACAACTCAATAGATTCTACCTTCTTGTAACGTTTCAGCCTGATTGGACCTTGTTTTCACACAAATGGACCCAGAATGTTGTGAAATTGTGCTTGGTGCAACATAATTCTGGGTGCCATTTACAAACCATAAGTGCTAATGACTCCATTCCTTTTTGTGGTTGTAGGGGCTGTTGATTGGAGTATACTAAAACAAACCTGATCTCTCTAGGACATTCAGAAGCCAAGTTATAAGCCCACAAATGTGTAACTGGACTACTTCTTTAAATTGACACCAGATCCGGTGACCTTTGGGACATGGTTTGACCCCCTTAGGAAAGTGCAATCATCATGAAACGTTCAGATCACTTACAACTCAATAGATTCTACCTTCCTGTAACATTTCAGCCTGATTGGACCTTGTTTTCACACAAATGAACACAGAATGATGTGTAATTGTGCTTCGTGCAACATAATTCTGGGTGCCATTTACAAACCATAAGTGCTAATGACTCCATTCCTTTTTGTGGTTGTAGGGGCTGTTGATTGGAGTACACTAAAACAAACCTAACCTCTCTAGGACATTCAGAAGCCTAGTTATAAGCCCACAAAGGTGTAACTGGACTACTTCTTTAAAGTGACACCAGGCCCGGTGACCTTTGGGACATGGTTTTACCCCATATAGGAATGTGCGATCATCTTGAAACGTTCAGATCACTTACAACTCAATAGATTCTACCTTCTTGTAGCGTTTCAGCCTGATTGGACCTTGGTTTCACACAAATGGACCCAGAATGATGTGAAATTGTGCTTCGTGCAACATAATTCTGGGTGCCATTTACAAACCTTAAGTGCTAATGAATCCATTCCTTTTTGTGGTTGTAGGGGCTGTTGATTGGAGTACACTAAAACAAACCTAACCTCTCTAGGACATTCAGAAGCCAAGTTATAAGCCCACAAAGGTGTAACTGGACTACTTCTTTAAAGTGACACCAGGCCCGGTGACCTTTGGGACATGGTTTTACCCCATATAGGAATTTGCGATCATCTTGAAACGTTCAGATCACTTACAACTCAATAGATTCTACCTTCTTGTAGCGTTTCAGCCTGATTGGACCTTGGTTTCACACAAATGGACCCAGAATGATGTGAAATTGTGCTTCGTGCAACATAATTCTGGGTGCCATTTACAAACCTTAAGTGCTAATGACTCCATTCCTTTTTGTGGTTGTAGGGGCTGTTGATTTGAGTACACTAAAACAAACCTGATCTCTCTAGGACATTCAGAAGCCAAGTTATAAGCCCACAAATGTGTAACTTGACTACTTCTTTAAATTGACACCAGATCCGGTGACCTTTGGGACATGGTTTGACCCCCTTAGGAAAGTGCTATCATCATGAAACGTTCAGATCACTTACAACTCAATAGATTCTACCTTCCTGTAACGTTTCTGCCTGATTGGACCTTGTTTTCACACAAATGAACCCAGAATGATGTGAAATTGTGCTTCGTGCAAAATAATTCTGGGTGCAATTTAAAAACCATAAGTGCTAATGACTCCATTCCTTTTTGAGGTTGTAGGGGCTGTTGATTGGAGTACATTAAAATAAACCTGACCTCTCTAGGACATTCAGAAGCCAAAATATAAGCCCACAAAGGTGTAACTAGACTACTTCTTTAAAGTGACACCAGGCCCGGTGACCTTTGGGACATGGTTTTACCCCCTATAGGAATGTGCGATCATCTTGAAACGTTCAGATCACTTACAACTCAATAGATTCTACCTTCTTGTAACGTTTCAGCCTTATTGGACCTTGTTTTCACACAAATGGACCCAGATTGATGTGAAATTGTGCTTTGTGCAACATAATTCTGGGTGCCATTTAAAAACCATAAGTGCTAATGACTCCATTCCTTTTTGAGGTTGTAGGAGCTGTTGATTGGAGTACACTAAAACAACCTGATCTCTCTAGGACATTCAGAAACCAAGTTATAAGCCCTCAAAGGTGTAATTGGACTACTTCTTTAAAGTGACACCAGGGCCGGTGACCTTTGGGACATGGTTTGACCCCCTATAGGGATGTGCGATCATCTTGAAACATTCAGATCACTTACAACTCAATAGATTCTACCTTCTTGTAACGTTTCAGCCTGATTGGACCTTGTTTTCACACAAATGGACCCAGAATGATGTGAAATTGTGCTTCGTGCAACATAATTTTGGGTGCCATTTACAAACCATAAGTGCTAATGACTCCATTCCTTTTTGTGGTTGTAGGGGCTGTTGATTGGAGTATACTAAAACAAACCTGATCTCTCTAGGACATTCAGAAGCCAAGTTATAAGCCCACAAATGTGTAACTGGACTGCTTCTTTAAAGTGACACCAGGCCCGGTGACCTTTGGGACATAGTTTGACCCCCTTAGGAAAGTGCTATCATCATGAAACGTTCAGATCACTTACAACTCAATAGATTCTACCTTCTTGTAACGTTTCAGCCTGATTGGACCTTGTTTTCACACAAATGGACCCAGAATGATGTGAAATTGTGCTTCGTGCAACATAATTCTGGGTGCCATTTAAAAACCATAAGTGCTAATGACTCCATTCCTTTTAGTGGTATTGGGAGCTGCTAATTGGAGTACTCTAAAACAAACCTGACCTCTCTAGGATATTCAGAAGCCAAGTTATAAGCCCACAAAGGTGTAACTGGACTACTTCTTTAAAGTGACACCAGGCCCGGTGACCTTTGGGACATGGTTTGACCCCCTATAGGGATGTGCGATCATCTTGAAACATTCAGATCACTTACAACTCAATAGATTCTACCTTCTTGTAACGTTTCAGCCTGATTGGACCTTGTTTTCACACAAATGAACCCAGAATGATGTGAAATTGTGCTTCGTGCAACATAATTCTGGGTGCCATTTAAAAACCATAAGTGCTAATGACTCCATTCCTTTTTGTGGTTGTAGGGGCTGTTGATTGGTGTATACTAAAACAAACCTGATCTCTCTAGGACATTCAGAAGCGAAGTTATAATCCCACAAATATGTAACTGGACTACTTCTTTAAATTGACACCAGATCCGGTGACCTTTGGGACATGGTTTGACCCTCTTAGGAAAGTGTGATCATCTTGAAACGTTCAGATCACTTACAACTCAATAGATTCTACCTTCTTGTAACGTTTCAGCCTGATTGGACCTTGTTTTCACACAAATGGACCCAGAATGATGTGAAATTGTGCTTCGTGCAACATAATTCTGGGTGCCATTTAAAAACCATAAGTGCTAATGACTCCATTCCTTTTAGTGGTAATGGGGGCTGCTAATTGGAGTACTCTAAAACAAACCTGACCTCTCTAGGATATTCAGAAGCCAAGTTATAAGCCCACAAAGGTGTAACTGGACTACTTCTTTAAAGTGACACCAGGCCCGGTGACCTTTGGGACATGGTTTTACCCACTATAGGAATGTGCGATCATCATGAAACGTTCAGATCAATTACAACTCAATAGATTCTACCTTCCTGTAACGTTTCAGCCTGATTGGACCTTGTTTTCAGACAAATGGACCAAGAATGATGTGAAATTGTGCTTCGTGCAACATAATTCTGGGTGCCATTTACAAACCATAAGTGCTAATGACTCCATTCCTTTTTGTGGTTGTAGGGGCTGTTGGTTGGAGTACATTAAAACAAACCTGATCTCTCTAGGACATTCAGAAGCCAAGTTATAAGCCCACAAATGTGTAACTGGACTACTTCTTTAAATTGACACCAGATCCGGTGACCTTTGGGACATGGTTTGACCCCCTTAGGAAAGTGTGATCATCTTGAAACATTCAGATCACTTACAACTCAATAGATTCTACCTTCTTGTAACGTTTCAGCCTGATTGGACCTTGTTTTCACACAAATGGACCCAGAATGATGTGAAATTGTGCTTCGTGCAACATAATTCTGGATGCCATTTAAAAACCATAAGTGCTAATGACTCCATTCCTTTTTGTGGTTGTAGGGGATGTTGATTTGAGTATACTAAAACAAACCTGATCTCTCTAGGACATTCAGAAGCCAAGTTATAAGCCCACAAATGTGTAACTGGACTACTTCTTTAAATTGACAACAGATCCGGTGACCTTTGGGACATGGTTTGACCCCCTTAGGAAAGTGCTATCATCATGAAACGTTCAGATCACTTACAACTCAATAGATTCTACCTTCCTGTAACATTTCAGCCTGATTGGACCTTGTTTTCACACAAATGAACCCAGAATGATGTGAAATTGTGCTTCGTGCAACATAATTCTGGGTGCAATTTAAAAACCATAAGTGCTAATGACTCCATTCCTTTTTGATGTTGTAAGGGCTGTTGATTGGAGTACATTAAAACAAACCTGATCTCTCTAGGACATTCAGAAGCCAAGTTATAAGCCCTCAAAGGTGTAACTGTACTACTTCTTTAAATTGACACCAGGCCCCGTGACCTTTGGGACATGGTTTGACCACCTATAGGAATCTGCGATCATCATGAAACGTTCAGATCACTTACAACTCAATAGATTCTACCTTCTTGTAACGTTTCAGCCTGATTGGACCTTGTTTTCACACAAATGGACCCAGAATGTTGTGAAATTGTGCTTGGTGCAACATAATTCTGGGTGCCATTTACAAACCATAAGTGCTAATGACTCCATTCCTTTTTGTGGTTGTAGGGGCTGTTGATTGGAGTATACTAAAACAAACCTGATCTCTCTAGGACATTCAGAAGCCAAGTTATAAGCCCACAAATGTGTAACTGGACTACTTCTTTAAATTGACACCAGATCCGGTGACCTTTGGGACATGGTTTGACCCCCTTAGGAAAGTGCAATCATCATGAAACGTTCAGATCACTTACAACTCAATAGATTCTACCTTCCTGTAACATTTCAGCCTGATTGGACCTTGTTTTCACACAAATGAACACAGAATGATGTGTAATTGTGCTTCGTGCAACATAATTCTGGGTGCCATTTACAAACCATAAGTGCTAATGACTCCATTCCTTTTTGTGGTTGTAGGGGCTGTTGATTGGAGTACACTAAAACAAACCTAACCTCTCTAGGACATTCAGAAGCCTAGTTATAAGCCCACAAAGGTGTAACTGGACTACTTCTTTAAAGTGACACCAGGCCCGGTGACCTTTGGGACATGGTTTTACCCCATATAGGAATGTGCGATCATCTTGAAACGTTCAGATCACTTACAACTCAATAGATTCTACCTTCTTGTAGCGTTTCAGCCTGATTGGACCTTGGTTTCACACAAATGGACCCAGAATGATGTGAAATTGTGCTTCGTGCAACATAATTCTGGGTGCCATTTACAAACCTTAAGTGCTAATGAATCCATTCCTTTTTGTGGTTGTAGGGGCTGTTGATTGGAGTACACTAAAACAAACCTAACCTCTCTAGGACATTCAGAAGCCAAGTTATAAGCCCACAAAGGTGTAACTGGACTACTTCTTTAAAGTGACACCAGGCCCGGTGACCTTTGGGACATGGTTTTACCCCATATAGGAATTTGCGATCATCTTGAAACGTTCAGATCACTTACAACTCAATAGATTCTACCTTCTTGTAGCGTTTCAGCCTGATTGGACCTTGGTTTCACACAAATGGACCCAGAATGATGTGAAATTGTGCTTCGTGCAACATAATTCTGGGTGCCATTTACAAACCTTAAGTGCTAATGACTCCATTCCTTTTTGTGGTTGTAGGGGCTGTTGATTTGAGTACACTAAAACAAACCTGATCTCTCTAGGACATTCAGAAGCCAAGTTATAAGCCCACAAATGTGTAACTTGACTACTTCTTTAAATTGACACCAGATCCGGTGACCTTTGGGACATGGTTTGACCCCCTTAGGAAAGTGCTATCATCATGAAACGTTCAGATCACTTACAACTCAATAGATTCTACCTTCCTGTAACGTTTCTGCCTGATTGGACCTTGTTTTCACACAAATGAACCCAGAATGATGTGAAATTGTGCTTCGTGCAAAATAATTCTGGGTGCAATTTAAAAACCATAAGTGCTAATGACTCCATTCCTTTTTGAGGTTGTAGGGGCTGTTGATTGGAGTACATTAAAATAAACCTGATCTCTCTAGGACATTCAGAAGCCAAGTTGTAAGCCCACAAAGGTGTAACTGGACTACTTCTTTAAAGTGACACCAGGCCCGGTGACCTTTGGGACATGGTTTGACCCCCTTAGGAATTTGCTATTATCTTGAAACGTTCAGATCACTTACAACTCAATAGATTCTACCTTCTTGTAGCGTTTCAGCCTGATTGGACCTTGTTTTCACACAAATGGACCCAGAATGATGTGAAATTGTGCTTCGTGCAACATAATTCTGGGTGCCATTTACAAACCATAAGTGCTAATGACTCCATTCCTTTTTGTGGTTGTAGGGGCTGTTGATTGGAGTACACTAAAACAAACCTGATCTCTCTAGGACATTCAGAAGCCAAGTTATAAGCCCACAAATGTGTAACTGGACTACTTCTTTAAATTGACACCAGATCCGGTGACCTTTGGGACATGGTTTGACCCCCTTAGGAAAGTGCTATCATCATGAAACGTTCAGATCACTTACAACTCAATAGATTCTACCTTTCTGTAGCGTTTCAGCCTGATTGGACCTTGTTTTCACACAAATGGACCCAGAATTATGTGAAATTGTGCTTCGTGCAACATAATTCTGGGTGCCATTTAAAAACCATAAGTGCTAATGACTCCATTCCTTTTTGTGGTTGTAGGGGATGTTGATTTGAGTATACTAAAACAAACCTGATCTCTCTAGGACATTCAGAAGCCAAGTTATAAGCCCACAAATGTGTAACTGGACTACTTCTTTAAATTGACAACAGATCCGGTGACCTTTGGGACATGGTTTGAACCCCTTAGGAAAGTGCTATCATAATGAAACGTTCAGATCACTTAAAACTCAATAGATTCTACCTTCCTGTAACATTTGAGCCTGATTGGACCTTGTTTTCACACAAATGAACCCAGAATGATGTGAAATTGTGCTTCGTGCAACATAATTCTGGGTGCAATTTAAAAACCATAAGTGCTAATGACTCCATTCCTTTTTGATGTTGTAAGGGCTGTTGATTGGAGTACATTAAAACAAACCTGATCTCTCTAGGACATTCAGAAGCCAAGTTATAAGCCCTCAAAGGTGTAACTGTACTACTTCTTTAAAGTGACACCAGGCCCCGTGACCTTTGGGACATGGTTTGACCCCCTATAGGAATCTGCGATCATCATGAAACGTTCAGATCACTTACAACTCAATAGATTCTACCTTCTTGTAACGTTTCAGCCTGATTGGACCTTGTTTTCACACAAATGGACCCAGAATGTTGTGAAATTGTGCTTCGTGCAACATAATTCTGGGTGCCATTTACAAACCATAAGTGCTAATGACTCCATTCCTTTTTGTGGTTGTAGGGGCTGTTGATTGGAGTATACTAAAACAAACCTGATCTCTCTAGAACATTCAGAAGCCAAGTTATAAGCCCACAAATGTGTAACTGGACTACTTCTTTAAATTGACACCAGATCCGGTGACCTTTGGGACATGGTTTGACCCCCTTAGGAAAGTGCAATCATCATGAAACGTTCGGATCACTTACAACTCAATAGATTCTACCTTCCTGTAACATTTCAGCCTGATTGGACCTTGTTTTCACACAAATGAACACAGAATGATGTGTAATTGTGCTTTGTGCAACATAATTCTGGGTGCCATTTACAAACCATAAGTGCTAATGACTCCATTCCTTTTTGTGGTTTTAGGGGCTGTTGATTGGAGTACACTAAAACAAACCTGACCTCTCTAGGACATTCAGAAGCCAAGTTATAAGCCCACAAAGGTGTAACTGGACTACTTCTTTAAAGTGACACCAGGCCCGGTGACCTTTGGGACATGGTTTTACCCCATATAGGAATGTGCGATCATCTTGAAACGTTCAGATCACTTACAACTCAATAGATTCTACCTTCTTGTAGCGTTTCAGCCTGATTGGACCTTGGTTTCACACAAATGGACCCAGAATGATGTGAAATTGTGCTTCGTGTAACATAATTCTGGGTGCCATTTACAAACCATAAGTGCTAATGAATCCTTTCCTTTTTGTGGTTGTAGGGGCTGTTGATTGGAGTACACTAAAACAAACCTAACCTCTCTAGGACATTCAGAAGCCAAGTTATAAGCCCACAAAGGTGTAACTGGACTACTTCTTTAAAGTGACACCAGGCCCGGTGACCTTTGGGACATGGTTTTACCCCATATAGGAATGTGCGATCATCTTGAAATGTTCAGATCACTTACAACTCAATAGATTCTACCTTCTTGTAGCGTTTTAGCCTGATTGGACCTTGGTTTCACACAAATGGACCCAGAATGATGTGAAATTGTGCTTCGTGCAACATAATTCTGGGTGCCATTTACAAACCTTAAGTGCTAATGACTCCATTCCTTTTTGTGGTTGTAGGGGCTGTTGATTTGAGTACACTAAAACAAACCTGATCTCTCTAGGACATTCAGAAGCCAAGTTATAAGCCCACAAATGTGTAACTTGACTACTTCTTTAAATTGACACCAGATCCGGTGACCTTTGGGACATGGTTTGACCCCCTTAGGAAAGTGCTATCATCATGAAACGTTCAGATCACTTACAACTCAATATACTCTACCTTCCTGTAACGTTTCAGCCTGATTGGACCTTGTTTTCACACAAATGGACCCAGAATGATGTGAAATTGTGCTTCGTGCAACATAATTCTGGGTGCCATTTACAAACCATAAGTGCTAATGACTCCATTCCTTTTTGTGGTTGTAGAGGCTGTTGATTGGAGTAGACTAAAACAAACCTGATCTCTCTAGGACATTCAGAAGCCAAGTTATAAGCCCACAAATGTGTAACTGGACTACTTCTTTAAATTGACACCAGATCCGGTGACCTTTGGGACATGGTTTGACCCCCTTAGGAAAGT
This sequence comes from Nothobranchius furzeri, assembly GCF_043380555.1. Classification (NCBI taxonomy): domain Eukaryota; kingdom Metazoa; phylum Chordata; class Actinopteri; order Cyprinodontiformes; family Nothobranchiidae; genus Nothobranchius; species Nothobranchius furzeri. The sequence goes on from NW_027223038.1 coordinate 118,223, forward strand.
GCTATCATCATGAAACGTTCAGATCACTTACAACTCAATAGATTCTACCTTCCTGTAACATTTCTGCCTGATTGGACCTTGTTTTCACACAAATGAACCCAGAATGATGTGAAATTGTGCTTTGTGCAAAATAATTCTGGGTGCAATTTAAAAACCATAAGTGCTAATGACTCCATTCCTTTTGAGGTTGTAGGGGCTGTTGATTGGAGTACATTAAAATAAACCTGACCTCTCTAGGACATTCAGAAGCCAAGTTATAAGCCCACAAAGGTGTAACTGGACTACTTCTTTAAATTGACACCAGGCCCGGTGACCTTTGGGACATGGTTTTACCCCCTATAGGAATGTGCGATCATCTTGAAACGTTCAGATCACTTACAACTCAATAGATTCTACCTTCTTGTAACGTTTCAGCCTTATTGGACCTTGTTTTCACACAAATGGACCCAGATTGATGTGAAATTGTGCTTTGTGCAACATAATTCTGGGTGCCATTTAAAAACCATAAGTGCTAATGACTTCATTCCTTTTTGAGGTTGTAGGAGCTGTTGATTGGAGTACACTAAAACAACCTGATCTCTCTAGGACATTCAGAAACCAAGTTATAAGCCCTCAAAGGTGTAATTGGACTACTTCTTTAAAGTGACACCAGGGCCGGTGACCTTTGGGACATGGTTTGACCCCCTATAGGGATGTGCGATCATCTTGAAACATTCAGATCACTTACAACTCAATAGATTCTACCTTCTTGTAACGTTTCAGCCTGATTGGACCTTGTTTTCACACAAATGGACCCAGAATGATGTGAAATTGTGCTTCGTGCAACATAATTTTGGGTGCCATTTACAAACCAAAAGTGCTAATGACTCCATTCCTTTTTGTGGTTGTAGGGGCTGTTGATTGGAGTATACTAAAACAAACCTGATCTCTCTAGGACATTCAGAAGCCAAGTTATAAGCCCACAAATGTGTAACTGGACTACTTCTTTAAAGTGACACCAGGCCCGGTGACCTTTGGGACATGGTTTGACCCCCTTAGGAAAGTGCTATCATCATGAAACGTTCAGATCACTTACAACTCAATAGATTCTACCTTCTTGTAACGTTTCATCCTGATTGGACCTTGTTTTCACACAAATGGACCCAGAATGATGTGAAATTGTGCTTCGTGCAACATAATTCTGGGTGCCATTTAAAAACCATAAGTGCTAATGACTCCATTCCTTTTAGTGGTAATGGGGGCTGCTAATTGGAGTACTCTAAAACAAACCTGACCTCTCTAGGATATTCAGAAGCCAAGTTATAAGCCCACAAAGGTGTAACTGGACTACTTCTTTAAAGTGACACCAGGCCCGGTGACCTTTGGGACATGGTTTTACCCCCTATAGGAATGTGCGATCATCATGAAACGTTCAGATCAATTACAACTCAATAGATTCTACCTTCCTGTAACGTTTCAGCCTGATTGGACCTTGTTTTCACACAAATGGACCAAGAATGATGTGAAATTGTGCTTCGTGCAACATAATTCTGGGTGCCATTTACAAACCTTAAGTGCTAATGAATCCATTCCTTTTTGTGGTTGTAGGGGCTGTTGATTGGAGTATACTAAAACAAACCTAACCTCTCTAGGACATTCAGAAGCCAAGTTATAAGCCCACAAATGTGTAACTTGACTACTTCTTTAAATTGACACCAGATCCGGTGACCTTTGGGACATGGTTTGACCCCCTTAGGAAAGTGCTATCATCATGAAACGTTCAGATCACTTACAACTCAATAGATTCTACCTTCCTGTAACGTTTCTGCCTGATTGGACCTTGTTTTCACACAAATGAACCCAGAATGATGTGAAATTGTGCTTCGTGCAAAATAATTCTGGGTGCAATTTAAAAACCATAAGTGCTAATGACTCCATTCCTTTTTGAGGTTGTAGGGGCTGTTGATTGGAGTACATTAAAATAAACCTGATCTCTCTAGGACATTCAGAAGCCAAGTTATAAGCCCTCAAAGGTGTAACTGGACTACTTCTTTAAAGTGACACCAGGCCCGGTGACCTTTGGGACATGGTTTGACCCCCTTAGGAATTTGCTATCATCTTGAAACGTTCAGATCACTTACAACTCAATAGATTCTACCTTCCTGTAACGTTTCAGCCTGATTGGACCTTGTTTTCACACAAATGAACCCAGAATGATGTGAAATTGTTCTTAGTGCAGCATAATTCTGGGTGCCATTTACAAACCTTAAGTGCTAATGACTCCATTCCTTTTTGTGGTTGTAGGGGCTGTTGATTGGAGTATACTAAAACAAACCTGATCTCTCTAGGACATTCAGAAGCCAAGTTATAAGCCCACAAATGTGTAACTGGACTACTTCTTTAAATTGACACCAGATCCGGTGACCTTTGGGACATGGTTTGACCCCCTTAGGAAAGTGCTATAATCATGAAACGTTCAGATCACTTACAACTAAATAGATTCTACCTTCCTGTAACGTTTCAGCCTGATTGGACCTTGTTTTCACACAAATGAACCCAGAATCATGTGAAATTGTGCTTAGTGCAGCATAATTCTGGGTGCCATTTACAAACCTTAAGTGCTAATGACTCCATTCCTTTTTGTGGTTGTAGGGGCTGTTGATTGGAGTATAATAAAACAAACCTGATCTCTCTAGGACATTCAGAAGCCAAGTTATAAGCCCACAAATGTGTAACTGGACTACTTCTTTAAATTGACACCAGATCCGGTGACTTTTGGGACATGGTTTGACCCCCTTAGGAAAGTGCTATCATCATGAAACGTTCAGATCTCTTACAACTCAATAGATTCTAACTTCCTGTAACATTTCAGCCTGATTGGACCTTGTTTTCACACAAATGAACCCAGAATGATGTGAAATTGTGCTTCGTGCATTATAATTCTGGGTGCCATTTAAAAACCATAAGTGCTAATGACTCCATTCCTTTTTGTGGTTGTAGGGGCTGTTCATTGGAGTACACTAAAACAAACCTGACCTCTCTAGGAAATTCAGAAGCCAAGTTATAAGCCCACAAAGGTGTAACTGGACTTCTTCTTTAAAGTGACACCAGGCCCGGTGACCTTTGGGACATGGTTTTACCCCCTATAGGAATGTGCAATCATCTTGAAACGTTCACTTACAACTCAATAGATTCTACCTTCTTGTAGCGTTTCAGCCTGATTGGACCTTGTTTTCACACAAATGGACCCAGAATCATGTGAAATTGTGCTTCGTGCAACATAATTCTGGGTGCCATTTACAAACCATAAGTGCTAATGACTCCATTCCTTTTTGTGGTTGTAGGGGCTGTTGATTGGAGTACACTAAAACAAACCTGATCTCTCTAGGACATTCAGAAGCCAAGTTATAAGCCCACAAATGTGTAACTGGACTACTTCTTTAAATTGACACCAGATCCGGTGACCTTTGGGACATGGTTTGACCCCCTTAGGAAAGTGCTATCATCATGAAACGTTCAGATCACTTACAACTCAATAGATTCTACCTTTCTGTAGCGTTTCAGCCTGATTGGACCTTGTTTTCACACAAATGGACCCAGAATTATGTGAAATTGTGCTTCGTGCAACATATTTCTGGGTGCCATTTACAAACCATAAGTGCTAATGACTCCATTCCTTTTTGTGGTTGTAGGGGCTGTCGATTGGAGTACATTAAAACAAACCTGTTCTCTCTAGGACATTCAGAAGCCAAGTTATAAGCCCACAAATGTGTAACTGGACTACTTCTTTAAATTGACACCAGATCCGGTGACCTTTGGGACATGGTTTGACCCCCTTAGGAAAGTGCTATCATCATGAAACGTTCAGATCACTTACAACTCAATAGATTCTACCTTCCTGTAACGTTTCAGCCTGATTGGACCTTGTTTTCACACAAATGAACCCAGAATGATGTGAAATTGTGCTTCGTGCAACATAATTCTGGGTGCCATTTACAAACCATAAGTGCTAATGACTCCATTCCTTTTTGTGGTTGTAGGGGCTGTTGATTTGAGTACACTCAAACCAACCTAGCCTCTCTAGGACATTCAGAAGCCAAGTTATAAGCCCACAAAGGTGTAACTGGACTACTTCTTTAAAGTGACACCAGGCCCGGTGACCTTTGGGACATGGTTTTACCCCCTATAGGAATGTGCGATCATCTTGAAACGTTCAGATCACTTACAACTCAATAGATTCTACCTTCCTGTAACGTTTCAGCCTGATTGGACCTTGTTTTCACACAAATGGACCAAGAATGATGTGAAATTGTGCTTCGTGCAACATAATTCTGAGTGCCATTTACAAACCATAAGTGCTAATGACTCCATTCCTTTTTGTGGTTGTAGGGGCTGTTGGTTGGAGTACATTAAAACAAACCTGATCTCTCTAGGACATTCAGAAGCCAAGTTATAAGCCCACAAATGTGTAACTGGACTACTTCTTTAAATTGACACCAGATCCGGTGACCTTTGGGACATGGTTTGACCCCCTTAGGAAAGTGTGATCATCTTGAAACATTCAGATCACTTACAACTCAATAGATTCTACCTTCTTGTAACGTTTCAGCCTGATTGGACCTTGTTTTCACACAAATGGACCCAGAATGATGTGAAATTGTGCTTCGTGCAACATAATTCTGGGTGCCATTTAAAAACCATAAGTGCTAATGACTCCATTCCTTTTTGAGGTTGTAGGAGCTGTTGATTGGAGTACACTAAAACAACCTGATCTCTCTAGGACATTCAGAAACCAAGTTATAAGCCCTCAAAGGTGTAATTGGACTACTTCTTTAAAGTGACACCAGGGCCGGTGACCTTTGGGACATGGTTTGACCCCCTATAGGAATGTGCGATCATCTTGAAACATTCAGATCACTTACAACTCAATAGATTCTACCTTCTTGTAACGTTTCAGCCTGATTGGACCTTGTTTTCACACAAATGAACCCAGAATCATGTGAAATTGTGCTTAGTGCAGCATAATTCTGGGTGCCATTTACAAACCTTAAGTGCTAATGACTCCATTCCTTTTTGTGGTTGTAGGGGCTGTTGATTGGAGTATAATAAAACAAACCTGATCTCTCTAGGACATTCAGAAGCCAAGTTATAAGCCCACAAATGTGTAACTGGACTACTTCTTTAAATTGACACCAGATCCGGTGACTTTTGGGACATGGTTTGACCCCCTTAGGAAAGTGCTATCATCATGAAACGTTCAGATCTCTTACAACTCAATAGATTCTAACTTCCTGTAACATTTCAGCCTGATTGGACCTTGTTTTCACACAAATGAACCCAGAATGATGTGAAATTGTGCTTCGTGCATTATAATTCTGGGTGCCATTTAAAAACCATAAGTGCTAATGACTCCATTCCTTTTTGTGGTTGTAGGGGCTGTTCATTGGAGTACACTAAAACAAACCTGACCTCTCTAGGAAATTCAGAAGCCAAGTTATAAGCCCACAAAGGTGTAACTGGACTTCTTCTTTAAAGTGACACCAGGCCCGGTGACCTTTGGGACATGGTTTTACCCCCTATAGGAATGTGCAATCATCTTGAAACGTTCACTTACAACTCAATAGATTCTACCTTCTTGTAGCGTTTCAGCCTGATTGGACCTTGTTTTCACACAAATGGACCCAGAATGATGTGAAATTGTGCTTCGTGCAACATAATTCCGGGTGCCATTTACAAACCATAAGTGCTAATGACTCCATTCCTTTTTGTGGTTGTAGGGGCTGTTGATTGGAGTACACTAAAACAAACCTGATCTCTCTAGGACATTCAGAAGCCAAGTTATAAGCCCACAAATGTGTAACTGGACTACTTCTTTAAATTGACACCAGATCCGGTGACCTTTGGGACATGGTTTGACCCCCTTAGGAAAGTGCTATCATCATGAAACGTTCAGATCACTTACAACTCAATAGATTCTACCTTTCTGTAGCGTTTCAGCCTGATTGGACCTTGTTTTCACACAAATGGACCCAGAATTATGTGAAATTGTGCTTCGTGCAACATATTTCTGGGTGCCATTTACAAACCATAAGTGCTAATGACTCCATTCCTTTTTGTGGTTGTAGGGGCTGTCGATTGGAGTACATTAAAACAAACCTGTTCTCTCTAGGACATTCAGAAGCCAAGTTATAAGCCCACAAATGTGTAACTGGACTACTTCTTTAAATTGACACCAGATCCGGTGACCTTTGGGACATGGTTTGACCCCCTTAGGAAAGTGCTATCATCATGAAACGTTCAGATCACTTACAACTCAATAGATTCTACCTTCCTGTAACGTTTCAGCCTGATTGGACCTTGTTTTCACACAAATGAACCCAGAATGATGTGAAATTGTGCTTCGTGCAACATAATTCTGGGTGCCATTTACAAACCATAAGTGCTAATGACTCCATTCCTTTTTGTGGTTGTAGGGGCTGTTGATTTGAGTACACTCAAACCAACCTAGCCCCTCTAGGACATTCAGAAGCCAAGTTATAAGCCCACAAAGGTGTAACTGGACTACTTCTTTAAAGTGACACCAGGCCCGGTGACCTTTGGGACATGGTTTTACCCCCTATAGGAATGTGCGATCATCTTGAAACGTTCAGATCACTTACAACTCAATAGATTCTACCTTCCTGTAACGTTTCAGCCTGATTGGACCTTGTTTTCACACAAATGGACCAAGAATGATGTGAAATTGTGCTTCGTGCAACATAATTCTGAGTGCCATTTACAAACCATAAGTGCTAATGACTCCATTCCTTTTTGTGGTTGTAGGGGCTGTTGGTTGGAGTACATTAAAACAAACCTGATCTCTCTAGGACATTCAGAAGCCAAGTTATAAGCCCACAAATGTGTAACTGGACTACTTCTTTAAATTGACACCAGATCCGGTGACCTTTGGGACATGGTTTGACCCCCTTAGGAAAGTGTGATCATCTTGAAACATTCAGATCACTTACAACTCAATAGATTCTACCTTCTTGTAACGTTTCAGCCTGATTGGACCTTGTTTTCACACAAATGGACCCAGAATGATGTGAAATTGTGCTTCGTGCAACATAATTCTGGGTGCCATTTAAAAACCATAAGTGCTAATGACTCCATTCCTTTTTGTGGTTGTAGGGGATGTTGATTTGAGTATACTAAAACAAACCTGATCTCTCTAGGACATTCAGAAGCCAAGTTATAAGCCCACAAATGTGTAACTGGACTACTTCTTTAAATTGACACCAGATCCGGTGACCTTTGGGACATGGTTTGACCCCCTTAGGAAAGTGCTATCATCATGAAACGTTCAGATCACTTACAACTCAATAGATTCTACCTTCCTGTAACGTTTCTGCCTGATTGGACCTTGTTTTCACACAAATGAACCCAGAATGATGTGAAATTGTGCTTTGTGCAAAATAATTCTGGGTGCAATTTAAAAACCATAAGTGCTAATGACTCCATTCCTTTTGAGGTTGTAGGGGCTGTTGATTGGAGTACATTAAAATAAACCTGACCTCTCTAGGACATTCAGAAGCCAAGTTATAAGCCCACAAAGGTGTAACTGGACTACTTCTTTAAAGTGACACCAGGCCCGGTGACCTTTGGGACATGGTTTTACCCCCTATAGGAATGTGCGATCATCTTGAAACGTTCAGATCACTTACAACTCAATAGATTCTACCTTCTTGTAACGTTTCAGCCTTATTGGACCTTGTTTTCACACAAATGGACCCAGATTGATGTGAAATTGTGCTTTGTGCAACATAATTCTGGGTGCCATTTAAAAACCATAAGTGCTAATGACTCCATTCCTTTTTGAGGTTGTAGGAGCTGTTGATTGGAGTACACTAAAACAACCTGATCTCTCTAGGACATTCAGAAACCAAGTTATAAGCCCTCAAAGGTGTAATTGGACTACTTCTTTAAAGTGACACCAGGGCCGGTGACCTTTGGGACATGGTTTGACCCCCTATAGGGATGTGCGATCATCTTGAAACATTCAGATCACTTACAACTCAATAGATTCTACCTTCTTGTAACGTTTCAGCCTGATTGGACCTTGTTTTCACACAAATGGACCCAGAATGATGTGAAATTGTGCTTCGTGCAACATAATTTTGGGTGCCATTTACAAACCAAAAGTGCTAATGACTCCATTCCTTTTTGTGGTTGTAGGGGCTGTTGATTGGAGTATACTAAAACAAACCTGATCTCTCTAGGACATTCAGAAGCCAAGTTATAAGCCCACAAATGTGTAACTGGACTACTTCTTTAAAGTGACACCAGGCCCGGTGACCTTTGGGACATGGTTTGACCCCCTTAGGAAAGTGCTATCATCATGAAACGTTCAGATCACTTACAACTCAATAGATTCTACCTTCTTGTAACGTTTCATCCTGATTGGACCTTGTTTTCACTAAAATGGACCCAGAATGATGTGAAATTGTGCTTCGTGCAACATAATTCTGGGTGCCATTTAAAAACCATAAGTGCTAATGACTCCATTCCTTTTAGTGGTAATGGGGGCTGCTAATTGGAGTACTCTAAAACAAACCTGACCTCTCTAGGATATTCAGAAGCCAAGTTATAAGCCCACAAAGGTGTAACTGGACTACTTCTTTAAAGTGACACCAGGCCCGGTGACCTTTGGGACATGGTTTGACCCCCTATAGGGATGTGCGATCATCTTGAAACATTCAGATCACTTACAACTCAATAGATTCTACCTTCTTGTAACGTTTCAGCCTGATTGGACCTTGTTTTCACACAAATGAACCCAGAATGATGTGAAATTGTGCTTCGTGCAACATAATTCTGGGTGCCATTTAAAAACCATAAGTGCTAATGACTCCATTCCTTTTTGTGGTTGTAGGGGCTGTTGATTGGTGTATACTAAAACAAACCTGATCTCTCTAGGACATTCAGAAGCCAAGTTATAAGCCCACAAATATGTAACTGGACTACTTCTTTAAATTGACACCAGATCCGGTGACCTTTGGGACATGGTTTGACCCTCTTAGGAAAGTGTGATCATCTTGAAACGTTCAGATCACTTACAACTCAATAGATTCTACCTTCTTGTAACGTTTCAGCCTGATTGGACCTTGTTTTCACACAAATGGACCCAGAATGATGTGAAATTGTGCTTCGTGCAACATAATTCTGGGTGCCATTTAAAAACCATAAGTGCTAATGACTCCATTCCTTTTAGTGGTAATGGGGGCTGCTAATAGGAGTACTCTAAAACAAACCTGACCTCTCTAGGATATTCAGAAGCCAAGTTATAAGCCCACAAAGGTGTAACTGGACTACTTCTTTAAAGTGACACCAGGCCCGGTGACCTTTGGGACATGGTTTTACCCCCTATAGGAATGTGCGATCATCATGAAACGTTCAGATCAATTACAACTCAATAGATTCTACCTTCCTGTAACGTTTCAGCCTGATTGGACCTTGTTTTCACACAAATGGACCAAGAATGATGTGAAATTGTGCTTCGTGCAACATAATTCTGGGTGCCATTTACAAACCATAAGTGCTAATGACTCCATTCCTTTTTGTGGTTGTAGGGGATGTTGATTTGAGTATACTAAAACAAACCTGATCTCTCTAGGACATTCAGAAGCCAAGTTATAAGCCCACAAATGTGTAACTGGACTACTTCTTTAAATTGACAACAGATCCGGTGACCTTTGGGACATGGTTTGACCCCCTTAGGAAAGTGCTATCATCATGAAACGTTCAGATCACTTACAACTCAATAGCTTCTACCTTCCTGTAACATTTCAGCCTGATTGGACCTTGTTTTCACACAAATGAACCCAGAATGATGTGAAATTGTGCTTCGTGCAACATAATTCTGGGTGCAATTTAAAAACCATAAGTGCTAATGACTCCATTCCTTTTTGATGTTGTAAGGGCTGTTGATTGGAGTACATTAAAACAAACCTGATCTCTCTAGGACATTCAGAAGCCAAGTTATAAGCCCTCAAAGGTGTAACTGTACTACTTCTTTAAATTGACACCACATCCGGTGACCTTTGGGACATGGTTTGACCCCCTTAGGAAAGTGCAATCATCATGAAACGTTCAGATCACTTACAACTCAATAGATTCTACCTTCCTGTAACATTTCAGCCTGATTGGACCTTGTTTTCACACAAATGAACACAGAATGATGTGTAATTGTGCTTCGTGCAACATAATTCTGGGTGCCATTTACAAACCATAAGTGCTAATGACTCCATTCCTTTTTGTGGTTGTAGGGGCTGTTGATTGGAGTACACTAAAACAAACCTAACCTCTCTAGGACATTCAGAAGCCAAGTTATAAGCCCACAAAGGTGTAACTGGACTACTTCTTTAAAGTGACACCAGGCCCGGTGACCTTTGGGACATGGTTTTACCCCATATAGGAATGTGCGATCATCTTGAAACGTTCAGATCACTTACAACTCAATAGATTCTACCTTCTTGTAGCGTTTCAGCCTGATTGGGCCTTGGTTTCACACAAATGGACCCAGAATGATGTGAAATTGTGCTTCGTGCAACATAATTCTGGGTGCCATTTACAAACCTTAAGTGCTAATGACTCCATTCCTTTTTGTAGTTGTAGGGGCTGTTGATTTGAGTACACTAAAACAAACCTGATCTCTCTAGGACATTCAGAAGCCAAGTTATAAGCCCACAAATGTGTAACTTGACTACTTCTTTAAATTGACACCAGATCCGGTGACCTTTGGGACATGGTTTGACCCCCTTAGGAAAGTGCTATCATCATGAAACGTTCAGATCACTTACAACTCAATATACTCTACCTTCCTGTAACGTTTCAGTCTGATTGGACCTTGTTTTCACACAAATGGACCCAGAATGATGTGAAATTGTGCTTCGTGCAACATAATTCTGGGTGCCATTTACAAACCATAAGTGCTAATGACTCCATTCCTTTTTGTGGTTGTAGGGGCTGTTGATTGGAGTAGACTAAAACAAACCAGATCTCTCTAGGACATTCAGAAGCCAAGTTATAAGCCCACAAAGGTGTAACTGGACTACTTCTTTAAAGTGACACCAGATCCGGTGACCTTTGGGACATGGTTTGACCCCCTTAGGAAAGTGCTATCATCATGAAACGTTCAGATCACTTACAACTCAATAGATTCTACCTTCCTGTAACGTTTCAGCCTGATTGGACCTTGTTTTCACACAATTGAACCCAGAATGATGTGAAATTGTGCTTAGTGCAACATAATTCTGGGTGCCATTTACAAACCTTAAGTGCTAATGACTCCATTCCTTTTTATGGTTGTAGGGGCTGTTGATTGGAGTACACTAAAACAAACCTGATCTCTCTAGGACATTCAGAAGCCAAGTTATAAGCCCACAAAGGTGTAACTGGACTACTTCTTTAAATTGACACCAGATCCGGTGACCTTTGGGACATGGTTTGACCCCCTTAGGAAAGTGCTATCATCATGAAACGTTCATATCACTTACAACTCAATAGATTCTACCTTCCTGTAACATTTCAGCCTGATTGGACCTTGTTTTCACACAAATGAACCCAGAATGATGTGAAATTGTGCTTCGTGCAACATAATTCTGGGTGCCATTTAAAAACCATAAGTGCTAATGACTCCATTCCTTTTTGAGGTTGTAGGGGCTGTTGATTGGAGTACACTAAAACAAAACTGATCTCTCTAGGACATTCAGAAGCCAAGTTATAAGCCCTCAAAGGTGTAACTGGATTACTTCTTTAAAGTGACACCAGGCCCGGTGACCTTTGGGACATGGTTTTACCCCTTATAGGAATGTGCGATCATCTTGAAACGTTCAGATCACTTACAACTCAATAGATTCTACCTTCTTGTAACGTTTCAGCCTGATTGGACCTTGTTTTCACACAAATGGACCCAGAATGATGTGAAATAGTGCTTCGTGCAACATAATTTTGGGTGCCATTTACAAACCAAAAGTGCTAATGACTCCATTCCTTTTTGTGGTTGTAGGGGCTGTTGATTGGAGTATACTAAAACAAACCTGATCTCTCTAGGACATTCAGAAGCCAAGTTATAAGCCCACAAATGTGTAACTGGACTACTTCTTTAAAGTGACACCAGGCCCGGTGACCTTTGGGACATGGTTTGACCCCCTTAGGAAAGTGCTATCATCATGAAACGTTCAGATCACTTACAACTCAATAGATTCTACCTTCTTGTAACGTTTCATCCTGATTGGACCTTGTTTTCACTAAAATGGACCCAGAATGATGTGAAATTGTGCTTCGTGCAACATAATTCTGGGTGCCATTTAAAAACCATAAGTGCTAATGACTCCATTCCTTTTAGTGGTAATGGGGGCTGCTAATTGGAGTACTCTAAAACAAACCTGACCTCTCTAGGATATTCAGAAGCCAAGTTATAAGCCCACAAAGGTGCAACTAGACTACTTCTTTAAAGTGACACCAGGCCCGGTGACCTTTGGGACATGGTTTTACCCCCTATAGGAATGTGCGATCATCATGAAACGTTCAGATCAATTACAACTCAATAGATTCTACCTTCCTGTAACGTTTCAGCCTGATTGGACCTTGTTTTCACACAAATGGACCAAGAATGATGTGAAATTGTGCTTCGTGCAACATAATTCTGGGTGCCATTTACAAACCATAAGTGCTAATGACTCCATTCCTTTTTGTGGTTGTAGGGGCTGTTGGTTGGAGTACATTAAAACAAACCTGATCTCTCTAGGACATTCAGAAGCCAAGTTATAAGCCCACAAATGTGTAACTGGACTACTTCTTTAAATTGACACCAGATCCGGTGACCTTTGGGACATGGTTTGACCCCCTTAGGAAAGTGTGATCATCTTGAAACATTCAGATCACTTACCACTCAATAGATTCTACCTTCTTGTAATGTTTCAGCCTGATTGGACCTTGTTTTCACACAAATGGACCCAGAATGATGTGAAATTGTGCTTCGTGCAACATAATTCTGGGTGCCATTTAAAAACCATAAGTGCTAATGACTCCATTCCTTTTTGTGGTTGTAGGGGATGTTGATTTGAGTATACTAAAACAAACCTGATCTCTCTAGGACATTCAGAAGCCAAGTTATAAGCCCACAAATGTGTAACTGGACTACTTCTTTAAATTGACACCAGATCCGGTGACCTTTGGGACATGGTTTGACCCTCTTAGGAAAGTGTGATCATCTTGAAACGTTCAGATCACTTACAACTCAATAGATTCTACCTTCTTGTAACGTTTCAGCCTGATTGGACCTTGTTTTCACACAAATGGACCCAGAATGATGTGAAATTGTGCTTCGTGCAACATAATTCTGGGTGCCATTTAAAAACCATAAGTGCTAATGACTCCATTCCTTTTAGTGGTAATGGGGGCTGCTAATAGGAGTACTCTAAAACAAACCTGACCTCTCTAGGATATTCAGAAGCCAAGTTATAAGCCCACAAAGGTGTAACTGGACTACTTCTTTAAAGTGACACCAGATCCGGTGACCTTTGGGACATGGTTTGACCCTCTTAGGAAAGTGTGATCATCTTGAAACGTTCAGATCACTTACAACTCAATAGATTCTACCTTCTTGTAACGTTTCAGCCTGATTGGACCTTGTTTTCACACAAATGGACCCAGAATGATGTGAAATTGTGCTTCGTGCAACATAATTCTGGGTGCCATTTAAAAACCATAAGTGCTAATGACTCCATTCCTTTTAGTGGTAATGGGGGCTGCTAATAGGAGTACTCTAAAACAAACCTGACCTCTCTAGGATATTCAGAAGCCAAGTTATAAGCCCACAAAGGTGTAACTGGACTACTTCTTTAAAGTGACACCAGGCCCGGTGACCTTTGGGACATGGTTTTACCCCCTATAGGAATGTGCGATCATCATGAAACGTTCAGATCAATTACAACTCAATAGATTCTACCTTCCTGTAACGTTTCAGCCTGATTGGACCTTGTTTTCACACAAATGGACCAAGAATGATGTGAAATTGTGCTTCGTGCAACATAATTCTGGGTGCCATTTACAAACCATAAGTGCTAATGACTCCATTCCTTTTTGTGGTTGTAGGGGATGTTGATTTGAGTATACTAAAACAAACCTGATCTCTCTAGGACATTCAGAAGCCAAGTTATAAGCCCACAAATGTGTAACTGGACTACTTCTTTAAATTGACAACAGATCCGGTGACCTTTGGGACATGGTTTGACCCCCTTAGGAAAGTGCTATCATCATGAAACGTTCAGATCACTTACAACTCAATAGCTTCTACCTTCCTGTAACATTTCAGCCTGATTGGACCTTGTTTTCACACAAATGAACCCAGAATGATGTGAAATTGTGCTTCGTGCAACATAATTCTGGGTGCAATTTAAAAACCATAAGTGCTAATGACTCCATTCCTTTTTGATGTTGTAAGGGCTGTTGATTGGAGTACATTAAAACAAACCTGATCTCTCTAGGACATTCAGAAGCCAAGTTATAAGCCCTCAAAGGTGTAACTGTACTACTTCTTTAAATTGACACCACATCCGGTGACCTTTGGGACATGGTTTGACCCCCTTAGGAAAGTGCAATCATCATGAAACGTTCAGATCACTTACAACTCAATAGATTCTACCTTCCTGTAACATTTCAGCCTGATTGGACCTTGTTTTCACACAAATGAACACAGAATGATGTGTAATTGTGCTTCGTGCAACATAATTCTGGGTGCCATTTACAAACCATAAGTGCTAATGACTCCATTCCTTTTTGTGGTTGTAGGGGCTGTTGATTGGAGTACACTAAAACAAACCTAACCTCTCTAGGACATTCAGAAGCCAAGTTATAAGCCCACAAAGGTGTAACTGGACTACTTCTTTAAAGTGACACCAGGCCCGGTGACCTTTGGGACATGGTTTTACCCCATATAGGAATGTGCGATCATCTTGAAACGTTCAGATCACTTACAACTCAATAGATTCTACCTTCTTGTAGCGTTTCAGCCTGATTGGGCCTTGGTTTCACACAAATGGACCCAGAATGATGTGAAATTGTGCTTCGTGCAACATAATTCTGGGTGCCATTTACAAACCTTAAGTGCTAATGACTCCATTCCTTTTTGTAGTTGTAGGGGCTGTTGATTTGAGTACACTAAAACAAACCTGATCTCTCTAGGACATTCAGAAGCCAAGTTATAAGCCCACAAATGTGTAACTTGACTACTTCTTTAAATTGACACCAGATCCGGTGACCTTTGGGACATGGTTTGACCCCCTTAGGAAAGTGCTATCATCATGAAACGTTCAGATCACTTACAACTCAATATACTCTACCTTCCTGTAACGTTTCAGTCTGATTGGACCTTGTTTTCACACAAATGGACCCAGAATGATGTGAAATTGTGCTTCGTGCAACATAATTCTGGGTGCCATTTACAAACCATAAGTGCTAATGACTCCATTCCTTTTTGTGGTTGTAGGGGCTGTTGATTGGAGTAGACTAAAACAAACCAGATCTCTCTAGGACATTCAGAAGCCAAGTTATAAGCCCACAAAGGTGTAACTGGACTACTTCTTTAAAGTGACACCAGATCCGGTGACCTTTGGGACATGGTTTGACCCCCTTAGGAAAGTGCTATCATCATGAAACGTTCAGATCACTTACAACTCAATAGATTCTACCTTCCTGTAACGTTTCAGCCTGATTGGACCTTGTTTTCACACAATTGAACCCAGAATGATGTGAAATTGTGCTTAGTGCAACATAATTCTGGGTGCCATTTACAAACCTTAAGTGCTAATGACTCCATTCCTTTTTATGGTTGTAGGGGCTGT
Organism: Nothobranchius furzeri; assembly: GCF_043380555.1. Classification (NCBI taxonomy): domain Eukaryota; kingdom Metazoa; phylum Chordata; class Actinopteri; order Cyprinodontiformes; family Nothobranchiidae; genus Nothobranchius; species Nothobranchius furzeri. The sequence continues at coordinate 134,086 of NW_027223038.1, forward strand.
TGATTGGAGTACACTAAAACAAACCTGATCTCTCTAGGACATTCAGAAGCCAAGTTATAAGCCCACAAAGGTGTAACTGGACTACTTCTTTAAATTGACACCAGATCCGGTGACCTTTGGGACATGGTTTGACCCCCTTAGGAAAGTGCTATCATCATGAAACGTTCATATCACTTACAACTCAATAGATTCTACCTTCCTGTAACATTTCAGCCTGATTGGACCTTGTTTTCACACAAATGAACCCAGAATGATGTGAAATTGTGCTTCGTGCAACATAATTCTGGGTGCCATTTAAAAACCATAAGTGCTAATGACTCCATTCCTTTTTGAGGTTGTAGGGGCTGTTGATTGGAGTACACTAAAACAAAACTGATCTCTCTAGGACATTCAGAAGCCAAGTTATAAGCCCTCAAAGGTGTAACTGGATTACTTCTTTAAAGTGACACCAGGCCCGGTGACCTTTGGGACATGGTTTTACCCCTTATAGGAATGTGCGATCATCTTGAAACGTTCAGATCACTTACAACTCAATAGATTCTACCTTCTTGTAACGTTTCAGCCTGATTGGACCTTGTTTTCACACAAATGGACCCAGAATGATGTGAAATAGTGCTTCGTGCAACATAATTTTGGGTGCCATTTACAAACCAAAAGTGCTAATGACTCCATTCCTTTTTGTGGTTGTAGGGGCTGTTGATTGGAGTATACTAAAACAAACCTGATCTCTCTAGGACATTCAGAAGCCAAGTTATAAGCCCACAAATGTGTAACTGGACTACTTCTTTAAAGTGACACCAGGCCCGGTGACCTTTGGGACATGGTTTGACCCCCTTAGGAAAGTGCTATCATCATGAAACGTTCAGATCACTTACAACTCAATAGATTCTACCTTCTTGTAACGTTTCATCCTGATTGGACCTTGTTTTCACTAAAATGGACCCAGAATGATGTGAAATTGTGCTTCGTGCAACATAATTCTGGGTGCCATTTAAAAACCATAAGTGCTAATGACTCCATTCCTTTTAGTGGTAATGGGGGCTGCTAATTGGAGTACTCTAAAACAAACCTGACCTCTCTAGGATATTCAGAAGCCAAGTTATAAGCCCACAAAGGTGCAACTAGACTACTTCTTTAAAGTGACACCAGGCCCGGTGACCTTTGGGACATGGTTTTACCCCCTATAGGAATGTGCGATCATCATGAAACGTTCAGATCAATTACAACTCAATAGATTCTACCTTCCTGTAACGTTTCAGCCTGATTGGACCTTGTTTTCACACAAATGGACCAAGAATGATGTGAAATTGTGCTTCGTGCAACATAATTCTGGGTGCCATTTACAAACCATAAGTGCTAATGACTCCATTCCTTTTTGTGGTTGTAGGGGCTGTTGGTTGGAGTACATTAAAACAAACCTGATCTCTCTAGGACATTCAGAAGCCAAGTTATAAGCCCACAAATGTGTAACTGGACTACTTCTTTAAATTGACACCAGATCCGGTGACCTTTGGGACATGGTTTGACCCCCTTAGGAAAGTGTGATCATCTTGAAACATTCAGATCACTTACCACTCAATAGATTCTACCTTCTTGTAATGTTTCAGCCTGATTGGACCTTGTTTTCACACAAATGGACCCAGAATGATGTGAAATTGTGCTTCGTGCAACATAATTCTGGGTGCCATTTAAAAACCATAAGTGCTAATGACTCCATTCCTTTTTGTGGTTGTAGGGGATGTTGATTTGAGTATACTAAAACAAACCTGATCTCTCTAGGACATTCAGAAGCCAAGTTATAAGCCCACAAATGTGTAACTGGACTACTTCTTTAAATTGACAACAGATCCGGTGACCTTTGGGACATGGTTTGACCCCCTTAGGAAAGTGCTATCATCATGAAACGTTCAGATCACTTACAAGTCAATAGCTTCTACCTTCCTGTAACATTTCAGCCTGATTGGACCTTGTTTTCACACAAATGAACCCAGAATGATGTGAAATTGTGCTTCGTGCAACATAATTCTGGGTGCAATTTAAAAACCATAAGTGCTAATGACTCCATTCCTTTTTGATGTTGTAAGGGCTGTTGATTGGAGTACATTAAAACAAACCTGATCTCTCTAGGACATTCAGAAGCCAAGTTATAAGCCCTCAAAGGTGTAACTGTACTACTTCTTTAAATTGACACCACATCCGGTGACCTTTGGGACATGGTTTGACCCCCTTAGGAAAGTGCAATCATCATGAAACGTTCAGATCACTTACAACTCAATAGATTCTACCTTCCTGTAACATTTCAGCCTGATTGGACCTTGTTTTCACACAAATGAACACAGAATGATGTGTAATTGTGCTTCGTGCAACATAATTCTGGGTGCCATTTACAAACCATAAGTGCTAATGACTCCATTCCTTTTTGTGGTTGTAGGGGCTGTTGATTGGAGTACACTAAAACAAACCTAACCTCTCTAGGACATTCAGAAGCCAAGTTATAAGCCCACAAAGGTGTAACTGGACTACTTCTTTAAAGTGACACCAGGCCCGGTGACCTTTGGGACATGGTTTTACCCCATATAGGAATGTGCGATCATCTTGAAACGTTCAGATCACTTACAACTCAATAGATTCTACCTTCTTGTAGCGTTTCAGCCTGATTGGGCCTTGGTTTCACACAAATGGACCCAGAATGATGTGAAATTGTGCTTCGTGCAACATAATTCTGGGTGCCATTTACAAACCTTAAGTGCTAATGACTCCATTCCTTTTTGTAGTTGTAGGGGCTGTTGATTTGAGTACACTAAAACAAACCTGATCTCTCTAGGACATTCAGAAGCCAAGTTATAAGCCCACAAATGTGTAACTTGACTACTTCTTTAAATTGACACCAGATCCGGTGACCTTTGGGACATGGTTTGACCCCCTTAGGAAAGTGCTATCATCATGAAACGTTCAGATCACTTACAACTCAATATACTCTACCTTCCTGTAACGTTTCAGTCTGATTGGACCTTGTTTTCACACAAATGGACCCAGAATGATGTGAAATTGTGCTTCGTGCAACATAATTCTGGGTGCCATTTACAAACCATAAGTGCTAATGACTCCATTCCTTTTTGTGGTTGTAGGGGCTGTTGATTGGAGTAGACTAAAACAAACCAGATCTCTCTAGGACATTCAGAAGCCAAGTTATAAGCCCACAAATGTGTAACTGGACTACTTATTTAAATTGACACCAGATCCGGTGACCTTTGGGACATGGTTTGACCCGCTCAGGAAAGTGCTATCATCATGAAACGTTTAGATCCATTACAACTCAATAGATTCTACCTTCCTGTAATGTTTCAGCCTGATTGGACCTTGTTTTCACACAAATGAACCCAGAATGATGTGAAATTGTGCTTAGTGCAACATAATTCTGGGTGCCATTTACAAACCTTAAGTGCTAATGACTCCATTCCTTTTTATGGTTGTAGGGGCTGTTGATTGGAGTACACTAAAACAAACCTGATCTCTCTAGGACATTCAGAAGCCAAGTTATAAGCCCACAAAGGTGTAACTGGACTACTTCTTTAAATTGACACCAGATCCGGTGACCTTTGGGACATGGTTTGACCCCCTTAGGAAAGTGCTATCATCATGAAACGTTCATATCACTTACAACTCAATAGATTCTACCTTCCTGTAACATTTCAGCCTGATTGGACCTTGTTTTCACACAAATGAACCCAGAATGATGTGAAATTGTGCTTCGTGCAACATAATTCTGGGTGCCATTTAAAAACCATAAGTGCTAATGACTCCATTCCTTTTTGAGGTTGTAGGGGCTGTTGATTGGAGTACACTAAAACAAACCTGATCTCTCTAGGACATTCAGAAGCCAAGTTATAAGCCCTCAAAGGTGTAACTGGATTACTTCTTTAAAGTGACACCAGGCCCGGTGACCTTTGGGACATGGTTTTACCCCTTATAGGAATGTGCGATCATCTTGAAACGTTCAGATCACTTACAACTCAATAGATTCTACCTTCTTGTAGCGTTTCAGCCTGATTGGACCTTGTTTTCACACAAATGGACCCAGAATGATGTGAAATTGTGCTTCGTGCAACATAATTCTGGGTGCCATTTAAAAACCATAAGTGCTAATGACTCCATTCCTTTTTGAGGTTGTAGGGGCTGTTGATTGGAGTACACTAAAACAAACCTGATCTCTCTAGGACATTCAGAAGCCAAGTTATAAGCCATCAAAGGTGTAACTGGACTACTTCTTTAAATTGACACCAGGCCCGGTGACCTTTGGGACATGGTTTGACCCCCTTAGGAAAGTGCTATCATCATGAAACGTTCAGATCACTTACAACTCAATAAATTCTACCTTCCTGTAACGTTTCTGCCTGATTGGACCTTGTTTTCACACAAATGAACCCAGAATGATGTGAAATTGTGCTTTGTGCAAAATAATTCTGGGTGCAATTTAAAAACCATAAGTGCTAATGACTCCATTCCTTTTGAGGTTGTAGGGGCTGTTGATTGGAGTACATTAAAATAAACCTGACCTCTCTAGGACATTCAGAAGCCAAGTTATAAGCCCACAAAGGTGTAACTGGACTACTTCTTTAAAGTGACACCAGGCCCGGTGACCTTTGGGACATGGTTTTACCCCCTATAGGAATGTGCGATCATCTTGAAACGTTCAGATCACTTACAACTCAATAGATTCTACCTTCTTGTAACGTTTCAGCCTTATTGGACCTTGTTTTCACACAAATGGACCCAGATTGATGTGAAATTGTGCTTTGTGCAACATAATTCTGGGTGCCATTTAAAAACCATAAGTGCTAATGACTCCATTCCTTTTTGAGGTTGTAGGAGCTGTTGATTGGAGTACACTAAAAAAACCTGATCTCTCTAGGACATTCAGAAACCAAGTTATAAGCCCTCAAAGGTGTAATTGGACTACTTCTTTAAAGTGACACCAGGGCCGGTGACCTTTGGGACATGGTTTGACCCCCTATAGGGATGTGCGATCATCTTGAAACATTCAGATCACTTACAACTCAATAGATTCTACCTTCTTGTAACGTTTCAGCCTGATTGGACCTTGTTTTCACACAAATGGACCCAGAATGATGTGAAATTGTGCTTCGTGCAACATAATTTTGGGTGCCATTTACAAACCAAAAGTGCTAATGACTCCATTCCTTTTTGTGGTTGTAGGGGCTGTTGATTGGAGTATACTAAAACAAACCTGATCTCTCTAGGACATTCAGAAGCCAAGTTATAAGCCCGCAAATGTGTAACTGGACTACTTCTTTAAAGTGACACCAGGCCCGGTGACCTTTGGGACATGGTTTGACCCCCTTAGGAAAGTGCTATCATCATGAAACGTTCAGATCACTTACAACTCAATAGATTCTACCTTCTTGTAACGTTTCAGCCTGATTGGACCTTGTTTTCACACAAATGGACCCAGAATGATGTGAAATTGTGCTTCGTGCAACATAATTCTGGGTGCCATTTAAAAACCATAAGTGCTAATGACTCCATTCCTTTTAGTGGTAATGGGGGCTGCTAATTGGAGTACTCTAAAACAAACCTGACCTCTCTAGGATATTCAGAAGCCAAGTTATAAGCCCACAAAGGTGTAACTGGACTACTTCTTTAAAGTGACACCAGGCCCGGTGACCTTTGGGACATGGTTTGACCCCCTATAGGGATGTGCGATCATCTTGAAACATTCAGATCACTTACAACTCAATAGATTCTACCTTCTTGTAACGTTTCAGCCTGATTGGACCTTGTTTTCACACAAATGAACCCAGAATGATGTGAAATTGTGCTTCGTGCAACATAATTCTGGGTGCCATTTAAAAACCATAAGTGCTAATGACTCCATTCCTTTTTGTGGTTGTAGGGGCTGTTGATTGGTGTATACTAAAACAAACCTGATCTCTCTAGGACATTCAGAAGCCAAGTTATAAGCCCACAAATATGTAACTGGACTACTTCTTTAAATTGACACCAGATCCGGTGACCTTTGGGACATGGTTTGACCCTCTTAGGAAAGTGTGATCATCTTGAAACGTTCAGATCACTTACAACTCAATAGATTCTACCTTCTTGTAACGTTTCAGCCTGATTGGACCTTGTTTTCACACAAATGGACCCAGAATGATGTGAAATTGTGCTTCGTGCAACATAATTCTGGGTGCCATTTAAAAACCATAAGTGCTAATGACTCCATTCCTTTTAGTGGTAATGGGGGCTGCTAATTCGAGTACTCTAAAACAAACCTGACCTCTCTAGGATATTCAGAAGCCAAGTTATAAGCCCACAAAGGTGTAACTGGACTACTTCTTTAAAGTGACACCAGGCCCGGTGACCTTTGGGACATGGTTTTACCCCCTATAGGAATGTGCGATCATCATGAAACGTTCAGATCAATTACAACTCAATAGATTCTACCTTCCTGTAACGTTTCAGCCTGATTGGACCTTGTTTTCACACAAATGGACCAAGAATGATGTGAAATTGTGCTTCGTGCAACATAATTCTGGGTGCCATTTACAAACCATAAGTGCTAATGACTCCATTCCTTTTTGTGGTTGTAGGGGCTGTTGGTTGGAGTACATTAAAACAAACCTGATCTCTCTAGGACATTCAGAAGCCAAGTTATAAGCCCACAAATGTGTAACTGGACTACTTCTTTAAATTGACACCAGATCCGGTGACCTTTGGGACATGGTTTGACCCCCTTAGGAAAGTGTGATCATCTTGAAACATTCAGATCTCTTACAACTCAATAGATTCTACCTTCTTGTAACGTTTCAGCCTGATTGGACCTTGTTTTCACACAAATGGACCCAGAATGATGTGAAATTGTGCTTCGTGCAACATAATTCTGGGTGCCATTTAAAAACCATAAGGGCTAATGACACCATTCCTTTTTGTGGTTGTAGGGGATGTTGATTTGAGTATACTAAAACAAACCTGGCCTCTCTAGGATATTCAGAAGCCAAGTTATAAGCCCTCAAAGGTGTAACTGGACTACTTCTTTAAATTGACACCAGGCCCGGTGACCTTTGGGACATGGTTTGACCCCCTTAGGAAAGTGCTATCATCATGAAACGTTCAGATCACTTACAACTCAATAAATTCTACCTTCCTGTAACGTTTCTGCCTGATTGGACCTTGTTTTCACACAAATGAACCCAGAATGATGTGAAATTGTGCTTTGTGCAAAATAATTCTGGGTGCAATTTAAAATCCATAAGTGCTAATGACTCCATTCCTTTTGAGGTTGTAGGGGCTGTTGATTGGAGTACAATAAAATAAACCTGACCTCTCTAGGACATCCAGAAGCCAAGTTATAAGCCCACAAAGGTGTAACTGGACTACTTCTTTAAAGTGACACCAGGCCCGGTGACCTTTGGGACATGGTTTTACCCCCTATAGGAATGTGCGATCATCTTGAAACGTTCAGATCACTTACAACTCAATAGATTCTACCTTCTTGTAACGTTTCAGCCTTATTGGACCTTGTTTTCACACAAATGGACCCAGATTGATGTGAAATTGTGCATTGTGCAACATAATTCTGGGTGCCATTTAAAAACCATAAGTGCTAATGACTCCATTCCTTTTTGAGGTTGTAGGGGCTGTTTCTTGGAGTACACTAAAACAAACCTGATCTCTCTAGGACATTCAGAAACCAAGTTATAAGCCCTCAAAGGTGTAATTGGACTACTTCTTTAAAGTGACACCAGGGCCGGTGACCTTTGGGACATGGTTTGACCCCCTATAGGGATGTGCGATCATCTTGAAACATTCAGATCACTTACAACTCAATAGATTCTACCTTCTTGTAACGTTTCAGCCTGATTGGACCTTGTTTTCACACAAATGGACCCAGAATGATGTGAAATTGTGCTTCGTGCAACATAATTTTGGGTGCCATTTACAAACCAAAAGTGCTAATGACTCCATTCCTTTTTGTGGTTGTAGGGGCTGTTGATTGGAGTATACTAAAACAAACCTGATCTCTCTAGGACATTCAGAAGCCAAGTTATAAGCCCACAAATGTGTAACTGGACTACTTCTTTAAAAAGACACCAGGCCCGGTGACCTTTGGGACATGGTTTGACCCCCTTAGGAAAGTGCTATCATCATGAAACGTTCAGATCACTTACAACTCAATAGATTCTACCTTCTTGTAACGTTTCAGCCTGATTGGACCTTGTTTTCACACAAATGGACCCAGAATGATGTGAAATTGTGCTTCGTGCAACATAATTCTGGGTGCCATTTAAAAACCATAAGTGCTAATGACTCCATTCCTTTTAGTGGTAATGGGGGCTGCTAATTGGAGTACTCTAAAACAAACCTGACCTCTCTAGGATATTCAGAAGCCAAGTTATAAGCCCACAAAGGTGTAACTGGACTACTTCTTTAAAGTGACACCAGGCCCGGTGACCTTTGGGACATGGTTTGACCCCCTATAGGGATGTGCGATCATCTTGAAACATTCAGATCACTTACAACTCAATAGATTCTACCTTCTTATAACGTTTCAGCCTGATTGGACCTTGTTTTCACACAAATGAACCCAGAATGATGTGAAATTGTGCTTCGTGCAACATAATTCTGGGTGCCATTTAAAAACCATAAGTGCTAATGACTCCATTCCTTTTTGTGGTTGTAGGGGCTGTTGATTGGTGTATACTAAAACAAACCTGATCTCTCTAGGACATTCAGAAGCCAAGTTATAAGCCCACAAATATGTAACTGGACTACTTCTTTAAATTGACACCAGATCCGGTGACCTTTGGGACATGGTTTGACCCTCTTAGGAAAGTGTGATCATCTTGAAACGTTCAGATCACTTACAACTCAATAGATTCTACCTTCTTGTAACGTTTCAGCCTGATTGGACCTTGTTTTCACACAAATGGACCCAGAATGATGTGAAATTGTGCTTCGTGCAACATAATTCTGGGTGCCATTTAAAAACCATAAGTGCTAATGACTCCATTCCTTTTAGTGGTAATGGGGGCTGCTAATTGGAGTACTCTAAAACAAACCTGACCTCTCTAGGATATTCAGAAGCCAAGTTATAAGCCCACAAAGGTGTAACTGGACTACTTCTTTAAAGTGACACCAGGCCCGGTGACCTTTGGGACATGGTTTTACCCCCTATAGGAATGTGCGATCATCATGAAACGTTCAGATCAATTACAACTCAATAGATTCTACCTTCCTGTAACGTTTCAGCCTGATTGGACCTTGTTTTCACACAAATGGACCAAGAATGATGTGAAATTGTGCTTCGTGCAACATAATTCTGGGTGCCATTTACAAACCATAAGTGCTAATGACTCCATTCCTTTTTGTGGTTGTAGGGGCTGTTGGTTGGAGTACATTAAAACAAACCTGATCTCTTTAGGACATTCAGAAGCCAAGTTATAAGCCCACAAATGTGTAACTGGACTACTTCTTTAAATTGACACCAGATCCGGTGACCTTTGGGACATGGTTTGACCCCCTTAGGAAAGTGTGATCATCTTGAAACATTCAGATCACTTACAACTCAATAGATTCTACCTTCTTGTAACGTTTCAGCCTGATTGGACCTTGTTTTCACACAAATGGACCCAGAATGATGTGAAATTGTGCTTCGTGCAACATAATTCTGGGTGCCATTTAAAAACCATAAGTGCTAATGACTCCATTCCTTTTTGTGGTTGTAGGGGCTGTTGATTTGAGTACACTAAAACAAACCTGATCTCTCTAGGACATTCAGAAGCCAAGTTATAAGCCCACAAATGTGTAACTTGACTACTTCTTTAAATTGACACCAGATCCGGTGACCTTTGGGACATGGTTTGACCCCCTTAGGAAAGTGCTATCATCATGAAACGTTCAGATCACTTACAACTCAATATACTCTACCTTCCTGTAGCGTTTCAGTCTGATTGGACCTTGTTTTCACACAAATGGACCCAGAATGATGTGAAATTGTGCTTCGTGCAACATAATTCTGGGTGCCATTTACAAACCATAAGTGCTAATGACTCCATTCCTTTTTGTGGTTGTAGGGGCTGTTGATTGGAGTAGACTAAAACAAACCAGATCTCTCTAGGACATTCAGAAGCCAAGTTATAAGCCCACAAATGTGTAACTGGACTACTTCTTTAAATTGACACCAGATCCGGTGACCTTTGGGACATGGTTTGACCCGCTCAGGAAAGTGCTATCATCATGAAACGTTTAGATCACTTACAACTCAATAGATTCTACCTTCCTGTAATGTTTCAGCCTGATTGGACCTTGTTTTCACACAAATGAACCCAGAATGATGTGAAATTGTGCTTCGTGCAACATAATTCTGGGTGCCATTTACAAACCATAAGTGCTTATGACTCCATTCCTTTTTGTGGTTGTAGGGGCTGTTGATTGGAGTACACTAAAACAAACCTAACCTCTCTAGGACATTCAGAAGCCAAGTTATAAGCCCACAAAGGTGTAACTGGACTACTTCTTTAAAGTGACACCAGATCCGGTGACCTTTGGGACATGGTTTGACCCCCTTAGGAAAGTGCTATCATCATGAAACGTTCAGATCACTTACAACTCAATAGATTCTACCTTCCTGTAACGTTTCAGCCTGATTGGACCTTGTTTTCACACAATTGAACCCAGAATGATGTGAAATTGTGCTTAGTGCAACATAATTCTGGGTGCCATTTACAAACCTTAAGTGCTAATGACTCCATTCCTTTTTATGGTTGTAGGGGCTGTTGATTGGAGTACACTAAAACAAACCTGATCTCTCTAGGACATTCAGAAGCCAAGTTATAAGCCCACAAAGGTGTAACTGGACTACTTCTTTAAATTGACACCAGATCCGGTGACCTTTGGGACATGGTTTGACCCCCTTAGGAAAGTGCTATCATCATGAAACGTTCATATCACTTACAACTCAATAGATTCTACCTTCCTGTAACATTTCAGCCTGATTGGACCTTGTTTTCACACAAATGAACCCAGAATGATGTGAAATTGTGCTTCGTGCAACATAATTCTGGGTGCCATTTAAAAACCATAAGTGCTAATGACTCCATTCCTTTTTGAGGTTGTAGGGGCTGTTGATTGGAGTACACTAAAACAAACCTGATCTCTCTAGGACATTCAGAAGCCAAGTTATAAGCCCTCATAGGTGTAACTGGACTACTTTAAAGTGACACCAGGCCCGGTGACCTTTGGGACATGGTTTGACCCCCTTATGAAAGTGCTATCATCATGAAACGTTCAGATCACTTACAACTCAATAGATTCTACCTTCAATTAACATTTCAGCCTGATTGGACCTTGTTTTCACACAAATGAACCCAGAATGATGTGAAATTGTGCTTAGTGCAGCATAATTCTGGGTGCCATTTACAAACCATAAGTGCTAATGACTCCATTCCTTTTTGTGGTTGTAGGGGCTGTTGATTGGAGTAGACTAAAACAAACCAGATCTCTCTAGGACATTCAGAAGCCAAGTTATAAGCCCACAAATGTGTAACTGGACTACTTCTTTAAATTGACACCAGATCCGGTGACCTTTGGGACATGGTTTGACCCGCTCAGGAAAGTGCTATCATCATGAAACGTTTAGATCACTTACAACTCAATAGATTCTACCTTCCTGTAATGTTTCAGCCTGATTGGACCTTGTTTTCACACAAATGAACCCAGAATGATGTGAAATTGTGCTTCGTGCAACATAATTCTGGGTGCCATTTACAAACCATAAGTGCTTATGACTCCATTCCTTTTTGTGGTTGTAGGGGCTGTTGATTGGAGTACACTAAAACAAACCTAACCTCTCTAGGACATTCAGAAGCCAAGTTATAAGCCCACAAAGGTGTAACTGGACTACTTCTTTAAAGTGACACCAGATCCGGTGACCTTTGGGACATGGTTTGACCCCCTTAGGAAAGTGCTATCATCATGAAACGTTCAGATCACTTACAACTCAATAGATTCTACCTTCCTGTAACGTTTCAGCCTGATTGGACCTTGTTTTCACACAATTGAACCCAGAATGATGTGAAATTGTGCTTAGTGCAACATAATTCTGGGTGCCATTTACAAACCTTAAGTGCTAATGACTCCATTCCTTTTTATGGTTGTAGGGGCTGTTGATTGGAGTACACTAAAACAAACCTGATCTCTCTAGGACATTCAGAAGCCAAGTTATAAGCCCACAAAGGTGTAACTGGACTACTTCTTTAAATTGACACCAGATCCGGTGACCTTTGGGACATGGTTTGACCCCCTTAGGAAAGTGCTATCATCATGAAACGTTCATATCACTTACAACTCAATAGATTCTACCTTCCTGTAACATTTCAGCCTGATTGGACCTTGTTTTCACACAAATGAACCCAGAATGATGTGAAATTGTGCTTCGTGCAACATAATTCTGGGTGCCATTTAAAAACCATAAGTGCTAATGACTCCATTCCTTTTTGAGGTTGTAGGGGCTGTTGATTGGAGTACACTAAAACAAACCTGATCTCTCTAGGACATTCAGAAGCCAAGTTATAAGCCCTCATAGGTGTAACTGGACTACTTTAAAGTGACACCAGGCCCGGTGACCTTTGGGACATGGTTTGACCCCCTTATGAAAGTGCTATCATCATGAAACGTTCAGATCACTTACAACTCAATAGATTCTACCTTCATGTAACATTTCAGCCTGATTGGACCTTGTTTTCACACAAATGAACCCAGAATGATGTGAAATTGTGCTTAGTGCAGCATAATTCTGGGTGCCATTTACAAACCATAAGTGCTAATGACTCCATTCCTTTTTGTGGTTGTAGGGGCTGTTGATTGGAGTACACTAAAATAAACCTAACCTCTCTAGGACATTCAGAAGCCAAGTTATAAGCCCACAAAGGTGTATCTGGATTACTTCTTTAAAGTGACACCAGGCCCGGTGACCTTTGGGACATGGTTTTACCCCTTATAGGAATGTGCGATCATCTTGAAACGTTCAGATCACTTACAACTCAATAGATTCTACCTTCTTGTAGCGTTTTAGCCTGATTGGACCTTGTTTTCACACAAATGGACCCAGAATGATGTGAAATTGTGCTTCGTGCAACATAATTCTGGGTGCCATTTAAAAACCATAAGTGCTAATGACTCCATTCCTTTTTGAGGTTGTAGGGGCTGTTGATTGGAGTACACTAAAAGAAACCTGATCTCTCTAGGACATTCAGAAGCCAAGTTATAAGCCCTCAAAGGTGTAACTGGACTACTTCTTTAAATTGACACCAGGCCCGGTGACCTTTGGGACATGGTTTGACCCCCTTAGGAAAGTGCTATCATCATGAAACGTTCAGATCACTTACAACTCAATAAATTCTACCTTCCTGTAACGTTTCAGCCTGATTGGACCTTGTTTTCACACAAATGAACCCAGAATGATGTGAAATTGTGCTTCGTGCAACATAATTCTGGGTGCCATTTAAAAACCATAAGTGCTAATGACTCCATTCCTTTTTGAGGTTGTAGGGGCTGTTGATTGGAGTACACTAAAACAAACCTGATCTCTCTAGGACATTCAGAAGCCAAGTTATAAGCCCTCAAAGGTGTAACTGGACTACTTCTTTAAAGTGACACCAGGCCCTGTGACCTTTGGGACATGGTTTGACCCCCTTAGGAAAGTGCTATCATCATGAAACGTTCAGATCACTTACAACTCAATAGATTCTACCTTCCTGTAACATTTCAGCCTGATTGGACATTGTTTTCACACAAATGAACCCGGAATGATGTGAAATTGTGCTTAGTTTAGCATAATTCTGGGTGCCATTTACAAACCATAAGTGCTAATGACTCCATTCCTTTTTGTGGTTGTAGGGGCTGTTGATTGGAGTACACTAAAACAAACCTGATCTCTCTAGGACATTCAGAAGCCAAGTTATAAGCCCGCAAATGTGTAACTGGACTACTTCTTTAAATTGACACCAGATCCGGTGACCTTTGGGACATGGTTTGACCCCCTATAGGGATGTGCGATCATCTTGAAACATTCAGATCACTTACAACTCAATAGATTCTACCTTCTTGTAACGTTTCAGCCTGATTGGACCTTGTTTTCACACAAATGGACCCAGAATGATGTGAAATTGTGCTTCGTGCAACATAATTTTGGGTGCCATTTACAAACCAAAAGTGCTAATGACTCCATTCCTTTTTGTGGTTGTAGGGGCTGTTGATTGGAGTATACTAAAACAAACCTGATCTCTCTAGGACATTCAGAAGCCAAGTTATAAGCCCACAAATGTGTAACTGGACTACTTCTTTAAAGTGACACCAGGCCCGGTGACCTTTGGGACATGGTTTGACCCCCTTAGGAAAGTGCTATCATCATGAAACGTTCAGATCACTTACAACTCAATAGATTCTACCTTCTTGTAACGTTTCAGCCTGATTGGACCTTGTTTTCACACAAATGGACCCAGAATGATGTGAAATTGTGCTTCGTGCAACATAATTCTGGGTGCCATTTAAAAACCATAAGTGCTAATGACTCCATTCCTTTTAGTGGTAATGGGGGCTGCTAATTGGAGTACTCTAAAACAAACCTGACCTCTCTAGGATATTCAGAAGCCAAGTTATAAGCCCACAAAGGTGTAACTGGACTACTTCTTTAAAGTGACACCAGGCCCGGTGACCTTTGGGACATGGTTTGACCCCCTATAGGGATGTGCGATCATCTTGAAACATTCAGATCACTTACAACTCAATAGATTCTACCTTCTTGTAACGTTTCAGCCTGATTGGACCTTGTTTTCACACAAATGAACCCAGAATGATGTGAAATTGTGCTTCGTGCAACATAATTCTGGGTGCCATTTAAAAACCATAAGTGCTAATGACTCCATTCCTTTTTGTGGTTGTAGGGGCTGTTGATTGGTGTATACTAAAACAAACCTGATCTCTCTAGGACATTCAGAAGCCAAGTTATAAGCCCACAAATATGTAACTGGACTACTTCTTTAAATTGACACCAGATCCGGTGACCTTTGGGACATGGTTTGACCCTCTTAGGAAAGTGTGATCATCTTGAAACGTTCAGATCACTTACAACTCAATAGATTCTACCTTCTTGTAACGTTTCAGCCTGATTGGACCTTGTTTTCACACAAATGGACCCAGAATGATGTGAAATTGTGCTTCGTGCAACATAATTCTGGGTGCCATTTAAAAACCATAAGTGCTAATGACTCCATTCCTTTTTGTGGTAATGGGGGCTGCTAATTGGAGTACTCTAAAACAAACCTGACCTCTCTAGGATATTCAGAAGCCAAGTTATAAGCCTACAAAGGTGTAACTGGACTACTTCTTTAAAGTGACACCAGGCCCGGTGACCTTTGGGACATGGTTTTACCCCCTATAGGAATGTGCGATCATCATGAAACGTTCAGATCAATTACAACTCAATAGATTCTACCTTCCTGTAACGTTTCAGCCTGATTGGACCTTGTTTTCACACAAATGGACCAAGAATGATGTGAAATTGTGCTTCGTGCAACATAATTCTGGGTGCCATTTACAAACCATAAGTGCTAATGACTCCATTCCTTTTTGTGGTTGTAGGGGCTGTTGGTTGGAGTACATTAAAACAAACCTGATCTCTCTAGGACATTCAGAAGCCAAGTTATAAGCCCACAAATGTGTAACTGGACTACTTCTTTAAATTGACACCAGATCCGGTGACCTTTGGGACATGGTTTGACCCCCTTAGGAAAGTGTGATCATCTTGAAACATTCAGATCACTTACAACTCAATAGATTCTACCTTCTTGTAACGTTTCAGCCTGATTGGACCTTGTTTTCACACAAATGGACCCAGAATGATGTGAAATTGTGCTTCGTGCAACATAATTCTGGGTGCCATTTAAAAACCATAAGGGCTAATGACACCATTCCTTTTTGTGGTTGTAGGGGATGTTGATTTGAGTATACTAAAACAAACCTGACCTCTCTAGGATATTCAGAAGCCAAGTTATAAGCCCTCAAAGGTGTAACTGGACTACTTCTTTAAATTGACACCAGGCCCGGTGACCTTTGGGACATGGTTTGACCCCCTTAGGAAAGTACTATCATCATGAAACGTTCAGATCACTTACAACTCAATAAATTCTACCTTCCTGTAATGTTTCTGCCTGATTGGACCTTGTTTTCACACAAATGAACCCAGAATGATGTGAAATTGTGCTTTGTGCAAAATAATTCTGGGTGCAATTTAAAATCCATAAGTGCTAATGACTCCATTCCTTTTGAGGTTGTAGGGGCTGTTGATTGGAGTACAATAAAATAAACCTGACCTCTCTAGGACATTCAGAAGCCAAGTTATAAGCCCACAAAGGTGTAACTGGACTACTTCTTTAAAGTGACACCAGGCCCGGTGACCTTTGGGACATGGTTTTACCCCCTATAGGAATGTGCGATCATCTTGAAACGTTCAGATCACTTACAACTCAATAGATTCTACCTTCTTGTAACGTTTCAGCCTTATTGGACCTTGTTTTCACACAAATGGACCCAGATTGATGTGAAATTGTGCTTTGTGCAACATAATTCTGGGTGCCATTTAAAAACCATAAGTGCTAATGACTCCATTCCTTTTTGAGGTTGTAGGAGCTGTTGATTGGAGTACACTAAAACAACCTGATCTCTCTAGGACATTCAGAAACCAAGTTATAAGCCCTCAAAGGTGTAATTGGACTACTTCTTTAAAGTGACACCAGGGCCGGTGACCTTTGGGACATGGTCTGACCCCCTATAGGGATGTGCGATCATCTTGAAACATTCAGATCACTTACAACTCAATAGATTCTACCTTCTTGTAACGTTTCAGCCTGATTGGACCTTGTTTTCACACAAATGGACCCAGAATGATGTGAAATTGTGCTTCGTGCAACATAATTTTGGGTGCCATTTACAAACCAAAAGTGCTAATGACTCCATTCCTTTTTGTGGTTGTAGGGGCTGTTGATTGGAGTATACTAAAACAAACCTGATCTCTCTAGGACATTCAGAAGCCAAGTTATAAGCCCACAAATGTGTAACTGGACTACTTCTTTAAAGTGACACCAGGCCCGGTGACTTTTGGGACATGGTTTGACCCCCTTAGGAAAGTGCTATCATCATGAAACGTTCAGATCACTTACAACTCAATATACTCTACCTTCTTGTAACGTTTCAGCCTGATTGGACCTTGTTTTTACACAAATGGACCCAGAATGATGTGAAATTGTGCTTCGTGCAACATAATTCTGGGTGCCATTTAAAAACCATAAGTGCTAATGACTCCATTCCTTTTAGTGGTAATGGGGGCTGCTAATTGGAGTACTCTAAAACAAACCTGACCTCTCTAGGATATTCAGAAGCCAAGTTATAAGCCCACAAAGGTGTAACTGGACTACTTCTTTAAAGTGACACCAGGCCCGGTGACCTTTGGGACATGGTTTTACCCCCTATAGGAATGTGCGATCATCATGAAACGTTCAGATCAATTACAACTCAATAGATTCTACCTTCCTGTAACGTTTCAGCCTGATTGGACCTTGTTTTCACACAAATGGACCAAGAATGATGTGAAATTGTGCTTCGTGCAACATAATTCTGGGTGCCATTTACAAACCATAAGTGCTAATGACTCCATTCCTTTTTGTGGTTGTAGGGGCTGTTGGTTGGAGTACATTAAAACAAACCTGATCTCTCTAGGACATTCAGAAGCCAAGTTATAAGCCCACAAATGTGTAACTGGACTACTTCTTTAAATTGACACCAGATCCAGTGACCTTTGGGACATGGTTTGACCCCCTTAGGAAAGTGTGATCATCTTGAAACATTCAGATCACTTACAACTCAATAGATTCTACCTTCTTGTAACGTTTCAGCCTGATTGGACCTTGTTTTCACACAAATGGACCCAGAATGATGTGAAATTGTGCTTCGTGCAACATAATTCTGGGTGCCATTTAAAAACCATAAGTGCTAATGACTCCATTCCTTTTTGTGGTTGTAGGGGCTGTTGATTGGAGTACACTAAAACAAACCTAACCTCTCTAGGACATTCAGAAGCCAAGTTATAAGCCCACAAAGGTGTAACTGGACTACTTCTTTAAAGTGACACCAGGCCCGGTGACCTTTGGGACATGGTTTTACCCCATATAGGAATGTGCGATCATCTTGAAACGTTCAGATCACTTACAACTCAATAAATTCTACCTTCTTGTAGCGTTTCAGCCTGATTGGACCTTGGTTTCACACAAATGGACCCAGAATGATGTGAAATTGTGCTTCGTGCAACATAATTCTGGGTGCCATTTACAAACCTTAAGTGCTAATGACTCCATTCCTTTTTGTGGTTGTAGGGGCTGTTGATTTGAGTACACTAAAACAAACCTGATCTCTCTAGGACATTCAGAAGCCAAGTTATAAGCCCACAAATGTGTAACTTGACTACTTCTTTAAATTGACACCAGATCCGGTGACCTTTGGGACATGGTTTGACCCCCTTAGGAAAGTGCTATCATCATGAAACGTTCAGATCACTTACAACTCAATATACTCTACCTTCCTGTAACGTTTCAGTCTGATTGGACCTTGTTTTCACACAAATGGACCCAGAATGATGTGAAATTGTGCTTCGTGCAACATAATTCTGGGTGCCATTTACAAACCATAAGTGCTAATGACTCCATTCCTTTTTGTGGTTGTAGGGGCTGTTGATTGGAGTAGACTAAAACAAACCAGATCTCTCTAGGACATTCAGAAGCCAAGTTATAAGCCCACAAATGTGTAACTGGACTACTTCTTTAAATTGACACCAGATCCGGTGACCTTTGGGACATGGTTTGACCCGCTCAGGAAAGTGCTATCATCATGAAACGTTTAGATCATTTACAACTCAATAGATTCTACCTTCCTGTAATGTTTCAGCCTGATTGGACCTTGTTTTCACACAAATGAACCCAGAATGATGTGAAATTGTGCTTCGTGCAACATAATTCTGGGTGCCATTTACAAACCATAAGTGCTTATGACTCCATTCCTTTTTGTGGTTGTAGGGGCTGTTGATTGGAGTACACTAAAACAAACCTAACCTCTCTAGGACATTCAGAAGCCAAGTTATAAGCCCACAAAGGTGTAACTGGACTACTTCTTTAAAGTGACACCAGATCCGGTGACCTTTGGGACATGGTTTGACCCCCTTAGGAAAGTGCTATCATCATGAAACGTTCAGATCACTTACAACTCAATAGATTCTACCTTCCTGTAACGTTTCAGCCTGATTGGACCTTGTTTTCACACAATTGAACCCAGAATGATGTGAAATTGTGCTTAGTGCAACATAATTCTGGGTGCCATTTACAAACCTTAAGTGCTAATGACTCCATTCCTTTTTATGGTTGTAGGGGCTGTTGATTGGAGTACACTAAAACAAACCTGATCTCTCTAGGACATTCAGAAGCCAAGTTATAAGCCCACAAAGGTGTAACTGGACTACTTCTTTAAATTGACACCAGATCCGGTGACCTTTGGGACATGGTTTGACCCCCTTAGGAAAGTGCTATCATCATGAAACGTTCATATCACTTACAACTCAATAGATTCTACCTTCCTGTAACATTCAGCCTGATTGGACCTTGTTTTCACACAAATGAACCCAGAATGATGTGAAATTGTGCTTCGTGCAACATAATTCTGGGTGCCATTTAAAAACCATAAGTGCTAATGACTCCATTCCTTTTTGAGGTTGTAGGGGCTGTTGATTGGAGTACACTAAAACAAACCTGATCTCTCTAGGACATTCAGAAGCCAAGTTATAAGCCCTCAAAGGTGTAACTGGACTACTTTAAAGTGACACCAGGCCCGGTGACCTTTGGGACATGGTTTGACCCCCTTATGAAAGTGCCATCATCATGAAACGTTCAGATCACTTACAACTCAATAGATTCTACCTTCATGTAACATTTCAGCCTGATTGGACCTTGTTTTCACACAAATGAACCCAGAATGATGTGAAATTGTGCTTAGTGCAGCATAATTCTGGGTGCCATTTACAAACCATAAGTGCTAATGACTCCATTCCTTTTTGTGGTTGTAGGGGCTGTTGATTGGAGTACACTAAAATAAACCTAACCTCTCTAGGACATTCAGAAGCCAAGTTATAAGCCCACAAAGGTGTAACTGGATTACTTCTTTAAAGTGACACCAGGCCCGGTGACCTTTGGGACATGGTTTTACCCCTTATAGGAATGTGCGATCATCTTGAAACGTTCAGATCACTTACAACTCAATAGATTCTACCTTCTTGTAGCGTTTCAGCCTGATTGGACCTTGTTTTCACACAAATGGACCCAGAATGATGTGAAATTGTGCTTCGTGCAACATAATTCTGGGTGCCATTTAAAAACCATAAGTGCTAATGACTCCATTCCTTTTTGAGGTTGTAGGGGCTGTTGATTGGAGTACACTAAAACAAAC
This sequence comes from Nothobranchius furzeri, assembly GCF_043380555.1. Classification (NCBI taxonomy): domain Eukaryota; kingdom Metazoa; phylum Chordata; class Actinopteri; order Cyprinodontiformes; family Nothobranchiidae; genus Nothobranchius; species Nothobranchius furzeri. The sequence continues at coordinate 154,648 of NW_027223038.1, forward strand.
CTGATCTCTCTAGGACATTCAGAAGCCAAGTTATAAGCCCTCAAAGGTGTAACTGGACTACTTCTTTAAATTGACACCAGGCCCGGTGACCTTTGGGACATGGTTTGACCCCCTTAGGAAAGTGCTATCATCATGAAACGTTCAGATCACTTACAACTCAATAAATTCTACCTTCCTGTAACGTTTCAGCCTGATTGGACCTTGTTTTCACACAAATGAACCCAGAATGATGTGAAATTGTGCTTCGTGCAACATAATTCTGGGTGCCATTTAAAAACCATAAGTGCTAATGACTCCATTCCTTTTTGAGGTTGTAGGGGCTGTTGATTGGAGTACACTAAAACAAACCTGATCTCTCTAGGACATTCAGAAGCCAAGTTATAAGCCCTCAAAGGTGTAACTGGACTACTTCTTTAAAGTGACACCAGGCCCTGTGACCTTTGGGACATGGTTTGACCCCCTTAGGAAAGTGCTATCATCATGAAACGTTCAGATCACTTACAACTCAATAGATTCTACCTTCCTGTAACATTTCAGCCTGATTGGACATTGTTTTCACACAAATGAACCCGGAATGATGTGAAATTGTGCTTAGTTTAGCATAATTCTGGGTGCCATTTACAAACCATAAGTGCTAATGACTCCATTCCTTTTTGTGGTTGTAGGGGCTGTTGATTGGAGTACACTAAAACAAACCTGATCTCTCTAGGACATTCAGAAGCCAAGTTATAAGCCCGCAAATGTGTAACTGGACTACTTCTTTAAATTGACACCAGATCCGGTGACCTTTGGGACATGGTTTGACCCCCTTAGGAAAGTGATATCATCATGAAACGTTCAGATCACTTACAACTCAATAGATTCTACCTTTCTGTAGCGTTTCAGCCTGATTGGACCTTGTTTTCACACAAATGGACCCATAAGTATGTGAAATTGTGCTTCGTGCAACATAATTCTGGGTGCCATTTACAAACCATAAGTGCTAATGACACCATTCCTTTTTGTGGTTGTAGGGGCTGTTGATTGGAGTACATTAAAACAAACCTGATCTCTCTAGGACATTCAGAAGCCAAGTTATAAGCCCACAAATGTGTAACTGGACTACTTCTTTAAATTGACACCAGATCCGGTGACCTTTGGGACATGGTTTTACCCCCTATAGGAATGTGCGATCATCTTGAAACGTTCAGATCACTTACAACTCAATAGATTCTACCTTCTTGTAGCGTTTCAGCCTGATTGGACCTTGTTTTCACACAAATGGACCCAGAATGATGTGAAATTGTGCTTCGTGCAACATTATTCTGGGTGCTATTTACAAACCTTAAGTGTTAATGACTCCATTCCTTTTTGTGGTTGTAGGGGCTGTTGATTGGAGTACACTAAAACAAACCTGATCTCTCTAGGACATTCAGAAGCCAAGTTATAAGCCCACAAATGTGTAACTGGACTACTTCTTTAAATTAACACCAGATCCGGTGACCTTTGGGACATGGTTTGACCCCCTTAGGAAAGTGCTATCATCATGAAACGTTCAGATCACTTACAACTCAATAGATTCTACCTTCCTGTAACGTTTCAACCTGATTGGACCTTGTTTTCACACAAATGAACCCAGAATGATGTGAAATTGTGCTTCATGCAACATAATTCTGGGTGCCATTTAAAAACCATAAGTGCTAATGACTCCATTCCTTTTTGAGGTTGTAGGGGCTGTTGATTGGAGTACACTAAAACAAACCTGATCTCTCTAGGACATTCAGAAGCCAAGTTATAAGCCCTCAAAGGTGTAACTGGACTACTTCTTTAAAGTGACACCAGGCCCGGTGACCTTTGGGACATGGTTTGACCCCCTTAGGAAAGTGCTATCATCATGAAACGTTCAGATCACTTACAACTCAATAGATTCTACCTTCCTGTAACATTTCAGCCTGATTGTACCTTGTTTTCACACAAATGGACCCAGAATTATGTGAAATTGTGCTTCGTGCAACATAATTCTGGGTGCCATTTACAAACCATAAGTGCTAATGACTCCATTCCTTTTTGTGGTTGTAGGGGCTGTTGATTGGAGTACATTAAAACAAACCTGATCTCTCTAGGACATTCAGAAGCCAAGTTATAAGCCCACAAATGTGTAACTGGACTACTTCTTTAAATTGACACCAGATCCGGTGACCTTTGGGACATGGTTTGACCCCCTTAGGAAAGTGCTATCATCATGAAACGTTCAGATCACTTACAACTCAATAGATTCTATCTTCCTGTAACGTTTCAGCCTGATTGGACCTTGTTTTCACACAAATGAACCCATAATGATGTGAAATTGTGCTTTGTGCAACATAATTCTGGGTGCCATTTACAAACCATAAGTGCTAATGACTCCATTCCTTTTTGTGGTTGTAGGGGCTGTTGATTTGAGTACACTAAAACAAACCTAACCTCTCTAAGACATTCAGAAGCCAAGTTATAAGCCCTCAAAGGTGTAACTGGACTACTTCTTTAAAGTGACACCAGGCCCTGTGACCTTTGGGACATGGTTTGACCCCCTTAGGAAAGTGCTATCATCATGAAACGTTCAGATCACTTACAACTCAATAGATTCTACCTTCCTGTAACATTTCAGCCTGATTGGACATTGTTTTCACACAAATGAACCCGGAATGATGTGAAATTGTGCTTAGTTTAGCATAATTCTGGGTGCCATTTACAAACCATAAGTGCTAATGACTCCATTCCTTTTTGTGGTTGTAGGGGCTGTTGATTGGAGTACACTAAAACAAACCTGATCTCTCTAGGACATTCAGAAGCCAAGTTATAAGCCCGCAAATGTGTAACTGGACTACTTCTTTAAATTGACACCAGATCCGGTGACCTTTGGGACATGGTTTGACCCCCTTAGGAAAGTGATATCATCATGAAACGTTCAGATCACTTACAACTCAATAGATTCTACCTTTCTGTAGCGTTTCAGCCTGATTGGACCTTGTTTTCACACAAATGGACCCATAAGTATGTGAAATTGTGCTTCGTGCAACATAATTCTGGGTGCCATTTACAAACCATAAGTGCTAATGACACCATTCCTTTTTGTGGTTGTAGGGGCTGTTGATTGGAGTACATTAAAACAAACCTGATCTCTCTAGGACATTCAGAAGCCAAGTTATAAGCCCACAAATGTGTAACTGGACTACTTCTTTAAATTGACACCAGATCCGGTGACCTTTGGGACATGGTTTTACCCCCTATAGGAATGTGCGATCATCTTGAAACGTTCAGATCACTTACAACTCAATAGATTCTACCTTCTTGTAGCGTTTCAGCCTGATTGGACCTTGTTTTCACACAAATGGACCCAGAATGATGTGAAATTGTGCTTCGTGCAACATTATTCTGGGTGCTATTTACAAACCTTAAGTGTTAATGACTCCATTCCTTTTTGTGGTTGTAGGGGCTGTTGATTGGAGTACACTAAAACAAACCTGATCTCTCTAGGACATTCAGAAGCCAAGTTATAAGCCCACAAATGTGTAACTGGACTACTTCTTTAAATTAACACCAGATCCGGTGACCTTTGGGACATGGTTTGACCCCCTTAGGAAAGTGCTATCATCATGAAACGTTCAGATCACTTACAACTCAATAGATTCTACCTTCCTGTAACGTTTCAACCTGATTGGACCTTGTTTTCACACAAATGAACCCAGAATGATGTGAAATTGTGCTTCATGCAACATAATTCTGGGTGCCATTTAAAAACCATAAGTGCTAATGACTCCATTCCTTTTTGAGGTTGTAGGGGCTGTTGATTGGAGTACACTAAAACAAACCTGATCTCTCTAGGACATTCAGAAGCCAAGTTATAAGCCCTCAAAGGTGTAACTGGACTACTTCTTTAAAGTGACACCAGGCCCGGTGACCTTTGGGACATGGTTTGACCCCCTTAGGAAAGTGCTATCATCATGAAACGTTCAGATCACTTACAACTCAATAGATTCTACCTTCCTGTAACATTTCAGCCTGATTGTACCTTGTTTTCACACAAATGGACCCAGAATTATGTGAAATTGTGCTTCGTGCAACATAATTCTGGGTGCCATTTACAAACCATAAGTGCTAATGACTCCATTCCTTTTTGTGGTTGTAGGGGCTGTTGATTGGAGTACATTAAAACAAACCTGATCTCTCTAGGACATTCAGAAGCCAAGTTATAAGCCCACAAATGTGTAACTGGACTACTTCTTTAAATTGACACCAGATCCGGTGACCTTTGGGACATGGTTTGACCCCCTTAGGAAAGTGCTATCATCATGAAACGTTCAGATCACTTACAACTCAATAGATTCTATCTTCCTGTAACGTTTCAGCCTGATTGGACCTTGTTTTCACACAAATGAACCCATAATGATGTGAAATTGTGCTTTGTGCAACATAATTCTGGGTGCCATTTACAAACCATAAGTGCTAATGACTCCATTCCTTTTTGTGGTTGTAGGGGCTGTTGATTTGAGTACACTAAAACAAACCTAACCTCTCTAAGACATTCAGAAGCCAAGTTATAAGCCCACAAAGGTGTAACTGGACTACTTCTTTAATGTGACACCAGGCCCGGTGACCTTTGGGACATGGTTTTACCCCCTATAGGAATGTGCGATCATCTTGAAACGTTCAGATCACTTACAACTCAATAGATTCTACCTTCTTGTAGCGTTTCAGCCTGATTGGACCTTGTTTTCACACAAATGGACCCAGAATGATGTGAAATTGTGCTTCGTGCAACATAATTCTGGGTGCTATTTACAAACCTTAAGTGCTAATGACTCCATTCCTTTTTGTGGTTGTAGGGGCTGTTGATTGGAGTACACTAAAACAAACCTGATCTCTCTAGGACATTCAGAAGCCAAGTTATAAGCCCACAAATGTGTAACTGGACTACTTCTTTAAATTAACACCAGATCCGGTGACCTTTGGGACATGGTTTGACCCCCTTAGGAAAGTGCTATCATCATGAAACGTTCAGATCACTTACAACTCAATAGATTCTACCTTCCTGTAACGTTTCAGCCTGATTGGACCTTGTTTTCACACAAATGAACCCAGAATGATGTGAAATTGTGCTTCGTGCAACAAAATTCTGGGTGCCATTTAAAAACCATAAGTGCTAATGACTCCATTCCTTTTTGAGGTTGTAGGGGCTGTTGATTGGAGTACACTAAAACAAACCTTATCTCTCTAGGACATTCAGAAGCCAAGTTATAAGCCCTCAAAGGTGTAACTGGACTACATCTTTAAAGTGACACCAGGCCCTTTGACCTTTGGGACATGGTTTGACCCCCTTAGGAAAGTGCTATCATCATGAAACGTTCAGATCACTTACAACTCAATAGATTCTACCTTCCTGTAACATTTAGGCCTGATTGTACCTTGTTTTCACACAAATGGACCCAGAATTATGTGAATTTGTGCTTCGTGCAACATAATTCTGGGTGCCATTTACAAACCATAAGTGCTAATGACTCCATTCCTGATTGTGGTTGTAGGGGCTGTTGATTGGAGTACACTAAAACAAACCTAACCTCTCTAGGACATTCAGAAGCCAAGTTATAAGCCCACAAAGGTGTAACTGGATTACTTCTTTAATGTGACACCAGTCCCGGTGCCCTATGGGACATGGTTTGACCCCCTTAGGAAAGTGCTATCATCATGAAACGTTCAGATCACTTACAACTCAATAGATTCTACCTTCCTGTAACATTTCAGCCTGATTGTACCTTGTTTTCACACAAATGGACCCAGAATTATGTGAAATTGTGCTTCGTGCAACATAATTCTGGGTGCCATTTACAAACCATAAGTGCTAATGACTCCATTCCTTTTTGTGGTTGTAGGGGCTGTTGATTGGAGTATATTAAAACAAACCTGATCTCTCTAGGACATTCAGAAGCCAAGTTATAAGCCCTCAAAGGTGTAACTGGACTCTTTCTTTAAAGTGACACCAGGCCCGGTGACCTTTGGGACATGGTTTGACCCCCTTAGGAAAGTGCTATCATCATGAAACGTTCAGATCACTTACAACTCAATAGATTCTACCTTCCTGTAACATTTCAGCCTGATTGTACCTTGTTTTCACACAAATGGACCCAGAATTATGTGAAATTGTGCTTCGTGCAACATAATTCTGGGTGCCATTTACAAACCATAAGTGCTAATGACTCCATTCCTTTTTGTGGTTGTAGGGGCTGTTGATTGGAGTACATTAAAACAAACCTGATCTCTCTAGGACATTCAGAATCCAAGTTATAAGCCCACAAATGTGTAACTGGACTACTTCTTTAAATTGACACCAGATCCGGTGACCTTTGGGACATGGTTTGACCCCCTTAGGAAAGTGCTATCATCATGAAACGTTCAGATCACTTACAACTCAATAGATTCTACCTTCCTGTAACGTTTCAGCCTGATTGGACCTTGTTTTCACACAAATGAACCCATAATGATGTGAAATTGTGCTTCGTGCAACATAATTCTGGGTGCCATTTACAAACCATAAGTGCTAATGACTCCATTCCTTTTTGTGGTTGTAGGGGCTGTTGATTGGAGTACACTAAAACAAACCTAACCTCTCTAGGACATTCAGAAGCCAAGTTATAAACCCACAAAGGTGTAACTGGATTACTTCTTTAATGTGACACCAGGCCCGGTGACCTTTGGGACATGGTTTGACCCCCTTAGGAAAGTGCTATCATCATGAAACGTTCAGATCACTTACAACTCAATAGATTCTACCTTCCTGTAACATTTCAGCCTGATTGTACCTTGTTTTCACACAAATGGACCCAGAATTATGTGAAATTGTGCTTCATGCAACATAATTCTGGGTGCCATTTACAAACCATAAGTGCTAATGACTCCATTCCTTTTTGTGGATGTAGGGGCTGTTGATTAGAGTACATTAAAACAAACCTGATCTCTCTAGGACATTCAGAAGCCAAGTTATAAGCCCTCAAAGGTGTAACTGGACTACTTCTTTAAAGTGACACCAGGCCCGGTGACCTTTGGGACATGGTTTGACCCCCTTAGGAAAGTGCTATCATCATGAAATGTTCAGATCACTTACAACTCAATAGATTCTACCTTCCTGTAACATTTCAGCCTGATTGTACCTTGTTTTCACACAAATGGACCCAGAATTATGTGAAATTGTGCTTCGTGCAACATAATTCTGGGTGCCATTTACAAACCATAAGTGCTAATGACTCCATTCCTTTTTGTGGTTGTAGGGGCTGTTGATTGGAGTACATTAAAACAAACCTGATCTCTCTAGGACATTCAGAAGCCAAGTTATAAGCCCACAAATGTGTAACTGGACTACTTCTTTAAATTGACACCAGATCTGGTGACCTTTGGGACATGGTTTGACCCCCTTAGGAAAGTGCTATCATCATGAAACGTTCAGATCACTTACAACTCAATAGATTCTACCTTCCTGTAACGTTTCAGCCTGATTGGACCTTGTTTTCACACAAATGAACCCATAATGATGTGAAATTGTGCTTCGTGCAACATAATTCTGGGTGCCATTTACAAACCATAAGTGCTAATGACTCCATTCCTTTTTGTGGTTGTAGGGGCTGTTGATTTGAGTACACTAAAACAAACCTAACCTCTCTAAGACATTCAGAAGCCAAGTTATAAGCCCACAAAGGTGTAACTGGACTACTTCTTTAATGTGACACCAGGCCCGGTGACCTTTGGGACATGGTTTTACCCCCTATAGGAATGTACGATCATCTTGAAACGTTCAGATCACTTACAACTCAATAGATTCTACCTTCTTGTAGCGTTTCAGCCTGATTGGACCTTGTTTTCACACAAATGGACCCAGAATGATGTGAAATTGTGCTTCGTGCAACATAATTCTGGGTGCTATTTACAAACTTTAAGTGCTAATGACTCCATTCCTTTTTGTGGTTGTAGGGGCTGTTGATTGGAGTACACTAAAACAAACCTGATCTCTCTAGGACATTCAGAAGCCAAGTTATAAGCCCACAAATGTGTAACTGGACTACTTCTTTAAATTGACACCAGATCCGGTGACCTTTGGGACATGGTTTGACCCCCTTAGGAAAGTGCTATCATCATGAAACGTTCAGATCACTTACAACTCAATAGATTCTACCTTCCTGTAACGTTTCAGCCTGATTGGACCTTGTTTTCACACAAATGAACCCAGAATGATGTGAAATTGTGCTTCGTGCAACATAATTCTGGGTGCCATTTAAAAACCATAAGTGCTAATGACTCCATTCCTTTTTGGGTTGTAGGGGCTGTTGATTGGAGTATACTAAAACAAACCTGATCTCTCTAGGACATTCAGAAGCCAAGTTATAAGCCCACAAAGGTGTAACTGGACTACTTCTTTAAATTGACACGAGATCCGGTGACCTTTGGGACATGGTTTGACCCCCTTAGGAAAGTGCTATCATCATGAAACGTTCAGATCACTTACAGCTCAATAGATTCTACCTTCCTGTAACGTTTCAGCCTGATTACACCTTTTTTTTCACACAAATGGACCCAGAATGATGTGAAATTGTGCTTCGTGCAACATAATTCTGGGTGCCATTTACAAACCATAAGTGCTAATGACTCGATTCTTTTTTGTGGTTGTAGGGGCTGTTGATTGGAGTACACTAAAACAAACCTGATCTCTCTAGGACATTCAGAAGCCAAGTTATAAGCCCACAAATGTGTAACTGGACTACTTCTTTAAATTGACACCAGATCCGGTGACATTTGGGACATGGTTTGACCCCCTTAGGAAAGTGCTATCATCATGAAATGTTCAGATCACTAACAACTCAAAAGATTCTACCTTCCTGTAACGTTTCAGCCTGATTGGACATTGTTTTCACACAAATGAACCCAGAATGATGTGAAATTGTGCTTGGTGCAGCATAACTCTGGCTGCCATTTAAAACCATAAGTGCTAATGACTCCATTCCTTTTTGAGGTTGTAGGGGCTGTTGATTGGAGTACACTAAAACAAACCTGATCTCTCTAGGACATTCAGAAGCCAAGTTATAAGCCCACAAAGGTGTAACTGGACTACTTCTTTAAATTGACACCAGATCCGGTGACCTTTGGGACATGGTTTGACCCCCTTAGGAAAGTGCTATCATCATGAAACGTTCAGATCACTTACAACTCAATAGATTCTACCTTCCTGTAACGTTTCAGCCTGATTGGACCTTGTTTTCACACAAATTAACCCAGAATGATGTGAAATTGTGCTTTGTGCAACATAATTCTGGGTGCCATTTACAAACAATAAGTGCTAATGACTCAATTCCTTTTTGTGGTTGTAGGGGCTGTTGATTGGTGTACACTAAAACAAACCTAACCTCTCTAGGACATTCAGAAGCCAAGTTATAAGCCAACAATTGTGTAACTGGACTACTTCTTTAAAGTGACACCAGGCCCGGTGACCTTTGGGACATGGTTTTACCCCCTATAGGAATGTGCGATCATCTTGAAACGTTCAGATCACTTACAACTCAATAGATTCTACCTTCTTGTAGCGTTTCAGCCTGATTGGACCTTGTTTTCACACAAATGGACCCAGAATGATGTGAAATTGTGCTTCGTGCAACATAATTCTGGGTGCCATTTACAATCCATAAGTGCTAATGACTCCATTCCTTTTTGAGGTTGTAGGGGCTGTTGATTGGAGTACATTAAAACAAACCTGATCTCTCTAGGACATTCAGAAGCCAAATTATAAGCCCACAAATGTGTAACTGGACTACTTCTTTAAATTGACACCAGATCCGGTGACCTTTGGGACATGGTTTGACCCCCTTAGGAAAGTGCTATCATCATGAAACGTTCAGATCACTTACAACTCAATAGATTCTACCTTCCTGTAACGTTTCAGCCTGATTGGACCTTGTTTTCACACAAATGAACCCAGAATGATGTGAAATTGTGCTTAGTGCAGCACATTTCTGGCTGCCATTTAAAACCATAAGTGCTAATGACTCCATTCCTTTTTGAGGTTGTAGGGGCTGTTGATTGGAGTACACTAAAACAAACCTGATCTCTCTAGGACATTCAGAAGCCAAGTTATAAGCCCACAAAGGTGTAATTGGACTAATTCTTTAAATTGACACCAGATCCGGTGACCTTTGGGACATGGTTTGACCCCCTTAGGAAAGTGCTATCATCATGAAACGTTCAGATCACTTACAACTCAATAGATTCCACCTTCCTGTAACATTTCAGCCTGATTGGACCTTGTTTTCACACAAATGGACCCAGAATTATGTGAAATTGTGCTTCGTGCAACATAATTCTGGGTGCCATTTACAAACCATAAGTGCTAATGACTCCATTCCTTTTTGTGGTTGTAGGGGCTGTTGATTGGAGTACATTAAAACAAACCTGATCTCTCTAGGACATTCAGAAGCCAAGTTATAAGCCCACAAATGTGTAACTGGACTACTTCTTTAAATTGACACCAGATCCGGTGACCTTTGGGACATGGTTTGACCCCCTTAGGAAAGTGCTATCATCATGAAACGTTCAGATCACTTACAACTCAATAGATTCTACCTTCCTGTAACGTTTCAGCCTGATTGGACCTTGTTTTCACACAAATGAACCCATAATGATGTGAAATTGTGCTTCGTGCAACATAATTCTGGGTGCCATTTACAAACCATAAGTGCTAATGACTCCATTCCTTTTTGTGGTTGTAGGGGCTGTTGATTGGAGTACACTAAAACAAACCTAACCTCTCTAGGACATTCAGAAGCCAAGTTATAAACCCACAAAGGTGTAACTGGATTACTTCTTTAATGTGACACCAGGCCCGGTAACCTTTGGGACATGGTTTGACCCCCTTAGGAAAGTGCTATCATCATGAAACGTTCAGATCACTTACAACTCAATAGATTCTACCTTCCTGTAACATTTCAGCCTGATTGTACCTTGTTTTCACACAAATGGACCCAGAATTATGTGAAATTGTGCTTCATGCAACATAATTCTGGGTGCCATTTACAAACCATAAGTGCTAATGACTCCATTCCTTTTTGTGGTTGTAGGGGCTGTTGATTGGAGTACATTAAAACAAACCTGATCTCTCTAGGACATTCAGAAGCCAAGTTATAAGCCCTCAAAGGTGTAACTGGACTACTTCTTTAAAGTGACACCAGGCCCGGTGACCTTTGGGACATGGTTTGACCCCCTTAGGAAAGTGCTATCATCATGAAATGTTCAGATCACTTACAACTCAATAGATTCTACCTTCCTGTAACATTTCAGCCTGATTGTACCTTGTTTTCACACAAATGGACCCAGAATTATGTGAAATTGTGCTTCGTGCAACATAATTCTGGGTTCCATTTACAAACCATAAGTGCTAATGACTCCATTCCTTTTTGTGGTTGTAGGGGCTGTTGATTGGAGTACATTAAAACAAACCTGATCTCTCTAGGACATTCAGAAGCCAAGTTATAAGCCCACAAATGTGTAACTGGACTACTTCTTTAAATTGACACCAGATCCGGTGACCTTTGGGACATGGTTTGACCCCCTTAGGAAAGTGCTATCATCATGAAACGTTCAGATCACTTACAACTCAATAGATTCTACCTTCCTGTAACGTTTCAGCCTGATTGGACCTTGTTTTCACACAAATGAACCCAGAATGATGTGAAATTGTGCTTAGTGCAGCACATTTCTGGCTGCCATTTAAAACCATAAGTGCTAATGACTCCATTCCTTTTTGAGGTTGTAGGGGCTGTTGATTGGAGTACACTAAAACAAACCTGATCTCTCTAGGACATTCAGAAGCCAAGTTATAAGCCCACAAAGGTGTAATTGGACTAATTCTTTAAATTGACACCAGATCCGGTGACCTTTGGGACATGGTTTGACCCCCTTAGGAAAGTGCTATCATCATGAAACGTTCAGATCACTTACAACTCAATAGATTCCACCTTCCTGTAACATTTCAGCCTGATTGGACCTTGTTTTCACACAAATGGACCCAGAATTATGTGAAATTGTGCTTCGTGCAACATAATTCTGGGTGCCATTTACAAACCATAAGTGCTAATGACTCCATTCCTTTTTGTGGTTGTAGGGGCTGTTGATTGGAGTACATTAAAACAAACCTGATCTCTCTAGGACATTCAGAAGCCAAGTTATAAGCCCACAAATGTGTAAATGGACTACTTCTTTAAATTGACACCAGATCCGGTGACCTTTGGGACATGGTTTGACCCCCTTAGGAAAGTGCTATCATCATGAAACGTTCAGATCACTTACAACTCAATAGATTCTACCTTCCTGTAACGTTTCAGCCTGATTGGACCTTGTTTTCACACAAATGAACCCATAATGATGTGAAATTGTGCTTCGTGCAACATAATTCTGGGTGCCATTTACAAACCATAAGTGCTAATGACTCCATTCCTTTTTGTGGTTGTAGGGGCTGTTGATTGGAGTACACTAAAACAAACCTAACCTCTCTAGGACATTCAGAAGCCAAGTTATAAACCCACAAAGGTGTAACTGGATTACTTCTTTAATGTGACACCAGGCCCGGTGACCTTTGGGACATGGTTTGACCCCCTTAGGAAAGTGCTATCATCATGAAACGTTCAGATCACTTACAACTCAATAGATTCTACCTTCCTGTAACATTTCAGCCTGATTGTACCTTGTTTTCACACAAATGGACCCAGAATTATGTGAAATTGTGCTTCATGCAACATAATTCTGGGTGCCATTTACAAACCATAAGTGCTAATGACTCCATTCCTTTTTGTGGTTGTAGGGGCTGTTGATTGGAGTACATTAAAACAAACCTGATCTCTCTAGGACATTCAGAAGCCAAGTTATAAGCCCTCAAAGGTGTAACTGGACTACTTCTTTAAAGTGACACCAGGCCCGGTGACCTTTGGGACATGGTTTGACCCCCTTAGGAAAGTGCTATCATCATGAAATGTTCAGATCACTTACAACTCAATAGATTCTACCTTCCTGTAACATTTCAGCCTGATTGTACCTTGTTTTCACACAAATGGACCCAGAATTATGTGAAATTGTGCTTCGTGCAACATAATTCTGGGTTCCATTTACAAACCATAAGTGCTAATGACTCCATTCCTTTTTGTGGTTGTAGGGGCTGTTGATTGGAGTACATTAAAACAAACCTGATCTCTCTAGGACATTCAGAAGCCAAGTTATAAGCCCACAAATGTGTAACTGGACTACTTCTTTAAATTGACACCAGATCCGGTGACCTTTGGGACATGGTTTGACCCCCTTAGGAAAGTGCTATCATCATGAAACGTTCAGATCACTTACAACTCAATAGATTCTACCTTCCTGTAACGTTTCAGCCTGATTGGACCTTGTTTTCACACAAATGAACCCATAATGATGTGAAATTGTGCTTCGTGCAACATAATTCTGGGTGCCATTTACAAACCATAAGTGCTAATGACTCCATTCCTTTTTGTGGTTGTAGGGGCTGTTGATTTGAGTACACTAAAACAAACCTAACCTCTCTAAGACATTCAGAAGCCAAGTTATAAGCCCTCAAAGGTGTAACTGGACTACTTCTTTAAATTGACACGAGATCCGGTGACCTTTGGGACATGGTTTGACCCCCTTAGGAAAGTGCTATCATCATGAAACGTTCAGGTCACTTACAACTCAATAGATTCTACCTTCCTGTAACGTTTCAGCCTGATTACACCTTTTTTTTTCACACAAATGGACCCAGAATGATGTGAAATTGTGGTTCGTGCAACATAATTCTGGGTGCCATTTACAAACCATAAGTGCTAATGACTCGATTCTTTTTTGTGGTTGTAGGGGCTGTTGATTGGAGTACACTAAAACAAACCTGATCTCTCTAGGACATTCAGAAGCCAAGTTATAAGCCCACAAATGTGTAACTGGACTACTTCTTTAAATTGACACCAGATCCGGTGACATTTGGGACATGGTTTGACCCCCTTAGGAAAGTGCTATCATCTTGAAACGTTCAGATCACTTACAACTCAATAGATTCTACCTTCTTGTAGCGTTTCAGCCTGATTGGACATTGTTTTCACACAAATGGACCCAGAATGATGTGAAATTGTGCTTCGTGCAACATAATTCTGGGTGCCATTTACAATCCATAAGTGCTAATGACTCCATTCCTTTTTGAGGTTGTAGGGGCTGTTGATTGGAGTACATTAAAACAAACCTGATCTCTCTAGGACATTCAGAAGCCAAATTATAAGCCCACAAATGTGTAACTGGACTACTTCTTTAAATTGACACCAGATCCGGAGACCTTTGGGACATGGTTTGACCCCCTTAGGAAAGTGCTATCATCATGAAACGTTCAGATCACTTACAACTCAATAGATTCTACCTTCCTGTAACGTTTCAGCCTGATTGGACCTTGTTTTCACACAAATGAACCCAGAATGATGTGAAATTGTGCTTAGTGCAGCACAATTCTGGCTGCCATTTAAAACCATAAGTGCTAATGACTCCATTCCTTTTTGAGGTTGTAGGGGCTGTTGATTGGAGTACACTAAAACAAACCTGATCTCTCTAGGACATTCAGAAGCCAAGTTATAAGCCCACAAAGGTGTAATTGGACTAATTCTTTAAATTGACACCAGATCCGGTGACCTTTGGGACATGGTTTGACCCCCTTAGGAAAGTGCTATCATCATGAAACGTTCAGATCACTTACAACTCAATAGATTCTACCTTCCTGTAATGTTTTTCCTGATTGGACCTTGTTTTCACACAAATGAACCCAGAATGATGTGAAATTGTGCTTCGTGCAACATAATTCTGGGTGCCATTTACAAACCATAAGTGCTAATGACTCCATTCCTTTTTGTGGTTGTAGGGGCTGTTGATTGGAGTACACTAAAAAAAACCTAACCTCTCTAGGACATTCAGAAGCCAAGTTATAAGCCCACAAAGGTGTAACTGGACTACTTCTTTAAAGTGACACCAGGCCCGGTGACCTTTGGGACATGGTTTTACCCCCTATAGGAATGTGCGATCATCTTGAAACGTTCAGATCACTTACAACTCAATAGATTCTACCTTCTTGTAGCGTTTCAGCCTGATTGGACCTTGTTTTCACACAAATGGACCCAGAATGATGTGAAATTGTGCTTCGTGCAACATAATTCTGGGTGCCATTTACAATCCATAAGTGCTAATGACTCCATTCCTTTTTGAGGTTGTAGGGGCTGTTGATTGGAGTACATTAAAACAAACCTGATCTCTCTAGGACATTCAGAAGCCAAATTATAAGCCCACAAATGTGTAACTGGACTACTTATTTAAATTGACACCAGATCCGGAGACCTTTGGGACATGGTTTGACCCCCTTAGGAAAGTGCTATCATCATGAAACGTTCAGATCACTTACAACTCAATAGATTCTACCTTCCTGTAACGTTTCAGCCTGATTGGACCTTGTTTTCACACAAATGAACCCAGAATGATGTGAAATTGTGCTTAGTGCAGCACAATTCTGGCTGCCATTTAAAACCATAAGTGCTAATGACTCCATTCCTTTTTGAGGTTGTAGGGGCTGTTGATTGGAGTACACTAAAACAAACCTGATCTCTCTAGGACATTCAGAAGCCAAGTTATAAGCCCACAAAGGTGTAATTGGACTAATTCTTTAAATTGACACCAGATCCGGTGACCTTTGGGACATGGTTTGACCCCCTTAGGAAAGTGCTATCATCATGAAACGTTCAGATCACTTACAACTCAATAGATTCTACCTTCCTGTAACGTTTTTCCTGATTGGACCTTGTTTTCACACAAATGAACCCAGAATGATGTGAAATTGTGCTTCGTGCAACATAATTCTGGGTGCCATTTACAAACCATAAGTGCTAATGACTCCATTCCTTTTTGTGGTTGTAGGGGCTGTTGATTGGAGTACACTAAAAAAAACCTAACCTCTCTAGGACATTCAGAAGCCAAGTTATAAGCCCACAAAGGTGTAACTGGACTACTTCTTTAAAGTGACACCAGGCCCGGTGACCTTTGGGACATGGTTTTACCCCCTATAGGAATGTGCGATCATCTTGAAACGTTCAGATCACTTACAACTCAATAGATTCTACCTTCTTGTAGCGTTTCAGCCTGATTGGACCTTGTTTTCACACAAATGGACCCAGAATGATGTGAAATTGTGCTTCGTGCAACATAATTCTGGGTGCCATTTACAATCCATAAGTGCTAATGACTCCATTCCTTTTTGAGGTTGTAGGGGCTGTTGATTGGAGTACATTAAAACAAACCTGATCTCTCTAGGACATTCAGAAGCCAAGTTATAAGCCCACAAATGTGTAACTGGACTACTTCTTTAAATTGACACCAGATGCGTTGACTTTTGGGACATGGTTTGACCCCCTTAGGAAAGGCTATCATCATGAAACGTTCAGATCACTTACAACTCAATAGATTCTACCTTCCTGTAACGTTTCAGCCTGATTTGACCTTGTTTTCACAGAAATGAACCCAGAATGATGTGAAATTGTGCTTGGTGCAGCATAACTCTGGGTGCCATTTACAAACCTCAAGTGCTAATGACTCCATTCCTTTTTGTGGTTGTAGGGGTTGTTAATTGGAGTACACTAAAACAAAACTGATCTCTCTAGGACATTCAGAAGCCAAGTTATAAGCCCACAAATGTGTAACTGGACTACTTCTTTAAATTGACACCAGATCCGGTGACCTTTGGGACATGGTTTGACCCCCTTAGGAAAGTGCTATCATCATGAAACGTTCAGATCACTTACAACTCAATAGATTCTACCTTCCTGTAACGTTTCAGCCTGATTGGACCTTGTTTTCACACAAATGAACCCAGAATGATGTGAAATTGTGCTTCGTGCAACATAATTCTGGGTGCCATTTAAAAACCATAAGTGCTAATGACTCCATTCCTTTTTGGATTGTAGGGGCTGTTGATTGGAGTACACTAAAACAAACCTGATCTCTCTAGGACATTCAGAAGCCAAGTTATAAGCCCACAAAGGTGTAACTGGACTACTTCTTTAAATTGACACGAGATCCGGTGACCTTTGGGACATGGTTTGACCCCCTTAGGAAAGTGCTATCATCATGAAACGTTCAGATCACTTACAACTCAATAGATTCTACCTTCCTGTAACGTTTCAGCCTGATTGGACCTTGTTTTCACACAAATTAACCCAGAATGATGTGAAATTGTGCTTAGTGCAGCACAATTCTGGCTGCAATTTAAAACCATAAGTGCTAATGACTCCATTCCTTTTTGAGGTTGTAGGGGCTGTTGATTGGAGTACACTAAAACAAACCTGATCTCTCTAGGACATTCAGAAGCCAAGTTATAAGCCCACAAAGGTGTAACTGGACTACTTCTTTAAAGTGACACCAGGCCCGGTGACCTTTGGGACATGGTTTTACCCCCTATAGGAATGTGCGATCATCTTGAAACGTTCAGATCACTTACAACTCAATAGATTCTACCTTCTTGTAGCGTTTCAGCCTGATTGGACCTTGTTTTCACACAAATGGACCCAGAATGATGTGAAATTGTGCTTCGTGCAACATAATTCTGGGTGCCATTTACAATCCATAAGTGCTAATGACTCCATTCCTTTTTGAGGTTGTAGGGGCTGTTGATTGGAGTACATTAAAACAAACCTGATCTCTCTAGGACATTCAGAAGCCAAGTTATAAGCCCACAAATGTGTAACTGGACTACTTCTTTAAATTGACACCAGATGCGTTGACTTTTGGGACATGGTTTGACCCCCTTAGGAAAGTGCTATCATCATGAAACGTTCAGATCACTTACAACTCAATAGATTCTACCTTCCTGTAACGTTTCAGCCTGATTGGACCTTGTTTTCACACAAATGAACCCAGAATGATGTGAAATTGTGCTTGGTGCAGCATAACTCTGGGTGCCATTTACAAACCTCAAGTGCTAATGACTCCATTCCTTTTTGTGGTTGTAGGGGCTGTTGATTGGAGTATACTAAAACAAACCTGATCTCTCTAGGACATTCAGAAGCCAAGTTATAAGCCCACAAAGGTGTAACTGGACTACTTCTTTAAATTGACACGAGATTCGGTGACCTTTGGGAGATGGTTTGACCCCCTTAGGAAAGTGCTATCATCATGAAAGGTTCAGATCACTTACAACTCAATAGATTCTACCTTCATGTAACATTTCAGCCTGATTGGAGCTTGTTTTCACACAAATGAACCCAGAATGATGTGAAATTGTGCTTAGTGCAGCATAATTCTGGGTGCCATTTACAAACCATAAGTGCTAATGACTCCATTCCTTTTTGTGGTTGTAGGGGCTGTTGATTGGAGTACACTAAAACAAACCTGACCTCTCTAGGACATTCAGAAGCCAAGTTATAAGCCCACAAAGGTGTAACTGGACTACTTCTTTAAAGTGACACCAGGCCCGGTGACCTTTGGGACATGGTTTTACCCCCTATAGGAATGTGTGATCATCTTGAAACGTTCAGATCACTTACAACTCAATAGATTCTACCTTCCTGTAACGTTTCAGCCTGATTGGACCTTGTTTTCACACAAATGAACCCAGAATTATGTGAAATTGTGCTTTGTGCAAAATAATTCTGGGTGCCATTTAAAAACCATAAGTGCTAATGACTCCATTCCTTTTTGTGGTTGTAGGGGCTGTTGAATGGTGTACACTAAAACAAACCTGATCTCTCTAGGACATTCAGAAGCCAAGTTATAAGCCCACAAATGTTTAACTGGACTACTTCTTTAAATTGACACCAGATCCGGTGACCTTTGGGACATGGTTTGACCCCCTTAGGAAAGTGCTATCATCATGAAACGTTCAGATCACTTACAACTCAATAGATTCTACCTTCCTGTAACGTTTCAGCCTGATTGGACCTTGTTTTCACACAAATGGACCCAGAATTATGTGAAATTGTGCTTCGTGCAACATAATTCTGGGTGCCATTTACAAACCATAAGTGCTAATGACTCCATTCCTTTTTGTGGTTGTAGGGGCTGTTGATTGGAGTACACTAAAATAAACCTAACCTCTCTAGGACATTCAGAAGCCAAGTTATAAGCCCACAAAGGTGTAACTGGATTACTTCTTTAAAGTGACACCAGGCCCGGTGACCTTTGGGACATGGTTTTACCCCTTATATGAATGTGCGATCATCTTGAAACGTTCAGATCACTTACAACTCAATAGATTCTACCTTCTTGTAGCGTTTCAGCCTGATTGGACCTTGTTTTCACACAAATGGACCCAGAATGATGTGAAATTGTGCTTTGTGCAACATAATTCTGGGTGCCATTTAAAAACCATAAGTGCTAATGACTCCATTCCTTTTTGAGGTTGTAGGGGCTGTTGATTGGAGTACACTAAAACAAACCTGATCTCTCTAGGACATTCAGAAGCCAAGTTATAAGCCCTCAAAGGTGTAACTGGACTACTTCTTTAAAGTGACACCAGGCCCGGTGACCTTTGGGACATGGTTTGACCCCCTTAGGAAAGTGCTATCATCATGAAACGTTCAGATCACTTACAACTCAATAAATTCTACCTTCCTGTAACGTTTCAGCCTGATTGGACCTTGTTTTCACACAAATGAACCCAGAATGATGTGAAATTGTGCTTCGTGCAACATAATTCTGGGTGCCATTTAAAAACCATAAGTGCTAATGACTCCATTCCTTTTTGAGGTTGTAGGGGCTGTTGATTGGAGTACACTAAAACAAACCTGATCTCTCTAGGACATTCAGAAGCCAAGTTATAAGCCCTCAAAGGTGTAACTGGACTACTTCTTTAAAGTGACACCAGGCCCTGTGACCTTTGGGACATGGTTTGACCCCCTTAGGAAAGTGCTATCATCATGAAACGTTCAGATCACTTACAACTCAATAGATTCTACCTTCCTGTAACATTTCAGCCTGATTGTACCTTGTTTTCACACAAATGAACCCAGAATGATGTGAAATTGTGCTTCGTGCAACATAATTCTGGGTGCCATTTACAAACCGTAAGTGCTAATGACTCCATTCCTTTTTGTGGTTGTAGGGGCTGTTGGTTGGAGTACATTAAAACAAACCTGATCTCTCTAGGACATTCAGAAGCCAAGTTATAAGCCCACAAATGTGTAACTGGACTACTTGTTTAAATTGACACCAGATCCGGTGACCTTTGGGACATGGTTTGACCCCCTTAGGAAAGTGCTATCATCATGAAACGTTCAGATCACTTACAACTCAATAGATTCTACCTTCCTGTAACGTTTCAGCCTGATTGGACCTTGTTTTCACACAAATGAACCCAGAATGATGTGAAATTGTGCTTAGTGCAGCATAATTCTGGGTGCCATTTAAGAACCATAAGTGCTAATGACTCCATTCCTTTTTGAGGTTGTAGGGGATGTTGATTGGAGTACACTAAAACAAACCTGATCTCTCTAGGACATTCAGAAGCCAAGTTATAAGCCCACAAATGTGTAACTGGACTACTTCTTTAAATTGACACAAGATCCGGTGACCTTTGGGACATGGTTTGACCCGCTCAGGAAAGTGCTATCATCATGAAACGTTCAGATCACTTACAACTCAATAGATTCTACCTTCCTGTAATGTTTCAGCCTGATTGGACCTGGTTTTCACACAAATGAACCCAGAATGATGTGAAATTGTGCTTCGTGCAACATAATTCTGGGTGCCATTTACAAACCATAAGTGCTTATGACTCCATTCCTTTTTGTGGTTGTAGGGGCTGTTGATTGGAGTTCACTAAAACAAACCTAACCTCTCTAGGACATTCAGAAGCCAAGTTATAAGCCCACAAAGGTGTAACTGGACTACTTCTTTAAAGTGACACCAGATCCGGTGACCTTTGGGACATGGTTTGACCCCCTTAGGAAAGTGCTATCATCATGAAACGTTCAGATCACTTACAACTCAATAGATTCTACCTTCCTGTAACATTTCAGCCTGATTGTACCTTGTTTTCACACAAATGAACCCAGAATGATGTGAAATTGTGCTTCGTGCAACATAATTCTGGGTGCCATTTACAAACCGTAAGTGCTAATGACTCCATTCCTTTTTGTGGTTGTAGGGGCTGTTGGTTGGAGTACATTAAAACAAACCTGATCTCTCTAGGACATTCAGAAGCCAAGTTATAAGCCCACAAATGTGTAACTGGACTACTTCTTTAAATTGACACCAGATCCGGTGACCTTTGGGACATGGTTTGACCCGCTCAGGAAAGTGCTATCATCATGAAACGTTCAGATCACTTACAACTCAATAGATTCTACCTTCCTGTAATGTTTCAGCCTGATTGGACCTTGTTTTCACACAAATGAACCCAGAATGATGTGAAATTGTGCTTCGTGCAACATAATTCTGGGTGCCATTTACAAACCATAAGTGCTTATGACTCCATTCCTTTTTGTGGTTGTAGGGGCTGTTGATTGGAGTTCACTAAAACAAACCTAACCTCTCTAGGACATTCAGAAGCCAAGTTATAAGCCCACAAAGGTGTAACTGGACTACTTCTTTAAAGTGACACCAGATCCGGTGACCTTTGGGACATGGTTTGACCCCCTTAGGAAAGTGCTATCATCATGAAACGTTCAGATCACTTACAACTCAATAGATTCTACCT
Source organism: Nothobranchius furzeri (assembly GCF_043380555.1). Classification (NCBI taxonomy): domain Eukaryota; kingdom Metazoa; phylum Chordata; class Actinopteri; order Cyprinodontiformes; family Nothobranchiidae; genus Nothobranchius; species Nothobranchius furzeri. The sequence continues at coordinate 176,399 of NW_027223038.1, forward strand.
TCCTGTAACATTTCAGCCTGATTGGACCTTGTTTTGACACAATTGAACCCAGAATGATGTGAAATTGTGCTTAGTGCAGCATAATTCTGGGTGCCATTTACAAACCTTAAGTGCTAATGACTCCATTCCTTTTTGTGGTTGTAGGGGCTGTTGATTGGAGTACACTAAAACAAACCTGATCTCTCTAGGACATTCAGAAGCCAAGTTATATGCCCACAAATGTGTAACTGGACTACTTCTTTAAATTGACACCAGATCCGGTGACGGTTGGGACATGGTTTGACCCCCTTAGGAAAGTGCTATAATCATGAAACGTTCAGATCACTTACAACTAAATAGATTCTACCTTCCTTTAACGTTTCAGCCTGATTGGACCTTGTTTTCACACAAATGAACCCAGAATTATGTGAAATTGTGCTTCGTGCAACATAATTCTGGGTGCCATTTAAAAAACATAAGTGCTAATGACTCCATTCCTTTTTGTGGTTGTAGGGGCTGTTGATTGGAGTATACTAAAACAAACCTGATCTCTCTAGGACATTCGGAAGCCAAGTTATAAGCCCACAAAGGTGTAACTGGACTACTTCTTTAAATTGACACCAGATCCGGTGACCTTTGGGACATGGTTTGACCCCCTTAGGAAAGTGCTATCATCATGAAACGTTCAGATCACTTACAACTCAATAGATTCTACCTTCCTGTAACATTTCAGCCTGATTGGACCTTGTTTTCACACAAATGAACCCAGAATGATGTGAAATTGTGCTTCGTGCAACATAATTCTGGGTGCCATTTAAAAACCATAAGTGCTAATGACTCCATTCCTTTTTGAGGTTGTAGGGGCTGTTGATTGGAGTACACTAAAACAAACCTGATCTCTCTAGGACATTCAGAAGCCAAGTTATAAGCCCTCAAAGGTGTAACTGGACTTCTTTAAATTGACACCAGGCCCGGTGACCTTTGGGACATGGTTTGACCCCCTTATGAAAGTGCTATCATCATGAAACGTTTAGATCACTTACAACTCAATAGATTCTACCTTCCTGTAACATTTCAGCCTGATTGGACCTTGTTTTCACACAAATGAACCCAGAATGATGTGAAATTGTGCTTAGTGCAGCATAATTCTGGGTGCCATTTACAAACCATAAGTGCTAATGACTCCATTCCTTTTTGTGGTTGTAGGGGCTGTTGATTGGAGTACACTAAAACAAACCCGACCTCTCTAGGACATTCAGAAGCCAAGTTATAAGCCCACAAAGGTGTAACTGGACTACTTCTTTAAAGTGACACCAGGCCCGGTGACCTTTGGGACATGGTTTTACCCCCTATAGGAATGTGCGATGATCTTGAAACGTTCAGATCACTTACAACTCAATAGATCCTACCTTCTTGTAGCGTTTCAGCCTGATTGGACCTTGTTTTCACACAAATGGACCCAAAATGATGTGAAATTGTGCTTCGTGCAACATAATTCTGGGTGCCATTTACAAACCATAAGTGCTAATGACTCCATTCCTTTTTGTGGTTGTAGGGGCTGTTGATTGGAGTACACTAAAACAAACCTGGTCTCTCTAGGACATTCAGAAGCCAAGTTATAAGCCCACAAATGTGTAACTGGACTACTTCTTTAAATTGACACCAGATCCGGTGACCTTTGGGACATGGTTTGACCCCCTTAGGAAAGTGCTATCATCATGAAACGTTCAGATCACTTACAACTCAATAGCTTCTACCTTCCTGTAGCGTTTCAGCCTGATTGGACCTTGTTTTCACACAAATGGACCCAGAATTATGTGAAATTGTGCTTCGTGCAACATAACTCTGGGTGCCATTTACAAACCATAAGTGCTAATGACTCCATTCCTTTTTGTGGTTGTAGGGGCTGTTGACTGGAGAACACTAAAACAAACCTAACCTCTCTAGGACATTCAGAAGCCAAGTTATAAGCCCACAAAGGTGTAACTGGACTACTTCTTTAAAGTGACACCAGGCCCGGTGACCTTTGGGACATGGTTTGACCCCCTATAGGAATGTGTGATCATCTTGAAACGTTCAGATCACTTACAACTCAATAGATTCTACCTTCCTGTAACGTTTCAGCCTGATTGGACCTTGTTTTCACACAAATGAACCCAGAATGATGTGAAATTGTGCTTCGTGCAACATAATTCTGCGTGCCATTTAAAAACCATAAGTGCTAATGACTCCATTCCTTTTTGAGGTTGTAGGGGCTGTTGATTGGAGTACAGTAAAACAAACCTGATCTCTCTAGGACATTCAGAAGCCAAGTTATAAGCCCTCAAAGGTGTAACTGGACTACTTTAAAGCGACATCAGGCCCGGTGACCTTTGGGACATGGTTTGACCCCCTTATGAAAGTGCTATCATCATGAAACGTTCAGATCACTTACAACTCAATAGATTCTACCTTCCTGTAACATTTCAGCCTGATTGGACCTTGTTTTCACACAAATGAACCCAGAATGATGTGAAATTGTGCTTAGTGCAGCATAATTCTGGGTGCCATTTACAAACCATAAGTGCTAATGACTCCATTCCTTTTTGTGGTTGTAGGGGCTGTTGATTGGAGTACACTAAAACAAACCTGACCTCTCTAGGACATTCAGAAGCCAAGTTATAAGCCCACAAGGTGTAACTGGACTACTTCTTTAAAGTGACACCAGGCCCGGTGACCTTTGGGACATGGTTTTACCCCCTATAGGAATGTGCGATCATCTTGAAACGTTCAGATCCCTTACAACTCAATAGATCCTACCTTCTTGTAGCGTTTCAGCCTGATTGGACCTTGTTTTCACACAAATGGACCCAGAATGATGTGAAATTGTGCTTCGTGCAACATAATTCTGGGTGCCATTTAAAAACCATAAGTGCTAATGACTCCATTCCTTTTTGTGGTTGTAGGGGCTGTTGATTGGAGTACACTAAAACAAACCTGATCTCTCTATTACATTCAGAAGCCAAGTTATAAGCCCACAAATGTGTAACTGGACTACTTCTTTAAATTGACACCAGATCCGGTGACCTTTGGGACATGGTTTGACCCCCTTAGGAAAGTGCTATCATCATGAAACGTTCAGATCACTTACAACTCAATAGCTTCTACCTTCCTGTAGCGTTTCAGCCTGATTGGACCTTGTTTTCACACAATTGAACCCAGAATGATGTGAAATTGTGCTTAGTGCAGCATAATTCTGGGTGCCATTTACAAACCTTAAGTGCTAATGACTCCATTCCTTTTTGTGGTTGTAGGGGCTGTTGAATGGTGTACACTAAAACAAACCTGATCTCTCTAGGACATTCAGAAGCCAAGTTATAAGCCCACAAATGTTTAACTGGACTACTTCTTTAAATTGACACCAGATCCGGTGACCTTTGGGACATGGTTTGACCCCCTTAGGAAAGTGCTATCATCATGAAACGTTCAGATCACTTACAACTCAATAGATTCTACCTTCCTGTAACGTTTCAGCCTGATTGGACCTTGTTTTCACACAAATGGACCCAGAATTATGTGAAATTGTGCTTCGTGCAACATAATTCTGGGTGCCATTTACAAACCATAAGTGCTAATGACTCCATTCCTTTTTGTGGTTGTAGGGGCTGTTGTTTGGAGTACACTAAAATAAACCTAACCTCTCTAGGACATTCAGAAGCCAAGTTATAAGCCCACAAAGGTGTAACTGGATTACTTCTTTAAAGTGACACCAGGCCCGGTGACCTTTGGGACATGGTTTTACCCCTTATAGGAATGTGTGATCATCTTGAAACGTTCAGATCACTTACAACTCAATAGATTCTACCTTCTTGTAGCGTTTCAGCCTGATTGGACCTTGTTTTCACACAAATGAACCCAGAATGATGTGAAATTGTGCTTCGTGCAACATAATTCTGGGTGCCATTTAAAAACCATAAGTGCTAATGACTCCATTCCTTTTTGAGGTTGTAGGGGCTGTTGATTGGAGTACACTAAAACAAACCTGATCTCTCTAGGACATTCAGAAGCCAAGTTATAAGCCCTCAAAGGTGTAACTGGACTACTTCTTTAAAGTGACACCATGCCCTGTGACCTTTGGGACATGGTTTGACCCCTTTAGGAAAGTGCTATCATCATGAAACGTTCAGATCACTTACAACTCAATAGATTCTACCTTCCTGTAACATTTCAGCCTGATTGTACCTTGTTTTCACACAAATGAACCCAGAATGATGTGAAATTGTGCTTCGTGCAACATAATTCTGGGTGCCATTTACAAACCGTAAGTGCTAATGACTCCATTCCTTTTTGTGGTTGTAGGGGCTGTTGGTTGGAGTACATTAAAACAAACCTGATCTCTCTAGGACATTCAGAAGCCAAGTTATAAGCCCACAAATGTGTAACTGGACTACTTCTTTAAATTGACACCAGATCCGGTGACCTTTGGGACATGGTTTGACCCCCTTAGGAAAGTGCTATCATCATGAAACGTTCAGATCACTTACTACTCAGTAGATTCTACCTTCCTGTAACGTTTCAGCCTGATTGGACCTTGTTTTCACACAAATGAACCCAGAATGATGTGAAATTGTGCTTAGTGCAGCATAATTCTGGGTGCCATTTAAGAACCATAAGTGCTAATGACTCCATTCCTTTTTGAGGTTGTAGGGGATGTTGATTGGAGTACACTAAAACAAACCTGATCTCTCTAGGACATTCAGAAGCCAAGTTATAAGCCCACAAATGTGTAACTGGACTACTTCTTTAAATTGACACCAGGCCCGGTGACCTTTGGGACATGGTTTGACCCGCTCAGGAAAGTGCTATCATCATGAAACGTTCAGATCACTTACAACTCAATAGATTCTACCTTCCTGTAATGTTTCAGCCTGATTGGACCTGGTTTTCACACAAATGAACCCAGAATGATGTGAAATTGTGCTTCGTGCAACATAATTCTGGGTGCCATTTACAAACCATAAGTGCTTATGACTCCATTCCTTTTTGTGGTTGTAGGGGCTGTTGATTGGAGTTCACTAAAACAAACCTAACCTCTCTAGGACATTCAGAAGCCAAGTTATAAGCCCACAAAGGTGTAACTGGACTACTTCTTTAAAGTGACACCAGATCCGGTGACCTTTGGGACATGGTTTGACCCCCTTAGGAAAGTGCTATCATCATGAAACGTTCAGATCACTTACAACTCAATAGATTCTACCTTCCTGTAACATTTCAGCCTGATTGTACCTTGTTTTCACACAAATGAACCCAGAATGATGTGAAATTGTGCTTCGTGCAACATAATTCTGGGTGCCATTTACAAACCGTAAGTGCTAATGACTCCATTCCTTTTTGTGGTTGTAGGGGCTGTTGGTTGGAGTACATTAAAACAAACCTGATCTCTCTAGGACATTCAGAAGCCAAGTTATAAGCCCACAAATGTGTAACTGGACTACTACTTTAAATTGACACCAGATCCGGTGACCTTTGGGACATGGTTTGACCCCCTTAGGAAAGTGCTATCATCAAGAAACGTTCAGATCACTTACAACTCAATAGATTCTACCTTCCTGTAACGTTTCAGCCTGATTGGACCTTGTTTTCACACAAATGAACCCAGAATGATGTGAAATTGTGCTTAGTGCAGCATAATTCTGGGTGCCATTTAAGAACCATAAGTGCTAATGACTCCATTCCTTTTTGAGGTTGTAGGGGATGTTGATTGGAGTACACTAAAACAAACCTGATCTCTCTAGGACATTCAGAAGCCAAGTTATAAGCCCACAAATGTGTAACTGGACTACTTCTTTAAATTGACACCAGATCCGGTGACCTTTGGGACATGGTTTGACCCGCTCAGGAAAGTGCTATCATCATGAAACGTTCAGATCACTTACAACTCAATAGATTCTACCTTCCTGTAATGTTTCAGCCTGATTGGACCTTGTTTTCACACAAATGAACCCAGAATGATGTGAAATTGTGCTTCGTGCAACATAATTCTGGGTGCCATTTACAAACCATAAGTGTTTATGACTCCATTCCTTTTTGTGGTTGTAGGGGCTGTTGATTGGAGTTCACTAAAACAAAGCTAACCTCTCTAGGACATTCAGAAGCCAAGTTATAAGCCCACAAAGGTGTAACTGGACTACTTCTTTAAAGTGACACCAGATCCGGTGACCTTTGGGACATGGTTTGACCCCCTTAGGAAAGTGCTATCATCATGAAACGTTCAGATCACTTACAACTCAATAGATTCTACCTTCCTGTAACGTTTCAGCCTGATTGGACCTTGTTTTCACACAAATGGACCCAGAATTATGTGAAATTGTGCTTCGTGCAACATAATTCTGGGTGCCATTTACAAACCATAAGTGCTAATGACTCCATTCCTTTTTGTGGTTGTAGGGGCTGTTGTTTGGAGTACACTAAAATAAACCTAACCTCTCTAGGACATTCAGAAGCCAAGTTATAAGCCCACAAAGGTGTAACTGGATTACTTCTTTAAAGTGACACCAGGCCCGGTGACCTTTGGGACATGGTTTTACCCCTTATAGGAATGTGCGATCATCTTGAAACGTTCAGATCACTTACAACTCAATAGATTCTACCTTCTTGTAGCGTTTCAGCCTGATTGGACCTTGTTTTCACACAAATGAACCCAGAATGATGTGAAATTGTGCTTCGTGCAACATAATTCTGGGTGCCATTTAAAAACCATAAGTGCTAATGACTCCATTCCTTTTTGAGGTTGTAGGGGCTGTTGATTGGAGTACACTAAAACAAACCTGATCTCTCTAGGACATTCAGAAGCCAAGTTATAAGCCCTCAAAGGTGTAACTGGACTACTTCTTTAAAGTGACACCATGCCCTGTGACCTTTGGGACATGGTTTGACCCCCTTAGGAAAGTGCTATCATCATGAAACGTTCAGATCACTTACAACTCAATAGATTCTACCTTCCTGTAACATTTCAGCCTGATTGTACCTTGTTTTCACACAAATGAACCCAGAATGATGTGAAATTGTGCTTCGTGCAACATAATTCTGGGTGCCATTTACAAACCGTAAGTGCTAATGACTCCATTCCTTTTTGTGGTTGTAGGGGCTGTTGGTTGGAGTACATTAAAACAAACCTGATCTCTCTAGGACATTCAGAAGCCAAGTTATAAGCCCACAAATGTGTAACTGGACTACTTCTTTAAATTGACACCAGATCCGGTGACCTTTGGGACATGGTTTGACCCCCTTAGGAAAGTGCTATCATCATGAAACGTTCAGATCACTTACTACTCAATAGATTCTACCTTCCTGTAACGTTTCAGCCTGATTGGACCTTGTTTTCACACAAATGAACCCAGAATGATGTGAAATTGTGCTTAGTGCAGCATAATTCTGGGTGCCATTTAAGAACCATAAGTGCTAATGACTCCATTCCTTTTTGAGGTTGTAGGGGATGTTGATTGGAGTACACTAAAACAAACCTGATCTCTCTAGGACATTCAGAAGCCAAGTTATAAGCCCACAAATGTGTAACTGGACTACTTCTTTAAATTGACACCAGGCCCGGTGACCTTTGGGACATGGTTTGACCCGCTCAGGAAAGTGCTATCATCATGAAACGTTCAGATCACTTACAACTCAATAGATTCTACCTTCCTGTAATGTTTCAGCCTGATTGGACCTGGTTTTCACACAAATGAACCCAGAATGATGTGAAATTGTGCTTCGTGCAACATAATTCTGGGTGCCATTTACAAACCATAAGTGCTTATGACTCCATTCCTTTTTGTGGTTGTAGGGGCTGTTGATTGGAGTTCACTAAAACAAACCTAACCTCTCTAGGACATTCAGAAGCCAAGTTATAAGCCCACAAAGGTGTAACTGGACTACTTCTTTAAAGTGACACCAGATCCGGTGACCTTTGGGACATGGTTTGACCCCCTTAGGAAAGTGCTATCATCATGAAACGTTCAGATCACTTACAACTCAATAGATTCTACCTTCCTGTAACATTTCAGCCTGATTGTACCTTGTTTTCACACAAATGAACCCAGAATGATGTGAAATTGTGCTTCGTGCATTATAATTCTGGGTGCCATTTACAAACCGTAAGTGCTAATGACTCCATTCCTTTTTGTGGTTGTAGGGGCTGTTGGTTGGAGTACATTAAAACAAACCTGATCTCTCTAGGACATTCAGAAGCCAAGTTATAAGCCCACAAATGTGTAACTGGACTACTACTTTAAATTGACACCAGATCCGGTGACCTTTGGGACATGGTTTGACCCCCTTAGGAAAGTGCTATCATCATGAAACGTTCAGATCACTTACAACTCAATAGATTCTACCTTCCTGTAACGTTTCAGCCTGATTGGACCTTGTTTTCACACAAATGAACCCAGAATGATGTGAAATTGTGCTTAGTGCAGCATAATTCTGGGTGCCATTTAAGAACCATAAGTGCTAATGACTCCATTCCTTTTTGAGGTTGTAGGGGATGTTGATTGGAGTACACTAAAACAAACCTGATCTCTCTAGGACATTCAGAAGCCAAGTTATAAGCCCACAAATGTGTAACTGGACTACTTCTTTAAATTGACACCAGATCCGGTGACCTTTGGGACATGGTTTGACCCGCTCAGGAAAGTGCTATCATCATGAAACGTTCAGATCACTTACAACTCAATAGATTCTACCTTCCTGTAATGTTTCAGCCTGATTGGACCTTGTTTTCACACAAATGAACCCAGAATGATGTGAAATTGTGCTTCGTGCAACATAATTCTGGGTGCCATTTACAAACCATAAGTGTTTATGACTCCATTCCTTTTTGTGGTTGTAGGGGCTGTTGATTGGAGTACACTAAAACAAACCTGATCTCTCTAGGACATTCAGAAGCCAAGTTATAAGCCCACAAATGTGTAACTGGACTACTTCTTTAAATTGACACCAGATCCGGTGACCGTTGGGACATGGTTTGACCCCCTTAGGAAAGTGCTATAATCATGAAACGTTCAGATCACTTACAACTAAATAGATTCTACCTTCCTTTAACGTTTCAGCCTGATTGGACCTTGTTTTCACACAAATGAACCCAGAATTATGTGAAATTGTGCTTCGTGCAACATAATTCTGGGTGCCATTTAAAAACCATAAGTGCTAATGACTCCATTCCTTTTGTGGTTGTAGGGGCTGTTGATTGGAGTATACTAAAACAAACCTGATCTCTCTAGGACATTCGGAAGCCAAGTTATAAGCCCACAAAGGTGTAACTGGACTACTTCTTTAAATTGACACCAGATCCGGTGACGTTTGGGACATGGTTTGACCCCCTTAGGAAAGTGCTATCATCATGAAACGTTCAGATCACTTACAACTCAATAGATTCTACCTTCCTGTAACATTTCAGCCTGATTGGACCTTGTTTTCACACAAATGAACCCAGAATGATGTGAAATTGTGCTTCGTGCAACATAATTCTGGGTGCCATTTAAAAACCATAAGTGCTAATGACTCCATTCCTTTTTGAGGTTGTAGGGGCTGTTGATTGGAGTACACTAAAACAAACCTGATCTCTCTAGGACATTCAGAAGCCAAGTTATAAGCCCTCAAAGGTGTAACTGGACTACTTTAAAGCGACACCAGGCCCGGTGACCTTTGGGACATGGTTTGACCCCCTTATGAAAGTGCTATCATCATGAAACGTTCAGATCACTTACAACTCAATAGCTTCTACCTTCCTGTAGCGTTTCAGCCTGATTGGACCTTGTTTTCACACAATTGAACCCAGAATGATGTGAAATTGTGCTTAGTGCAGTATAATTCTGGGTGCCATTTACAAACCTTAAGTGCTAATGACTCCATTCCTTTTTGTGGTTGTAGGGGCTGTTGATTGGAGTACACTAAAACAAACCTGATCTCTCTAGGACATTCAGAAGCCAAGTTATAAGCCCACTAAGGTGTAACTGGACTACTTCTTTAAATTGACACGAGATTCGGTGACCTTTGGGAGATGGTTTGACCCCCTTAGGAAAGTGCTATCATCATGAAAGGTTCAGATCACTTACAACTCAATAGATTCTACCTTCATGTAACATTTCAGCCTGATTGGAGCTTGTTTTCACACAAATGAACCCAGAATGATGTGAAATTGTGCTTAGTGCAGCATAATTCTGGGTGCCATTTACAAACCTTAAGTGCTAATGACTCCATTCCTTTTTGTGGTTGTAGGGGCTGTTGATTGGAGTACACTAAAACAAACCTGATCTCTCTAGGACATTCAGAAGCCAAGTTATAAGCCCACAAAGGTGTAACTGGACTACTTCTTTAAAGTGACACCAGGCCCGGTGACCTTTGGGACATGGTTTTACCCCCTATAGGAATGTGTGATCATCTTGAAACGTTCAGATCACTTACAACTCAATAGATTCTACCTTCCTGTAACGTTTCAGCCTGATTGGACCTTGTTTTCACACAAATGAACCCAGAATTATGTGAAATTGTGCTTTGTGCAAAATAATTCTGGGTGCCATTTAAAAACCATAAGTGCTAATGACTCCATTCCTTTTTGTGGTTGTAGGGGCTGTTGAATGGTGTACACTAAAACAAACCTGATCTCTCTAGGACATTCAGAAGCCAAGTTATAAGCCCACAAATGTTTAACTGGACTACTTCTTTAAATTGACACCAGATCCGGTGACCTTTGGGACATGGTTTGACCCCCTTAGGAAAGTGCTATCATCATGAAACGTTCAGATCACTTACAACTCAATAGATTCTACCTTCCTGTAACGTTTCAGCCTGATTGGACCTTGTTTTCACACAAATGGACCCAGAATTATGTGAAATTGTGCTTCGTGCAACATAATTCTGGGTGCCATTTACAAACCATAAGTGCTAATGACTCCATTCCTTTTTGTGGTTGTAGGGGCTGTTGATTGGAGTACACTAAAATAAACCTAACCTCTCTAGGACATTCAGAAGCCAAGTTATAAGCCCACAAAGGTGTAACTGGATTACTTCTTTAAAGTGACACCAGGCCCGGTGACCTTTGGGACATGGTTTTACCCCTTATAGGAATGTGCGATCATCTTGAAACGTTCAGATCACTTACAACTCAATAGATTCTACCTTCTTGTAGCGTTTCAGCCTGATTGGACCTTGTTTTCACACAAATGGACCCAGAATGATGTGAAATTGTGCTTCGTGCAACATAATTCTGGGTGCCATTTAAAAACCATAAGTGCTAATGACATCATTCCTTTTTGAGGTTGTAGGGGCTGTTGATTGGAGTACACTAAAACAAACCTGATCTCTCTAGGACATTCAGAAGCCAAGTTATAAGCCCTCAAAGGTGTAACTGGACTACTTCTTTAAAGTGACACCAGGCCCGGTGACCTTTGGGACATGGTTTGACCCCCTTAGGAAAGTGCTATCATCATGAAACGTTCAGATCACTTACAACTCAATAAATTCTACCTTCCTGTAACGTTTCAGCCTGATTGGACCTTGTTTTCACACAAATGAACCCAGAATGATGTGAAATTGTGCTTCGTGCAACATAATTCTGGGTGCCATTTAAAAACCATAAGTGCTAATGACTCCATTCCTTTTTGAGGTTGTAGGGGCTGTTGATTGGAGTACACTAAAACAAACCTGATCTCTCTAGGACATTCAGAAGCCAAGTTATAAGCCCTCAAAGGTGTAACTGGACTACTTCTTTAAAGTGACACCAGGCCCTGTGACCTTTGGGACATGGTTTGACCCCCTTAGGAAAGTGCTATCATCATGAAACGTTCAGATCACTTACAACTCAATAGATTCTACCTTCCTGTAACATTTCAGCCTGATTGTACCTTGTTTTCACACAAATGAACCCAGAATGATGTGAAATTGTGCTTCGTGCAACATAATTCTGGGTGCCATTTACAAACCGTAAGTGCTAATGACTCCATTCCTATTTGTGGTTGTAGGGGCTGTTGGTTGGAGTACATTAAAACAAACCTGATCTCTCTAGGACATTCAGAAGCCAAGTTATAAGCCCACAAATGTGTAACTGGACTACGTCTTTAAATTGACACCAGATCCGGTGACCTTTGGGACATGGTTTGACCCCCTTAGGAAAGTGCTATCATCATGAAACGTTCAGATCACTTACAACTCAATAGATTCTACCTTCCTGTAACGTTTCAGCCTGATTGGACCTTGTTTTCACACAAATGAACCCAGAATGATGTGAAATTGTGCTTAGTGCAGCATAATTCTGGGTGCCATTTAAGAACCATAAGTGCTAATGACTCCATTCCTTTTTGAGGTTGTAGGGGATGTTGATTGGAGTACACTAAAACAAACCTGATCTCTCTAGGACATTCAGAAGCCAAGTTATAAGCCCACAAATGTGTAACTGGACTACTTCTTTAAATTGACACCAGATCCGGTGACCTTTGGACATGGTTTGACCCGCTCAGGAAAGTGCTATCATCATGAAACGTTCAGATCACTTACAACTCAATAGATTCTACCTTCCTGTAATGTTTCAGCCTGACTGGACCTTGTTTTCACACAAATGAACCCAGAATGATGTGAAATTGTGCTTCGTGCAACATAATTCTGGGTGCCATTTACAAACCATAAGTGCTTATGACTCCATTCCTTTTTGTGGTTGTAGGGGCTGTTGATTGGAGTTCACTAAAACAAACCTAACCTCTCTAGGACATTCGGAAGCCAAGTTATAAGCCCACAAAGGTGTAACTGGACTACTTCTTTAAATTGACACCAGATCCGGTGACCTTTGGGACATGGTTTGACCCCCTTAGGAAAGTGCTATCATCATGAAACGTTCAGATCACTTACAACTCAATAGATTCTACCTTCCTGTAACATTTCAGCCTGATTGGACCTTGTTTTCACACAAATGAACCCAGAATGATGTGAAATTGTGCTTCGTGCAACATAATTCTGGGTGCCATTTAAAAACCGTAAGTGCTAATGACTCCATTCCTTTTTGAGGTTGTAGGGGCTGTTGATTGGAGTACACTAAAACAAACCTGATCTCTCTAGGACATTCAGAAGCCAAGTTATAAGCCCTCAAAGGTGTAACTGGACTACTTTAAAGCGACACCAGGCCCGGTGACCTTTGGGACATGGTTTGACCCCCTTATGAAAGTGCTATCATCATGAAACGTTCAGATCACTTACAACTCAATAGATTCTACCTTCCTGTAACATTTCAGCCTGATTGGACCTTGTTTTCACACGAATGGACCCAGAATGATGTGAAATTGTGCTTCGTGCAACATAATTCTGGGTGCCATTTACAAACCTCAAGTGCTAATGACTCCATTCCTTTTTTTGGTTGTAGGGGCTGTTGATTGGAGTACACTAAAACAAACCTGATCTCTCTAGGACATTCAGAAGCCAAGTTATAAGCCCACAAATGTGTAACTGGACTACTTCTTTAAATTGACACCAGATCCGGTGACCTTTGGGACATGGTTTGACCCCCTTAGGAAAGTGCTATCATCATGAAACGTTCAGATCACTTACAACTCAATAGCTTCTACCTTCGTGTAGCGTTTCAGCCTGATTGGACCTTGTTTTCACACAATTGAACCCAGAATGATGTGAAATTGTGCTTAGTGCAGCATAATTCTGGGTGCCATTTACAAACCTTAAGTGCTAATGACTCCATTCCTTTTTGTGGTTGTAGGGGCTGTTGATTGGAGTACACTAAAACAAACCTGATCTCTCTAGGACATTCAGAAGCCAAGTTATAAGCCCACAAAGGTGTAACTGGACTACTTCTTTAAATTGACACGAGATTCGGTGACCTTTGGGAGATGGTTTGACCCCCTTAGGAAAGTGCTATCATCATGAAAGGTTCAGATCACTTACAACTCAATAGATTCTACCTTCATGTAACATTTCAGCCTGATTGGAGCTTGTTTTCACACAAATGAACCCAGAATGATGTGAAATTGTGCTTAGTGCAGCATAATTCTGGGTGCCATTTACAAACCATAAGTGCTAATGACTCCATTCCTTTTTGTGGTTGTAGGGGCTGTTGATTGGAGTACACTAAAACAAACCTGACCTCTCTAGGACATTCAGAAGCCAAGTTATAAGCCCACAAAGGTGTAACTGGACTACTTCTTTAAAGTGACACCAGGCCCGGTGACCTTTGGGACATGGTTTTACCCCCTATAGGAATGTGTGATCATCTTGAAACGTTCAGATCACTTACAACTCAATAGATTCTACCTTCCTGTAACGTTTCAGCCTGATTGGACCTTGTTTTCACACAAATGAAGCCAGAATTATGTGAAATTGTGCTTTGTGCAAAATAATTCTGGGTGCCATTTAAAAACCATAAGTGCTAATGACTCCATTCCTTTTTGTGGTTGTAGGGGCTGTTGAATGGTGTACACTAAAACAAACCTGATCTCTCTAGGACATTCAGAAGCCAAGTTATAAGCCCACAAATGTTTAACTGGACTACTTCTTTAAATTGACACCAGATCCGGTGACCTTTGGGACATGGTTTGACCCCCTTAGGAAAGTGCTATCATCATGAAACGTTCAGATCACTTACAACTCAATAGATTCTACCTTCCTGTAACGTTTCAGCCTGATTGGACCTTGTTTTCACACAAATAGACCCAGAATTATGTGAAATTGTGCTTCGTGCAACATAATTCTGGGTGCCATTTACAAACCATAAGTGCTAATGACTCCATTCCTTTTTGTGGTTGTAGGGGCTGTTGATTGGAGTACACTAAAATAAACCTAACCTCTCTAGGACATTCAGAAGCCAAGTTATAAGCCCACAAAGGTGTAACTGGATTACTTCTTTAAAGTGACACCAGGCCCGGTGACCTTTGGGACATGGTTTTACCCCTTATAGGAATGTGCGATCATCTTGAAACGTTCAGATCACTTACAACTCAATAGATTCTACCTTCTTGTAGCGTTTCAGCCTGATTGGACCTTGTTTTCACACAAATGGACCCAGAATGATGTGAAATTGTGCTTCGTGCAACATAATTCTGGGTGCCATTTAAAAACCATAAGTGCTAATGACTCCATTCCTTTTTGAGGTTGTAGGGGCTGTTGATTGGAGTACACTAAAACAAACCTGATCTCTCTAGGACATTCAGAAGCCAAGTTATAAGCCCTCAAAGGTGTAACTGGACTACTTCTTTAAAGTGACACCAGGCCCGGTGACCTTTGGGACATGGTTTGACCCGCTCAGGAAAGTGCTATCATCATGAAACGTTCAGATCACTTACAACTCAATAGATTCTACCTTCCTGTAATGTTTCAGCCTGATTGGACCTTGTTTTCACACAAATGAACCCAGAATGATGTGAAATTGTGCTTCGTGCAACATAATTCTGGGTGCCATTTACAAACCATAAGTGCTTATGACTCCATTCCTTTTTGTGGTTGTAGGGGCTGTTGATTGGAGTTCACTAAAACAAACCTAACCTCTCTAGGACATTCGGAAGCCAAGTTATAAGCCCACAAAGGTGTAACTGGACTACTTCTTTAAATTGACACCAGATCCGGTGACCTTTGGGACATGGTTTGACCCCCTTAGGAAAGTGCTATCATCATGAAACGTTCAGATCACTTACAACTCAATAGATTCTACCTTCCTGTAACATTTCAGCCTGATTGGACCTTGTTTTCACACAAATGAACCCAGAATGATGTGAAATTGTGCTTCGTGCAACATAATTCTGGGTGCCATTTAAAAACCATAAGTGCTAATGACTCCATTCCTTTTTGAGGTTGTAGGGGCTGTTGATTGGAGTACACTAAAACAAACCTGATCTCTCTAGGACATTCAGAAGCCAAATTATAAGCCCTCAAAGGTGTAACTGGACTACTTTAAAGCGACACCAGGCCCGGTGACCTTTGGGACATGGTTTGACCCCCTTATGAAAGTGCTATCATCATGAAACGTTCAGATCACTTACAACTCAATAGATTCTACCTTCCTGTAACGTTTCAGCCTGATTGGACCTTGTTTTCACACAAATGGACCCAGAATTATGTGAAATTGTGCTTCGTGCAACATAATTCTGGGTGCCATTTACAAACCATAAGTGCTAATGACTCCATTCCTTTTTGTGGTTGTAGGGGCTGTTGATTGGAGTACACTAAAATAAACCTAACCTCTCTAGGACATTCAGAAGCCAAGTTATAAGCCCACAAAGGTGTAACTGGATTACTTCTTTAAAGTGACACCAGGCCCGGTGACCTTTGGGACATGGTTTTACCCCTTATAGGAATGTGCGATCATCTTGAAACGTTCAGATCACTTACAACTCAATAGATTCTACCTTCTTGTAGCGTTTCAGCCTGATTGGACCTTGTTTTCACACAAATGGACCCAGAATGATGTGAAATTGTGCTTCGTGCAACATAATTCTGGGTGCCATTTAAAAACCATAAGTGCTAATGACTCCATTCCTTTTTGAGGTTGTAGGGGCTGTTGATTGGAGTACACTAAAACAAACCTGATCTCTCTAGGACATTCAGAAGCCAAATTATAAGCCCTCAAAGGTGTAACTGGACTACTTTAAAGCGACACCAGGCCCGGTGACCTTTGGGACATGGTTTGACCCCCTTATGAAAGTGCTATCATCATGAAACGTTCAGATCACTTACAACTCAATAGATTCTACCTTCCTGTAACATTTCAGCCTGATTGGACCTTGTTTTCACACAAATGGACCCAGAATGATGTGAAATTGTGCTTCGTGCAACATAATTCTGGGTGCCATTTACAAACCTTAAGTGCTAATGACTCCATTCCTTTTTGTGGTTGTAGGGGCTGTTGATTGGAGTACACTAAAACAAACCTGATCTCTCTAGGACATTCAGAAGCCAAGTTATAAGCCCACAAATGTGTAACTGGACTACTTCTTTAAATTGACACCAGATCCGGTGACCTTTGGGACATGGTTTGACCCCCTTAGGAAAGTGCTATCATCATGAAACGTTCAGATCACTTACAACTCAATAGCTTCTACCTTCGTGTAGCGTTTCAGCCTGATTGGACCTTGTTTTCACACAATTGAACCCAGAATGATGTGAAATTGTGCTTAGTGCAGCATAATTCTGGGTGCCATTTACAAACCTTAAGTGCTAATGACTCCATTCCTTTTTGTGGTTGTAGGGGCTGTTGATTGGAGTACACTAAAACAAACCTGATCTCTCTAGGACA
This sequence comes from Nothobranchius furzeri, assembly GCF_043380555.1. Lineage (NCBI taxonomy): Eukaryota > Metazoa > Chordata > Actinopteri > Cyprinodontiformes > Nothobranchiidae > Nothobranchius > Nothobranchius furzeri. The sequence goes on from NW_027223038.1 coordinate 193,632, forward strand.
TTCAGAAGCCAAGTTATAAGCCCACAAAGGTGTAACTGGACTACTTCTTTAAATTGACACGAGATTCGGTGACCTTTGGGAGATGGTTTGACCCCCTTAGGAAAGTGCTATCATCATGAAAGGTTCAGATCACTTACAACTCAATAGATTCTACCTTCATGTAACATTTCAGCCTGATTGGAGCTTGTTTTCACACAAATGAACCCAGAATGATGTGAAATTGTGCTTAGTGCAGCATAATTCTGGGTGCCATTTACAAACCATAAGTGCTAATGACTCCATTCCTTTTTGTGGTTGTAGGGGCTGTTGATTGGAGTACACTAAAACAAACCTGACCTCTCTAGGACATTCAGAAGCCAAGTTATAAGCCCACAAAGGTGTAACTGGACTACTTCTTTAAATTGACACCAGATCCGGTGACCTTTGGGACATGGTTTGACCCCCTTAGGAAAGTGCTATCATCATGAAACGTTCAGATCACTTACAACTCAATAGCTTCTACCTTCGTGTAGCGTTTCAGCCTGATTGGACCTTGTTTTCACACAATTGAACCCAGAATGATGTGAAATTGTGCTTAGTGCAGCATAATTCTGGGTGCCATTTACAAACCTTAAGTGCTAATGACTCCATTCCTTTTTGTGGTTGTAGGGGCTGTTGATTGGAGTACACTAAAACAAACCTGATCTCTCTAGGACATTCAGAAGCCAAGTTATAAGCCCACAAAGGTGTAACTGGACTACTTCTTTAAATTGACACGAGATTCGGTGACCTTTGGGAGATGGTTTGACCCCCTTAGGAAAGTGCTATCATCATGAAAGGTTCAGATCACTTACAACTCAATAGATTCTACCTTCATGTAACATTTCAGCCTGATTGGAGCTTGTTTTCACACAAATGAACCCAGAATGATGTGAAATTGTGCTTAGTGCAGCATAATTCTGGGTGCCATTTACAAACCATAAGTGCTAATGACTCCATTCCTTTTTGTGGTTGTAGGGGCTGTTGATTGGAGTACACTAAAAAAAACCTGACCTCTCTAGGACATTCAGAAGCCAAGTTATAAGCCCACAAAGGTGTAACTGGACTACTTCTTTAAAGTGACACCAGGCCCGGTGACCTTTGGGACATGGTTTTACCCCCTATAGGAATGTGTGATCATCTTGAAACGTTCAGATCACTTACAACTCAATAGATTCTACCTTCCTGTAACGTTTCAGCCTGATTGGACCTTGTTTTCACACAAATGAACCCAGAATTATGTGAAATTGTGCTTTGTGCAAAATAATTCTGGGTGCCATTTAAAAACCATAAGTGCTAATGACTCCATTCCTTTTTGTGGTTGTAGGGGCTGTTGAATGGTGTACACTAAAACAAAGCTGATCTCTCTAGGACATTCAGAAGCCAAGTTATAAGCCCACAAATGTTTAACTGGACTACTTCTTTAAATTGACACCAGATCCGGTGACCTTTGGGACATGGTTTGACCCCCTTAGGAAAGTGCTATCATCATGAAACGTTCAGATCACTTACAACTCAATAGATTCTACCTTCCTGTAACGTTTCAGCCTGATTGGACCTTGTTTTCACACAAATGGACCCAGAATTATGTGAAATTGTGCTTCGTGCAACATAATTCTGGGTGCCATTTACAAACCATAAGTGCTAATGACTCCATTCCTTTTTGTGGTTGTAGGGGCTGTTGATTGGAGTACACTAAAATAAACCTAACCTCTCTAGGACATTCAGAAGCCAAGTTATAAGCCCACAAAGGTGTAACTGGATTACTTCTTTAAAGTGACACCAGGCCCGGTGACCTTTGGGACATGGTTTTACCCCTTATAGGAATGTGCGATCATCTTGAAACGTTCAGATCACTTACAACTCAATAGATTCTACCTTCTTGTAGCGTTTCAGCCTGATTGGACCTTGTTTTCACACAAATGGACCCAGAATGATGTGAAATTGTGCTTCGTGCAACATAATTCTGGGTGCCATTTAAAAACCATAAGTGCTAATGACTCCATTCCTTTTTGAGGTTGTAGGGGCTGTTGATTGGAGTACACTAAAACAAACCTGATCTCTCTAGGACATTCAGAAGCCAAGTTATAAGCCCTCAAAGGTGTAACTGGACTACTTCTTTAAAGTGACACCAGGCCCGGTGACCTTTGGGACATGGTTTGACCCCCTTAGGAAAGTGCTATCATCATGAAACGTTCAGATCACTTACAACTCAATAGATTCTACCTTCATGTAACATTTCAGCCTGATTGGAGCTTGTTTTCACACAAATGAACCCAGAATGATGTGAAATTGTGCTTAGTGCAGCATAATTCTGGGTGCCATTTACAAACCATAAGTGCTAATGACTCCATTCATTTTTGTGGTTGTAGGGGCTGTTGATTGGAGTACACTAAAACAAACCTGACCTCTCTAGGACATTCAGAAGCCAAGTTATAAGCCCACAAAGGTGTAACTGGACTACTTCTTTAAAGTGACACCAGGCCCGGTGACCTTTGGGACATGGTTTTACCCCCTATAGGAATGTGTGATCATCTTGAAACGTTCAGATCACTTACAACTCAATAGATTCTACCTTCCTGTAACGTTTCAGCCTGATTGGACCTTGTTTTCACACAAATGAACCCAGAATTATGTGAAATTGTGCTTTGTGCAAAATAATTCTGGTTGCCATTTAAAAACCATAAGTGCTAATGACTCCATTCCTTTTTGTGGTTGTAGGGGCTGTTGAATGGTGTACACTAAAACAAACCTGATCTCTCTAGGACATTCAGAAGCCAAGTTATAAGCCCACAAATGTTTAACTGGACTACTTCTTTAAATTGACACCAGATCCGGTGACCTTTGGGACATGGTTTGACCCCCTTAGGAAAGTGCTATCATCATGAAACGTTCAGATCACTTACAACTCAATAGATTCTACCTTCCTGTAACGTTTCAGCCTGATTGGACCTTGTTTTCACACAAATGGACCCAGAATTATGTGAAATTGTGCTTCGTGCAACATAATTCTGGGTGCCATTTACAAACCATAAGTGCTAATGACTCCATTCCTTTTTGTGGTTGTAGGGGCTGTTGATTGGAGTACACTAAAATAAACCTAACCTCTCTAGGACATTCAGAAGCCAAGTTATAAGCCCACAAAGGTGTAACTGGATTACTTCTTTAAAGTGACACCAGGCCCGGTGACCTTTGGGACATGGTTTTACCCCTTATAGGAATGTGCGATCATCTTGAAACGTTCAGATCACTTACAACTCAATAGATTCTACCTTCTTGTAGCGTTTCAGCCTGATTGGACCTTGTTTTCACACAAATGGACCCAGAATGATGTGAAATTGTGCTTCGTGCAACATAATTGTGGGTGCCATTTAAAAACCATAAGTGCTAATGACTCCATTCCTTTTTGAGGTTGTAGGGGCTGTTGATTGGTGTACACTAAAACAAACCTGATCTCTCTAGGACATTCAGAAGCCAAGTTATAAGCCCTCAAAGGTGTAACTGGACTACTTCTTTAAAGTGACACCAGGCCCGGTGACCTTTGGGACATGGTTTGACCCCCTTAGGAAAGTGCTATCATCATGAAACGTTCAGATCACTTACAACTCAATAAATTCTACCTTCCTGTAACGTTTCAGCCTGATTGGACCTTGTTTTCACACAAATGAACCCAGAATGATGTGAAATTGTGCTCCGTGCAACATAATTCTGGGTGCCATTTAAAAACCATGAGTGCTAATGACTCCATTCCTTTTTGAGGTTGTAGGGGCTGTTGATTGGAGTACACTAAAACAAACCTGATCTCTCTAGGACATTCAGAAGCCAAGTTATAAGCCCTCAAAGGTGTAACTGGACTACTTCTTTAAAGTGACACCAGGCCCTGTGACCTTTGGGACATGGTTTGACCCCCTTAGGAAAGTGCTATCATCATGAAACGTTCAGATCACTTACAACTCAATAGATTCTACCTTCCTGTAACATTTCAGCCTGATTGTACCTTGTTTTCACACAAATGAACCCAGAATGATGTGAAATTGTGCTTCGTGCAACATAATTCTGGGTGCCATTTACAAACCGTAAGTGCTAATGACTCCATTCCTTTTTGTGGTTGTAGGGGCTGTTGGTTGGAGTACATTAAAACAAACCTGATCTCTCTAGGACATTCAGAAGCCAAGTTATAAGCCCACAAATGTGTAACTGGACTACGTCTTTAAATTGACACCAGATCCGGTGACCTTTGGGACATGGTTTGACCCCCTTAGGAAAGTGCTATCATCATGAAATGTTCAGATCACTTACAACTCAATAGATTCTACCTTCCTGTAACGTTTCAGCCTGATTGGACCTTGTTTTCACACAAATGAACCCAGAATGATGTGAAATTGTGCTTAGTGCAGCATAATTCTGGGTGCCATTTAAGAACCATAAGTGCTAATGACTCCATTCCTTTTTGTGGTTGTAGGGGCTGTTGATTGGAGTACACTAAAACAAACCTGATCTCTCTAGGGCATTCAGAAGCCAAGTTATAAGCCCACAAAGGTGTAACTGGACTACTTCTTTAAATTGACACGAGATTCGGTGACCTTTGGGAGATGGTTTGACCCCCTTAGGAAAGTGCTATCATCATGAAAGGTTCAGATCATTTACAACTCAATAGATTCTACCTTCATGTAACATTTCAGCCTGATTGGAGCTTGTTTTCACACAAATGAACCCAGAATGATGCGAAATTGTGCTTAGTGCAGCATAATTCTGGGTGCCATTTACAAACCATAAGTGCTAATGACTCCATTCCTTTTTGTGGTTGTAGGGGCTGTTGATTGGAGTACACTAAAACAAACCTGACCTCTCTAGGACATTCAGAAGCCAAGTTATAAGCCCACAAAGGTGTAACTGGACTACTTCTTTAAAGTGACACCAGGCCCGGTGACCTTTGGGACATGGTTTTACCCCCTATAGCAGACCTGGGCATTTTACGGCCCGCGGGCCACATCCGGCCCTTTGGTTGACTTTGACCGGCCCGCGTAAGGTTAATTGGAAATTACAAAATAAATGTATTTTCTCATTTTACCTCATGCATGGGCTAAGGCTGCATTGCTTTTATTTTGAAGTTGTTTTTTACGTGCACAATGACGCAATACGTATAGCAACAAGTGCCTGCGGTTGACATGGTGATTGTAGCCTGAGAAATGTCCGCTCATGCAAAAAAAAAAAAAAAAAAAAAGAAAGATGCCGAATGCAGGATTTTCAACAAAAATTGGACTGCTAAGTATTTTTTTTACTGAAGTCGGAGGTAAAACCGTGTGTTTGGTTTGCGGGGAGGAGATTGCCGTGTTTAAGGACTACAATTTGAGTCGGCATTACGACAAGAAACACTCGGAAAAATACAAGAACTTGTCTGATGCTGAGAGGGCACGGACATCCGAAGCTTTGCTAGCAAAGTTGCAAAAGCAGCAAGGCTTTTTTACTAAGCTTCACACATCCAGGGATGCAGCAACCAGGACCAGCTTTGTGATATCCCACAAAATAGCTAAAAACAGCGAACCGTGACCAGGAGGATCGAGGACATTGCGGGGAACCTGGAGCTTCAGCTGCAACGTGAAGTGGCAAGTTTTGACTTTTTCTCATTAGACGGGAGCTGTGATGTCCGGGACACAGCCCAGCTGCTCGTATTTGTCCGGGGGATAACGGACTTCAAGCTCACAGAGGAGCGGGCAGCAATGCGGTCGATGAGAGGGACAACGACAGGGAGTGATCTTTTTACAGAGGTAAATGCGTGCATGGACACTCTGGGATTGAAATGGGAGAGACTGTCACAGCCGGGCGTACACTGTGCGACTTTTTCACTTTTTTGAGCCGATTTTCCAGTCGTGCGAGAATCCACGACATCGGGGCGAGTTTTGCGCCGAGCGGTCGTGTAGTGTACAGGGGGTTACGAGAGGCGATTAACACCACGTGACCAGCCGCCGATCAGCAGTCGTGAGGTCGCAGGGACTTCTGGCGTGTTTGATATTTCGCTCGTCCCTCGTGAGGGTATCGCACTGTTGAAGCGGCGCTGCGAGCAGCTATGATCCAAAAAGTATCAGAACCGCTCACGGCGCATGCGCAATCCTGCATCAACGCCGGCCGGCCGCTCGCTATTTCCCTAATAACACACGTTGTTCGTTTTTGTTTCTACACGTTTTTTTTACTCACAAAGATTGTCAAGAAAGCGTGTTTGTCGTGTTCATGTCAAATTAAACTGATCACAAAACACAGATTCACTTTCTTTATTTCGTTTTCCTCATCCAACCCCCATAAATCCCTGTGTGTCCTCCTGCAGCACTCCCGAAGGACAACAGGCAAGACAAAAAAGTCTGACGTGTTGAGTAAAAACTGCTATTTTTAGCACATTTTTAGGGCCGACGTGTTGCTACCAGACGTACAGTGTGAACAGTCAGGTCGCATGCGAGAACTGGGTCGTGCAGTGTGAGCGCACGACTCGTGAGATCTGCTCTGCGAGGAAGTCGTACAGTTTGAGCTGAAGCAGAACGCTGCGAGTGAAAAAGTCGCACAGTGTACACCCGGCTTTAAGGAGGATTTTCCAAACCTGAGGAGACATGCTCAGAAGATGTTGGTTCTCTTCGGCTCTACCTACATTTGTGAACAAACATTTTCAATGATGAAGTTTACAAAATCCAGGTAAAGATCCTCTCTCACTGATGATCATTTGTCAGCTGTGCTTCGCTTCTCCACCTCAGACATCCAACCTGACTTTGATGCACTCATTAAAGCCCAGCAGAGACTAGATTTCTCTCACTGAATAAGAAAAAAATCACTTAAAAACACAAAATAAGGTGTTTGGACCACAAATGTAGGCAACTAGCAGTGAACTGGGACACTTTTTTTAAACCTCTTTCTCAAGATCACAGTTCAGTGATTTTATTTTACAGACAATACTGTGTGTCTGTAGAATGCTAAGAACCTCTTTCCAACAATATTTGAAACTCAGAATGTGTTTTGGAGTGAATGTGACTGAAACTGTTAACTAATATAAGTCACAAATGTTTAACAAAAACCAAATGTGCACACTTTGTTTACCATTGCCTTGGGAAATTTGAATAAATCACATTTTTGTAAGCCAACCTCACTTTTTCCTTTTTGCTCATTTATAACATATAGTCTACTCTTACCAGCTTGAAGAAACAATGGTATTTACTGCTTTTTATAAAGAAATACCATTAATATTATGCATAATTGACTTCAGCCTTTTGGCCTGCGGCCCTCCACAATATTTTCTATTTCTCATGTGGCCCCATGGAAAAAATAATTGCCCACCCCTGCCCTATAGGAATGTGTGATCATCTTGAAACGTTCAGATCAGTTACAACTCAATAGATTCTACCTTCCTGTAACGTTTCAGCCTGATTGGACCTTGTTTTCACACAAATGAACCCAGAATTATGTGAAATTGTGCTTTGTGCAAAATAATTCTGGGTGCCATTTAAAAACCATAAGTGCTAATGACTCCATTCCTTTTTGTGGTTGTAGGGGCTGTTGAATGGTGTACACTAAAACAAACCTGATCTCTCTAGGACATTCAGAAGCCAAGTTATAAGCCCACAAAGGTGTAACTGGATTACTTCTTTAAAGTGACACCAGGCCCGGTGACCTTTGGGACATGGTTTTACCCCTTATAGGAATGTGCGATCATCTTGAAACGTTCAGATCACTTACAACTCAATAGATTCTACCTTCTTGTAGCGTTTCAGCCTGATTGGACCTTGTTTTCACACAAATGGACCCAGAATGATGTGAAATTGTGCTTCGTGCAACATAATTCTGGGTGCCATTTAAAAACCATAAGTGCTAATGACTCCATTCCTTTTTGAGGTTGTAGGGGCTGTTGATTGGAGTACACTAAAACAAACCTGATCTCTCTAGGACATTCAGAAGCCAAGTTATAAGCCCTCAAAGGTGTAACTGGACTACTTCTTTAAAGTGACACCAGGCCCGGTGACCTTTGGGACATTGTTTGACCCCCTTAGGAAAGTGCTATCATCATGAAACGTTCAGATCACTTACAACTCAATAAATTCTACCTTCCTGTAACGTTTCAGCCTGATTGGACCTTGTTTTCACACAAATGAACCCAGAATGATGTGAAATTGTGCTTCGTGCAACATAATTCTGGGTGCCATTTAAAAACCATGAGTGCTAATGACTCCATTCCTTTTTGAGGTTGTAGGGGCTGTTGATTGGAGTACACTAAAACAAACCTGATCTCTCTAGGACATTCAGAAGCCAAGTTATAAGCCCTCAAAGGTGTAACTGGACTACTTCTTTAAAGTGACACCAGGCCCTGTGACCTTTGGGACATGGTTTGACCCCCTTAGGAAAGTGCTATCATCATGAAACGTTCAGATCACTTACAACTCAATAGATTCTACCTTCCTGTAACATTTCAGCCTGATTGTACCTTGTTTTCACACAAATGAACCCAGAATGATGTGAAATTGTGCTTCGTGCAACATAATTCTGGGTGCCATTTACAAACCGTAAGTGCTAATGACTCCATTCCTTTTTGTGGTTGTAGGGGCTGTTGGTTGGAGTACATTAAAACAAACCTGATCTCTCTAGGACATTCAGAAGCCAAGTTATAAGCCCACAAATGTGTAACTGGACTACGTCTTTAAATTGACACCAGATCCGGTGACCTTTGGGACATGGTTTGACCCCCTTAGGAAAGTGCTATCATCATGAAACGTTCAGATCACTTACAACTCAATAGATTCTACCTTCCTGTAACGTTTCAGCCTGATTGGACCTTGTTTTCACACAAATGAACCCAGAATGATGTGAAATTGTGCTTAGTGCAGCATAATTCTGGGTGCCATTTAAGAACCATAAGTGCTAATGACTCCATTCCTTTTTGAGGTTGTAGGGGATGTTGATTGGAGTACACTAAAACAAACCTGATCTCTCTAGGACATTCAGAAGCCAAGTTATAAGCCCACAAATGTGTAACTGGACTACTTCTTTAAATTGACACCAGATCCGGTGACCTTTGGGACATGGTTTGACCCGCTCAGGAAAGTGCTATCATCATGAAACGTTCAGATCACTTACAACTCAATAGATTCTACCTTCCTGTAATTTTTCAGCCTGATTGGACCTGGTTTTCACACAAATGAACCCAGAATGATGTGAAATTGTGCTTCGTGCAACATAATTCTGGGTGCCATTTACAAACCATAAGTGCTTATGACTCCATTCCTTTTTGTGGTTGTAGGGGCTGTTGATTGGAGTTCACTAAAACAAACCTAACCTCTCTAGGACATTCAGAAGCCAAGTTATAAGCCCACAAAGGTGTAACTGGACTACTTCTTTAAAGTGACACCAGATCCGGTGACCTTTGGGACATGGTTTGACCCCCTTAGGAAAGTGCTATCATCATGAAACGTTCAGATCACTTACAACTCAATAGATTCTACCTTCCTGTAACATTTCAGCCTGATTGTACCTTGTTTTCACACAAATGAACCCAGAATGATGTGAAATTGTGCTTCGTGCAACATAATTCTGGGTACCATTTACAAACCGTAAGTGCTAATGACTCCATTCCTTTTTGTGGTTGTAGGGGCTGTTGGTTGGAGTACATTAAAACAAACCTGATCTCTCTAGGACATTCAGAAGCCAAGTTATAAGCCCACAAATGTGTAACTGGACTACTACTTTAAATTGACACCAGATCCGGTGACCTTTGGGACATGGTTTGACCCCCTTAGGAAAGTGCTATCATCATGAAACGTTCAGATCACTTACAACTCAATAGATTCTACCTTTCTGTAACGTTTCAGCCTGATTGGACCTTGTTTTCACACAAATGAACCCAGAATGATGTGAAATTGTGCTTAGTGCAGCATAATTCTGGGTGCCATTTAAGAACCATAAGTGCTAATGACTCCATTCCTTTTTGAGGTTGTAGGGGATGTTGATTGGAGTACACTAAAACAAACCTGATCTCTCTAGGACATTCAGAAGCCAAGTTATAAGCCCACAAATGTGTAACTGGACTACTTCTTTAAATTGACACCAGATCCGGTGACATTTGGGACATGGTTTGACCCGCTCAGGAAAGTGCTATCATCATGAAACGTTCAGATCACCTACAACTCAATAGATTCTACCTTCCTGTAATGTTTCAGCCTGATTGGACCTTGTTTTCACACAAATGAACCCAGAATGATGTGAAATTGTGCTTCGTGCAACATAATTCTGGGTGCCATTTACAAACCATAAGTGCTTATGACTCCATTCCTTTTTGTGGTTGTAGGGGCTGTTGATTGGAGTTCACTAAAACAAACCTAACCTCTCTAGGACATTCAGAAGCCAAGTTATAAGCCCACAAAGGTGTAACTGGACTACTTCTTTAAAGTGACACCAGATCCGGTGACCTTTGGGACATGGTTTGACCCCCTTAGGAAAGTGCTATCATCATGAAACGTTCAGATCACTTACAACTCAATAGATTCTACCTTCCTGTAACGTTTCAGCCTGATTGGACCTTGTTTTCACACAATTGAACCCAGAATGATGTGAAATTGTGCTTAGTGCAGCATAATTCTGGGTGCCATTTACAAACCTTAAGTACTAATGACTCCATTCCTTTTTGAGGTTGTAGGGGATGTTGATTGGAGTACGCTAAAACAAACCTGATCTCTCTAGGACATTCAGAAGCCAAGTTATAAGCCCACAAATGTGTAACTGGACTACTTCTTTAAATTGACACCAGATCCGGTGACCTTTGGGACATGGTTTGACCCGCTCAGGAAAGTGCTATCATCATGAAACGTTCAGATCACTTACAACTCAATAGATTCTACCTTCCTGTAATTTTTCAGCCTGATTGGACCTGGTTTTCACACAAATGAACCCAGAATGATGTGAAATTGTGCTTCGTGCAACATAATTCTGGGTGCCATTTACAAACTGTAAGTGCTAATGACTCCATTCCTTTTTGTGGTTGTAGGGGCTGTTGATTGGAGTTCACTAAAACAAACCTAACCTCTCTAGGACATTCAGAAGCCAAGTTATAAGCCCACAAAGGTGTAACTGGACTACTTCTTTAAAGTGACACCAGATCCGGTGACCTTTGGGACATGGTTTGACCCCCTTAGGAAAGTGCTATCATCATGAAACGTTCAGATCACTTACAACTCAATAGATTCTACCTTCCTGTAACATTTCAGCCTGATTGTACCTTGTTTTCACACAAATGAACCCAGAATGATGTGAAATTGTGCTTCGTGCAACATAATTCTGGGTGCCATTTACAAACCGTAAGTGCTAATGACTCCATTCCTTTTTGTGGTTGTAGGGGCTGTTGGTTGGAGTACATTAAAACAAACCTGATCTCTCTAGGACATTCAGAAGCCAAGTTATAAGCCCACAAATGTGTAACTGGACTACTACTTTAAATTGACACCAGATCCGGTGACCTTTGGGACATGGTTTGACCCCCTTAGGAAAGTGCTATCATCATGAAACGTTCAGATCACTTACAACTCAATAGATTCTACCTTCCTGTAACGTTTCAGCCTGATTGGACCTTGTTTTCACACAAATGAACCCAGAATGATGTGAAATTGTGCTTAGTGCAGCATAATTCTGGGTGCCATTTAAGAACCATAAGTGCTAATGACTCCATTCCTTTTTGAGGTTGTAGGGGATGTTGATTGGAGTACACTAAAACAAACCTGATCTCTCTAGGACATTCAGAAGCCAAGTTATAAGCCCACAAATGTGTAACTGGACTACTTCTTTAAATTGACACCAGATCCGGTGACCTTTGGGACAGGGTTTGACCCGCTCAGGAAAGTGCTTTCATCATGAAACGTTCAGATCACTTACAACTCAATAGATTCTACCTTCCTGTAATGTTTCAGCCTGATTGGACCTTGTTTTCACACAAATGAACCCAGAATGATGTGAAATTGTGCTTCGTGCAACATAATTCTGGGTGCCATTTACAAACCATAAGTGCTTATGACTCCATTCCTTTTTGTGGTTGTAGGGGCTGTTGATTGGAGTTCACTAAAACAAACCTAACCTCTCTAGGACATTCAGAAGCCAAGTTATAAGCCCACAAAGGTGTAACTGGACTACTTCTTTAAAGTGACACCAGATCCGGTGACCTTTGGGACATGGTTTGACCCCCTTAGGAAAGTGCTATCATCATGAAACGTTCAGATCACTTACAACTCAATAGATTCTACCTTCCTGTAACATTTCAGCCTGATTGGACCTTGTTTTCACACAATTGAACCCAGAATGGTGTGAAATTGTGCTTAGTGCAGCATAATTCTGGGTGCCATTTACAAACCTTAAGTACTAATGACTCCATTCCTTTTTGTGGTTGTAGGGGCTGTTGATTGGAGTACACTAAAACAAACCTGATCTCTCTAGGACATTCAGAAGCCAAGTTATAAGCCCACAAATGTGTAACTGGACTACTTCTTTAAATTGACACCAGATTCGGTGACCGTTGGGACATGGTTTGACCCCCTTAGGAAAGTGCTATAATCATGAAACGTTCAGATCACTTACAACTAAATAGATTCTACCTTCCTTTAACGTTTCAGCCTGATTGGACCTTTTTTTCACACAAATGAACCCAGAATTATGTGAAATTGTGCTTCGTGCAACATAATTCTGGGTGCCATTTAAAAACCATAAGTGCTAATGACTCCATTCCTTTTTGTGGTTGTAGGGGCTGTTGATTGGAGTATACTAAAACAAACCTGATCTCTCTAGGACATTCGGAAGCCAAGTTATAAGCCCACAAAGGTGTAACTGGACTACTTCTTTAAATTGACACCAGATCCGGTGACCTTTGGGACATGGTTTGACCCCCTTAGGAAAGTGCTATCATATTGAAACGTTCAGATCACTTACAACTCAATAGATTCTACCTTCCTGTAACATTTCAGCCTGATTGGACCTTGTTTTCACACAAATGAACCCAGAATGATGTGAAATTGTGCTTCGTGCAACATAATTCTGGGTGCCATTTAAAAACCATAAGTGCTAATGACTCCATTCCTTTTTGAGGTTGTAGGGGCTAATGATTGGAGTACACTAAAACAAACCTGATCTCTCTAGGACATTCAGAAGCCAAGTTATAAGCCCTCAAAGGTGTAACTGGACTACTTTAAAGCGACACCAGGCCCGGTGACCTTTGGGACATGGTTTGACCCCCTTATGAAAGTGCTATCATCATGAAACGTTCAGATCACTTACAACTCAATAGATTCTACCTTCCTGTAACATTTCAGCCTGATTGGACCTTGTGTTCACACAAATGAACCCAGAATCATGTGAAATTGTGCTTAGTGCAGCATAATTCTGGGTGCCATTTACAAACCATAAGTGCTAATGACTCCATTCCTTTTTGTGGTTGTAGGGGCTGTTGATTGGAGTACACTAAAACAAACCTGACCTCTCTAGGACATTCAGAAGCCAAGTTATAAGCCCACAAAGGTGTAACTGGACTACTTCTTTAAAGTGACACCAGGCCCGGTGACCTTTGGGACATGGTTTTACCCCCTATAGGAATGTGCGATCATCTTGAAACGTTCAGATCACTTACAACTCAATAGATCCTACCTTCTTGTAGCGTTTCAGCCTGATTGGACCTTGTTTTCACACAAATGGACCCAAAATGATGTGAAATTGTGCTTCATGCAACATAATTCTGGGTGCCATTTACAAACCATAAGTGCTAATGACTCCATTCCTTTTTGTGGTTGTAGGGGCTGTTGATTGGAGTACACTAAAACAAACCTGGTCTCTCTAGGTCATTCAGAAGCCAAGTTATAAGCCCACAAATGTGTAACTGGACTACTTCTTTAAATTGACACCAGATCCGGTGACCTTTGGGACATGGTTTGAACCCCTTAGGAAAGGCCTATCATCATGAAACGTTCAGATCACTTACAACTCAATAGCTTCTACCTTCCTGTAGCGTTTCAGCCTGATTGGACCTTGTTTTCACACAAATGGACCCAGAATTATGTGAAATTGTGCTTCGTGCAACATAACTCTGGGTGCCATTTACAAACCATAAGTGCTAATGACTCCATTCCTTTTTGTGGTTGTAGGGGCTGTTGATTGGAGAACACTAAAACAAACCTAACCTCTCTAGGACATTCAGAAGCCAAGTTATAAGCCCACAAAGGTGTAACTGGACTACTTCTTTAAAGTGACACCAGGCCCGGTGACCTTTGGGACATGGTTTGACCCCCTATAGGAATGTGTGATCATCTTGAAACATTCAGATCACTTACAACTCAATAGATTCTACCTTCCTGTAACGTTTCAGCCTGATTGGACCTTGTTTTCACACAAATGAACCCAGAATGATGTGAAATTGTGCTTCGTGCAACATAATTCTTGGTGCCATTTAAAAACCATAAGTGCTAATGACTCCATTCCTTTTTGAGGTTGTAGGGGCTGTTGATTGGAGTACACTAAAACAAACCTGATCTCTCTAGGACATTCAGATGCCAAGTTATAAGCCCTCAAAGGTGTAAATGGACTACTTTAAAGCGACATCAGGCCCGGTGACCTTTGGGACATGGTTTGACCCCCTTAGGAAAGTGCTATCATCATGAAACGTTCAGATCACTTACAACTCAATAGATTCTACCTTCCTGTAACATTTCAGCCTGATTGGACCTTGTTTTCACACAAATGAACCCAGAATGATGTGAAATTGTGCTTAGTGCAGCATAATTCTGGGTGCCATTTACAAACCATAAGTGCTAATGACTCCATTCCTTTTTGTGGTTGTAGGGGCTGTTGATTGGAGTACACTAAAACAAACCTGACCTCTCTAGGACATTCAGAAGCCAAGTTATAAGCCCACAAAGGTGTAACTGGACTACTTCTTTAAAGTGACACCAGGCCCGGTGACCTTTGGGACATGGTTTTACCCCCTATAGGAATGTGCGATCATCTTGAAACGTTCAGATCACTTACAACTCAATAGCTTTTACCTTCCTGTATTCTTTCAGCCTGATTGGACCTTGTTTTCTCACAAATGGACCCAGAATTATGTGAAATTGTGCTTCGTGCAACATAACTCTGGGTGCCATTTACAAACCATAAGTGCTAATGACTCCATTCCTTTTTGTGGTTGTAGGGGCTGTTGATTGGAGTACATTAAAACAAACCTGATCTCTCTAGGACATTCAGAAGCCAAGTTATAAGCCCACAAATGTGTAACTGGACTACTTCTTTAAATTGACACCAGATCCGGTGACCTTTGGGACATGGTTTGACCCCCTTAGGAAAGTGCTATCATCATGAAACGTTCAGATCACTTACAACTCAATAGATTCTACCTTCCTGTAACGTTTCAGCCTGATTGGACCTTGTTTTCACACAAATGAACCCAGAATGATGTGAAATTGTGCTTCGTGCAACATAATTCTGGGTGCCATTTACAAACCATGAGTGCTAATGACTCCATTCCTTTTTGTGGTTGTAGGGGCTGTTGATTGGAGAACACTAAAACAAACCTAACCTCTCTAGGACATTCAGAAGCCAAGTTATAAGCCCACAAAGGTGTAACTGGACTACTTCTTTAAAGTGACACCAGGCCCGGTGACCTTTGGGACATGGTTTGACCCCCTATAGGAATGTGTGATCATCTTGAAACGTTCAGATCAATAACAACTCAATAGATTCTACCTTCCTGTAACGTTTCAGCCTGATTGGACTTTGTTTTCACACAAATGAACCCAGAATTATGTGTAATTGTGCTTCGTGCAACATAATTCTGGGTGCCATTTAAAAACCATAAGTGCTAATGACTCCATTCCTTTTTGTGGTTGTAGGGGCTGTTGATTGGAGTATACTAAAACAAACCTGATCTCTCTAGGACATTCAGAAGCCAAGTTATAAGCCCACAAAGGTGTAACTGGACTACTTCTTTAAATTGACACCAGATCCGGTGACCTTTGGGACATGGTTTGACGCCCTTATGAAAGTGCTATCATCATGAAACGTTCAGATCACTTACAACTCAATAGATTCTACCTTCCTGTAACATTTCAGCCTGATTGGACCTTGTTTTCCCACAAATGAACCCAGAATGATGTGAAATTGTGCTTAGTGCAGCATAATTCTGGGTGCCATTTACAAACCATAAGTGCTAATGACTCCATTCCTTTTTGTGGTTGTAGGGGCTGTTGATTGGAATACACTAAAACAAACCTGATCTCTCTAGGACATTCAGAAGCCAAGTTATAAGCCCACAAAGGTGTAACTGGACTACTTCTTTAAATTGACACCAGATCCGGTGACCTTTGGGACATGGTTTGACCCCCTTAGGAAAGTGCTATCATCATGAAACGTTCAGATCACTTACAACTCAATAGATTCTACCTTTCTGTAGCGTTTCAGCCTGATTGGACCTTGTTTTCACACAAATGGACCCATAATTATGTGAAATTGTGCTTCGTGCAACATAATTCTGGGTGCCATTTACAAACCATAAGTGCCAATGACTCCATTCCTTTTTGTGGTTGTAGGGGCTGTTGATTGGAGTACATTAAAACAAACCTGATCTCTCTAGGACATTCAAAAGCCAAGTTATAAGCCCACAAATGTGTAACTGGAATACTTCTTTAAATTGACACCAGATCCGGTGACCTTTGGGACATGGTTTGACCCCCTTAGGAAAGTGCTATCATCATGAAACGTTCAGATCACTTACAACTCAATAGATTCTACCTTCCTGTAACGTTTCAGCCTGATTGGACCTTGTTTTCACACAAATGAACCCAGAATGATGTGAAATTGTGCTTCGTGCAACATAACTCTGGGTGCCATTTACAAACCATAAGTGCTAATGACTCCATTCCTTTTTGTGGTTGTAGGGGCTGTTGATTGGAGTACATTAAAACAAACCTGATCTCTCTAGGACATTCAGAAGCCAAGTTATAAGCCCACAAATGTGTAACTGGACTACTTCTTTAAATTGACACCAGATCCGGTGACCTTTGGGACATGGTTTGACCCCCTTAGGAAAGTGCTATCATCATGAAACGTTCAGATCACTTACAACTCAATAGATTCTACCTTCCTGTAACGTTTCAGCCTGATTGGACCTTGTTTTCACACAAATGAACCCAGAATGATGTGAAATTGTGCTTCGTGCAACATAATTCTGGGTGCCATTTACAAACCATGAGTGCTAATGACTCCATTCCTTTTTGTGGTTGTAGGGGCTGTTGATTGGAGAACACTAAAACAAACCTAACCTCTCTAGGACATTCAGAAGCCAAGTTATAAGCCCACAAAGGTGTAACTGGACTACTTCTTTAAAGTGACACCAGGCCCGGTGACCTTTGGGACATGGTTTGACCCCCTATAGGAATGTGTGATCATCTTGAAACGTTCAGATCAATAACAACTCAATAGATTCTACCTTCCTGTAACGTTTCAGCCTGATTGGACTTTGTTTTCACACAAATGAACCCAGAATTATGTGTAATTGTGCTTCGTGCAACATAATTCTGGGTGCCATTTAAAAACCATAAGTGCTAATGACTCCATTCCTTTTTGTGGTTGTAGGGGCTGTTGATTGGAGTATACTAAAACAAACCTGATCTCTCTAGGACATTCAGAAGCCAAGTTATAAGCCCACAAAGGTGTAACTGGACTACTTCTTTAAATTGACACCAGATCCGGTGACCTTTGGGACATGGTTTGACGCCCTTATGAAAGTGCTATCATCATGAAACGTTCAGATCACTTACAACTCAATAGATTCTACCTTCCTGTAACATTTCAGCCTGATTGGACCTTGTTTTCCCACAAATGAACCCAGAATGATGTGAAATTGTGCTTAGTGCAGCATAATTCTGGGTGCCATTTACAAACCATAAGTGCTAATGACTCCATTCCTTTTTGTGGTTGTAGGGGCTGTTGATTGGAATACACTAAAACAAACCTGATCTCTCTAGGACATTCAGAAGCCAAGTTATAAGCCCACAAAGGTGTAACTGGACTACTTCTTTAAATTGACACCAGATCCGGTGACCTTTGGGACATGGTTTGACCCCCTTAGGAAAGTGCTATCATCATGAAACGTTCAGATCACTTACAACTCAATAGATTCTACCTTTCTGTAGCGTTTCAGCCTGATTGGACCTTGTTTTCACACAAATGGACCCATAATTATGTGAAATTGTGCTTCGTGCAACATAATTCTGGGTGCCATTTACAAACCATAAGTGCTAATGACTCCATTCCTTTTTGTGGTTGTAGGGGCTGTTGATTGGAGTACATTAAAACAAACCTGATCTCTCTAGGACATTCAAAAGCCAAGTTATAAGCCCACAAATGTGTAACTGGAATACTTCTTTAAATTGACACCAGATCCGGTGACCTTTGGGACATGGTTTGACCCCCTTAGGAAAGTGCTATCATCATGAAACGTTCAGATCACTTACAACTCAATAGATTCTACCTTCCTGTAACGTTTCAGCCTGATTGGACCTTGTTTTCACACAAATGAACCCAGAATGATGTGAAATTGTGCTTTGTGCAACATAATTCTGGGTGCCATTTACATACCATAAGTGCTAATGACTCCATTCCTTTTTGTGGTTGTAGGGGCTGTTGATTTGAGTACACTAAAACAAACCTAACCTCTCTAGGACATTCAGAAGCCAAGTTATAAGCCCACAAAGATGTAACTGGACTACTTCTTTAAAGTGACACCAGGCCCGGTGACCTTTGGGACATGGTTTTACCCCCTATAGGAATGTGCGATCATCTTGAAACGTTCAGATCACTTACAACTCAATAGATTCTACCTTCTTGTAGCGTTTCAGCCTGATTGGACCTTGTTTTCACACAAATGGACCCAGAATGATGTGAAATTGTGCTTCGTGCAAAATAATTCTGGGTGCTATTTACAAACCTTAAGTGTTATTGACTCCATTCCTTTTTGTGGTTGTAGGGGCTGTTGATTGGAGTACACTAAAACAAACCTGATCTCTCTAGGACATTCAGAAGCCAAGTTATAAGCCCACAAATGTGTAACTGGACTACTTCTTTAAATTAACACCAGATCCGGTGACCTTTGGTACATGGTTTGACCCCCTTAGGAAAGTGCTATCATCATGAAACGTTCAGATCACTTACAACTCAATAGATTCTACCTTCCTGTAATGTTTCAGCCTGATTGGACCTTGTTTTCACACAAATGAACCCAGAATGATGTGAAATTGTGCTTCGTGCAACATAATTCTGGGTGCCATTTACAAACCATAAGTGCTTATGACTCCATTCCTTTTTGTGGTTGTAGGGGCTGTTGATTGGAGTTCACTAAAACAAACCTAACCTCTCTAGGACATTCAGAAGCCAAGTTATAAGCCCACAAAGGTGTAACTGGACTACTTCTTTAAAGTGACACCAGATCCGGTGACCTTTGGGACATGGTTTGACCCCCTTAGGAAAGTGCTATCATCATGAAACGTTCAGATCACTTACAACTCAATAGATTCTACCTTCCTGTAACGTTTCAGCCTGATTGGACCTTGTTTTCACACAATTGAACCCAGAATGATGTGAAATTGTGCTTAGTGCAGCATAATTCTGGGTGCCATTTACAAATCTTAAGTGCTAATGACTCCATTCCTTTTTGTGGTTGTAGGGGCTGTTGATTGGAGTATACTAAAACAAACCTGATCTCTCTAGGACATTCAGAAGCCAAGTTATAAGCCCACAAAGGTGTGACTGGACTACTTCTTTAAATTGACACCAGATCCGGTGACCTTTGGGACATGGTTTGACCCCCTTATGAAAGTGCTATCATCATGAAACGTTCAGATCACTTACAACTCAATAGATTCTACTTTCCTGTAACATTTCAGCCTGATTGGACCTTGTTTTCACACAAATGAACCCAGAATGATGTGAAATTGTGCTTAGTGCAGCATAATTCTGGGTGCCATTTACAAACCATAAGTGCTAATGACTCCATTCCTTTTTGTGGTTGTAGGGGCTGTTGATTGGAGTACACTAAAACAAACCTGATCTCTCTAGGACATTCAGAAGCCAAGTTATAAGCCCGCAAATGTGTAACTGGACTACTTCTTTAAATTGACACCAGATCCGGTGACCTTTGGGACATGGTTTGACCCCCTTAAGAAAGTGATATCATCATGACACGTTCAGATCACTTACAACTCAATAGATTCTACCTTTCTGTAGCGTTTCAGCCTGATTGGACCTTGTTTTCACACAAATGGACCCATAAGTATGTGAAATTGTGCTTCGTGCAACATAATTCTGGGTGCCATTTACAAACCATAAGTGCTAATGACTCCATTCCTTTTTGTGGTTGTAGGGGCTGTTGATTGGAGTACATTAAAACAAACCTGATCTCTCTAGGACATTCAGAAGCCAAGTTATAAGCCCAGAAATGTGTAACTGGACTACTTCTTTAAATTGACACCAGATCCGGTGACCTTTGGGACATGGTTTGACCCCCTTAGGAAAGTGCTATCATCATGAAACGTTCAGATCACTTACAACTCAATAGATTCTACCTTCCTGTAACGTTTCAGCCTGATTGGACCTTGTTTTCACACAAATGAACCCAGAATGATGTGAAATTGTGCTTCGTGCAACATAATTCTGGGTGCCATTTACAAACCATAAGTGCTAATGACTCCATTCCTTTTTGTGGTTGTAGGGGCTGTTGATTTGAGTACACTAAAACAAACCTAACCTCTCTAGGACATTCAGAAGCCAAGTTATAAGCCCACAAAGGTGTAACTGGACTACTTCTTTAAAGTGACACCAGGCCCGGTGACCTTTGGGACATGGTTTTACCCCCTATAGGAATGTGCGATCATCTTGATACGTTCAGATCACTTACAACTCAATAGATTCTACCTTCTTGTAGCGTTTCAGCCTGATTGGACCTTGTTTTCACACAAATGGACCCAGAATGATGTGAAATTGTGCTTCGTGCAACATAATTCTGGGTGCTATTTACAAACCTTAAGTGTTAATGACTCCATTCCTTTTTGTGGTTGTAGGGGCTGTTGATTGGAGTACACTAAAACAAACCTGATCTCTCTAGGACATTCAGAAGCCAAGTTATACGCCCACAAATGTGTAACTGGACTACTTCTTTAAATTAACACCAGATCCGTTGACCTTTGGGACATGGTTTGACCCCCTTAGGAAAGTGCTATCATCATGAAACGTTCAGATCACTTACAACTCAATAGATTCTACCTTCCTGTAACGTTTCAGCCTGATTGGACCTTGTTTTCACACAAATGAACCCAGAATGATGTGAAATTGTGCTTCATGCAACATAATTCTGGGTGCCATTTAAAAACCATAAGTGCTAATGACTCCGTTCCTTTTTGAGGTTGTAGGGGCTGTTGATTGGAGTACACTAAAACAAACCTGATCTCTCTAGGACATTCAGAAGCCAAGTTATAAGCCCTCAAACGTGTAACTGGACTACTTCTTTAAAGTGACACCAGGCCCGGTGACCTTTGGGACATGGTTTGACCCCCTTAGGAAAGTGCTATCATCATGAAACGTTCAGATCACTTACAACTCAATAGATTCTACCTTCCTGTAACATTTCAGCCTGATTGTACCTTGTTTTCACACAAATGGACCCAGAATTATGTGAAATTGTGCTTCGTGCAACATAATTCTGGGTGCCATTTACAAACCATAAGTGCTAATGACTCCATTCCTTTTTGTGGTTGTAGGGGCTGTTGATTGGAGTACATTAAAACAAACCTGATCTCTCTAGGACATTCAGAAGCCATGTTATAAGCCCACAAATGTGTAACTGGACTACTTCTTTAAATTGACACCAGATCCGGTGACCTTTGGGACATGGTTTGACCCCCTTAGGAAAGTGCTATCATCATGAAACGTTCAGATCACTTACAACTCAATAGATTCTACCTTCCTGTAAAGTTTCAGCCTGATTGGACCTTGTTTTCACACAAATGAACCCATAATGATGTGAAATTGTGCTTTGTGCAACATAATTCTGGGTGCCATTTACAAACCATAAGTGCTAATGACTCCATTCCTTTTTGTGGTTGTAGGGGCTGTTGATTTGAGTACACTAAAAAAACCTAACCTCTCTAAGACATTCAGAAGCCAAGTTATAAGCCCAAAAAGGTGTAACTGGACTACTTCTTTAATGTGACACCAGGCCCGGTGACCTTTGGGACATGGTTTTACCCCCTATAGGAATGTGCGATCATCTTGAAACGTTCAGATCACTTACAACTCAATAGATTCTACCTTCTTGTAGCGTTTCAGCCTGATTGGACCTTGTTTTCACACAAATGGACCCAGAATGATGTGAAATTGTGCTTCGTGCAACATAATTCTGGGTGCTATTTACAAACCTTAAGTGCTAATGACTCCATTCCTTTTTGTGGTTGTAGGGGCTGTTGATTGGAGTACACTAAAACAAACCTGATCTCTCTAGGACATTCAGAAGCCAAGTTATAAGCCCTCAAAGGTGTAACTGGACTACTTCTTTAAAGTGACACCAGGCCCTTTGACCTTTGGGACATGGTTTGACCCCCTTAGGAAAGTGCTATCATCATGAAACGTTCAGATCACTTACAACTCAATAGATTCTACCTTCCTGTAACATTTAGGCCTGATTGTACCTTGTTTTCACACAAATGGACCCAGAATGATGTGAATTTGTGCTTCGTGCAACATAATTCTGGGTGACATTTACAAACCATAAGTGCTAATGACTCCATTCCTGTTTGTGGTTGTAGGGGCTGTTGATTGGAGTTCACTAAAACAAACCTAACCTCTCTAGGACATTCAGAAGCCAAGTTATAAGCCCACAAAGGTGTAACTGGATTACTTCTTTAATGTGACACCAGGCCCGGTGACCTTTGGGACATGGTTTGACCCCCTTAGGAAAGTGCTATCATCATGAAACGTTCAGATCACTTACAACTCAATAGATTCTACCTTCCTGTAACATTTCAGCCTGATTGTACCTTGTTTTCACACAAATGGACCCAGAATTATGTGAAATTGTGCTTCGTGCAACATAATTCTGGGTGCCATTTACAAACCATAAGTGCTAATGACTCCATTCCTTTTTGTGGTTGTAGGGGCTGTTGATTGGAGTACATTAAAACAAACCTGATCTCTCTAGGACATTCAGAAGCCAAGTTATAAGCCCTCAAAGGTGTAACTGGACTACTTTAAAGTGAAACCAGGCCCGGTGACCTTTGGGACATGGTTTGACCCCCTTAGGAAAGTGCTATCATCATGAAACGTTCAGATCACTTACAACTCAATAGATTCTACCTTCCTGTAACATTTCAGCCTGATTGTACCTTGTTTTCACACAAATGGACCCATAATGATGTGAAATTGTGCTTTGTGCAACATAATTCTGGGTGCCATTTACAAACCATAAGTGCTAATGACTCCATTCCTTTTTGTGGTTGTAGGGGCTGTTGATTTGAGTACACTAAAACAAACCTAACCTCTCTAAGACATTCAGAAGCCAAGTTATAAGCCCACAAATGTGTAACTGGACTACTTCTTTAAATTGACACCAGATCCGGTGACCTTTGGGACATGGTTTGACCCCCTTAGGAAAGTGCTATCATCATGAAAGGTTCAGATCACTTACAACTCAATAGATTCTACCTTCCTGTAACGTTTCAGCCTGATTGGACCTTGTTTTCACACAAATGAACCCAGAACTATGTGAAATTGTGCTTCGTGCAACATAATTCTGGGTGCCATTTACAAACCATAAGTGCTAATGACTCCATTCCTGTTTGTGGTTGTAGGGGCTGTTGATTGGAGTACACTAAAACAAACCTAACCTCTCTAGGACATTCAGAAGCCAAGTTATAAGCCCACAAAGGTGTAACTGGACTACTTCTTTAAAGTGACACCAGGCCCGGTGACCTTTGGGACATGGTTTTACCCCCTATAGGAATGTGCGATCATCTTGAAACGTTCAGATCACTTACAACTCAATAGATTCTACCTGCTTGTAGCGTTTCAGCCTGATTGGACCTTGTTTTCACACAAATGGACCCAGAATGATGTGAAATTGTGCTTCGTGCAACATAATTCTGGGTGCTATTTACAAACCTTAAGTGTTAATGACTCCATTCCTTTTTGTGGTTGTAGGGGCTGTTGATTGGAGTACACTAAAACAAACCTGGTCTCTCTAGGACATTCAGAAGCCAAGTTATACGCCCACAAATGTGTAACTGGACTACTTCTTTAAATTAACACCAGATCCGTTGACCTTTGGGACATGGTTTGACCCCCTTAGGAAAGTGCTATCATCATGAAAAGTTCAGATCACTTACAACTCAATAGATTCTACCTTCCTGTAACGTTTCAGCCTGATTGGACCTTGTTTTCACACAAATGAACCCAGAATGATGTGAAATTGTGCTTCATGCAACATAATTCTGGGTGCCATTTAAAAACCATAAGTGCTAATGACTCCATTCCTTTTTGAGGTTGTAGGGGCTGTTGATTGGAGTACACTAAAACAAACCTGATCTCTCTAGGACATTCAGAAGCCAAGTTATAAGCCCTCAAAGGTGTAACTGGACTACTTCTTTAAAGTGACACCAGGCCCGGTGACCTTTGGGACATGGTTTGACCCCCTTAGGAAAGTGCTATCATCATGAAACGCTCAGATCACTTACAACTCAATAGATTCTACCTTCCTGTAACATTTCAGCCTGATTGTACCTTGTTTTCACACAAATGGACCCAGAATTATGTGAAATTGTGCTTCGTGCAACATAATTCTGGGTGCCATTTACAAACCATAAGTGCTAATGACTCCATTCCTTTTTGTGGTTGTAGGGGCTGTTGATTGGAGTACATTAAAACAAACCTGATCTCTCTAGGACATTCAGAAGCCATGTTATAAGCCCACAAATGTGTAACTGGACTACTTCTTTAAATTGACACCAGATCCGGTGACCTTTGGGACATGGTTTGACCCCCTTAGGAAAGTGCTATCATCATGAAACGTTCAGATCACTTACAACTCAATAGATTCTACCTTCCTGTAACGTTTCAGCCTGATTGGACCTTGTTTTCACACAAATGAACCCATAATGATGTGAAATTGTGCTTTGTGCAACATAATTCTGGGTGCCATTTACAAACCATAAGTGCTAATGACTCCATTCCTTTTTGTGGTTGTAGGGGCTGTTGATTTGAGTACACTAAAACAAACCTAACCTCTCTAAGACATTCAGAAGCCAAGTTATAAGCCCACAAAGGTGTAACTGGACTACTTCTATAATGTGACACCAGGCCCGGTGACCTTTGGGACATGGTTTTACCCCCTATAGGAATGTGCGATCATCTTGAAACGTTCAGATCACTTACAACTCAATAGATTCTACCTTCTTGTAGCGTTTCAGCCTGATTGGACCTTGTTTTCACACAAATGGACCCAGAATGATGTGAAATTGTGCTTCGTGCAACATAATTCTCGGTGCTATTTACAAACCTTAAGTGCTAATGACTCCATTCCTTTTTGTGGTTGTAGGGGCTGTTGATTGGAGTACACTAAAACAAACCTGATCTCTCTAGGACATTCAGAAGCCAAGTTATAAGCCCTCAAAGGTGTAACTGGACTACTTCTTTAAAGTGACACCAGGCCCTTTGACCTTTGGGACATGGTTTGACCCCCTTAGGAAAGTGCTATCATCATGAAACGTTCAGATCACTTACAACTCAATAGATTCTACCTTCCTGTAACATTTAGGCCTGATTGTACCTTGTTTTCACACAAATGGACCCAGAATGATGTGAATTTGTGCTTCGTGCAACATAATTCTGGGTGCCATTTACAAACCATAAGTGCTAATGACTCCATTCCTGTTTGTGGTTGTAGGGGCTGTTGATTGGAGTACACTAAAACAAACCTAACCTCTCTAGGACATTCAGAAGCCAAGTTATAAGCCCACAAAGGTGTAACTGGATTACTTCTTTAATGTGACACCAGGCCCGGTGACCTTTGGGACATGGTTTGACCCCCTTAGGAAAGTGCTATCATCATGAAACGTTCAGATCACTTACAACTCAATAGATTCTACCTTCCTGTAACATTTCAGCCTGATTGTACCTTGTTTTCACACAAATGGACCCAGAATTATGTGAAATTGTGCTTCGTGCAACATAATTCTGGGTGCCATTTACAAACCATAAGTGCTAATGACTCCATTCCTTTTTGTGTTTGTAGGGGCTGTTGATTGGAGTACCATAAAACAAACCTGATCTCTCTAGGACATTCAGAAGCCAAGTTATAAGCCCTCAAAGGTGTAACTGGACTACTTCTTTAAAGTGAAACCAGGCCCGGTGACCTTTGGGACATGGTTTGACCCCCTTAGGAAAGTGCTATCATCATGAAACGTTCAGATCACTTACAACTCAATAGATTCTACCTTCCTGTAACGTTTCAGCCTGATTGGACCTTGTTTTCATACAAATGAACCCATAATGATGTGAAATTGTGCTTCGTGCAACATAATTCTGGGTGCCATTTACAAACCATAAGTGCTAATGACTCCATTCCTTTTTGTGGTTGTAGGGGCTGTTGATTTGAGTACACTAAAACAAACCTAACCTCTCTAAGACATTCAGAAGCCAAGTTATAAGCCCACAAAGGTGTAACTGGACTACTTCTTTAATGTGACACCAGGCCCGGTGACCTTTGGGACATGGTTTTACCACCTATAGGAATGTGCGATCATCTTGAAACGTTCAGATCACTTACAACTCAATAGATTCTACCTTCCTGTAACATTTAGGCCTGATTGTACCTTGTTTTCACACAAATGGACCCAGAATGATGTGAATTTGTGCTTCGTGCAACATAATTCTGGGTGCCATTTACAAACCATAAGTGCTAATGACTCCATTCCTGTTTGTGGTTGTAGGGGCTGTTGATTGGAGTACACTAAAACAAACCTAACCTCTCTAGGACATTCAGAAGCCAAGTTATAAGCCCACAAAGGTGTAACTGGATTACTTCTTTAATGTGACACCAGGCCCGGTGACCTTTGGGACATGGTTTGACCCCCTTAGGAAAGTGCTATCATCATGAAACGTTCAGATCACTTACAACTCAATAGATTCTACCTTCCTGTAACATTTCAGCCTGATTGTACCTTGTTTTCACACAAATGGACCCAGAATTATGTGAAATTGTGCTTCATGCAACATAATTCTGGGTGCCATTTACAAACCATAAGTGCTAATGACTCCATTCCTTTTTGTGGTTGTAGGGGCTGTTGATTGGAGTACATTAAAACAAACCTGATCTCTCTAGGACATTCAGAAGCCAAGTTATAAGCCCTCAAATGTGTAACTGGACTACTTCTTTAAAGTGACACCAGGCCCGGTGACCTTTGGGACATGGTTTGACCCCCTTAGGAAAGTGCTATCATCATGAAACGTTCAGATCACTTACAACTCAATAGATTCTACCTTCCTGTAACATTTCAGCCTGATTGTACCTTGTTTTCACACAAATGGACCCAGAATTATGTGAAATTGTGCTTCGTGCAACATAATTCTGGGTGCCATTTACAAACCATAAGTGCTAATGACTCCATTCCTTTTTGTGGTTGTAGGGGCTGTTGATTGGAGTACATTAAAACAAACCTGATCTCTCTAGGACATTCAGAAGCCAAGTTATAAGCCCACAAATGTGTAACTGGACTACTTCTTTAAATTGACACCAGATCCGGTGACCTTTGGGACATGGTTTGACCCCCTTAGGAAAGTGCTATCATCATGAAACGTTCAGATCACTTACAACTCAATAGATTCTACCTTCCTGTAACGTTTCAGCCTGATTGGACCTTGTTTTCACACAAATGAACCCAGAATGATGTGAAATTGTGCTTCGTGCAACATAATTCTGGGTGCCATTTACAAACCATAAGTGCTAATGACTCCATTCCTTTTTGTGGTTGTAGGGGCTGTTGATTTGAGTACACTAAAACAAACCTAACCTCTCTAAGACATTCAGAAGCCAAGTTATAAGCCCACAAAGGTGTAACTGGACTACTTCTTTAATGTGACACCAGGCCCGGTGACCTTTGGGACATGGTTTTACCCCCTATAGGAATGTGCGATCATCTTGAAACGTTCAGATCACTTACAACTCAATAGATTCTACCTTCTTGTAGCGTTTCAGCCTGATTGGACCTTGTTTTCACACACATGGACCCAGAATGATGTGAAATTGTGCTTCGTGCAACATAATTCTGGGTGCCATTTAAAAACCATAAGTGCTAATGACTCCATTCCTTTTTGGGTTGTAGGGGCTGTTGATTGGGGTATACTAAAACAAACCTGATCTCTCTAGGACATTCAGAAGCCAAGAAATAAGCCCACAAAGGTGTAACTGGACTACTTCTTTAAATTGACACGAGATCCGGTGGCCTTTGGGACATGGTTTGACCCCCTTAGGAAAGTGCTATCATCATGAAACGTTCAGATCACTTACAACTCAATAGATTCTACCTTCCTGTAACGTTTCAGCCTGATTATACCTTTTTTTTCACACAAATGGACCCAGAATGATGTGAAATTGTGCTTCGTGCAACATAATTCTGGGTGCCATTTACAAACCATAAGTGCTAATGACTCGATTCTTTTTTGTGGTTGTAGGGGCTGTTGATTGGAGTACACTAAAACAAACTTGATCTCTCTAGGACATTCAGAAGCCAAGTTATAAGCCCACAAATGTGTAACTGGACTACTTCTTTAAATTGACACCAGATCCGGTGACATTTGGGACATGGTTTGACCCCCGATAGGAAAGTGCTATCATCATGAAACGTTCAGATCACTTACAACTCAAAAGATTCTACCTTCCTGTAACGTTTCAGCCTGATTGGACCTTGTTTTCACACAAATGAACCCAGAATGATGTGAAATTGTGCTTGGTGCAGCATAACTCTGGCTGCCATTTAAAACCATAAGTGCTAATGACTCCATTCCTTTTTGAGGTTGTAGGGGCTGTTGACTGGAGTACACTAAAACAAACCTGATCTCTCTAGGACATTCAGAAGCCAAGTTATAAGCCCACAAAGGTGTAACTGGACTACTTCTTTAAATTGACACCAGATCCGGTGACCTTTGGGACATGGTTTGACCCCCTTAGGAAAGTGCTATCATCATGAAACGTTCAGATCACTTACAACTCAATAGATTCTACCTTCCTGTAACGTTTCAGCCTGATTGGACCTTGTTTTCACACAAAATAACCCAGAATGATGTGAAATTGTGCTTTGTGCAACATAATTCTGGGTGCCATTTACAAACCATAAGTGCTAATGACTCAATTCCTTTTTGTGGTTGTAGGGGCTGTTGATTGGAGTACACTAAAACAAACCTAACCTCTCTAGGACATTCAGAAGCCAAGTTATAAGCCCACAAAGGTGTAACTGGACTACTTCTTTAAAGTGACACCAGGCCCGGTGACCTTTGGGACATGGTTTTACCCCCTATAGGAATGTGCGATCATCTTGAAACGTTCAGATCACTTACAACTCAATAGATTCTACCTTCTTGTAGCGTTTCAGCCTGATTGGACCTTGTTTTCACACAAATGGACCCAGAATGATGTGAAATTGTGCTTCGTGCAACATAATTCTGGGTGCCATTTACAATCCATAAGTGCTAATGACTCCATTCCTTTTTGAGGTTGTAGGGGCTGTTGATTGGAGTACATTAAAACAAACCTGATCTCTCTAGGACATTCAGAATCCAAGTTATAAGCCCACAAATGTGTAACTGGACTACTTCTTTAAATTGACACCAGATCCGGTGACCTTTGGGACATGGTTTGACCCCCTTAGGAAAGTGCTATCATCATGAAACGTTCAGATCACTTACAACTCAATAGATTCTACCTTCCTGTAACGTTTCAGCCTGATTGGACCTTGTTTTCACACAAATGAACCCAGAATGATGTGAAATTGTGCTTAGTGCAGCACAATTCTGGCTGCCATTTAAAACCATAAGTGCTAATGACTCCATTCCTTTTTGAGGTTGTAGGGGCTGTTGATTGGAGTACACTAAAACAAACCTGATCTCTCTAGGACATTCAGAAGCCAAGTTATAAGCCCACAAAGGTGTAACTGGACTACTTCTTTAAATTGACACCAGATCCGGTGACCTTTGGGACATGGTTTGACCCCCTTAGGAAAGTGCTATCATCATGAAACGTTCAGATCACTTACAACTCAATAGATTCTACCTTCCTGTAATGTTTCAGCCTGATTGGACCTTGTTTTCACACAAATGAACCCAGAATGATGTGAAATTGTGCTTCGTGCAACATAATTCTGGGTGCCATTTACAAACCATAAGTGCTAATGACTCCATTCCTTTTTGTGGTTGTAGGGGCTGTTGATTGGAGTACACTAAAACAAACCTAACCTCTCTAGGACATTCAGAAGCCAAGTTATAAGCCCACAAAGGTGTAACTGGACTACTTCTTTAAAGTGACACCAGGCCCGGTGACCTTTGGGACATGGTTTTACCCCCTATAGGAATGTGCGATCATCTTGAAACGTTCAGATCACTTACAACTCAATAGATTCTACCTTCTTGTAGCGTTTCAGCCTGATTGGACCTTGTTTTCACACAAATGGACCCAGAATGATGTGAAATTGTGCTTCGTGCAACATAATTCTGGGTGCCATTTACAATCCATAAGTGCTAATGACTCCATTCCTTTTTGAGGTTGTAGGGGCTGTTGATTGGAGTACATTAAAACAAACCTGATCTCTCTAGGACATTCAGAAGCCAAGTTATAAGCCCACAAATGTGTAACTGGACTACTTCTTTAAATTGACACCAGATGCGTTGACTTTTGGGACATGGTTTGACCCCCTTAGGAAAGTGCTATCATCATGAAACGTTCAGATCACTTACAACTCAATAGATTCTACCTTCCTGTAACGTTTCAGCCTGATTGGACCTTGTTTTCACACAAATGAACCCAGAATGATGTGAAATTGTGCTTCGTGCAACATAATTCTGGGTGCCATTTACAAACCATAAGTGCTAATGACTCCATTCCTTTTTGTGGTTGTAGGGGCTGTTGGTTGGAGTACATTAAAACAAACCTGATCTCTCTAGGGCATTCAGAAGCCAAGTTATAAGCCCACAAATGTGTAACTGGACTACTTCTTTAAATTGACACCAGATCCGGTGACCTTTGGGAGATGGTTTGACCCCCTTAGGAAAGTGCTATCATCATGAAACGTTCAGATCACTTACAACTCAATAGATTCTACCTTCCTGTAACGTTTCAGCCTGATTGGACCTTGTTTTCACACAAATGAACCCAGAATGATGTGAAATTGTGCTTAGTGCAGCACAATTCTGGCTGCCATTTAAAACCATAAGTGCTAATGACTCCATTCCTTTTTGAGGTTGTAGGGGCTGTTGATTGGAGTACACTAAAACAAACCTGATCTCTCTAGGACATTCAAAAGCCAAGTTATAAGCCCACAAAGGTGTAATTGGACTAATTCTTTAAATTGACACCAGATCCGGTGACCTTTGGGACATGGTTTGACCCCCTTAGGAAAGTGCTATCATCATGAAATGTTCAGATCACTTACAACTCAATAGATTCTACCTTCCTGTAACGTTTCAGCCTGATTGGACCTTGTTTTCACACAAATGAAGCCAGAATGATGTGAAATTGTGCTTCGTGCAACATAATTCTGGGTGCCATTTACAAACCATAAGTGCTAATGACTCCATTCCTTTTTGTGGTTGTAGGGGCTGTTGATTGGAGTACACTAAAACAAACCTAACCTCTCTAGGACATTCAGAAGCCAAGTTATAAGCCCACAAAGGTGTAACTGGACTACTTCTTTAAAGTGACACCAGGCCCGGTGACCTTTGGGACATGGTTTTACCCCCTATAGGAATGTGCGATCATCTTGAAACGTTCAGATCACTTACAACTCAATAGATTCTACCTTCTTGTAGCGTTTCAGCCTGATTGGACCTTGTTTTCACACAAATGGACCCAGAATGATGTGAAATTGTGCTTCGTGCAACATAATTCTGGGTGCCATTTACAATCCATAAGTGCTAATGACTCCATTCCTTTTTGAGGTTGTAGGGCCTGTTGGTTGGAGTACATTAAAACAAACCTGATCTCTCTAGGACATTCAGAAGCCAAGTTATAAGCCCACAAATGTGTAACTGGACTACTTCTTTAAATTGACACCAGATCCGGTGACCTTTGGGACATGGTTTGACCCCCTTAGGAAAGTGCTATCATCATGAAACGTTCAGATCACTTACAACTCAATAGATTCTACCTTCCTGTAACGTTTCAGCCTGATTGGACCTTGTTTTCACACAAATGAACCCAGAATGATGTGAAATTGTGCTTAGTGCAGCACAATTCTGGCTGCCATTTAAAACCATAAGTGCTAATGACTCCATTCCTTTTTGAGGTTGTAGGGGCTGTTGATTGGAGTACACTAAAACAAACCTGATCTCTCTAGGACATTCAGAAGCCAAGTTATAAGCCCACAAAGGTGTAACTGGACTACTTCTTTAAATTGACACCAGATCCGGTGACCTTTGGGACATGGTTTGACCCCCTTAGGAAAGTGCTATCATCATGAAACGTTCAGATCACTTACAACTCAATAGATTCTACCTTCCTGTAAAGTTTCAGCCTGATTGGACCTTGTTTTCACACAAATGAACCCATAATGATGTGAAATTGTGCTTCGTGCAACATAATTCTGGGTGCCATTTACAAACCATAAGTGCTAATGACTCCATTCCTTTTTGTGGTTGTAGGGGCTGTTGATTGGAGTACACTAAAACAAACCTAACCTCTCTAGGACATTCAGAAGCCAAGTTATAAGCCCACAAAGGTGTAACTGGACTACTTCTTTAAAGTGACACCAGGCCCGGTGACCTTTGGGACATGGTTTTACCCCCTATAGGAATGTGCGATCATCTTGAAACGTTCAGATCACTTACAACTCAATAGATTCTACCTTCTTGTAGCGTTTCAGCCTGATTGGACCTTGTTTTCACACAAATGGACCCAGAATGATGTGAAATTGTGCTTCGTGCAACATAATTCTGGGTGCCATTTACAATCCATAAGTGCTAATGACTCCATTCCTTTTTGAGGTTGTAGGGGCTGTTGATTGGAGTACATTAAAACAAACCTGATCTCTCTAGGACATTCAGAAGCCAAGTTATAAGCCCACAAATGTGTAACTGGACTACTTCTTTAAATTGACACCAGATGCGTTGACTTTTGGGACATGGTTTGACCCCCTTAGGAAAGTGCTATCATCATGAAACGTTCAGATCACTTACAACTCAATAGATTCTACCTTCCTGTAACGTTTCAGCCTGATTGGACCTTGTTTTCACACAAATGAACCCAGAATGATGTGAAATTGTGCTTCGTGCAACATAATTCTGGGTGCCATTTACAAACCATAAGTGCTAATGACTCCATTCCTTTTTGTGGTTGTAGGGGCTGTTGGTTGGAGTACATTAAAACAAACCTGATCTCTCTAGGGCATTCAGAAGCCAAGTTATAAGCCCACAAATGTGTAACTGGACTACTTCTTTAAATTGACACCAGATCCGGTGACCTTTGGGAGATGGTTAGACCCCCTTAGGAAAGTGCTATCATCATGAAACGTTCAGATCACTTACAACTCAATAGATTCTACCTTCCTGTAACGTTTCAGCCTGATTGGACCTTGTTTTCACACAAATGAACCCAGAATGATGTGAAATTGTGCTTAGTGCAGCACAATTCTGGCTGCCATTTAAAACCATAAGTGCTAATGACTCCATTCCTTTTTGAGGTTGTAGGGGCTGTTGATTGGAGTACACTAAAACAAACCTGATCTCTCTAGGACATTCAAAAGCCAAGTTATAAGCCCACAAAGGTGTAATTGGACTAATTCTTTAAATTGACACCAGATCCGGTGACCTTTGGGACATGGTTTGACCCCCTTAGGAAAGTGCTATCATCATGAAATGTTCAGATCACTTACAACTCAATAGATTCTACCTTCCTGTAACGTTTCAGCCTGATTGGACCTTGTTTTCACACAAATGAACCCAGAATGATGTGAAATTGTGCTTCGTGCAACATAATTCTGGGTGCCATTTACAAACCATAAGTGCTAATGACTCCATTCCTTTTTGTGGTTGTAGGGGCTGTTGATTGGAGTACACTAAAACAAACCTAACCTCTCTAGGACATTCAGAAGCCAAGTTATAAGCCCACAAAGGTGTAACTGGACTACTTCTTTAAAGTGACACCAGGCCCGGTGACCTTTGGGACATGGTTTTACCCCCTATAGGAATGTGCTATCATCTTGAAACGTTCAGATCACTTACAACTCAATAGATTCTACCTTCTTGTAGCGTTTCAGCCTGATTGGACCTTGTTTTCACACAAATGGACCCAGAATGATGTGAAATTGTGCTTCGTGCAACATAATTCTGGGTGCCATTTACAATCCATAAGTGCTAATGACTCCATTTCTTTTTGAGGTTGTAGGGCCTGTTGGTTGGAGTACATTAAAACAAACCTGATCTCTCTAGGACATTCAGAAGCCAAGTTATAAGCCCACAAATGTGTAACTGGACTACTTCTTTAAATTGACACCAAATCCGGTGACCTTTGGGACATGGTTTGACCCCCTTAGGAAAGTGCTATCATCATGAAACGTTCAGATCACTTACAACTCAATAGATTCTACCTTCCTGTAACGTTTCAGCCTGATTGGACCTTGTTTTCACACAAATGAACCCAGAATGATGTGAAATTGTGCTTAGTGCAGCACAATTCTGGCTGCCATTTAAAACAATAAGTGCTAATGACTCCATTCCTTTTTGAGGTTGTAGGGGCTGTTGATTGGAGTACACTAAAACAAACCTGATCTCTCTAGGACATTCAGAAGCCAAGTTATAAGCCCACAAAGGTGTAACTGGACTACTTCTTTAAATTGACACCAGATCCGGTGACCTTTGGGACATGGTTTGACCCCCTTAGGAAAGTGCTATCATCATGAAACGTTCAGATCACTTATAACTCAATAGATTCTACCTTCCTGTAATGTTTCAGCCTGATTGGACCTTGTTTTCACACAAATGAACCCAGAATGATGTGAAATTGTGCTTCGTGCAACATAATTCTGGGTGCCATTTACAAACCATAAGTGCTAATGACTCCATTCCTTTTTGTGGTTGTAGGGGCTGTTGATTGGAGTACACTAAAACAAACCTAACCTCTCTAGGACATTCAGAAGCCAAGTTATAAGCCCACAAAGGTGTAACTGGACTACTTCTTTAAATTGACACCAGATCCGGTGACCTTTGGGACATGGTTTTACCCCCTATAGGAATGTGCGATCATCTTGAAACGTTCAGATCACTTACAACTCAATAGATTCTACCTCCTTGTAGCGTTTCAGCCTGATTGGACCTTGTTTTCACACAAATGGACCCAGAATGATGTGAAATTGTGCTTCGTGCAACATAATTCTGGGTGCCATTTACAATCCATAAGTGCTAATGACTCCATTCCTTTTTGAGGTTGTAGGGGCTGTTGATTGGAGTACATTAAAACAAACCTGATCTCTCTAGGACATTCAGAAGCCAAGTTATAAGCCCACAAATGTGTAACTGGACTACTTCTTTAAATTGACACCAGATGCGTTGACTTTTGGGACATGGTTTGACCCCCTTAGGAAAGTGCTATCATCATGAAACGTTCAGATCACTTACAACTCAATAGATTCTACCTTCCTGTAACGTTTCAGCCTGATTGGACCTTGTTTTCACACAAATGAACCCAGAATGATGTGAAATTGTGCTTCGTGCAACATAATTCTGGGTGCCATTTACAAACCATAAGTGCTAATGACTCCATTCCTTTTTGTGGTTGTAGGGGCTGTTGGTTGGAGTACATTAAAACAAACCTGATCTCTCTAGGACATTCAGAAGCCAAGTTATAAGCCCACAAATGTGTAACTGGACTACTTCTTTAAATTGACACCAGATCCGGTGACCTTTGGGACATGGTTTGACCCCCTTATGAAAGTGCTATCATCATGAAACGTTCAGATCACTTACAACTCAATAGATTCTACCTTCCTGTAACGTTTCAGCCTGATTGGACCTTGTTTTCACACAAATGAACCCAGAATGATGTGAAATTGTGCTTAGTGCAGCACAGTTCTGGCTGCCATTTAAAACCATAAGTGCTAATGACTCCATTCCTTTTTGTGGTTGTAGGGGCTGTTGATTGGAGTACACTAAAACAAACCTAACCTCTCTAGGACATTCAGAAGCCAAGTTATAAGCCCACAAAGGTGTAACTGGACTACTTCTTTAAATTGACACCAGATCCGGTGACCTTTGGGACATGGTTTTACCCCCTATAGGAATGTGCGATCATCTTGAAACGTTCAGATCACTTACAACTCAATAGATTCTACCTCCTTGTAGCGTTTCAGCCTGATTGGACCTTGTTTTCACACAAATGGACCCAGAATGATGTGAAATTGTGCTTCGTGCAACATAATTCTGGGTGCCATTTACAATCCATAAGTGCTAATGACTCCATTCCTTTTTGAGGTTGTAGGGGCTGTTGATTGGAGTACATTAAAACAAACCTGATCTCTCTAGGACATTCAGAAGCCAAGTTATAAGCCCACAAATGTGTAACTGGACTACTTCTTTAAATTGACACCAGATGCGTTGACTTTTGGGACATGGTTTGACCCCCTTAGGAAAGTGCTATCATCATGAAACGTTCAGATCACTTACAACTCAATAGATTCTACCTTCCTGTAACGTTTCAGCCTGATTGGACCTTGTTTTCACACAAATGAACCCAGAATGATGTGAAATTGTGCTTCGTGCAACATAATTCTGGGTGCCATTTACAAACCATAAGTGCTAATGACTCCATTCCTTTTTGTGGTTGTAGGGGCTGTTGGTTGGAGTACATTAAAACAAACCTGATCTCTCTAGGACATTCAGAAGCCAAGTTATAAGCCCACAAATGTGTAACTGGACTACTTCTTTAAATAGACACCAGATCCGGTGACCTTTGGGACATGGTTTGACCCCCTTAGGAAAGTGCTATCATCATGAAACGTTCAGATCACATACAACTCAATAGATTCTACCTTCCTGTAACGTTTCAGCCTGATTGGACCTTGTTTTCACACAAATGAACCCAGAATGATGTGAAATTGTGCTTAGTGCAGCACAATTCTGGCTGCCATTTAAAACCATAAGTGCTAATGACTCCATTCCTTTTTGAGGTTGTAGGGGCTGTTGATTGGAGTACACTAAAACAAACCTGATCTCTCTAGGACATTCAGAAGCCAAGTTATAAGCCCACAAAGGTGTAATTGGACTAATTCTTTAAATTGACACCAGATCCGGTGACATTTGGGACATGGTTTGACCCCCTTAGGAAAGTGCTATCATCATGAAATGTTCAGATCACTTACAACTCAATAGATTCTACCTTCCTGTAACGTTTCAGCCTGATTGGACCTTGTTTTCACACAAATGAACCCAGAATGATGTGAAATTGTGCTTCGTGCAACATAATTCTGGGTGCCATTTACAAACCATAAGTGCTAATGACTCCATTCCTTTTTGTGGTTGTAGGGGCTTTTTATTGGAGTACACTAAAACAAACCTAACCTCTCTAGGACATTCAGAAGCCAAGTTATAAGCCCACAAAGGTGTAACTGGACTACTTCTTTAAAGTGACACCAGGCCCGGTGACCTTTGGGACATGGTTTTACCCCCTATAGGAATGTGCGATCATCTTGAAACGTTCAGATCACTTACAACTCAATAGATTCTACCTTCTTGTAGCGTTTCAGCCTGATTGTACCTTGTTTTCACACAAATGGACCCAGAATGATGTGAAATTGTGCTTCGTGCAACATAATTCTGGGTGCCATTTACAATCCATAAGTGCTAATGACTCCATTCCTTTTTGAGGTTGTAGGGGCTGTTGATTGGAGTACATTAAAACAAACCTGATCTCTCTAGGACATTCAGAAGCCAAATTATAAGCCCACAAATGTGTAACTGGACTACTTCTTTAAATTGACACCAGATCCGGTGACCTTTGGGACATGGTTTGACCCCCTTAGGAAAGTGCTATCATCATGAAACGTTCAGATCACTTACAACTCAATAGATTCTACCTTCCTGTAACGTTTCAGCCTGATTGGACCTTGTTTTCACACAAATGAACCCAGAATGATGTGAAATTGTGCTTCGTGCAACATAATTCTGGGTGCCATTTACAAACCATAAGTGCTAATGACTCCATTCCTTTTTGTGGTTGTAGGGGCTGTTGATTGGAGAACACTAAAACAAACCTAACCTCTCTAGGACATTCAGAAGCCAAGTTATAAGCCCACAAAGGTGTAACTGGACTACTTCTTTAAATTGACACGAGATCCGGTGACCTTTGGGACATGGTTTGATCCCCTTAGGAAAGTGCTATCATCATGAAATGTTCAGATCCCTTACAACTCAATAGATTCTACCTTCCTGTAACGTTTCAGCCTGATTATACCTTTTTTTTCACACAAATGGACCCAGAATGATGTGAAATTGTGCTTCGTGCAACATAATTCTGGGTGCCGTTTACAAACCATAAGTGCTAATGACTCGATTCTTTTTTGTGGTTGTAGGGGCTGTTGATTGGAGTACACTAAAACAAACCTGATCTCTCTAGGACATTCAGAATCCAAGTTATAAGCCCACAAATGTGTAACTGGACTACTTCTTTAAATTGACACCAGATCCGGTGACATTTGGGACATGGTTTGACCCCCTTAGGAAAGTGCTATCATCATGAAACATTCAGATCACTTACAACTCAAAAGATTCTACCTTCCTGTAACGTTTCAGCCTGATTGGACCTTGTTTTCACACAAATGAACCCAGAATGATGTGAAATTGTGCTTGGTGCAGCATAACTCTGGCTGCCATTTAAAACCATAAGTGCTAATGACTCCATTCCTTTTTGAGGTTGTAGGGGCTGTTGATTGGAGTACACTAAAACAAACCTGATCTCTCTAGGACATTCAGAAGCCAAGTTATAAGCCCACAAAGGTGTAACTGGACTACTTCTTTAAATTGACACCAGATCCGGTGACCTTTGGGACATGGTTTGACCCCCTTAGGAAAGTGCTATCATCATGAAACGTTCAGATCACTTACAACTCAATAGATTCTACCTTCCTGTAACGTTTCAGCCTGATTGGACCTTGTTTTCACACAAATTAACCCAGAATGATGTGAAATTGTGCTTTGTGCAACATAATTCTGGGTGCCATTTACAAACCATAAGTGCTAATCACTCAATTCCTTTTTGTGGTTGTAGGGGCTGTTGATTGGAGTACACTAAAACAAACCTAACCTCTCTAGGACATTCAGAAGCCAAGTTATAAGCCCACAAAGGTGTAACTGGACTACTTCTTTAAAGTGACACCAGGCCCGGTGACCTTTGGGACATGGTTTTACCCCCTATAGGAATGTGCGATCATCTTGAAACGTTCAGATCACTTACAACTCAATAGATTCTACCTTCTTGTAGCGTTTCAGCCTGATTGGACCTTGTTTTCACACAAATGGACCCAGAATGATGTGAAATTGTGCTTCGTGCAACATAATTCTGGGTGCCATTTACAATCCATAAGTGCTAATGACTCCACTCCTTTTTGAGGTTGTAGGGGCTGTTGATTGGAGTACATTAAAACAAACCTGATCTCTCTAGGACATTCAGAAGCCAAATTATAAGCCCACAAATGTGTAACTGGACTACTTCTTTAAATTGACACCAGATCCGGTGACCTTTGGGACATGGTTTGACCCCCTTAGGAAAGTGCTATCATCATGAAACGTTCAGATCACTTACAACTCAATAGATTCTACCTTCCTGTAACGTTTCAGCCTGATTGGACCTTGTTTTCACACAATTGAACCCAGAATGATGTGAAATTGTGCTTAGTGCAGCACAATTCTGGCTGCCATTTAAAACCATAAGTGCTAATGACTCCATTCCTTTTTGAGGTTGTAGGGGCTGTTGATTGGAGTACACTAAAACAAACCTGATCTCTCTAGGACATTCAGAAGCCAAGTTATAAGCCCACAAAGGTGTAATTGGACTAATTCTTTAAATTGACACCAGATCCGGTGACCTTTGGGACATGGTTTGACCCCCTTAGGAAAGTGCTATCATCATGAAATGTTCAGATCACTTACAACTCAATAGATTCTACCTTCCTGTAACGTTTCAGCCTGATTGGACCTTGTTTTCACACAAATGAACCCAGAATGATGTGAAATTGTGCTTCGTGCAACATAATTCTGGGAGCCATTTACAAACCATAAGTGCTAATGACTCCATTCCTTTTTGTGGTTGTAGGGGCTGTTGATTGGAGTACACTAAAACAAACCTAACCTCTCTAGGACATTCAGAAGCCAAGTTATAAGCCCACAAAGGTGTAACTGGACTACTTCTTTAAAGTGACACCAGGCCCGGTGACCTTTGGGACATGGTTTTACCCCCTATAGGAATGTGCGATCATCTTGAAACGTTCAGATCACTTACAACTCAATAGATTCTACCTTCTTGTAGCGCTTCAGCCTGATTGGACCTTGTTTTCACACAAATGGACCCAGAATGATGTGAAATTGTGCTTCGTGCAACATAATTCTGGGTGCCATTTACAATCCATAAGTGCTAATGACTCCATTCTTTTTTGTGGTTGTAGGGGTTGTTAATTGGAGTACACTAAAACAAACCTGATCTCTCTAGGACATTCAGAAGCCAAGTTATAAGCCCACAAATGTGTAACTGGACTACTTCTTTAAATTGACACCAGATCCGGAGACATTTGGGACATGGTTTGACCCCCTTAGGAAAGTGCTATCATCATGAAACGTTCAGATCACTTACAACTCAAAAGATTCTACCTTCCTGTAACGTTTCAGCCTGATTGGACCTTGTTTTCACACAAATGAACCCAGAATGATGTGAAATTGTGCTTCGTGCAACATAATTCTGGGTGCCATTTAAAAACCATAAGTGC
This sequence comes from Nothobranchius furzeri, assembly GCF_043380555.1. Taxonomy (NCBI): domain Eukaryota; kingdom Metazoa; phylum Chordata; class Actinopteri; order Cyprinodontiformes; family Nothobranchiidae; genus Nothobranchius; species Nothobranchius furzeri. Next base: position 234,911 of record NW_027223038.1, read on the forward strand.
TAATGACTCCATTCCTTTTTGTGGTTGTAGGGGCTGTTGATTGGAGTATACTAAAATAAACCTGATCTCTCTAGGACATTCAGAAGCCAAGTTATAAGCCCACAAAGGTGTAACTGGACTACTTCTTTAAATTGACACGAGATTCGGTGACCTTTGGGAGATGGTTTGACCCCCTTAGGAAAGTGCTATCATCATGAAAGGTTCAGATCACTTACAACTCAATAGATTCTACCTTCCTGTAACATTTCAGCCTGATTGGACCTTGTTTTCACACAAATGAACCCAGAATGATGTGAAATTGTGCTTCGTGCAACATAATTCTGGGTGCCATTTAAAAACCATAAGTGTTAATGACTCCATTCCTTTTTGAGGTTGTAGGGGCTTTTGCTTGGAGTACACTAAAACAAACTTGATCTATCTAGGACATTCAGAAGCCAAGTTATAAGCCCTCAAAGGTGTAACTGGACTACTTCTTTAAAGTGACACCAGGCCTGGTGACCTTTGGGACATGGTTTGACCCCCTATAGGAATGTGCGATCATCATGAAACGTTCAGATCACTTACAACTCAATAGATTCTACCTTCTTGTAGCGTTTCAGCCTGATTGGACCTTGTTTTCACACAAATGGACCCAGAATGATGTGAAATTGTGCTTCGTGCAACATAATTCTGGGTGCCATTTACAAACCATTAGTGCTAATGACTCCATTCCTTTTTGTGGTTGTAGGGGCTGTTGGTTGGAGTACATTAAAACAAACCTGATCTCTCTAGGACATTCAGAATCCAAGTTATAAGCCCACAAATGTGTAACTGGACTACTTCTTTAAATTGACACCAGATCCGGTGACCTTTGGGACATGGTTTGACCCCCTTAGGAAAGTGCTATCATCATGAAACGTTCAGATCACTTACAACTCAATAGATTCTACCATCCTGTAATGTTTCAGCCTGATTGGACCTTGTTTTCACACAAATGAACCCAGAATGATGTGAAATTGTGCTTCGTGCAACATAATTCTGGGTGCCATTTACAAACCATAAGTGCTAATGACTCCATTCCTTTTTGTGGTTGTAGGGGCTGTTGATTGGAGTACACTAAAACAAACCTAACCTCTCTAGGACATTCAGAAGCCAAGTTATAAGCCCACAAAGGTGTAACTGGACTACTTCTTTAAAGTGACACCAGGCCCGGTGACCTTTGGGACATGGTTTTACCCCCTATAGGAATGTGCGATCATCTTGAAACGTTCAGATCACTTACAACTCAATAGATTCTACCTTCTTGTAGCGTTTCAGCCTGATTGGACCTTGTTTTCACACAAATGGACCCAGAATGATGTGAAATTGTGCTTCGTGCAACATAATTCTGGGTGCCATTTACAATCCATAAGTGCTAATGACTCCATTCCTTTTTGAGGTTGTAGGGGCTGTTGATTGGAGTACATTAAAACAAACCTGATCTCTCTAGGACATTCAGAAGCCAAGTTATAAGCCCACAAATGTGTAACTGGACTACTTCTTTAAATTGACACCAGATGCGTTGACTTTTGGGACATGGTTTGACCCCCTATATGAATGTGCTATCATCATGAAACGTTAAGATCACTTAGAACTCAATAGATTCTACCTTCCTGTAACGTTTCAGCCTGATTGGACCTTGTTTTCACACAAATGAACCCAGAATGATGTGAAATTGTGCTTCGTGCAACATAATTCTGGGTGCCATTTACAAACCATAAGTGCTAATGACTCCATTCCTTTTTGTGGTTGTAGGGGCTGTTGATTGGAGTACACTAAAACAAACCTAACCTCTCTAGGACATTCAGAAGCCAAGTTATAAGCCCACAAAGGTGTAACTGGACTACTTCTTTAAAGTGACACCAGGCCCGGTGACCTTTGGGACATGGTTTTACCCCCTATAGGAATGTGCGATCATCTTGAAACGTTCAGATCACTTACAACTCAAAAGATTCTACCTTCTTGTAGCGTTTCAGCCTGATTGGACCTTGTTTTCACACAAATGGACCCAGAATGATGTGAAATTGTGCTTCGTGCAACATAATTCTGGGTGCCATTTACAATCCATAAGTGCTAATGACTCCATTCCTTTTTGAGGTTGTAGGGCCTGTTGGTTGGAGTACATTAAAACAAACCTGATCTCTCTAGGACATTCAGAAGCCAAATTATAAGCCCACAAATGTGTAACTGGACTACTTCTTTAAATTGACACCAGATCTGGTGACCTTTGGGACATGGTTTGACCCCCTTAGGAAAGTGCTATCATCATGAAACGTTCAGATCACTTACAAGTCAATAGATTCTACCTTCCTGTAACGTTTCAGCCTGATTGGACCTTGTTTTCACACAAATGAACCCAGAATGATGTGAAATTGTGCTTAGTGCAGCACAATTCTGGCTGCCATTTAAAACCATAAGTGCTAATGACTCCATTCCTTTTTGAGGTTGTAGGGGCTGTTGATTGGAGTACACTAAAACAAACCTGATCTCTCTAGGACATTCAGAAGCCAAGTTATAAGCCCACAAAGGTGTAACTGGACTACTTCTTTAAATTGACACCAGATCCGGTGACCTTTGGGACATGGTTTGACCCCCTTAGGAAAGTGCTATCATCATGAAACGTTCAGATCACTTATAACTCAATAGATTCTACCTTCCTGTAATGTTTCAGCCTGATTGGACCTTGTTTTCACACAAATGAACCCAGAATGATGTGAAATTGTGCTTCGTGCAACATCATTCTGGGTGCCATTTACAAACCATAAGTGCTAATGACTCCATTCCTTTTTGTGGTTGTAGGGGCTGTTGATTGGATTACACTAAAACAAACCTAACCTCTCTAGGACATTCAGAAGCCAAGTTATAAGCCCACAAAGGTGTAACTGGACTACTTCTTTAAAGTGACACCAGGCCCGGTGACCTTTGGGACATGGTTTTACCCCCTATAGGAATGTGCGATCATCTTGAAACGTTCAGATCACTTACAACTCAATAGATTCTACCTTCTTGTAGCGTTTCAGCCTTATTGGACCTTGTTTTCACACAAATGGACCCAGAATGATGTGAAATTGTGCTTCGTGCAACATAATTCTGGGTGCCATTTACAATCCATAAGTGCTAATGACTCCATTCCTTTTTGAGGTTGTAGGGGCTGTTGATTGGAGTACATTAAAACAAACCTGATCTCTCTAGGACATTCAGAAGCCAAGTTATAAGCCCACAAATGTGTAACTGGACTACTTCTTTAAATTGACACCAGATGCGTTGACTTTTGGGACATGGTTTGACACCCTTAGGAAAGTGCTATCATCATGAAACGTTCAGATCACTTACAACTCAATAGATTCTACCTTCCTGTAACGTTTCAGCCTGATTGGACCTTGTTTTCACACAAATGAACCCAGAATGATGTGAAATTGTGCTTCGTGCAACATAATTCTGGGTGCCATTTACAAACCATAAGTGCTAATGACTCCATTCCTTTTTGTGGTTGTAGGGGCTGTTGGTTGGAGTACATTAAAACAAACCTGATCTCTCTAGGACATTCAGAAGCCAAGTTATAAGCCCACAAATGTGTAACTGGACTACTTCTTTAAATTGACACCAGATCCGGTGACCTTTGGGACATGGTTTGACCCCCTTAGGAAAGTGCTATCATCATGAAACGTTCAGATCACTTACAACTCAATAGATTCTACCTTCCTGTAACGTTTCAGCCTGATTGGACCTTGTTTTCACACAAATGAACCCAGAATGATGTGAAATTGTGCTTAGTGCAACATAATTCTGGGTGCCATTTACAATCCATAAGTGCTAATGACTCCATTCCTTTTTGAGGCTGTAGGGGCTGTTGATTGGAGTACATTAAAACAAACCTGATCTCTCTAGGAGATTCAGAAGCCAAGTTATAAGCCCACAAATGTGTAACTGGACTACTTCTTTAAATTGACACCAGATGCGTTGACTTTTGGGACATGGTTTGACCCCCTTAGGAAAGTGCTATCATCATGAAAAGTTCAGATCACTTACAACTCAATAGATTCTACCTTCCTGTAACGTTTCAGCCTGATTGGACCTTGTTTTCACACAAATGAACCCAGAATGATGTGAAATTGTGCTTCGTGCAACATAATTCTGGGTGCCATTTACAAACCATAAGTGCTAATGACTCCATTCCTTTTTGTGGTTGTAGGGGCTGTTGGTTGGAGTACATTAAAACAAACCTGATCTCTCTAGGACATTCAGAAGCCAAGTTATAAGCCCACAAATGTGTAACTGGACTACTTCTTTAAATTGACACCAGATCCGGTGACCTTTGGGACATGGTTTGACCCCCTTAGGAAAGTGCTATCATCATGAAACGTTCAGATCACTTACAACTCAATAGATTCTACCTTCCTGTAACGTTTCAGCCTGATTGGACCTTGTTTTCACACAAATGAACCCAGAATGACGTGAAATTGTGCTTAGTGCAGCACAATTCTGGCTGCCATTTAAAACCATAAGTGCTAATGCCTCCATTCCTTTTTGAGGTTGTAGGGGCTGTTGATTGGAGTACACTAAAACAAACCTGATCTCTCTAGGACATTCAGAAGCCAAGTTATAAGCCCACAAAGGTGTAATTGGACTAATTCTTTAAATTGACACCAGATCCGGTGACCTTTGGGACATGGTTTGACCCCCTTAGGAAAGTGCTATCATCATGAAATGTTCAGATCACTTACAACTCAATAGATTCTACCTTCCTGTAATGTTTCAGCCTGATTGGACCTTGTTTTCACACAAATGAACCCAGAATGATGTGAAATTGTGCTTCGTGCAACATAATTCTGGGTGCCATTTACAAACCATAAGTGCTGATGACTCCATTCCTTTTTGTGGTTGTAGGGGCTTTTGATTGGAGTACACTAAAACAAACCTAACCTCTCTAGGACATTCAGAAGCCAAGTTATAAGCCCACAAAGGTGTAACTGGACTACTTCTTTAAAGTGACACCAGGCCCGGTGACCTTTGGGACATGGTTTTACCCCCTATAGGAATGTGCGATCATCTTGAAACGTTCAGATCACTTACAACTCAATAGATTCTACCTTCTTGTAGCGTTTCAGCCTGATTGGACCTTGTTTTCACACAAATGGACCCAGAATGATGTGAAATTGTGCTTCGTGCAACATAATTCTGGGTGCCATTTACAATCCATAAGTTCTAATGACTCCATTCCTTTTTGAGGTTGTAGGGGCTGTTGATTTAGGTACATTAAAACAAACCTGATATATCTAGGACATTCAGAAGCCAAGTTATAAGCCCACAAATGTGTAACTGGACTACTTCTTTAAATTGACACCAGATGCGTTTACTTTTGGGACATGGTTTGACCCCCTTAGGAAAGTGCTATCATCATGAAACGTTCAGATCACTTACAACTCAATAGATTCTACCTTCCTGTAACGTTTCAGCCTGATTGGACCTTGTTTTCACACAAATGAACCCAGAATGATGTGAAATTGTGCTTCGTGCAACATAATTCTGGGTGCCATTTACAAACCATAAGTGCTAATGACTCCATTCCTTTTTGTGGTTGTAGGGGCTGTTGGTTGGAGTACATTAAAACAAACCTGATCTCTCTAGGACATTCAGAAGCCAAGTTATAAGCCCACAAATGTGTAACTGGACTACTTCTTTAAATTGACACCAGATCCGGTGACCTTTGGGACATGGTTTGACCCCCTTAGGAAAGTGCTATCATCATGAAACGTTCAGATCACTTACAACTCAATAGATTCTACCTTCCTGTAACGTTTCAGCCTGATTGGACCTTGTTTTCACACAAATGAACCCAGAATGATGTGAAATTGTGCTTAGTGCAGCACAATTCTGGCTGCCATTTAAAACCATAAGTGCTAATGACTCCATTCCTTTTTGAGGTTGTAGGGGCTGTTGATTGGAGTACACTAAAACAAACCTGATCTCTCTAGGACATTCAGAAGCCAAGTTATAAGCCCACAAAGGTGTAATTGGACTAATTCTTTAAATTGACACCAGATCCGGTGACCTTTGGGACATGGTTTGACCCCCTTAGGAAAGTGCTATCATCATGAAATGTTCAGATCACTTACAACTCAATAGATTCTACCTTCCTGTAACGTTTCAGCCTGATTGGACCTTGTTTTCACACAAATGAACCCAGAATGATGTGAAATTGTGCTTCGTGCAACATAATTCTGGGTGCCATTTACAATCCATAAGTTCTAATGACTCCATTCCTTTTTGAGGTTGTAGGGGCTGTTGATTTAGGTACATTAAAACAAACCTGATATCTCTAGGACATTCAGAAGCCAAGTTATAAGCCCACAAATGTGTAACTGGACTACTTCTTTAAATTGACACCAGATGCGTTGACTTTTGGGACATGGTTTGACCCCCTTAGGAAAGTGCTATCATCATGAAACGTTCAGATCACTTACAACTCAATAGATTCTACCTTCCTGTAACGTTTCAGCCTGATTGGACCTTGTTTTCACACAAATGAACCCAGAATGATGTGAAATTGTGCTTCGTGCAACATAATTCTGGGTGCCATTTAAAAACCATAGGTGCTAATGACTCCATTCCTTTTTGAGGTTGTAGGGGCTGTTGATTGGAGTACACTAAAACAAACCTGATCTCTCTAGGACATTCAGAAGCCAAGTTATAAGCCCACAAATGTGTAACTGGACTACTTCTTTAAATTGACACCAGATCCGGTGACCTTTGGGACATGGTTTGACCCCCGATTGGAATGTGCGATCATCATGAAACGTTCAGATCACTTACAACTCAATAGATTCTACCTTCTTGTAACGTTTCAGCCTGATTGGACCTTGTTTTCACACAAATGGACCCAGAATGATGTGAAATTGTGCTTCGTGCAACATAATTCTGGGTGCCATTTACAAACCATAAGTGCTAATGACTCCATTCCTTTTTGTGGTTGTAGGGGCTGTTGGTTGGAGTACATTAAAACAAACCTGATCTCTTTAGGACGTTCAGAAGCCAAGTTATAAGCCCACAAATGTGTAACTGGACTACTTCTTTAAAGTGACACGAGATCCGGTGACCTTTGGGACATGGTTTGACCCCCTTAGGAAAGTGCTATCATCATGAAACGTTCAGATCACTTACAACTCAATAGATTCTACCTTCCTGTAACATTTCAGCCTGATTGGACCTTGTTTTCACACAAATGAACCCAGAATGATGTGAAATTGTGCTTCGTGCAACGTAATTCTGGGTGCCATTTAAAAACCATAAGTGTTAATGACTCCATTCCTTTTTGAGGTTGTAGGGGCTGTTGCTTGGAGTACACAAAAACAAACTTGATCTCTCTAGGACATTCAGAAGCCAAGTTATAAGCCCACAAAGGTGTAACTGGACTACTTCTTTAAAGTGACACCAGTCCCGGTGACCTTTGGGACATGGTTTTACCCCCTATAGGAATGTGCGATCATCTTGAAACGTTCAGATCACTTACAACTCAATAGATTCTACCTTCTTGTAGCGTTTCAGCCTGATTGGACCTTGTTTTCACACAAATGGACCCAGAATGATGTGAAATTGTGCTTCGTGCAACATAATTCTGGGTGCCATTTACAATCCATAAGTGCTAATGACTCCATTCCTTTTTGAGGTTGTAGGGGCTGTTGATTGGAGTACATTAAAACAAACCTGATCTCTCTAGGACATTCAGAAGCCAAGTTATAAGCCCACAAATGTGTAACTGGACTACTTCTTTAAATTGACACCAGGCCCGGTGACCTTTGGGACATGGTTTGACCCCCTATAGGAATGTGCGATCATCATGAAACATTCAGATCACTTACAACTCAATAGATTCTACCTTCTTGTAACGTTTCAGCCTGATTGGACCTTGTTTTCACACAAATGGACCCAGAATGATGTGAAATTGTGCTTCGTGCAACATAATTCTGGGTGCCTTTTACAAACCATAAGTGCTAATGACTCCATTCCTTTTTGTGGTTGTAGGGGCTGTTGATTGGAGAACACTAAAACAAACCTAACCTCTCTAGGACATTCAGAAGCCAAGTTATAAGCCCACAAAGGTGTAACTGGACTACTTCTTTAAAGTGACACCAGGCCCGGTGACCTTTGGGACATCGTTTGAACCCCTATAGGAATGTGCGATCATCTTGAAACGTTCAGATCCCTTACAACTCAATAGATTCTACCTTCCTGTAACGTTTCAGCCTGATTGGACCTTGTTTTCACACAAATGAACCCAGAATGATGTGAAATTGTGCTTCGTGCAACATAATTCTGGGTGCCATTTAAAAACCATAGGTGCTAATGACTCCATTCCTTTTTGAGGTTGTAGGGGCTGTTGATTGGAGTACACTAAAACAAACCTGATCTCTCTAGGACATTCAGAAGCCAAGTTATAAGCCCACAAATGTGTAACTGGACTACTTCTTTAAATTGACACCAGATCCGGTGACCTTTGGGACATGGTTTGACCCCCTATAGGAATGTGCGATCATCATGAAACGTTCAGATCACTTACAACTCAATAGATTCTACCTTCTTGTAACGTTTCAGCCTGATTGGACCTTGTTTTCACACAAATGGACCCAGAATGATGTGAAATTGTGCTTCGTGCAACATAATTCTGGGTGCCATTTACAAACCATAAGTGCTAATGACTCCATTCCTTTTTGTGGTTGTAGGGGCTGTTGGTTGGAGTACATTAAAACAAACCTGATCTCTCTAGGACGTTCAGAAGCCAAGTTATAAGCCCACAAATGTGTAACTGGACTACTTCTTTAAATTGACACCAGATCAGGTGACCTTTGGGACATGGTTTGACCCCCTTAGGAAAGTGCTATCATCATGAAACGTTCAGATCACTTACAACTCAATAGATTCTACCTTTCTGTAACGTTTCAGCCTGATTGGACCTTGTTTTCACACAAATGAACCCAGAATGATGTGAAATTCTGCTTAGTGCAGCATAATTCTGGGTGCCATTTAAAAACCATAAGTGCTAATGACTCCATTCCTTTTTGAGGTTGTAGGGGCTGTTGCTTGGAGTACACTAAAACAAACTTGATCTCTCTAAGACATTCAGAAGCCAAGTTATAAGCCCACAAAGGTGTAACTGGACTACTTCTTTAAAGTGACACCAGTCCCGGTGACCTTTGGGACATGGTTTTACCCCCTATAGGAATGTGCGATCATCTTGAAACGTTCAGATCACTTACAACTCAATAGATTCTACCTTCTTGTAGCGTTTCAGCCTGATTGGACCTTGTTTTCACACAAATGGACCCAGAATGATGTGAAATTGTGCTTCGTGCAACATAATTCTGGGTGCCATTTACAAACCATAAGTGCTAATGACTCCATTCCTTTTTGAGGTTGTAGGGGCTGTTGATTGGAGTACATTAAAACAAAGCTGATCTCTCTAGGACATTCAGAAGCCAAGTTATAAGCCCACAAATGTGTAACTGGACTACTTCTTTAAATTGACACCAGATCCGTTGACCTTTGGGACATGGTTTGACCCCCTTAGGAAAGTGCTATCATCATGAAACGTTCAGATCACTTACAACTCAATAGATTCTACATTCCTGTAATGTTTCAGCCTGATTGGACCTTGTTTTCACACAAATTAACCCAGAATGATGTGAAATTGTGTTTAGTGCAGCATAATTCTGGGTGCCATTTACAAACCATAAGTGCTAATGACTCCATTCCTTTTTGAGGTTGTAGGGGATGTTGATTGGAGTACACTAAAACAAACCTGATCTCTCTAAGACATTCAGAAGCCAAGTTATAAGCCCACAAATGTGTAACTGGACTACTTCTTTAAATTGACACCAGATCCGGTGACCTTTGGGACATGGTTTGACCCCCTTAGGAATGGGTTATCATCATGAAACGTTCAGATCACTTACAACTCAATAGATTCTACCTTCCTGTAACGTTTCAGCCTGATTGGACCTTGTTTTCACACAAATGGACCCAGAATGATGTGAAATTGTGCTTTGTGCAACATAATTCTGGGTGCCATTTACAAACCATAAGTGCTAATGACTCCATTCCTTTTTGTGGTTGTAGGGGCTGTTGATTGGAGTACACTAAAACAAACCTAACCTCTCTAGGACATTCAAAAGCCATGCTATAAGCCCACAAAGGTGTAACTGGACTACCTCTTTAAAGTGACACCAGGCCCGGTGACCTTTGGGACATGGTTTTACCCCCTATAGGAATGTGCGATCATCTTGAAACGTTCAGATCACTTACAACTCAATAGATTCTACCTTCTTGTAGCATTTCAGCCTGATTGGCCCTTGTTTTCACACAAATGGACCCAGAATGATGTGAAATTGTGCTTCGTGCAAAATAATTCTGGGTGCCATTTACAAACCATAAGTGCTAATGACTCCATTCCTTTTTGTGGTTGTAGGGGCTGTTGATTGGAGAACACTAAAACAAACCTAACCTCTCTAGGACATTCAGAAGCCAAGTTATAAGCCCACAAATGTGTAACTGGACTACTTCTTTAAATTGACACGAGATCCGGTGACCTTTGGAACATGGTTTGACCCCCTTAGGAAAGTGCTATCATCATGAAAGGTTCAGATCACTTACAACTCAATAGATTCTACCTTCCTGTAACATTTCAGCCTGACTGGACCTTGTTTTCACACAAATGAACCCAGAATGATGTGAAATTGTGCTTCGTGCAACATAATTCTGGGTGCCATTTAAAAACCATAAGTGTTAATGACTCCATTCCTTTTTGAGGTTGTAGGGGCTGTTGCTTGGAGTACACTAAAATAAACTTGATCTCTCTAGGACATTCAGAAGCCAAGTTATAAGCCCTCAAAGGTGTAACTGGACTACTTCTTTAAAGTGACACCAGGCCTGGTGACCTTTGGGACATGGTTTGACCCCCTATAGGAATGTGCGATCATCATGAAACGTTCAGATCACTTACAACTCAATAGATTCTACCTTCTTGTAACGGTTCAGCCTGATTGGACCTTGTTTTCACACAAATGAACCCAGAATGATGTGAAATTGTGCTTCGTGCAACATAATTGTGGGTGCCATTTAAAAACCATAAGTGCTAATGACTCCATTCCTTTTTGTGGTTGTAGGGGCTGTTGATTGGAGTATACTAAAACAAACCTGATCTCTCTAGGACATTGAGAAGCCAAGTTATAAGCCCACAAATGTGTAACTGGACTACTTTTTTAAATTGACACCAGATCCGGTGACCTTTGGGACATGGTTTGACCCCCTTAGGAAAGTGCTATCATCATGAAACGTTCAGATCACTTACAACTCAATAGATTCTACCTTCCTGTAACGTTTCAGCCTGATTGGACCTTGTTTTCACACAAATGAACCCAGAATGATGTGAAATTGTGCTTCGTGCAACATAATTCTGGGTGCCATTTAAAAACCATAAGTGCTAATGACTCCATTCCTTTTAGTGGTAATGGGGGCTGTTAATTGGAGTACTCTAAAACAAACCTGACCTCTCTAGGATATTCAGAAGCCAATTTATAAGCCCACAAAGGTGTAACTGGACTACTTCTTTAAAGTGACCCCAGGCCCGGTGACCTTTGGGACATGGTTTGACCCCCTATAGGAATGTGCGATCATCATGAAACGTTCAGATCACTTACAACTCAATAGATTCTACCTTCTTGTAACGTTTCAGCCTGATTGGACCTTGTTTTCACACAAATGAACCCAGAATGATGTGAAATTGTGCTTCGTGCAACATAATTCTGGGTGCCATTTACAAACCATAAGTGCTAATGACTCCATTCCTTTTTGTGGTTGTAGGGGCTGTTGGTTGGAGTACAATACAACGAACCTGATCTCTCTAGGACATTCAGAAGCCAAGTTATAAGCCCACAAATGTGTAACTGGACTACTTCTTTAAATTGACACCAGATCCGGTGACCTTTGGGACATGGTTTGACCCCCTTTGGAAATTGCTATCATCATGAAACGTTCAGATCACTTACAACTCAATAGATTCTACCTTCCTGTAACGTTTCAGCCTGATTGGACCTTGTTTTCACACAAATGAACCCAGAATGATGTGAAATTGTGCTTAGTGCAGCACAATTCTGGCTGCCATTTAAAACCATAAGTGCTAATGACTCCATTCCTTTTTGAGGTTGTAGGGGCTGTTGATTGGAGTACACTAAAACAAACCTGATCTCTCTAGGACATTCAGAAGCCAAGTTATAAGCCCACAAAGGTGTAATTGGACTAATTCTTTAAATTGACACCAGATCGGTGACCTTTGGGACATGGTTTGACCCCCTTAGGAAAGTGCTATCATCATGAAATATTCAGAACACTTACAACTCAATAGATTCTACCTTCCTGTAACGTTTCAGCCTGATTGGACCTTGTTTTCACACAAATGAACCCAGAATGATGTGAAATTGTGCTTCGTGCAACATAATTCTGGGTGCCATTTACAAACCATAAGTGCTAATGACTCCATTCCTTTTTGTGGTTGTAGGGGCTGTTGATTGGAGTACACTAAAACAAACCTAACCTCTCTAGGACATTCAGAAGCCAAGTTGTAAGCCCACAAAGGTGTAACTGGACTACTTCTTTAAAGTGACACCAGGCCCGGTGACCTTTGGGACATGGTTTTACCCCCTTTAGGAATGTGCGATCATCTTGAAACGTTCAGATCACTTACAACTCAATAGATTCTACCTTCTTGTAGCGTTTCAGCCTGATTGGACCTTGTTTTCACACAAATGGACCCAGAATGATGTGAAATTGTGCTTCGTGCAACATAATTCTGGGTGCCATTTACAATCCATAAGTGCTAATGACTCCATTCCTTTTTGAGGTTGTAGGGGCTGTTGATTGGAGTACATTAAAACAAACCTGATCTCTCTAGGACATTCAGAAGCCAAGTTATAAGCCCACAAATGTGTAACTGGACTACTTCTTTAAATTGACACCAGATGCGTTGACTTTTGGGACATGGTTTGACCCCCTTAGGAAAGTGCTATCATCATGAAACGTTCAGATCACTTACAACTCAATAGATTCTACCTTCCTGTAACGTTTCAGCCTGATTGGACCTTGTTTTCACACAAATGAACCCAGAATGATGTGAAATTGTGCTTCGTGCAACATAATTCTGGGTGCCATTTACAAACCATAAGTGCTAATTACTCCATTCCTTTTTGTGGTTGTAGGGGCTGTTGATTGGAGAACACTAAAACAAACCTAACCTCTCTAGGACATTCAGAAGCCCAGTTATAAGCCCACAAAGGTGTAACTGGACTACTTCTTTAAAGTGACACCAGGCCCGGTGACCTTTGGGACATGGTTTGAACCCCTATAGGAATATGCGATCATCTTGAAACGTTCAGATCACTTACAACTCAATAGATTCTACCTTCCTGTAACGTTTCAGCCTAATTGGACCTTGTTTTCACACAAATGAACCCAGAATGATGTGAAATTGTGCTTCGTGCAACATAATTCTGGGTGCCATTTAAAAACCATAGGTGCTAATGACTCCATTCCTTTTTGAGGTTGTAGGGGCTGTTGATTGGAGTACACTAAAACAAACCTGATCTCTCTAGGACATTCAGAAGCCAAGTTATAAGCCCACAAATGTGTAACTGGACTACTTCTTTAAATTGACACCAGATCCGGTGACCTTTGGGACATGGTTTGACCCCCTATAGGAATGTGCGATCATCATGAAACGTTCAGATCACTTACAACTCAATAGATTCTACCTTCTTGTAACGTTTCAGCCTGATTGGACCTTGTTTTCACACAAATGGACCCAGAATGATGTGAAATTGTGCTTCGTGCAACATAATTCTGGGTGCCATTTACAAACCATAAGTGCTAATGACTCCATTCCTTTTAGTGGTAATGGGGGCTGTTAATTGGCGTACTCTAAAACAAACCTGACCTCTCTAGGATATTCAGAAGCCAATTTATAAGCCCACAAAGGTGCAACTGGACTACTTCTTTAAAGTGACACCAGGCCCGGTGACCTTTGGGACATGGTTTGACCCCCTATAGGAATGTGCGATCATCATGAAACGTTCAGATCACTTACAACTGAATAGATTCTACCTTCTTGTAACGTTTCAGCCTGATTGGACCTTGTTTTCACACAAATGAACCCAGAATGATGTGAAATTGTGCTTCGTGCAACACAATTCTGGGTGCCATTTACAAACCATAAGTGCTAATGACTCCATTCCTTTTTGTGGTTGTAGGGGCTGTTGGTTGGAGTACAATAAAACGAACCTGATCTCTCTAGGACATTCAGAAGCCAAGTTATAAGCCCACAAATGTGTAACTGGACTACTTCTTTAAATTGACACCAGATCCGGTGACCTTTGGGACATGGTTTGACCCCCTTAGGAAAGTGCTATCATCATGAAATGTTAAGATCACTTACAACTCAATAGATTCTACATTCCTGTAACGTTTCAGCCTGATTGGACCTTGTTTTCACACAAATGAACCCAGAATGATGTGAAATTGTGCTTAGTGCAGCACAATTCTGGCTGCCATTTAAAACCATAAGTGCTAATGACTCCATTCCTTTTTGAGGTTGTAGGGGCTGTTGATTGGAGTACACTAAAACAAACCTGATCTCTCTAGGACATTCAGAAGCCAAGTTATAAGCCCACAAAGGTGTAATTGGACTAATTCTTTAAATTGACACCAGATCCGGTGACCTTTGGGACATGGTTTGACCCCCTTAGGAAAGTGCTATCATCATGAAATGTTCAGATCACTTACAACTCAATAGATTCTACCTTCCTGTAACGTTTCAGCCTGATTGGACCTTGTTTTCACACAAATGAACCCAGAATGATGTGAAATTGTGCTTCGTGCAACATAATTCTGGGTGCCATTTACAAACCATAAGTGCTAATGACTCCATTCCTTTTTGTGGTTGTAGGGGCTGTTGATTGGAGTACACTAAAACAAACCTAACCTCTCTAGGACATTCAGAAGCCAAGTTATTTATAAGCCCACAAAGGTGTAACTGGACTACTTCTTTAAAGTGACACCAGGCCCGGTGACCTTTGGGACATGGTTTTACCCCCTTTAGGAATGTGCGATCATCTTGAAACGTTCAGATCACTTACAACTCAATAGATTCTACCTTCTTGTAGCGTTTCAGCCTGATTAGTCCTTGTTTTCACACAAATGGACCCAGAATGATGTGAAATTGTGCTTCGTGCAACATAATTCTGGGTGCCATTTACAATCCATAAGTGCTAATGACTCCATTCCTTTTTGAGGTTGTAGGGGCTGTTGATTGGAGTACATTAAAACAAACCTGATCTCTCTAGGACATTCAGAAGCCAAGTTATAAGCCCACAAATGTGTAACTGGACTACTTCTTTAAATTGACACCAGATGCGTTGACTTTTGGGACATGGTTTGACCCCCTTAGGAAAGTTCTATCATCATGAAACGTTCAGATCACTTACAACTCAATAGATTCTACCTTCCTGTAACGTTTCAGCCTGATTGGACCTTGTTTTCACACAAATGAACCCAGAATGATGTGAAATTGTGCTTCGTGCAACATAATTCTGGGTGCCATTTACAAACCATAAGTGCTAATGACTCCATTCCTTTTTGTGGTTGTAGGGGCTGTTGATTGGAGAACACTAAAACAAACCTAACCTCTCTAGGACATTCAGAAGCCAAGTTATAAGCCCACAAAGGTGTAACTGGATTACTTCTTTAAAGTGACACCAGGCCCGCTGACCTTTGGGACATGGTTTGAACCCCTATAGGAATGTGCGATCATCTTGAAACGTTCAGATCACTTACAACTCAATAGATTCTACCTTCTTGTAACGTTTCAGCCTGATTGGACCTTGTTTTCACACAAATGAACCCAGAATGATGTGAAATTGTGCTTTGTGCAACATAATTCTGGGTGCCATTTAAAAATCATAGGTGCTAATGACTCCATTCCTTTTTGAGGTTGTAGGGGCTGTTGATTGGAGTACACTAAAACAAACCTGATCTCTCTAGGACATTCAGAAGCCAAGTTATAAGCCCACAAATGTGTAACTGGACTACTTCTTTAAATTGACACCAGATCCGGTGACCTTTGGGACATGGTTTGACCACCTATAGGAATGTGCGATCATCATGAAACGTTCAGATCACTTACAACTCAATAGATTCTACCTTGTAACGTTTCAGCCTGATTGGACCTTGTTTTCACACAAATGGACCCAGAATGATGTGAAATTGTGCTTCGTGCAACATAATTCTGGGTGCCATTTACAAACCATAAGTGCTAATGACTCCATTCCTTTTTGTGGTTGTAGGGGCTGTTGTTTGGAGTACATTAAAACAAACCTGATCTCTCTAGGACGTTCAGAAGCCATGTTATAAGCCCACAAATGTGTAACTGGACTACTTCTTTAAATTGACACCAGATCAGGTGACCTTTGGGACATGGTTTGACCCCCTTAGGAAAGTGCTATCATCATGAAACGTTCAGATCACTTACAACTCAATAGATTCTACCTTCCTGTAACGTTTCAGCCTGATTGGACCTTGTTTTCACACAAATGAACCCAGAATGATGTGAAATTCTGCTTAGTGCAGCATAATTCTGGGTGCCATTTAAAAACCATAAGTGCTAATGACTCCATTCCTTTTTGAGGTTGTAGGGGATGTTGATTGGAGTACACTAAAACAAACCTGATCTCTCTAGGACATTCAGAATCCAAGTTATAAGCCCACAAATGTGTAACTGGACTACTTCTTTAAATTGACACCAGATCCGGTGACCTTTGGGACATGGTTTGACCCCCTTAGGAAAGTGCTATCATCATGAAACATTCAGATCACTTACAACTCAAAAGATTCTACCTTCCTGTAACGTTTCAGCCTGATTGGACCTTGTTTTCACACAAATGAACCCAGAATGATGTGAAATTGTGCTTTGTGCAACATAATTCTGGGTGCCATTTAAAAACCATAAGTGCTAATGACTCCATTCCTTTTTGTGGTTGTAGGGGCTGTTGATTGGAGTATACTAAAACAAACCTGATCTCTCTAGGACATTCAGAAGCCAAGTTATAAGCCCACAAAGGTGTAACTGGACTACTTCTTTAAATTGACACGAGATCCGGTGACCTTTGGGACATGGTTTTACCCCCTTTAGGAATGTGCGATCATCTTGAAACGTTCAGATCACTTACAACTCAATAGATTCTACCTTCTTGTAGCGTTTCAGCCTGATTGGACCTTGTTTTCACACAAATGGACCCAGAATGATGTGAAATTGTGCTTCGTGCAACATAATTCTGGGTGCCATTTACAATCCATAAGTGCTAATGACTCCATTCCTTTTTGAGGTTGTAGGGGCTGTTGATTGGAGTACATTAAAACAAACCTGATCTCTCTAGGACATTCAGAAGCCAAGTTATAAGCCCACAAATGTGTAACTGGACTACTTCTTTAAATTGACACCAGATGCGTTGACTTTTGGGACATGGTTTGACCCCCTTAGGAAAGTGCTATCATCATGAAACGTTCAGATCACTTACAACTCAATAGATTCTACCTTCCTGTAACGTTTCAGCCTGATTGGACCTTGTTTTCACACAAATGAACCCAGAATGATGTGAAATTGTGCTTCGTGCAACATAATTCTGGGTGCCATTTACAAACCATAAGTGCTAATGACTCCATTCCTTTTTGTGGTTGTAGGGGCTGTTGATTGGAGAACACTAAAACAAACCTAACCTCTCTAGGACATTCAGAAGCCAAGTTATAAGCCCACAAAGGTGTAACTGGACTACTTCTTTAAAGTGACACCAGGCCCGGTGACCTTTGGGACATGGTTTGAACCCCTATAGGAATGTGCGATCATCTTGAAACGTTCAGTTCACTTACAACTCAATAGATTCTACCTTCCTGTAACGTTTCAGCCTGATTGGACCTTGTTTTCACACAAATGAACCCAGAATGATGTGAAATTGTGCTTCGTGCAACATAATTCTGGGTGCCATTTAAAAACCATAGGTGCTAATGACTCCATTCCTTTTTGAGGTTGTATGGGCTGTTGATTGGAGTACACTAAAACAAACCTGATCTCTCTAGGACATTCAGAAGCCAAGTTATAAGCCCACAAATGTGTAACTGGACTACTTCTTTAAATTGACACCAGATCCGGTGACCTTTGGGACATGGTTTGACCACCTATAGGAATGTGCGATCATCATGAAACGTTCAGATCACTTACAACTCAATAGATTCTACCTTGTAACGTTTCAGCCTGATTGGACCTTGTTTTCACACAAATGGACCCAGAATGATGTGAAATTGTGCTTCGTGCAACATAATTCTGGGTGCCATTTACAAACCATAAGTGCTAATGACTCCATTCCTTTTTGTGGTTGTAGGGGCTGTTGGTTGGAGTACATTAAAACAAACCTGATCTCTCTAGGACGTTCAGAAGCCAAGTTATAAGCCCACAAATGTGTAACTGGACTACTTCTTTAAATTGACACCAGATCAGGTGACCTTTGGGACATGGTTTGACCCCCTTAGGAAAGTGCTATCATCATGAAACGTTCAGATCACTTACAACTCAATAGATTCTACCTTCCTGTAACGTTTCAGCCTGATTGGACCTTGTTTTCACACAAATGAACCCAGAATGATGTGAAATTCTGCTTAGTGCAGCATAATTCTGGGTGCCATTTACAAACCATAAGTGCTAATGAGTCCATTCCTTTTTGAGGTTGTAGGGGATGTTGATTGGAGTACACTTAAACAAACCTGATCTCTCTAGGACATTCAGAATCCAAGTTATAAGCCCACAAATGTGTAACTGGACTACTTCTTTAAATTGACACCAGATCCGGTGACCTTTGGGACATGGTTTGACCCCCTTAGGAAAGTGCTATCATCATGAAACGTTCAGATCACTTACAACTCAAAAGATTCTACCTTCCTGTAACGTTTCAGCCTGATTGGACCTTGTTTTCACACAAATGAACCCAGAATGATGTGAAATTGTGCTTTGTGCAACATAATTCTGGGTGCCATTTAAAAACCATAAGTGCTAATGACTCCATTCCTTTTTGTGGTTGTAGGGGCTGTTGATTGGAGTATACTAAAACAAACCTGATCTCTCTAGGACATTCAGAAGCCAAGTTATAAGCCCACAAAGGTGTAACTGGACTACTACTTTAAATTGACACGAGATCCGGTGACCTTTGGGACATGGTTTGACCCCCTTAGGAAAGTGCTATCATCATGAAAGGTTCAGATCACTTACAACTCAATAGATTCTACCTTCCTGTAACATTTCAGCCTGATTGGACCTTGTTTTCACACAAATGAACCCAGAATGATGTGAAATTGTGCTTCATGCAACATAATTCTGGGTGCCATTTAAAAACCATAAGTGTTAATGACTCCATTCCTTTTTGAGGTTGTAGGGGCTGTTGCTTGGAGTACACTAAAACAAACTTGATCTCTCTAGGACATTCAGAAGCCAAGTTATAAGCCCACAAAGGTGTAACTGGACTACTTCTTTAAAGTGACACCAGTCCCGGTGTCCTTTGGGACATGGTTTTACCCCCTATAGGAATGTGCGATCATCTTGAAACGTTCAGATCACTTACAACTAAATAGATTCTACCTTCTTGTAGCGTTTCAGCCTGATTGGACCTTGTTTTCACACAAATGGACCCAGAATGATGTGAAATTGTGCTTCGTGCAACATAATTCTGGGTGCCATTTACAATCCATAAGTGCTAATGACTCCATTCCTTTTTGAGGTTGTAGGGGCTGTTGATTGGAGTACACTAAAACAAACCTGACCTCTCTAGGATATTCAGAAGCCAATTTATAAGCCCACAAAGGTGTAACTGGACTACTTCTTTAAAGTGACACCAGGCCCGGTGACCTTTGGGACATGGTTTGACCCCCTATAGGAATGTGCGATCACCATGAAACGTTCAGATCACTTACAACTCAATAGATTCTACCTTCTTGTAACGTTTCAGCCTGATTGGACCTTGTTTTCACACAAATGAACCCAGAATGATGTGAAATTGTGCTTCGTGCAACATAATTCTGGGTGCCATTTACAAACCATAAGTGCTAATGACTCCATTCCTTTTTGTGATTGTAGGGGCTGTTGGTTGGAGTACAATAAAACGAACCTGATCTCTCTAGGACATTCAGAAGCCAAGTTATAAGCCCACAAATGTGTAACTGGACTACTTCTTTAAATTGACACCAGATCCGGTGACCTTTGGGACATGGTTTGACCCCCTTAGGAAAGTGCTATCATCATGAAACGTTCAGATCACTTACAACTCAATAGATTCTACCTTCCTGTAACGTTTCAGCCTGATTGGACCTTGTTTTCACACAAATGAACCCAGAATGATGTGAAATTGTGCTTAGTGCAGCACAATTCTGGCTGCCATTTAAAACCATAAGTGCTAATGACTCCATTCCTTTTTGAGGTTGTAGGGGCTGTTGATTGGAGTACACTAAAACAAACCTGATCTCTCTAGGACATTCAGAAGCCAAGTTATAAGCCCACAAAGGTGTAATTGGACTAATTCTTTAAATTGACACCAGATCCGGTGAACTTTGGGACATGGTTTGACCCCCTTAGGAAAGTGCTATCATCATGAAATGTTCAGATCACTTACAACTCAATAGATTCTAACTTCCTGTAACGTTTCAGCCTGATTGGACCTTGTTTTCACACAAATGAACCCAGAATGATGTGAAATTGTGCTTCGTGCAACATAATTCTGGGTGCCATTTACAAACCATAAGTGCTAATGACTCCATTCCTTTTTGTGGTTGTAGGGGCTGTTGATTGGAGTACACTAAAACAAACCTAACCTCTCTAGGACATTCAGAAGCCAAGTTATAAGCCCACAAAGGTGTAACTGGACTACTTCTTTAAAGTGACACCAGGCCCGGTGACCTTTGCGACATGGTTTTACCCCCTTTAGGAATGTGCGATCATCTTGAAACGTTCAGATCACTTAAAACTCAATAGATTCTACCTTCTTGTAGCGTTTCAGCCTGATTGGACCTTGTTTTCACACAAATGGACCCAGAATGATGTGAAATTGTGCTTCGTGCAACATAATTCTGGGTGCCATTTACAATCCATAAGTGCTAATGACTCCATTCCTTTTTGAGGTTGTAGGGGCTGTTGATTGGAGTACATTAAAACAAACCTGATCTCTCTAGGACATTCAGAAGCCAAGTTATAAGCCCACAAATGTGTAACTGGACTACTTCTTTAAATTGACACCAGATGCGTTGACTTTTGGGACATGGTTTGACCCCCTTAGGAAAGTGCTATCATCATGAAACGTTCAGATCACTTACAACTCAATAGATTCTACCTTCCTGTAACGTTTCAGCCTGATTGGACCTTGTTTTCACACAAATGAACCCAGAATGATGTGAAATTGTGCTTCGTGCAACATAATTCTGGGTGCCATTTACAAACCATAAGTGCTAATGACTCCATTCCTTTTTGTGGTTGTAGGGGCTGTTGATTGGAGAACACTAAAACAAACCTAACCTCTCTAGGACATTGAGAAGCCAAGTTATAAGCCCACAAAGGTGTAACTGGACTACTTCTTTAAAGTGACACCAGGCCCGGTGACCTTTGGGACATGGTTTGAACCCCTATAGGAATGTGCGATCATCTTGAAACGTTCAGATCACTTACAACTCAATAGATTCTACCTTCCTGTAACGTTTCAGCCTGATTGGACCTTGTTTTCACACAAATGAACCCAGAATGATGTGAAATTGTGCTTCGTGCAACATAATTCTGGGTGCCATTTAAAAACCATAGGTGCTAATGACTCCATTCCTTTTTTAGGTTGTAGGGGCTGTTGATTGGAGTACACTAAAACAAACCTGATCTCTCTAGGACATTCAGAAGCCAAGTTATAAGCCCACAAATGTGTAACTGGACTACTTCTTTAAATTGACACCAGATCCGGTGACCTTTGGGACATGGTTTGACCCCCTATAGGAATGTGCGATCATCATGAAACGTTCAGATCACTTACAACTCAATAGATTCTACCTTCTTGTAACGTTTCAGCCTGATTGGACCTTGTTTTCACACAAATGGACCCAGAATGATGTGAAATTGTGCTTCGTGCAACATAATTCTGGGTGCCATTTACAAACCATAAGTGCTAATGACTCCATTCCTTTTTGTGGTTGTAGGGGCTGTTGGTTGGAGTACATTAAAACAAACCTGATCTCTCTAGGACGTTCAGAAACCAAGTTATAAGCCCACAAATGTGTAACTGGACTACTTCTTTAAATTGACACCAGATCAGGTGACCTTTGGGACATGGTTTGACCCCCTTAGGAAAGTGCTATCATCATGAAACGTTCAGATCACTTACAACTCAATAGATTCTACCTTCCTGTAACGTTTCAGCCTGATTGGACCTTGTTTTCACACAAATGAACCCAGAATGATGTGAAATTCTGCTTAGTGCAGCATAATTCTGGGTGCCATTTAAAAACCATAAGTGCTAATGACTCCATTCCTTTTTGAGGTTGTAGGGGATGTTGATTGGAGTACACTAAAACAAACCTGATCTCTCTAGGACATTCAGAATCCAAGTTATAAGCCCACAAATGTGTAACTGGACTACTTTAAATTGACACCAGATCCGGTGACCTTTGGGACATGGTTTGACCCCCTTAGGAAAGTGCGATCATCTTGAAACGTTCAGATCACTTACAACTCAATAGATTCTACCTTCTTGTAGCGTTTCAGCCTGATTGGACCTTGTTTTCACACAAATGGACCCAGAATGATGTGAAATTGTGCTTCGTGCAACATAATTCTGGGTGCCATTTACAATCCATAAGTGCTAATGACTCCATTCCTTTTTGAGGTTGTAGGGGCTGTTGATTGGAGTACATTAAAACAAATCTGATCTCTCTAGGACATTCAGAAGCCAAGTTATAAGCCCACAAATGTGTAACTGGACTACTACTTTAAATTGACACCAGATGCGTTGACTTTTGGGACATGGTTTGACCCCCTTAGGAAAGTGCTATCATCATGAAACGTTCAGATCACTTACAACTCAATAGATTCTACCTTCCTGTAACGTTTCAGCCTGATTGGACCTTGTTTTCACACAAATGAACCCAGAATGATGTGAAATTGTGCTTCGTGCAACATAATTCTGGGTGCCATTTACAAACCATAAGTGCTAATGACTCCATTCCTTTTTGTGGTTGTAGGGGCTGTTGATTGGAGAACACTAAAACAAACCTAACCTCTCTAGGACATTCAGAAGCCAAGTTATAAGCCCACAAAGGTGTAACTGGACTACTTCTTTAAAGTGACACCAGGCCCGGTGACCTTTGGGACATGGTTTGAACCCCTATAGGAATGTGCGATCATCTTTAAACGTTCAGATCACTTACAACTCAATAGATTCTACCTTCCTGTAACGTTTCAGCCTGACTGGACCTTGTTTTCACACAAATGAACCCAGAATGATGTGAAATTGTGCTTCGTGCAACATAATTCTGGGTGCCATTTAAAAACCATAGGTGCTAATGACTCCATTCCTTTTTGAGGTTGTAGGGGCTGTTGATTGGAGTACACTAAAACAAACCTGATCTCTCTAGGACATTCAGAAGCCAAGTTATAAGCCCACAAATGTGTAACTGGACTACTTCTTTAAATTGACACCAGATCCGGTGACCTTTGGGACATGGTTTGACCCCCTATAGGAAAGTGCTATCATCATGAAACGTTCAGATCACTTACAACTCAATAGATTCTACCTTCCTGTAACGTTTCAGCCTGATTTGACCTTGTTTTCACACAAATGAACCCAGAATGATGTGAAATTCTGCTTCGTTCAGCATAATTCTGGGTGCCATTTAAAAACCATAAGTGCTAATGACTCCATTCCTTTTTGAGGTTGTAGGGGATGTTGATTGGAGTACACTAAAACAAACCTGATCTCTCTAGGACATTCAGAATCCAAGTTATAAGCCCACAAATGTGTAACTGGACTACTTCTTTAAATTGACACCAGATCCGGTGACCTTTGGGACATGGTTTGACCCCCTTAGGAAAGTGCTATCATCATGAAACGTTCAGATCACTTACAACTCAAAAGATTCTACCTTCCTGTAACGTTTCAGCCTGATTGGACCTTGTTTTCACACAAATGAACCCAGAATGATGTGAAATTGTGCTTTGTGCAACATAATTCTGGGTGCCATTTAAAAAGCATAAGTGCTAATGACTCCATTCCTTTTTGTGGTTGTAGGGGCTGTTGATTGGAGTATACTAAAACAAACCTGATCTCTCTAGGACATTCAGAAGCCAAGTTATAAGCCCACAAAGGTGTAACTGGACTACTTCTTTAAATTGACACGAGATCCGGTGACCTTTGGGACATGGTTTGACCCCCTTAGGAAAGTGCTATCATCATGAAACGTTCAGATCACTTACAACTCAATAGATTCTACCTTCCTGTAACATTTCAGCCTGATTGGACCTTGTTTTCACACAAATGAACCCAGAATGATGTGAAATTGTGCTTCATGCAACATAATTCTGGGTGCCATTTAAAAACCATAAGTGTTAATGACTCCATTCCTTTTTGAGGTTGTAGGGGCTGTTGCTTGGAGTACACTAAAACAAACTTGATCTCTCTAGGACATTCAGAAGCCAAGTTATAAGCCCACAAAGGTGTAACTGGACTACTTCTTTAAAGTGACACCAGTCCCGGTGACCTTTGGGACATGGTTTTACCCCCTATAGGAATGTGCGATCATCTTGAAACGTTCAGATCACTTACAACGCAATAGATTCTACCTTCTTGTAGCGTTTCAGCCCTATTGGACCTTGTTTTCACACAAATGGACCCAGAATGATGTGAAATTGTGCTTCGTGCAACATAATTCTGGGTGCCATTTACAATCCATAAGTGCTAATGACTCCATTCATTTTAGAGGTTGTAGGGGCTGTTGATTGGAGTACATTAAAACAAACCTGATCTCTCTAGGACATTCAGAAGCCAAGTTATAAGCCCACAAATGTGTAACTGGACTACTTCTTTAAATTGACACCAGATGCGGTGACCTTTGGGACATGGTTTGACCCCCTTAGGAAAGTGCTATCATCATGAAATGTTCAGATCACTTACAACTCAATAAATTCTACCTTCCTGTAACGTTTCAGCCTGATTGGACCTTGTTTTCACACAAATGAACCCAGAATGATGTGAAATTGTGCTTCGTGCAACATAATTCTGGGTGCCATTTACAAACCATAAGTGCTAATGACTCCATTCCTTTTTGTGGTTGTAGGGGCGGTTGATTGGAGTACACTAAAACAAACCTAACCTCTCTAGGACATTCAGAAGCCAAGTTATAAGCCCACAAAGGTGTAACTGGACTACTTCTTTAAAGTGACACCAGGCCCGGTGACCTTTGGGACATGGTTTGAACCCCTATAGGAATGTGCGATCATCTTGAAACGTTCAGATCACTTACAACTCAATAGATTCTACCTTCCTGTAACGTTTCAGCCTGATTGGACCTTGTTTTCACACAAATGAACCCAGAATGATGTGAAATTGTGCTTCGTGCAACATAATTCTGGGTGTCATTTAAAAACCATAGGTGCTGATGACTCCATTCCTTTTTGAGGTTGTAGGGGCTGTTGATTGG
This sequence comes from Nothobranchius furzeri, assembly GCF_043380555.1. Taxonomy (NCBI): domain Eukaryota; kingdom Metazoa; phylum Chordata; class Actinopteri; order Cyprinodontiformes; family Nothobranchiidae; genus Nothobranchius; species Nothobranchius furzeri. The sequence continues at coordinate 260,729 of NW_027223038.1, forward strand.
AGTACACTAAAACAAACCTGATCTCTCTAGGACATTCAGAAGCCAAGTTATAAGCCCACAAATGTGTAACTGGACTACTTATTTAAATTGACACCAGATCAGGTGACCTTTGGGACATGGTTTGACCCCCTATAGGAATGTGCGATCATCTTGAAACGTTCAGATCACTTACAACTCAATAGATTCTACCTTCTTGTAACGTTTCAGGCTGATTGGACCTTGTTTTCACACAAATGGACCCAGAATGATGTGAAATTGTGCTTCGTGCAACATAATTCTGGGTGCCATTTACAAACCATAAGTGCTAATGACTCCATTCCTTTTTGAGGTTGTAGGGGCTGTTGATTGGAGTACATTAAAACAAAACTGATCTCTCTAGGACATTGAGAAGCCAAGTTATAAGCCCACAAATGTGTAACTGGACTACTTCTTTAAATTGACACCAGATGCGTTGACTTTTGGGACATGGTTTGACCCCCTTAGGAAAGTGCTATCATCATGAAACGTTCAGATCACTTACAACTCAATAGATTCCACCTTCCTGTAACGTTTCAGCCTGATTGGACCTTGTTTTCACACAAATGAACCCAGAATGATGTGAAATTGTGCTTCGTGCAATATAATTCTGGGTGCCATTTAAAAACCATAAGTGCTAATGACTCCATTCCTTTTTGAGGTTGTAGGGGCTGTTGATTGGAGTACACTAAAACAAACCTGATCTCTCTAGGAAATTCAGAAGCCAAGTTATAAGCCCACAAATGTGTAACTGGACTACTTCTTTAAATTGACACCAGGCCCGGTGACCTTTGGGACATGGTTTGACCCCCTATAGGAATGTGCGATCATCATGAAACGTTCAGATCACTTACAACTCAATAGATTCTACCTTCTTGTAACGTTTCAGCCTGATTGGACCTTGTTTTCACACAAATGGACCCAGAATGATGTGAAATTGTGCTTCGTGCAACATAATTCTGGGTGCCATTTACAAACCATAAGTGCTAATGACTCCATTCCTTTTTGTGGTTGTAGGGGCTGTTGGTTGGAGTACATTAAAACAAACCTGATCTCTCTAGGACATTCAGAAGCCAAGTTATAAGCCCACAAATATGTAACTGGACTACTTCTTTAAATTGACACCAGATCCAGTGACCTTTGGGACATGGTTTGACCCCCTTAGGAAAGTGCTATCATCATGAAACGTTCAGATCACTTACAACTCAATAGATTCTACCTTCTTGTAACGTTTCAGCCTGATTGGACCTTGTTTTCACACAAATGGACCCAGAATGATGTGAAATTGTGCTTCGTGCAACATAATTCTGGGTGCCATTTACAAACCATAAGTGCTAATGACTCCATTCCTTTTTGAGGTTGTAGGGGCTGTTGATTGGAGTACATTAAAACAAAACTGATCTCTCTAACACATTGAGAAGCCAAGTTATAAGCCCACAAATGTGTAACTGGACTACTTCTTTAAATTGACACCAGATGCGTTGACTTTTGGGACATGGTTTGACCCCCTTAGGAAAGTGCTATCATCATGAAACGTTCAGATCACTTACAACTCAATAGATTCCACCTTCCTGTAACGTTTCAGCCTGATTGGACCTTGTTTTCAGACAAATGAACCCAGAATGATGTGAAATTGTGCTTCGTGCAACATAATTCTGGGTGCCATTTAAAAACCATAAGTGCTAATGACTCCATTCCTTTTTGAGGTTGTAGGGGCTGTTGATTGGAGTACACTAAAACAAACCTGATCTCTCTAGGACATTCAGAAGCCAAGTTATAAGCCCACAAATGTGTAACTGGACTACTTCTTTAAATTGACACCAGGCCCGGTGACCTTTGGGACATGGTTTGACCCCCTATAGGAATGTGCGATCATCATGAAACGTTCAGATCACTTACAACTCAATAGATTCTACCTTCTTGTAACGTTTCAGCCTGATTGGACCTTGTTTTCACACAAATGGACCCAGAATGATGTGAAATTGTGCTTCGTGCAACATAATTCTGGGTGCCATTTACAAACCATAAGTGCTAATGACTCCATTCCTTTTTGTGGTTGTAGGGGCTGTTGGTTGGAGTACATTAAAACAAACCTGATCTCTCTAGGACATTCAGAAGCCAAGTTATGAGCCCACAAATATGTAACTGGACTACTTCTTTAAATTGACACCAGATCCAGTGACCTTTGGGACATGGTTTGACCCCCTTAGGAAAGTGCTATCATCATGAAACGTTCAGATCACTTACAACTCAATAGATTCTACCTTCCTGTAACGTTTCAGCCTGATTGGACCTTGTTTTCACACAAATGAACCCAGAATGATGTGAAATTGTGTTTAGTGCAGCATAATTCTGGGTGCCATTTACAAACCATGAGTGCTTATGACTCCATTCCTTTTTGAGGTTGTAGGGGATGTTGATTGGAGTACACTAAAACAAACCTGATCTCTCTAGGACATTCAGAAGCCAAGTTATAAGCCCACAAATGTGTAACTGGACTACTTCTTTAAATTGACACCAGATCCGGTGACCTTTGGGACATGGTTTGACCCCCTTAGGAATGGGCTATCATCATGAAACGTTCAGATCACTTACAACTCAATAGATTCTACCTTCCTGTAACGTTTCAGCCTGATTGGACCTTGTTTTCACACAAATGAACCCAGAATTATGTGAAATTGTGCTTCGTGCAACATAATTCTGGGTGCCATTTACAAACCATAAGTGCTAATGACTCCATTCCTTTTTGTGGTTTAGGGGCTGTTGATTGGAGTACACTAAAACAAACCTAACCTCTCTAGGACATTCAGAAGCCATGTTATAAGCCCACAAAGGTGTAACTGGACTACCTCTTTAAAGTGACACCAGGCCCGGTGACCTTTGGGACATGGTTTTACCCCCTATAGGAATGTGCGATCATCTTGAAACGTTCAGATCACTTACAACTCAATAGATTCTACCATCTTGTAGCGTTTCAGCCTGATTGGACCTTGTTTTCACACAAATGGACCCAGAATGATGTGAAATTGTGCTTCGTGCATTATAATTCTCGGTGCCATTTACAATCCATAAGTGCTAATGACTCCATTCCTTTTTGAGGTTGTAGGGGCTGTTGATTGGAGTACACTAAAACAAACCTGACCTCTCTAGGATATTCAGAAGCCAATTTATAAGCCCACAAAGGTGTAACTGGACTACTTCTTTAAAGTGACACCAGGCCCGGTGACCTTTGGGACATGGTTTGACCCCCTATAGGAATGTGCGATCATCATGAAACGTTCAGATCACTTACAACTCAATAGATTCTACCTTCTTGTAACGTTTCAGCCTGATTGGACCTTGTTTTCACACAAATGAACCCAGAATGATGTGAAATTGTGCTTCGTGCAACATAATTCTGGGTGCCATTTACAAACCATAAGTGCTAATGACTCCATTCCTTTTTGTGATTGTAGGGGCTGTTGGTTGGAGTACAATAAAACGAACCTGATCTCTCTAGGACATTCAGAAGCCAAGTTATAAGCCCACAAATGTGTAACTGGACTACTTCTTTAAATTGACACCAGATCCGGTGACCTTTGGGACATGGTTTGACCCCCTTAGGAAAGTGCTATCATCATGAAACGTTCAGATCACTTACAACTCAATAGATTCTACCTTCCTGTAACGTTTCAGCCTGATTGGACCTTGTTTTCACACAAATGAACCCAGAATGATGTGAAATTGTGCTTAGTGCAGCACAATTCTGGCTGCCATTTAAAACCATAAGTGCTAATGACTCCATTCCTTTTTGAGGTTGTAGGGGCTGTTGATTGGAGTACACTAAAACAAACCTGATCTCTCTAGGACATTCAGAAGCCAAGTTATAAGCCCACAAAGGTGTAATTGGACTAATTCTTTAAATTGACACCAGATCCGGTGACCTTTGGGACATGGTTTGACCCCCTTAGGAAAGTGCTATCATCATGAAATGTTCAGATCACTTACAACTCAATAGATTCTAACTTCCTGTAACGTTTCAGCCTGATTGGACCTTGTTTTCACACAAATGAACCCAGAATGATGTGAAATTGTGCTCCGTGCAACATAATTCTGGGTGCCATTTACAAACCATAAGTGCTAATGACTCCATTCCTTTTTGTGGTTGTAGGGGCTGTTGATTGGAGTACACTAAAACAAACCTAACCTCTCTAGGACATTCAGAAGCCAAGTTATAAGCCCACAAAGGTGTAACTGGACTACTTCTTTAAAGTGACACCAGGCCCGGTGACCTTTGCGACATGGTTTTACCCCCTTTAGGAATGTGCGATCATCTTGAAACGTTCAGATCACTTAAAACTCAATAGATTCTACCTTCTTGTAGCGTTTCAGCCTGATTGGACCTTGTTTTCACACAAATGGACCCAGAATGATGTGAAATTGTGCTTCGTGCAACATAATTCTGGGTGCCATTTACAATCCATAAGTGCTAATGACTCCATTCCTTTTTGAGGTTGTAGGGGCTGTTGATTGGAGTACATTAAAACAAACCTGATCTCTCTAGGACATTCAGAAGCCAAGTTATAAGCCCACAAATGTGTAACTGGACTACTTCTTTAAATTGACACCAGATGCGTTGACTTTTGGGACATGGTTTGACCCCCTTAGGAAAGTGCTATCATCATGAAACGTTCAGATCACTTACAACTCAATAGATTCTACCTTCCTGTAACGTTTCAGCCTGATTGGACCTTGTTTTCACACAAATGAACCCAGAATGATGTGAAATTGTGCTTCGTGCAACATAATTCTGGGTGCCATTTACAAACCATAAGTGCTAATGACTCCATTCCTTTTTGTGGTTGTAGGGGCTGTTGACTGGAGAACACTAAAACAAACCTAACCTCTCTAGGACATTGAGAAGCCAAGTTATAAGCCCACAAAGGTGTAACTGGACTACTTCTTTAAAGTGACACCAAGCCCGGTGACCTTTGGGACATGGTTTGAACCCCTATAGGAATGTGCGATCATCTTGAAACGTTCAGATCACTTACAACTCAATAGATTCTACCTTCCTGTAACGTTTCAGCCTGATTGGACCTTGTTTTCACACAAATGAACCCAGAATGATGTGAAATTGTGCTTCGTGCAACATAATTCTGGGTGCCATTTAAAAACCATAGGTGCTAATGACTCCATTCCTTTTTTAGGTTGTAGGGGCTGTTGATTGGAGTACACTAAAACAAACCTGATCTCTCTAGGACATTCAGAAGCCAAGTTATAAGCCCACAAATGTGTAACTGGACTACTTCTTTAAATTGACACCAGATCCGGTGACCTTTGGGACATGGTTTGACCCCCTATAGGAATGTGCGATCATCATGAAACGTTCAGATCACTTACAACTCAATAGATTCTACCTTCTTGTAACGTTTCAGCCTGATTGGACCTTGTTTTCACACAAATGGACCCAGAATGATGTGAAATTGTGCTTCGTGCAACATAATTCTGGGTGCCATTTACAAACCATAAGTGCTAATGACTCCATTCCTTTTTGTGGTTGTAGGGGCTGTTGGTTGGAGTACATTAAAACAAACCTGATCTCTCTAGGACGTTCAGAAACCAAGTTATAAGCCCACAAATGTGTAACTGGACTACTTCTTTAAATTGACACCAGATCAGGTGACCTTTGGGACATGGTTTGACCCCCTTAGGAAAGTGCTATCATCATGAAACGTTCAGATCACTTACAACTCAATAGATTCTACCTTCCTGTAACGTTTCAGCCTGATTGGACCTTGTTTTCACACAAATGGACCCAGAATGATGTGAAATTGTGCTTCGTGCAACATAATTCTGGGTGCCATTTACAATCCATAAGTGCTAATGACTCCATTCCTTTTTGAGGTTGTAGGGGCTGTTGATTGGAGTACATTAAAACAAACCTGATCTCTCTAGGACATTCAGAAGCCAAGTTATAAGCCCACAAATGTGTAACTGGACTACTACTTTAAATTGACACCAGATGCGTTGACTTTTGGGACATGGTTTGACCCCCTTAGGAAAGTGCTATCATCATGAAACGTTCAGATCACTTACAACTCAATAGATTCTACCTTCCTGTAACGTTTCAGTCTGATTGGACCTTGTTTTCACACAAATGAACCCAGAATGATGTGAAATTGTGCTTCGTGCAACATAATTCTGGGTGCCATTTACAAACCATAAGTGCTAATGACTCCATACCTTTTTGTGGTTGTAGGGGCTGTTGATTGGAGAACACTAAAACAAACCTAACCTCTCTAGGACATTCAGAAGCCAAGTTATAAGCCCACAAAGGTGTAACTGGACTACTTCTTTAAAGTGACACCAGGCCCGGTGACCTTTGGGACATGGTTTGAACCCCTATAGGAATGTGCGATCATCTTTAAACGTTCAGATCACTTACAACTCAATAGATTCTACCTTCCTGTAACGTTTCAGCCTGACTGGACCTTGTTTTCACACAAATGAACCCAGAATGATGTGAAATTGTGCTTCGTGCAACATAATTCTGGGTGCCATTTAAAAACCATAGGTGCTAATGACTCAATTCCTTTTTGAGGTTGTAGGGGCTGTTGATTGGAGTACACTAAAACAAACCTGATCTCTCTAGGACATTCAGAAGCCAAGTTATAAGCCCACAAATGTGTAACTGGACTACTTCTTTAAATTGACACCAGATCCGGTGACCTTTGGGACATGGTTTGACCCCCTATAGGAATGTGCGATCATCATGAAACGTTCAGATCACTTACAACTCAATAGATTCTACCTTCTTGTAACGTTTCAGCCTGATTGGACCTTGTTTTCACACAAATGGATCCAGAATGATGTGAAATTGTGCTTCGTGCAACATAATTCTGGGTGCCATTTACAAACCATAAGTGCTAATGACTCCATTCCTTTTTGTGGTTGTAGGGGCTGTTGGTTGGAGTACATTAAAACAAACCTGATCTCTCTAGGACGTTCAGAAGCCAAGTTATAAGCCCACAAATGTGTAACTGGACTACTTCTTTAAATTGACACCAGATCCGGTGACCTTTGGGACATGGTTTGACCCCCTTAGGAAAGTGCTATCATCATGAAACGTTCAGATCACTTACAACTCAATAGATTCTACCTTCCTGTAACGTTTCAGCCTGATTTGACCTTGTTTTCACACAAATGAACCCAGAATGATGTGAAATTCTGCTTCGTTCAGCATAATTCTGGGTGCCATTTAAAAACCATAAGTGCTAATGACTCCATTCCTTTTTGAGGTTGTAGGGGATGTTGATTGGAGTACACTAAAACAAACCTGATCTCTCTAGGACATTCAGAATCCAAGTTATAAGCCCACAAATGTGTAACTGGACTACTTCTTTAAATTGACACCAGATCCGGTGACCTTTGGGACATGGTTTGACCCCCCTAGGAAAGTGCTATCATCATGAAACGTTCAGATCACTTACAACTCAAAAGATTCTACCTTCCTGTAACGTTTCAGCCTGATTGGACCTTGTTTTCACACAAATGAACCCAGAATGATGTGAAATTGTGCTTTGTGCAACATAATTCTGGGTGCCATTTAAAAAGCATAAGTGCTAATGACTCCATTCCTTTTTGTGGTTGTAGGGGCTGTTGATTGGAGTATACTAAAACAAACCTGATCTCTCTAGGACATTCAGAAGCCAAGTTATAAGCCCACAAAGGTGTAACTGGACTACTTCTTTAAATTGACACGAGATCCGGTGACCTTTGGGACATGGTTTGACCCCCTTAGGAAAGTGCTATCATCATGAAAGGTTCAGATCACTTACAACTCAATAGATTCTACCTTCCTGTAACATTTCAGCCTGATTGGACCTTGTTTTCACACAAATGAACCCAGAATGATGTGAAATTGTGCTTCATGCAACATAATTCTGGGTGCCATTTAAAAACCATAAGTGTTAATGACTCCATTCCTTTTTGAGGTTGTAGGGGCTGTTGCTTGGAGTACACTAAAACAAACTTGATCTCTCTAGGACATTCAGAAGCCAAGTTATAAGCCCACAAAGGTGTAACTGGACTACTTCTTTAAAGTGACACCAGTCCCGGTGACCTTTGGGACATGGTTTTACCCCCTATAGGAATGTGCGATCATCTTGAAACGTTCAGATCACTTACAACGCAATAGATTCTACCTTCTTGTAGCGTTTCAGCCTGATTGGACCTTGTTTTCACACAAATGGACCCAGAATGATGTGAAATTGTGCTTCGTGCAACATAATTCTGGGTGCCATTTACAATCCATAAGTGCTAATGACTCCATTCCTTTTAGAGGTTGTAGGGGCTGTTGATTGGAGTACATTAAAACAAACCTGATCTCTCTAGGACATTCAGAAGCCAAGTTATAAGCCCACAAATGTGTAACTGGACTACTTCTTTAAATTGACACCAGATGCGGTGACCTTTGGGACATGGTTTGACCCCCTTAGGAAAGTGCTATCATCATGAAATGTTCAGATCACTTACAACTCAATAAATTCTACCTTCCTGTAACGTTTCAGCCTGATTGGACCTTGTTTTCACACAAATGAACCCAGAATGATGTGAAATTGTGCTTCGTGCAACATAATTCTGGGTGCCATTTACAAACCATAAGTGCTAATGACTCCATTCCTTTTTGTGGTTGTAGGGGCGGTTGATTGGAGTACACTAAAACAAACCTAACCTCTCTAGGACATTCAGAAGCCAAGTTATAAGCCCACAAAGGTGTAACTGGACTACTTCTTTAAAGTGACACCAGGCCCGGTGACCTTTGGGACATGGTTTGAACCCCTATAGGAATGTGCGATCATCTTGAAACGTTCAGATCACTTACAACTCAATAGATTCTACCTTCCTGTAACGTTTCAGCCTGATTGGACCTTGTTTTCACACAAATGAACCCAGAATGATGTGAAATTGTGCTTCGTGCAACATAATTCTGGGTGTCATTTAAAAACCATAGGTGCTAATGACTCCATTCCTTTTTGAGGTTGTAGGGGCTGTTGATTGGAGTACACTAAAACAAACCTGATCTCTCTAGGACATTCAGAAGCCAAGTTATAAGCCCACAAATGTGTAACTGGACTACTTATTTAAATTGACACCAGATCAGGTGACCTTTGGGACATGGTTTGACCCCCTATAGGAATGTGCGATCATCATGAAACGTTCAGATCACTTACAACTCAATAGATTCTACCTTCTTGTAACGTTTCAGGCTGATTGGACCTTTTTTTTCACACAAATGGACCCAGAATGATGTGAAATTGTGCTTCGTGCAATATAATTCTGGGTGCCATTTAAAAACCATAAGTGTTAATGACTCCATTCCTTTTTGAGGTTGTAGGGGCTGTTGCTTGGAGTACACTAAAACAAACTTGATCTCTCTAGGACATTCAGAAGCCAAGTTATAAGCCCACAAAGGTGTAACTGGACTACTTCTTTAAAGTGACACCAGTCCCGGTGACCTTTGGGACATGGTTTTACCCCCTATAGGAAAGTGCTATCATCATGAAACGTTCAGATCACTTACAACTCAATAGATTCCACCTTCCTGTAACATTTCAGCCTGATTGGACCTTGTTTTCACACAAATGGACCCAGAATGATGTGAAATTGTATTTCGTGCAACATAATTCTGGGTGCCATTTACAAACCATAAGTGCTAATGACTCCATTCCTTTTTGTGGTTGTAGGGGCAGTTGGTTGGAGTACATTAAAACAAACCTGATCTCTCTGGGACATTCAGAAGCCAAGTTATAAGCCCACAAATGTGTAACTGGACTACTTCTTTAAATTGACACCAGATCCGGTGACCTTTGGGACATGGTTTGACCCCCTTAGGAAAGTGCTATCATCATGAAATGTTCAGATCACTTACAACTCAATAGATTCTACCTTCCTGTAACGTTTCAGCCTGATTGGACCTTGTTTTCACACAAATGAACCCAGAATGATGTGAAATTGTGTTTAGTGCAGCATAATTCTGGGTGCCATTTACAAACCATAAGTGCTAATGACTCCATTCCTTTTTGAGGTTGTAGGGGATGTTGATTGGAGTACACTAAAACAAACCTGATCTCTCTAGGACATTCAGAAGCCAAGTTATAAGCCCACAAATGTGTAACTGGACTACTTCTTTAAATTGACACCAGAACCGGTGACCTTTGGGACATGGTTTGACCCCCTTAGGAATGGGCTATCATCATGAAACGTTCAGATCACTTACAACTCAATAGATTCTACCTTCCTGTAACGTTTCAGCCTGATTGGACCTTGTTTTCACACAAATGAACCCAGAATGATGTGAAATTGTGCTTCGTGCAACATAATTCTGGGTGCCATTTACAAACCATAAGTGCTAATGACTCCATTCCTTTTTGTGGTTTAGGGGCTGTTGATTGGAGTACACTAAAACAAACCTAACCTCTCTAGGACATTCAGAAGCCATGTTATAAGCCCACAAAGGTGTAAATGGACTACCTCTTTAAAGTGACACCAGGCCCGGTGACCTTTGGGACATGGTTTTACCCCCTATAGGAATGTGCGATCATCTTGAAACGTTCAGATCACTTACAACTCAATAGATTCTACCTTCTTGTAACGTTTCAGCCTGATTGGACCTTGTTTTCACACAAATGGACCGAGAATGATGTGAAATTGTGCTTCGTGCAACATAATTCTGGGTGCCATTTACAAACCATAAGTGCTAATGACTCCATTCCTTTTTGTGGTTGTAGGGGCTGTTGGTTGGAGTACATTAAAACAAACCTGATCTCTCTAGGACATTCAGAAGCCAAGTTATAAGCCCACAAATATGTAACTGGACTACTTATTTAAATTGACACCAGATCCAGTGACCTTTGGGACATGGTTTGACCCCCTTAGGAAAGTGCTATCATCATGAAATGTTCAGATCATTTACAACTCAATAGATTCTACCTTCCTGTAACGTTTCAGCCTGATTGGACCTTGTTTTCACACAAATGAACCCAGAATGATGTGAAATTGTGTTTAGTGCAGCATAATTCTGGGTGCCATTTACAAACCATAAGTGCTAATGACTCCATTCCTTTTTGAGGTTGTAGGGGATGTTGATTGGAGTACACTAAAACAAACCTGATCTCTCTAGGACATTCAGAAGCCAAGTTATAAGCCCACAAATGTGTAACTGGACTACTTCTTTAAATTGACACCAGATCCGGTGACCTTTGGGACATGGTTTGACCCCCTTAGGAATGGGCTATCATCATGAAACGTTCAGATCACTTACAACTCAATAGATTCTACCTTCCTGTAACGTTTCAGCCTGATTGGACCTTGTTTTCACACAAATGAACCCAGAATGATGTGAAATTGTGCTTCGTGCAACATAATTCTGGGTGCCATTTACAAACCATAAGTGCTAATGACTCCATTCCTTTTTGTGGTTTAGGGGCTGTTGATTGGAGTACACTAAAACAAACCTAACCTCTCTAGGACATTCAGAAGCCATGTTATAAGCCCACAAAGGTGTAACTGGACTACCTCTTTAAAGTGACACCAGGCCTGGTGACCTTTGGGACATGGTTTTACCCCCTATAGGAATGTGCGATCATCTTGAAACGTTCAGATCACTTACAACTCAATAGATTCTACCTTCTTGTAGCATTTCAGCCTGATTGGACCTTGTTTTCACACAAATGGACCCAGAATGATGTGAAATTGTGCTTCGTGCAACATAATTCTGGGTGCCATTTACAAACCATGAGTGCTAATGACTCCATTCCTTTTTGTGGTTGTAGGGGCTGTTGATTGGAGAACACTAAAACAAACCTAACCTCTCTAGGACATTCAGAAGCCAAGTTATAAGCCCACAAAGGTGTAACTGGACTACTTCTTTAAATTGACACCAGATCAGGTGACCTTTGGGACATGGTTTGACCCCCTTAGGAAAGTGCTATCATCATGAAACGTTCAGATCACTTACAACTCAATAGATTCTACCTTCTTGTAACGTTTCAGCCTGATTGGACCTTGTTTTCACACAAATGGACCCAGAATGATGTGAAATTGTGCTTCGTGCAACATAATTCTGGGTGCCATTTACAAACCATAAGTGCTAATGACTCCATTCCTTTTTGAGGTTGTAGGGGCTGTTGATTGGAGTACATTAAAACAAAACTGATCTCTCTAACACATTGAGAAGCCAAGTTATAAGCCCACAAATGTGTAACTGGACTACTTCTTTAAATTGACACCAGATGCGTTGACTTTTGGGACATGGTTTGACCCCCTTAGGAAAGTGCTATCATCATGAAACGTTCAGATCACTTACAACTCAATAGATTCCACCTTCCTGTAACGTTTCAGCCTGATTGGACCTTGTTTTCAGACAAATGAACCCAGAATGATGTGAAATTGTGCTTCGTGCAACATAATTCTGGGTGCCATTTAAAAACCATAAGTGCTAATGACTCCATTCCTTTTTGAGGTTGTAGGGGCTGTTGATTGGAGTACACTAAAACAAACCTGATCTCTCTAGGACATTCAGAAGCCAAGTTATAAGCCCACAAATGTGTAACTGGACTACTTCTTTAAATTGACACCAGGCCCGGTCACCTTTGGGACATGGTTTGACCCCCTATAGGAATGTGCGATCATCATGAAACGTTCAGATCACTTACAACTCAATAGATTCTACCTTCTTGTAACGTTTCAGCCTGATTGGACCTTGTTTTCACACAAATGGACCCAGAATGATGTGAAATTGTGCTTCGTGCAACATAATTCTGGGTGCCATTTACAAACCATAAGTGCTAATGACTCCATTCCTTTTTGTGGTTGTAGGGGCTGTTGGTTGGAGTACATTAAAACAAACCTGATCTCTCTAGGACATTCAGAAGCCAAACTATAAGCCCACAAATATGTAACTGGACTACTTCTTTAAATTGACACCAGATCCAGTGACCTTTGGGACATGGTTTGACCCCCTTAGGAAAGTGCTATCATCATGAAACGTTCAGATCACTTACAACTCAATAGATTCTACCTTCCTGTAACGTTTCAGCCTGATTGGACCTTGTTTTCACACAAATGAACCCAGAATGATGTGAAATTGTGTTTAGTGCAGCATAATTCTGGGTGCCATTTACAAACCATGAGTGCTTATGACTCCATTCCTTTTTGAGGTTGTAGGGGATGTTGATTGGAGTACACTAAAACAAACCTGATCTCTCTAGGACATTCAGAAGCCAAGTTATAAGCCCACAAATGTGTAACTGGACTACTTCTTTAAATTGACACCAGATCCGGTGACCTTTGGGACATGGTTTGACCCCCTTAGGAATGGGCTATCATCATGAAACGTTCAGATCACTTACAACTCAATAGATTCTACCTTCCTGTAACGTTTCAGCCTGATTGGACCTTGTTTTCACACAAATGAACCCAGAATTATGTGAAATTGTGCTTCGTGCAACATAATTCTGGGTGCCATTTACAAACCATAAGTGCTAATGACTCCATTCCTTTTTGTGGTTTAGGGGCTGTTGATTGGAGTACACTAAAACAAACCTAACCTCTCTAGGACATTCAGAAGCCATGTTATAAGCCCACAAAGGTGTAACTGGACTACCTCTTTAAAGTGACACCAGGCCCGGTGACCTTTGGGACATGGTTTTAGCCCCTATAGGAATGTGCGATCATCTTGAAACGTTCAGATCACTTACAACTCAATAGATTCTACCGTCTTGTAGCATTTCAGCCTGATTGGACCTTGTTTTCACACAAATGGACCCAGAATGATGTGAAATTGTGCTTCGTGCAACATAATTCTGGGTGCCATTTACAAACCATGAGTGCTAATGACTCCATTCCTTTTTGTGGTTGTAGGGGCTGTTGATTGGAGAACACTAAAACAAACCTAACCTCTCTAGGACATTCAGAAGCCAAGTTATAAGCCCACAAAGGTGTAACTGGACTACTTCTTTAAATTGACACGAGATCCGGTGACCTTTGGGACATGGTTTGACCCCCTTAGGAAAGTGCTATCATCATGAAAGGTTCAGATCACTTACAACTCAATAGATTCTACCTTCCTGTAACGTTTCAGCCTGATTGGACCTTGTTTTCACACAAATGAACCCAGAATGATGTGAAATTGTGCTTCGTGCAACATAATTCTGGGTGCCATTTAAAAACCATAAGTGCTAATGACTCCATTCCTTTTTGTGGTTGTAGGGGCTGTTGGTTGGAGTACATTAAAACAAACCTGATCTCTCTAGGACGTTCAGAAGCCAAGTTATAAGCCCACAAATGTGTAACTGGACTACTTCTTTAAATTGACACCAGATCAGGTGACCTTTGGGACATGGTTTGACCCCCTTAGGAAAGTGCTATCATCATGAAACGTTCAGATCACTTACAACTCAATAGATTCTACCTTCTTGTAACGTTTCAGCCTGATTGGACCTTGTTTTCACACAAATGGACCCAGAATGATGTGAAATTGTGCTTCGTGCAACATAATTCTGGGTGCCATTTACAAACCATAAGTGCTAATGACTCCATTCCTTTTTGAGGTTGTAGGGGCTGTTGATTGGAGTACATTAAAACAAACCTGATCTCTCTAGGACATTCAGAAGCCAAGTTATAAGCCCACAAATGTGTAACTGGACTACTTCTTTAAATTGACACCAGATGCGTTGACTTTTGGGACATGGTTTGACCCCCTTAGGAAAGTGCTATCATCATGAAACGTTCAGATCACTTACAACTCAATAGATTCCACCTTCCTGTAACATTTCAGCCTGATTGGACCTTGTTTTCACACAAATGAACCCAGAATGATGTGAAATTGTGCTTCGTGCAACATAATTCTGGGTGCCATTTAAAAACCATAAGTGCTAATGACTCAATTCCTTCTTGAGGTTGTAGGGGCTGTTGATTGGAGTACACTAAAACAAACCTGATCTCTCTAGGACATTCAGAAGCCAAGTTATAAGCCCACAAATGTGTAACTGGACTACTTCTTTAAATTGACACCAGGCCCGGTGACCTTTGGGACATGGTTTGACCCCCTATAGGAATGTGCGATCATCATGAAACGTTCAGATCACTTACAACTCAATAGATTCTACCTTCTTGTAGCGTTTCAGCCTGATTGGACCTTGTTTTCACACAAATGGACCCAGAATGATGTGAAATTGTGCTTCGTGCAACATAATTCTGGGTGCCATTTACAAACCATAAGTGCTAATGACTCCATTCCTTTTTGTTGTTGTAGGGGCTGTTGGTTGGAGTACATTAAAACAAACCTGATCTCTCTAGGACATTCAGAAGCCAAGTTATAAGCCCACAAATGTGTAACTGGACTACTTCTTTAAATTGACACCAGATCCGGTGACCTTTGGGACATGGTTTGACCCCCTAAGGAAAGTGCTATCATCATGAAACGTTCAGATCACTTACAACTCAATAGATTCTACCTTCCTGTAACGTTTCAGCCTGATTGGACCTTGTTTTCACACAAATGAACCCAGAATGATGTGAAATTGTGTTTAGTGCAGCATAATTCTGGGTGCCATTTACAAACCATAAGTGCTAATGACTCCATTCCTTTTTGAGGTTGTAGGGGATGTTGATTGGAGTACACTAAAACAAACCTGATCTCTCTAGGACATTCAGAAGCCAAGTTATAAGCCCACAAATGTGTAACTGGACTACTTCTTTAAATTGACACCAGATCCGGTGACCTTTGGGACATGGTTTGACCCCCTTAGGAATGGGCTATCATCATGAAACGTTCAGATCACTTACAACTCAATAGATTCTACCTTCCTGTAACGTTTCAGCCTGATTGGACCTTGTTTTCACACAAATGAACCCAGAATGATGTGAAATTGTGCTTCGTGCAACATAATTCTGGGTGCCATTTACAAACCATAAGTGCTAATGACTCCATTCCTTTTTGTGGTTTAGGGGCTGTTGATTGGAGTACACTAAAACAAACCTAACCTCTCTAGGACATTCAGAAGCCATGTTATAAGCCCACAAAGGTGTAACTGGACTACCTCTTTAAAGTGACACCAGGCCCGGTGACCTTTGTGACATGGTTTTACCCCCTATAGGAATGTGCGATCATCTTGAAACGTTCAGATCACTTACAACTCAATAGATTCTACCTTCTTGTAGCATTTCAGCCTGATTGGACCTTGTTTTCACACAAATGGACCCAGAATGATGTGAAATTGTGCTTCGTGCAACATAATTCTGGGTGCCATTTACAAACCATGAGTGCTAATGACTCCATTCCTTTTTGTGGTTGTAGGGGCTGTTGATTGGAGAACACTAAAACAAACCTAACCTCTCTAGAACATTCAGAAGCCAAGTTATAAGCCCACAAAGGTGTAACTGGACTACTTTAAATTGACACGAGATCCGGTGACCTTTGGGACATGGTTTGACCCCCTTAGGAAAGTGCTATCATCATGAAAGGTTCAGATCACTTACAACTCAATAGATTCTATCTTCCTGTAACATTTCAGCCTGATTGGACCTTGTTTTCACACAAAGGAACCCAGAATGATGTGAAATTGTGCTTCGTGCAACATAATTCTGGGTGCCATTTAAAAACCATAAGTGTTAATGACTCCATTCCTTTTTGAGGTTGTAGGGGCTGTTTCTTGGAGTACACTAAAACAAACGTGATCTCTCTAGGACATACAGAAGCCAAGTTATAAGCCCTCAAAGGTGTAACTGGACTACTTCTTTAAAGTGACACCAGGCCTGGTGACCTTTGGGACATGGTTTGACCCCCTATAGAAATGTGCGATCATCATGAAACGTTCAGATCACTTACAACTCAATAGATTCTACCTTCTTGTAACGTTTCAGCCTGATTGGATCTTGTTTTCACACAAATGGACCAAGAATGATGTGAAATTGTGATTCGTGCAACATAATTCTGGGTGCCATTTACAAACCATAAGTGCTAATGACTCCATTCCTTTTTGTGGTTGTAGGGACTGTTGGTTGGAGTACATTAAAACAAACCTGATCTCTCTAGGACATTCAGAAGCCAAGTTATAAGCCCACAAATGTGTAACTGGACTACTTCTTTAAATTGACACCAGATCCGGTGACCTTTGGGACATGGTTTGACCCCCTTAGGAAAGTGCTATCATCATGAAACGTTCAGATCACTTACAACTCAATAGATTCTACCTTCCTGTAACGTTTCAGCCTGATTGGACCTTGTTTTCACACAAATGAACCCAGAATGATGTGAAATTGTGCTTAGTGCAGCACAATTCTGGCTGCCATTTAAAACCATACGTGCTAATGACTCCATTCCTTTTTGAGGTTGTAGGGGCTGTTGATTGGAGTACACTAAAACAAACCTGATCTCTCTAGGACATTCAGAAGCCAAGTTATAAGCCCACAAAGGTGTAACTGGACTACTTCTTTAAATTGACACCAGATCAGGTGACCTTTGGGACATGGTTTGACCCCCTTAGGAAAGTGCTATCATCATGAAACGTTCAGATCACTTACAACTCAATAGATTCTACCTTCCTGTAACGTTTCACCCTGATTGGACCTTGTTTTCACACAAATGAACCCAGAATGATGTGAAATGCTGCTTAGTGCATTATAATTCTGGGTGCCATTTAAAAACCATAAGTGCTAATGACTCCATTCCTTTTTGAGGTTGTAGGGGATGTTGATTGGAGTACACTAAAACAAACCTGATCTCTCTAGGACATTCAGAATCCAAGTTATAAGCCCACAAATGTGTAACTGGACTACTTCTTTAAAATGACACCAGATCCGGTGACCTTTGGGACATGGTTTGACCCCCTTAGGAAAGTGCTATCATCATGAAACGTTCAGATCACTTACAACTCAATAGATTGTACCTTCCTGTAACGTTTCAGCCTGATTGGACCTTGTTTTCACACAAATGAACCCAGAATGATGTGAAATTGTGCTTTGTGCAACATAATTCTGGGTGCCATTTAAAAACCATAAGTACTAATGACTCCATTCCTTTTTGTGGTTGTAGGGGCTGTTGATTGGAGTATACTAAAACAAACCTGATCTCTCTAGGACATTCAGAAGCCAAGTTATAAGCCCACAAAGGTGTAACTGGACTACTTCTTTAAATTGACACGAGATCCGGTGACCTTTGGGACATGGTTTGACCCCCTTAGGAAAGTGCTATCATCATGAAAGGTTCAGATCACTTACAACTCAATAGATTCTACCTTCCTGTAACATTTCAGCCTGATTGGACCTTGTTTTCACACAAAGGAACCCAGAATGATGTGAAATTGTGCTTCGTGCAACATAATTCTGGGTGCCATTTAAAAACCATAAGTGTTAATGACTCCATTCCTTTTTGAGGTTGTAGGGGCTGTTTCTTGGAGTACACTAAAACAAACGTGATCTCTCTAGGACATACAGAAGCCAAGTTATAAGCCCTCAAAGGTGTAACTGGACTACTTCTTTAAAGTGACACCAGGCCAGGTGACCTTTGGGACATGGTTTGACCCCCTATAGAAATGTGCGATCATCATGAAACGTTCAGATCACTTACAACTCAATAGATTCTACCTTCCTGTAACGTTTCAGCCCGATTGGACCTTGTTTTCACACAAATGAACCCAGAATGATGTGAAATTGTGCTTAGTGCAGCACAATTCTGGCTGCCATTTAAAACCATACGTGCTAATGACTCCATTCCTTTTTGAGGTTGTAGGGGCTGTTGATTGGAGTACACTAAAACAAACCTGATCTCTCTAGGACATTCAGAAGCCAAGTTATAAGCCCAAAAAGGTGTAACTGGACTACTTCTTTAAATTGACACCAGATCAGGTGACCTTTGGGACATGGTTTGACCCCCTTAGGAAAGTGCTATCATCATGAAACGTTCAGATCACTTACAACTCAATAGATTCTACCTTCCTGTAACGTTTCAGCCTGATTGGACCTTGTTTTCACACAAATGAACCCAGAATGATGTGAAATGCTGCTTAGTGCATTATAATTCTGGGTGCCATTTAAAAACCATAAGTGCTAATGACTCCATTCCTTTTTGAGGTTGTAGGGGATGTTGATTGGAGTACACTAAAACAAACCTGATCTCTCTAGGACATTCAGAATCCAAGTTATAAGCCCACAAATGTGTAACTGGACTACTTTAAATTGACACCAGATCCGGTGACCTTTGGGACATGGTTTGACCCCCTTAGGAAAGTGCTATCATCATGAAACGTTCAGATCACTTACAACTCAATAGATTCTACCTTCCTGTAACGTTTCAGCCTGATTGGACCTTGTTTTCACACAAATGAACCCAGAATGATGTGAAATTGTGCTTTGTGCAACATAATTCTGAGTGCCATTTAAAAACCATAAGTACTAATGACTCCATTCCTTTTTGTGGTTGTAGGGGCTGTTGATTGGAGTATACTAAAACAAACCTGATCTCTCTAGGACATTCAGAAGCCAAGTTATAAGCCCACAAAGGTGTAACTGGACTACTTCTTTAAATTGACACGAGATCCGGTGACCTTTGGGACATGGTTTGACCCCCTTAGGAAAGTGCTATCATCATGAAAGGTTCAGATCACTTACAACTCAATAGATTCTACCTTCCTGTAACATTTCAGCCTGATTGGACCTTGTTTTCACACAAATGAACCCAGAATGATGTGAAATTGTGCTTCGTGCAACATAATTCTGGGTGCCATTTAAAAACCATAAGTGTTAATGACTCCATTCCTTTTTGAGGTTTTAGGGGCTGTTGCTTGGAGTACACTAAAACAAACTTGATCTCTCTAGGACATTCAGAAGCCAAGTTATAAGCCCACAAATGTGTAACTGGACTACTTCTTTAAAGTGACACCAGTCCCGGTGACCTTTGGGACATGGTTTGACCCCCTATAGGAATGTGCGATCATCATGAAACGTTCAGATCACTTACAACTCAATAGATTCTACCTTCTTGTAACGTTTCAGCCTGATTGGACCTTGTTTTCACACAAATGGACCCAGAATGATGTGAAATTGTGCTTCGTGCAACATAATTCTGGGTGCCATTTACAAACCATAAGTGCTAATGACTCCATTCCTTTTTGTGGTTGTAGGGGCTGTTGGTTGGAGTACATTAAAACAAACCTGATCTCTCTAGGACATTCAGAAGCCAAGTTATAAGCCCACAAATGTGTAACTGGACTACTTCTTTAAATTGACACCAGATCCGGTGACCTTTGGGACATGGTTTGACCCCCTTAGGAAAGTGCTATCATCATGAAACGTTCAGATCACTTACAACTCAATAGATTCTACCTTCCTGTAACGTTTCAGCCTGATTGGACCTTGTTTTCACACAAATGAACCCAGAATGATGTGAAATTGTGTTTAGTGCAGCATAATTCTGGGTGCCATTTACAAACCATAAGTGCTAATGACTCCATTCCTTTTTGTGGTTGTAGGGGCTGTTGGTTGGAGTACATTAAAACAAACCTGATCTCTCTAGGACATTCAGAAGCCAAGTTATAAGCCCACAAATGTGTAACTGGACTACTTCTTTAAATTGACACCAGATCCGGTGACCTTTGGGACATGGTTTGACCCCCTTAGGAAAGTGCTATCATCATGAAACGTTCAGATCACTTACAACTCAATAGATTCTACCTTCCTGTAACGTTTCAGCCTGATTGGACCTTGTTTTCACACAAATGAACCCAGAATGATGTGAAATTGTGTTTAGTGCAGCATAATTCTGGGTGCCATTTACAAACCATAAGTGCTAATGACTCCATTCCTTTTTGAGGTTGAAGGGGATGTTGATTGGAGTACACTAAAACAAACCTGATCTCTCTAGGACATTCAGAAGCCAAGTTATAAGCCCACAAATGTGTAACTGGACTACTTCTTTAAATTGACACCAGATCCGGTGACCTTTGGGACATGGTTTGACCCCCTTAGGAATGGGCTATCATCATGAAACGTTCAGATCACTTACAACTCAATAGATTCTACCTTCCTGTAACGTTTCAGCCTGATTGGACCTTGTTTTCACACAAATGAACCCAGAATGATGTGAAATTGTGCTTCGTGCAACATAATTTTGGGTGCCATTTACAAACCATAAGTGCTAATGACTCCATTCCTTTTTGTGGTTTAGGGGCTGTTGATTGGAGTACACTAAAACAAACCTAACCTCTCTAGGACATTCAGAAGCCATGTTATAAGCCCACAAAGGTGTAACTGGACTACCTCTTTAAAGTGACACCAGGCCCGGTGACCTTTGGGACATGGTTTTACCCCCCATAGGAATGTGCGATCATCTTGAAACGTTCAGATCACTTACAACTCGATAGATTCTACCTTCTTGTAGCATTTCAGCCTGATTGGACCTTGTTTTCACACAAATGGACCCAGAATGATGTGAAATTGTGCTTCGTGCAACATAATTCTGGGTGCCATTTACAAACCATGAGTGCTAATGACTCCATTCCTTTTTGTGGTTGTAGGGGTTGTTGATTGGAGAACACTAAAACAAACCTAACCTCTCTAGGACATTCAGAAGCCAAGTTATAAGCCCACAAAGGTGTAACTGGACTACTTCTTTAAATTGACACGAGATCCGGTGACCTTTGGGACATGGTTTGACCCCCTTAGGAAAGTGCTATCATCATGAAAGGTTTAGATCACTTACAACTCAATAGATTCTACCTTCCTGTAACGTTTCAGCCTGATTGGACCTTGTTTTCACACAAATGAACCCAGAATGATGTGAAATTGTGCTTCGTGCAACATAATTCTGGGTGCCATTTACAAACCATAAGTGCTAATGACTCCATTCCTTTTTGTGGTTGTAGGGGCTGTTGGTTGGAGTACATTAAAACAAACCTGATCTCTCTAGGACGTTCAGAAGCCAAGTTATAAGCCCACAAATGTGTAACTGGACTACTTCTTTAAATTGACACCAGATCAGGTGACCTTTGGGACATGGTTTGACCCCCTTAGGAAAGTGCTATCATCATGAAACATTCTGTTCACTTACAACTCGATAGATTCTACCTTCTTGTAACGTTTCAGCCTGATTGGACCTTGTTTTCACACAAATGGACCCAGAATGATGTGAAATTGTGCTTCGTGCAACATAATTCTGGGTGCCATTTACAAACCATAAGTGCTAATGACTCCATTCCTTTTTGAGGTTGTAGGGGCTGTTGATTGGAGTACATTAAAACAAACCTGATCTCTCTAGGACATTCAGAAGCCAAGTTATAAGCCCACAAATGTGTAACTGGACTACTTCTTTAAATTGACACCAGATGCGTTGACTTTTGGGACATGGTTTGACCCCCTTAGGAAAGTGCTATCATCATGAAACGTTCAGATCACTTACAACTCAATAGATTCCACCTTCCTGTAACATTTCAGCCTGATTGGACCTTGTTTTCACACAAATGAACCCAGAATGATGTGAAATTGTGCTTCGTGCAACATAATTCTGGGTGCCATTTAAAAACCATAAGTGCTAATGACTCCATTCCTTTTTGAGGTTGTAGGGGCTGTTGATTGGAGTACACTAAAACAAACCTGATCTCTCTAGGACATTCAGAAGCCAAGTTATAAGCCCACAAATGTGTAACTGGACTACTTCTTTAAATTGACACCAGGCCTGGTGACCTTTGGGACATGGTTTGACCCCCTATAGGAATGTGCGATCATCATGAAACGTTCAGATCACTTACAACTCAATAGATTCTACCTTCTTGTAACGTTTCAGCCTGACTGGACCTTGTTTTCACACAAATGGACCCAGAATGATGTGAAATTGTGCTTCGTGCAAAATAATTCTGGGTGCCATTTACAAACCATAAGTGCTAATGACTCCATTCATTTTTGTGGTTGTAGGGGCTGTTGGTTGGAGTACATTAAAACAAACCTGATCTCTCTAGGACATTCAGAAGCCAAGTTATAAGCCCACAAATGTGTAACTGGACTACTTCTTTAAATTGACACCAGATCCGGTGACCTTTGGGACATGGTTTTACCCCCTTAGGAAAGTGCTATCATCATGAAACGTTCAGATCACTTACAACTCAATAGATTCTACCTTCCTGTAACGTTTCAGCCTGATTGGACCTTGTTTTCACACAAATGAACCCAGAATGATGTGAAATTGTGTTTAGTGCAGCATAATTCTGGGTGCCATTTATAAACCATAAGTGCTAATGACTCCTTCCTTTTTGAGGTTGTAGGGGCTGTTTCTTGGAGTACACTAAAACAAACTTGATCTCTCTAGGACATTCAGAAGCCAAGTTATAAGCCCTCAAAGGTGTAACTGGACTACTTCTTTAAAGTGACACCAGGCCTGGTGACCTTTGGGACATGGTTTGACCCCCTATAGGAATGTGCGATCATCATGAAACGTTCAGATCACTTACAACTCAATAGATTCTACCTTCTTGTAACGTTTCAGCCTGATTGGATCTTGTTTTCACACAAATGGACCAAGAATGATGTGAAATTGTGATTCGTGCAACATAATTCTGGGTGCCATTTACAAACCATAAGTGCTAATGACTCCATTCCTTTTTGTGGTTGTAGGGGCTGTTGGTTGGAGTACATTAAAACAAACCTGATCTCTCTAGGACATTCAGAAGCCAAGTTATAAGCCCACAAATGTGTAACTGGATTACTTCTTTAAATTGACACCAGATCCGGTGACCTTTGGGACATGGTTTGACCCCCTTAGGAAAGTGCTATCATCATGAAACGTTCAGATCACTTACAACTCAATAGATTCTACCTTCCTGTAACGTGTTAGCCTGATTGGACCTTGTTTTCACACAAATGAACCCAGAATGATGTGAAATTGTGCTTAGTGCAGCACAATTCTGGCTGCGATTTAAAACCATACGTGCTAATGACTCCATTCCTTTTTGAGGTTGTAGGGGCTGTTGATTGGAGTACACTAAAACAAACCTGATCTCTCTAGGACATTCAGAAGCCAAGTTATAAGCCCACAAAGGTGTAACTGGACTACTTCTTTAAATTGACACCAGATCCGGTGACCTTTGGGACATGGTTTGACCCCCTTAGGAAAGTGCTATCATCATGAAACGTTCAGATCACTTACAACTCAATAGATTCTACCTTCCTGTAACGTTTCAGCCTGATTGGACCTTGTTTTCACACAAATGAACCCAGAATGATGTGAAATTGTGCTTCGTGCAACATAATTCTGGGTGCCATTTACAAACCATAAGTGCTAATGACTCCATTCCTTTTTGTGGTTGTAGGGGCTGTTGATTGGAGTACACTAAAACAAACCTAACCTCTCCAGGACATTCAGAAGCCAAGTTATAAGCCCACAAAGGTGTAACTGTACTACTTCTTTAAAGTGACACCAGGCCCGGTGACCTTTGGGACATGGTTTTACCCCCTATAGGAATGTGCGATCATCTTGAAACGTTCAGATCACTTACAACTCAATAGATTCTACCTTCTTGTAGCGTTTCAGCCTGATTGGACCTTGTTTTCACACAAATGGACCCAGAATGATGTGAAATTGTGCTTCGTGCAACATAATTCAGGGTGCCATTTACAATCCATAAGTGCTAATGACTCCATTCCTTTTTGTGGTTGTAGGGGCTGTTGATTGGAGTACATTAAAACAAACCTGATCTCTCTAGGACATTCAGAAGCCAAGTTATAAGCCCATAAAGGTGTAACTGGACTACTTCTTTAAATTGACACCAGATCCGGTGACCTTTGGGACATGGTTTGACCCCCTTAGGAAAGTGCTATCGTCATGAAACGTTCAGATCACTTACAACTCAATAGATTCCACCTTCCTGTAACATTTCAGCCTGATTGGACCTTGTTTTCACACAAATGAAGCCAGAATGATGTGAAATTGTGCTTCGTGCAACATAATTCTGGGTGCCATTTAAAAACCATAAGTGCTAATGACTCCATTCCTTTTTGAGGTTGTAGGGGCTGTTGACTGGAGTACACTAAAACAAACCTGATCTCTCTAGGACATTCAGAAGCCAAGTTATAAGCCCACAAATGTGTAACTGGACTACTTCTTTAAATTGACACCAGGCCCGGTGACCTTTGGGACATGGTTTGACCCCCTATAGGAATGTGCGATCATCATGAAACATTCAGATCACTGACAACTCAATAGATTCTACCTTCTTGTAACGTTTCAGCCTGATTGGACCTTGATTTCACACAAATGGACCCAGAATGATGTGAAATTGTGCTTCGTGCAACATAATTCTGGGTGCCATTTACAAACCATAAGTGCTAATGACTCCATTCCTTTTTGTGGTTGTAGGGGCTGTTGGTTGGAGTACATTAAAACAAACCTGATCTCTCTAGGACATTCAGAAGCCAAGTTATAAGCCCACAAATGTGTAACTGGACTAATCTTTAAATTGACACCAGATCCGGTGACCTTTGGGACATGGTTTGACCCCCTTAGGAAAGTGCTATCATCATGAAACGTTCAGATCACTTACAACTCAATAGATTCTACCTTCCTGTAACGTTTCAGCCTGATTGGACCTTGTTTTCACACAAATGAACCCAGAATGATGTGAAATTGTGTTTAGTGCAGCATAATTCTGGGTGCCATTTACAAACCATAAGTGCTAATGACTCCATTCCTTTTTGTGGTTGTAGGGGCTGTTGGTTGGAGTACATTAAAACAAACCTGATCTCTCTAGGACATTCAGAAGCCAAGTTATAAGCCCACAAATGTGTAACTGGACTAATCTTTAAATTGACACCAGATCCGGTGACCTTTGGGACATGGTTTGACCCCCTTAGGAAAGTGCTATCATCATGAAACGTTCAGATCACTTACAACTCAATAGATTCTACCTTCCTGTAACGTTTCAGCCTGATTGGACCTTGTTTTCACACAAATGAACCCAGAATGATGTGAAATTGTGTTTAGTGCAGCATAATTCTGGGTGCCATTTACAAACCATAAGTGCTAATGACTCCATTCCTTTTTGTGGTTGTAGGGGCTGTTGGTTGGAGTACATTAAAACAAACCTGATCTCTCTAGGACATTCAGAAGCCAAGTTATAAGCCCACAAATGTGTAACTGGACTACTTCTTTAAATTGACACCAGATCCGGTGACCTTTGGGACATGGTTTGACCCCCTTAGGAAAGTGCTATCATCATGAAACGTTCAGATCACTTACAACTCAATAGATTCTACCTTCCTGTAACGTTTCAGCCTGATTGGACCTTGTTTTCACACAAATGAACCCAGAATTATGTGAAATTGTGCTTAGTGCAGCACAGTTCTGGCTGCCATTTAAAACCATACGTGCTAATGACTCCATTCCTTTTTGAGGTTGTAGGGGCTGTTGATTGGAGTACACTAAAACAAACCTGATCTCTCTAGGACATTCAGAAGCCAAGTTATAAGCCCACAAAGGTGTAACTGGACTACTTCTTTAAATTGACACCAGATCCGGTGACCTTTGGGACATGGTTTGACCCCCTTAGGAAAGTGCTATCATCATGAAACGTTCAGATCACTTACAACTCAATAGATTCTACCTTCCTGTAACGTTTCAGCCTGATTGGACCTTGTTTTCACACAAATGAACCCAGAATGATGTGAAATTGTGCTTCGTGCAACATAATTCTGGGTGCCATTTACAAACCATAAGTGCTAATGACTCCATTCCTTTTTGTGGTTGTAGGGGCTGTTGATTGGAGTACACTAAAACAAACCTAACCTCTCTAGGACATTCAGAAGCCAAGTTATAAGCCCACAAAGGTGTAACTGGACTACTTCTTTAAAGTGACACCAGGCCCGGTGACCTTTGGGACATGGTTTTACCCCCTATAGGAATGTGCGATCATCTTGAAACGTTCAGATCACTTACAACTCAATAGATTCTACCTTCTTGTAGCGTTTCAGCCTGATTGGACCTTGTTTTCACACAAATGGACCCAGAATGATGTGAAATTGTGCTTCGTGCAACATAATTCAGGGTGCCATTTACAATCCATAAGTGCTAATGACTCCATTCCTTTTTGTGGTTGTAGGGGCTGTTGATTAGAGTACATTAAAACAAACCTGATCTCTCTAGGACATTCAGAAGCCAAGTTATAAGCCCATAAAGGTGTAACTGGACTACTTCTTTAAATTGACACCAGATCCGGTGACCTTTGGGACATGGTTTGACCCCCTTAGGAAAGTGCTATCGTCATGAAACGTTCAGATCACTTACAACTCAATAGATTCCACCTTCCTGTAACATTTCAGCCTGATTGGACCTTGTTTTCACACAAATGAACCCAGAATGATGTGAAATTGTGCTTCGTGCAACATAATTCTGGGTGCCATTTAAAAACCATAAGTGCTAATGACTCCATTCCTTTTTGAGGTTGTAGGGGCTGTTGATTGGAGTACACTAAAACAAACCTAACCTCTCTAGGACATTCAGAAGCCAAGTTATAAGCCCACAAATGTGTAACTGGACTACTTCTTTAAATTGACACCAGGCCCGGTGACCTTTGGGACATGGTTTGACCCCCTATAGGAATGTGCGATCATCATGAAATGTTCAGATCACTTACAACTCAATAGATTCTACCTTCTTGTAACGTTTCAGCCTGATTGGACCTTGATTTCACACAAATGGACCCAGAATGATGTGAAATTGTGCTTCGTGCAACATAATTCTGGGTGCTATTTACAAACCATAAGTGCTAATGACTCCATTCCTTTTTGTGGTTGTAGGGGCTGTTGGTTGGAGTACATTAAAACAAACTTGATCTCTCTAGGACATTCAGAAGCCAAGTTATAAGCCCACAAATGTGTAACTGGACTAATCTTTAAAATGACACCAGATCCGGTGACCTTTGGGACATGGTTTGACCCCCTTAGGAAAGGGCTATCATCATGAAACGTTCAGATCACTTACAACTCAATAGATTCTACCTTCCTGTAACGTTTCAGCCTGATTGGACCTTGTTTTCACACAAATGAACCCAGAATGATGTGAAATTGTGTTTAGTGCAGCATACTTCTGGGTGCCATTTACAAACCATAAGTGCTAATGACTCCATTCCTTTTTGAGGTTGTAGGGGATGTTGATTGGAGTACACTAAAACAAACCTGATCCCTCTAGGACATTCAGAAGCCAAGTTATAAGCCCACAAATGTGTAACTGGACTACTTCTTTAAATTGACACCAGGCCTGGTGACTTTTGGGACATGGTTTGACCCCCTTAGGAATGTGCGATCATCATGAAACGTTCAGATCACTTACAACTCAATAGATTCTACCTTCTTGTAACGTTTCAGCCTGATTGGACCTTGTTTTCACACAAATGGACCCAGAATGATGTGAAATTGTGCTTCGTGCAAAATAATTCTGGGTGCCATTTACAAACCATAAGTGCTAATGACTCCATTCATTTTTGTGGTTGTAGGGGCTGTTGGTTGGAGTACATTAAAACAAACCTGATCTCTCTAGGACATTCAGAAGCCAAGTTATAAGCCCACAAATGTGTAACTGGACTACTTCTTTAAATTGACACCAGATCCGGTGACCTTTGGGACATGGTTTTACCCCCTTAGGAAAGTGCTATCATCATGAACCGTTCAGATCACTTACAACTCAATAGATTCTACCTTCCTGTAACGTTTCAGCCTGATTGGACCTTGTTTTCACACAAATGAACCCAGAATGATGTGAAATTGTGTTTAGTGCAGCATAATTCTGGGTGCCATTTATAAACCATAAGTGCTAATGACTCCTTCCTTTTTGAGGTTGTAGGGGCTGTTTCTTGGAGTACACTAAAACAAACTTGATCTCTCTAGGACATTCAGAAGCCAAGTTATAAGCCCTCAAAGGTGTAACTGGACTACTTCTTTAAAGTGACACCAGGCCTGGTGACCTTTGGGACATGGTTTGACCCCCTATAGGAATGTGCGATCATCATGAAACGTTCAGATCACTTACAACTCAATAGATTCTACCTTCTTGTAACATTTCAGCCTGATTGGACCTTGTTTTCACACAAATGAAGCCAGAATGATGTGAAATTGTGCTTCGTGCAACATAATTCTGGGTGCCATTTAAAAACCATAAGTGCTAATGACTCCATTCCTTTTTGAGGTTGTAGGGGCTGTTGATTGGAGTACACTAAAACAAACCTGATCTCTCTAGGACATTCAGAAGCCAAGTTATAAGCCCACAAATGTGTAACTGGACTACTTCTTTAAATTGACACCAGGCCCGGTGACCTTTGGGACATGGTTTGACCCCCTATAGGAATGTGCGATCATCATGAAACATTCAGATCACTTACAACTCAATAGATTCTACCTTCTTGTAACGTTTCAGCCTGATTGGACCTTGATTTCACACAAATGGACCCAGAATGATGTGAAATTGTGCTTCGTGCAACATAATTCTGGGTGCCATTTACAAACCATAAGTGCTAATGACTCCATTCCTTTTTGTGGTTGTAGGGGCTGTTGGTTGGAGTACATTAAAACAAACCTGATCTCTCTAGGACATTCAGAAGCCAAGTTATAAGCCCACAAATGTGTAACTGGACTAATCTTTAAATTGACACCAGATCCGGTGACCTTTGGGACATGGTTTGACCCCCTTAGGAAAGTGCTATCATCATGAAACGTTCAGATCACTTACAACTCAATAGATTCTACCTTCCTGTAACGTTTCAGCCTGATTGGACCTTGTTTTCACACAAATGAACCCAGAATGATGTGAAATTGTGTTTAGTGCAGCATAATTCTGGGTGCCATTTACAAACCATAAGTGCTAATGACTCCATTCCTTTTTGTGGTTGTAGGGGCTGTTGGTTGGAGTACATTAAAACAAACCTGATCTCTCTAGGACATTCAGAAGCCAAGTTATAAGCCCACAAATGTGTAACTGGACTACTTCTTTAAATTGACACCAGATCCGGTGACCTTTGGGACATGGTTTGACCCCCTTAGGAAAGTGCTATCATCATGAAACGTTCAGATCACTTACAACTCAATAGATTCTACCTTCCTGTAACGTTTCAGCCTGATTGGACCTTGTTTTCACACAAATGAACCCAGAATTATGTGAAATTGTGCTTAGTGCAGCACAGTTCTGGCTGCCATTTAAAACCATACGTGCTAATGACTCCATTCCTTTTTGAGGTTGTAGGGGCTGTTGATTGGAGTACACTAAAACAAACCTGATCTCTCTAGGACATTCAGAAGCCAAGTTATAAGCCCACAAAGGTGTAACTGGACTACTTCTTTAAATTGACACCAGATCCGGTGACCTTTGGGACATGGTTTGACCCCCTTAGGAAAGTGCTATCATCATGAAACGTTCAGATCACTTACAACTCAATAGATTCTACCTTCCTGTAACGTTTCAGCCTGATTGGACCTTGTTTTCACACAAATGAACCCAGAATGATGTGAAATTGTGCTTCGTGCAACATAATTCTGGGTGCCATTTACAAACCATAAGTGCTAATGACTCCATTCCTTTTTGTGGTTGTAGGGGCTGTTGATTGGAGTACACTAAAACAAACCTAACCTCTCTAGGACATTCAGAAGCCAAGTTATAAGCCCACAAAGGTGTAACTGGACTACTTCTTTAAAGTGACACCAGGCCCGGTGACCTTTGGGACATGGTTTTACCCCCTATAGGAATGTGCGATCATCTTGAAACATTCAGATCACTTACAACTCAATAGATTCTACCTTCTTGTAGCGTTTCAGCCTGATTGGACCTTGTTTTCACACAAATGGACCCAGAATGATGTGAAATTGTGCTTCGTGCAACATAATTCAGGGTGCCATTTACAATCCATAAGTGCTAATGACTCCATTCCTTTTTGTGGTTGTAGGGGCTGTTGATTGGAGTACATTAAAACAAACCTGATCTCTCTAGGACATTCAGAAGCCAAGTTATAAGCCCATAAAGGTGTAACTGGACTACTTCTTTAAATTGACACCAGATCCGGTGACCTTTGGGACATGGTTTGACCCCCTTAGGAAAGTGCTATCGTCATGAAACGTTCAGATCACTTACAACTCAATAGATTCCACCTTCCTGTAACATTTCAGCCTGATTGGACCTTGTTTTCACACAAATGAACCCAGAATGATGTGAAATTGTGCTTCGTGCAACATAATTCTGGGTGCCATTTAAAAACCATAAGTGCTAATGACTCCATTCCTTTTTGAGGTTGTAGGGGCTGTTGATTGGAGTACACTAAAACAAACCTAACCTCTCTAGGACATTCAGAAGCCAAGTTATAAGCCCACAAATGTGTAACTGGACTACTTCTTTAAATTGACACCAGGCCCGGTGACCTTTGGGACATGGTTTGACCCCCTATAGGAATGTGCGATCATCATGAAACGTTCAGATCACTTACAACTCAATAGATTCTACCTTCTTGTAACGTTTCAGCCTGATTGGACCTTGATTTCACACAAATGGACCCAGAATGATGTGAAATTGTGCTTCGTGCAACATAATTCTGGGTGCTATTTACAAACCATAAGTGCTAATGACTCCATTCCTTTTTGTGGTTGTAGGGGCTGTTGGTTGGAGTACATTAAAACAAACTTGATCTCTCTAGGACATTCAGAAGCCAAGTTATAAGCCCACAAATGTGTAACTGGACTAATCTTTAAAATGACACCAGATCCGGTGACCTTTGGGACATGGTTTGACCCCCTTAGGAAAGTGCTATCATCATGAAACGTTCAGATCACTTACAACTCAATAGATTCTACCTTCCTGTAACGTTTCAGCCTGATTGGACCTTGTTTTCACACAAATGAACCCAGAATGATGTGAAATTGTGTTTAGTGCAGCATAATTCTGGGTGCCATTTACAAACCATAAGTGCTAATGACTCCATTCCTTTTTGAGGTTGTAGGGGATGTTGATTGGAGTACACTAAAACAAACCTGATCCCTCTAGGACATTCAGAAGCCAAGTTATAAGCCCACAAATGTGTAACTGGACTACTTCTTTAAATTGACACCAGATCCGGTGACCTTTGGGACATGGTTTGACCCCCTTAGGAATGGGCTATCATCATGAAACGTTCAGATCACTTACAACTCAATAGATTCCAACTTCCTGTAACGTTTCAGCCTGATTTGACCTTGTTTTCACACAAATGAACCCAGAATGATGTGAAATTGTGCTTCGTGCAACATAATTCTGGGTGCCATTTACAAACCATAAGGCTAATGACTCCATTCCTTTTTGTGGTTGTAGGGGCTGTTGATTGGAGTACACTAAAACAAACCTAACCTCTCTAGGACATTCAGAAGCCATGTTATAAGCCCACAAAGGTGTAACTGGACTACCTCTTTAAAGTGACACCAGGCCCGGTGACCTTTTGGACATGGTTTTACCCCCTATAGGAATGTGCGATCATCTTGAAACGTTCAGATCACTTACAACTCAATAGATTCTACCTTCTTGTAGCATTTCAGCCTGATTGGACCTTGTTTTCACACAAATGGACCCAGAATGATGTGAAATTGTGCTTCGTGCAAAATAATTCTGGGTGCCATTTACAAACCATGAGTGCTAATGACTCCATTCCTTTTTGTGGTTGTAGGGGCTGTTGATTGGAGAACACTAAAACAAACCTAACCTCTCTAGGACATTCAGAAGCCAAGTTATAAGCCCACAAAGGTGTAACTGGACTACATCTTTAAATTGACACGAGATCCGGTGACCTTTGGGACATGGTTTGAACCCCTTAGGAAAGTGCTATCATCATGAAAGGTTCAGATCACTTACAACTCAATAGATTCTACCTTCCTGTAACATTTCAGCCTGATTGGACCTTGTTTTCACACAAATGAACCCAGATCGATGTGAAATTGTGCTTCGTGCAACATAATTCTGGGTGCCATTT
The DNA here is from genome assembly GCF_043380555.1 of Nothobranchius furzeri. NCBI lineage: Eukaryota > Metazoa > Chordata > Actinopteri > Cyprinodontiformes > Nothobranchiidae > Nothobranchius > Nothobranchius furzeri. Next base: position 293,740 of record NW_027223038.1, read on the forward strand.
AAAAACCATAAGTGTTAATGACTCCATTCCTTTTTGAGGTTGTAGGGGCTGTTGCTTGGAGTACACTAAAAAAAACCTTGATCTCTCTAGGACATTCAGAAGCCAAGTTATAAGCCCTCAAAGGTGTAACTGGACTACATCTTTAAAGTGACACCAGGCCTGGTGACCTTTGGGACATGGTTTGACCCCCTATAGGAATGTGCGATCATCATGAAACGTTCAGATCACTTACAACTCAATAGATTCTACCTTCTTGTAACGTTTCAGCCTGATTGGATCTTGTTTTCACACAAATGGACCCAGAATGATGTGAAATTTTGATTCGTGCAACATAATTCTGGGTGCCATTTACAAACCATAAGTGCTAATGACTCCATTCCTTTTTGTGGTTGTAGGGGCTGTTGGTTGGAGTACATTAAAACAAACCTGATCTCTCTAGGACATTCAGAAGCCAAGTTATAAGCCCACAAATGTGTAACTGGACTACTTCTTTAAATTGACACCAGATCCGGTGACCTTTGGGACATGGTTTGACCCCCTTAGGAAAGTGCTATCATCATGAAACGTTCAGATCACTTACAACTTAATAGATTCTACCTTCCTGTAACGTTTCAGCCTGATTGGACCTTGTTTTCACACAAATGAACCCAGAATGATGTGAAATTGTGCTTCGTGCAGCACAATTCTGGCTGCCATTTAAAACCATAAGTGCTAATGACTCCATTCCTTTTTGAGGTTGTAGGGGCTGTTGATTGGAGTACACTAAAACAAACCTGATCTCTCTAGGACATTCAGAAGCCAAGTTATAAGCCCACAAAGGTGTAACTGGACTACTTCTTTAAAGTGACACCAGGCCCGGTGACCTTTGGGACATGGTTTGACCCCCTATAGGAATGTGCGATCATCATGAAACGTTCAGATCACTTACAACTCAATAGATTCTACCTTCTTGTAACGTTTCAGCCTGATTGGACCTTGATTTCACACAAATGGACCCAGAATGATGTGAAATTGTGCTTCGTGCAACATAATTCTGGGTGCTATTTACAAACCATAAGTGCTAATGACTCCATTCCTTTTTGTGGTTGTAGGGGCTGTTGGTTGGAGTACATTAAAACAAACTTGATCTCTCTAGGACATTCAGAAGCCAAGTTATAAGCCCACAAATGTGTAACTGGACTAATCTTTAAAATGACACCAGATCCGGTGACCTTTGGGACATGGTTTGACCCCCTTAGGAAAGTGCTATCATCATGAAACGTTCAGATCACTTACAACTCAATAGATTCTACCTTCCTGTAACGTTTCAGCCTGATTGGACCTTGTTTTCACACAAATGAACCCAGAATGATGTGAAATTGTGTTTAGTGCAGCATAATTCTGGGTGCCATTTACAAACCATAAGTGCTAATGACTCCATTCCTTTTTGAGGTTGTAGGGGATGTTGATTGGAGTACACTAAAACAAACCTGATCCCTCTAGGACATTCAGAAGCCAAGTTATAAGCCCACAAAAGTGTAACTGGACTACTTCTTTAAATTGACACCAGATCCGGTGACCTTTGGGACATGGTTTGACCCCCTTAGGAATGGGCTATCATCATGAAACGTTCAGATCACTTACAACTCAATAGATTCCAACTTCCTGTAACGTTTCAGCCTGATTTGACCTTGTTTTCACACAAATGAACCCAGAATGATGTGAAATTGTGCTTCGTGCAACATAATTCTGGGTGCCATTTACAAACCATAAGGCTAATGACTCCATTCCTTTTTGTGGTTGTAGGGGCTGTTGATTGGAGTACACTAAAACAAACCTAACCTCTCTAGGACATTCAGAAGCCATGTTATAAGCCCACAAAGGTGTAACTGGACTACCTCTTTAAAGTGACACCAGGCCCGGTGACCTTTGGGACATGGTTTTACCCCCTATAGGAATGTGCGATCATCTTGAAACGTTCAGATCACTTACAACTCAATAGATTCTACCTTCTTGTAGCATTTCAGCCTGATTGGACCTTGTTTTCACACAAATGGACCCAGAATGATGTGAAATTGTGCTTCGTGCAAAATAATTCTGGGTGCCATTTACAAACCATGAGTGCTAATGACTCCATTCCTTTTTGTGGTTGTAGGGGCTGTTGATTGGAGAACACTAAAACAAACCTAACCTCTCTAGGACATTCAGAAGCCAAGTTATAAGCCCACAAAGGTGTAACTGGACTACATCTTTAAATTGACACGAGATCCGGTGACCTTTGGGACATGGTTTGAACCCCTTAGGAAAGTGCTATCATCATGAAAGGTTCAGATCACTTACAACTCAATAGATTCTACCTTCCTGTAACATTTCAGCCTGATTGGACCTTGTTTTCACACAAATGAACCCAGATCGATGTGAAATTGTGCTTCGTGCAACATAATTCTGGGTGCCATTTAAAAACCATAAGTGTTAATGACTCCATTCCTTTTTGAGGTTGTAGGGGCTGTTGCTTGGAGTACACTAAAAAAAACCTTGATCTCTCTAGGACATTCAGAAGCCAAGTTATAAGCCCTCAAAGGTGTAACTGGACTACATCTTTAAAGTGACACCAGGCCTGGTGACCTTTGGGACATGGTTTGACCCCCTATAGGAATGTGCGATCATCATGAAACGTTCAGATCACTTACAACTCAATAGATTCTACCTTCTTGTAACGTTTCAGCCTGATTGGATCTTGTTTTCACACAAATGGACCCAGAATGATGTGAAATTTTGATTCGTGCAACATAATTCTGGGTGCCATTTACAAACCATAAGTGCTAATGACTCCATTCCTTTTTGTGGTTGTAGGGGCTGTTGGTTGGAGTACATTAAAACAAACCTGATCTCTCTAGGACATTCAGAAGCCAAGTTATAAGCCCACAAATGTGTAACTGGACTACTTCTTTAAATTGACACCAGATCCGGTGACCTTTGGGACATGGTTTGACCCCCTTAGGAAAGTGCTATCATCATGAAACGTTCAGATCACTTACAACTTAATAGATTCTACCTTCCTGTAACGTTTCAGCCTGATTGGACCTTGTTTTCACACAAATGAACCCAGAATGATGTGAAATTGTGCTTCGTGCAGCACAATTCTGGCTGCCATTTAAAACCATAAGTGCTAATGACTCCATTCCTTTTTGAGGTTGTAGGGGCTGTTGATTGGAGTACACTAAAACAAACCTGATCTCTCTAGGACATTCAGAAGCCAAGTTATAAGCCCACAAAGGTGTAACTGGACTACTTCTTTAAAGTGACACCAGGCCCGGTGACCTTTGGGACATGGTTTGACCCCCTATAGGAATGTGCGATCATCTTGAAACGTTCAGATAACTTACAACTCAATAGATTCTACCTTCTTGTAGCGTTTCAGCCTGATTGGACCTTGTTTTCACACAAATGGACCCAGAATGATGTGAAATTGTGCTTCGTGCAACATAATTCTGGGTGCCATTTACAATCCATAAGTGCTAATGACTCCATTCCTTTTTGTGGTTGTAGGGGCTGTTGATTGGAGTACACTAAAACAAACCTAACCTCTCTAGGACATTCAGAAGCCAAGTTATAAGCCCACAAAGGTGTAACTGGACTACTTCTTTAAAGTGACACCAGGCCCGGTGACCTTTGGGACATGGTTTGACCCCCTATAGGAATGTGCGATCATCTTGAAACGTTCAGATCACTTACAACTCAATAGATTCTACCTTCTTGTAGCGTTTCAGCCTGATTGGACCTTGTTTTCACACAAATGGACCCAGAATGATGTGAAATTGTGCTTCGTGCAACATAATTCTGGGTGCCATTTACAATCCATAAGTGCTAATGACTCCATTCCTTTTTGAGGTTGTAGGGGCTGTTGATTGGAGTACATTAAAACAAACCTGATCTCTCTAGGACATTCAGAAGCCAAGTTATAAGCCCACAAATTTGTAACTGGACTACTTCCCTAAATTGACACCAGATGCGTTGACTTTTGGGACATGGTTTGACCCCCTTAGGAAAGTGCTATCATCATGAAACGTTCAGATCACTTACAACTCAATAGATTCTACCTTCCTGTAACGTTTCAGCCTGATTGGACCTTGTTTTCACACAAATGAACCCAGAATTATGTGAAATTGTGCTTAGTGCAGCACAGTTCTGGCTGCCATTTAAAACCATACGTGCTAATGACTCCATTCCTTTTTGAGGTTGTAGGGGCTGTTGATTGGAGTACACTAAAACAAACCTGATCTCTCTAGGACATTCAGAAGCCAAGTTATAAGCCCACAAAGGTGTAACTGGACTACTTCTTTAAATTGACACCAGATCCGGTGACCTTTGGGACATGGTTTGACCCCCTTAGGAAAGTGCTATCATCATGAAACGTTCAGATCACTTACAACTCAATAGATTCTACCTTCCTGTAACGTTTCAGCCTGATTGGACCTTGTTTTCACACAAATGAACCCAGAATGATGTGAAATTGTGCTTCGTGCAACATAATTCTGGGTGCCATTTACAAACCATAAGTGCTAATGACTCCATTCCTTTTTGTGGTTGTAGGGGCTGTTGATTGGAGTACACTAAAACAAACCTAACCTCTCTAGGACATTCAGAAGCCAAGTTATAAGCCCACAAAGGTGTAACTGGACTACTTCTTTAAAGTGACACCAGGCCCGGTGACCTTTGGGACATGGTTTTACCCCCTATAGGAATGTGCGATCATCTTGAAACGTTCAGATCACTTACAACTCAATAGATTCTACCTTCTTGTAGCGTTTCAGCCTGATTGGACCTTGTTTTCACACAAATGGACCCAGAATGATGTGAAATTGTGCTTCGTGCAACATAATTCAGGGTGCCATTTACAATCCATAAGTGCTAATGACTCCATTCCTTTTTGTGGTTGTAGGGGCTGTTGATTGGAGTACATTAAAACAAACCTGATCTCTCTAGGACATTCAGAAGCCAAGTTATAAGCCCATAAAGGTGTAACTGGACTACTTCTTTAAATTGACACCAGATCCGGTGACCTTTGGGACATGGTTTGACCCCCTTAGGAAAGTGCTATCGTCATGAAACGTTCAGATCACTTACAACTCAATAGATTCCACCTTCCTGTAACATTTCAGCCTGATTGGACCTTGTTTTCACACAAATGAACCCAGAATGATGTGAAATTGTGCTTCGTGCAACATAATTCTGGGTGCCATTTAAAAACCATAAGTGCTAATGACTCCATTCCTTTTTGAGGTTGTAGGGGCTGTTGATTGGAGTACACTAAAACAAACCTAACCTCTCTAGGACATTCAGAAGCCAAGTTATAAGCCCACAAATGTGTAACTGGACTACTTCTTTAAATTGACACCAGGCCCGGTGAACTTTGGGACATGGTTTGACCCCCTATAGGAATGTGCGATCATCATGAAACGTTCAGATCACTTACAACTCAATAGATTCTACCTTCTTGTAACGTTTCAGCCTGATTGGACCTTGATTTCACACAAATGGACCCAGAATGATGTGAAATTGTGCTTCGTGCAACATAATTCTGGGTGCTATTTACAAACCATAAGTGCTAATGACTCCATTCCTTTTTGTGGTTGTAGGGGCTGTTGGTTGGAGTACATTAAAACAAACTTGATCTCTCTAGGACATTCAGAAGCCAAGTTATAAGCCCACAAATGTGTAACTGGACTAATCTTTAAAATGACACCAGATCCGGTGACCTTTGGGACATGGTTTGACCCCCTTAGGAAAGTGCTATCATCATGAAACGTTCAGATCACTTACAACTCAATAGATTCTACCTTCCTGTAACGTTTCAGCCTGATTGGACCTTGTTTTCACACAAATGAACCCAGAATGATGTGAAATTGTGTTTAGTGCAGCATAATTCTGGGTGCCATTTACAAACCATAAGTGCTAATGACTCCATTCCTTTTTGAGGTTGTAGGGGATGTTGATTGGAGTACACTAAAACAAACCTGATCCCTCTAGGACATTCAGAAGCCAAGTTATAAGCCCACAAATGTGTAACTGGACTACTTCTTTAAATTGACACCAGATCCGGTGACCTTTGGGACATGGTTTGACCCCCTTAGGAATGGGCTATCATCATGAAACGTTCAGATCACTTACAACTCAATAGATTCCAACTTCCTGTAACGTTTCAGCCTGATTTGACCTTGTTTTCACACAAATGAACCCAGAATGATGTGAAATTGTGCTTCGTGCAACATAATTCTGGGTGCCATTTACAAACCATAAGGCTAATGACTCCATTCCTTTTTGTGGTTGTAGGGGCTGTTGATTGGAGTACACTAAAACAAACCTAACCTCTCTAGGACATTCAGAAGCCATGTTATAAGCCCACAAAGGTGTAACTGGACTACCTCTTTAAAGTGACACCAGGCCCGGTGACCTTTGGGACATGGTTTTACCCCCTATAGGAATGTGCGATCATCTTGAAACGTTCAGATCACTTACAACTCAATAGATTCTACCTTCTTGTAGCATTTCAGCCTGATTGGACCTTGTTTTCACACAAATGGACCCAGAATGATGTGAAATTGTGCTTCGTGCAAAATAATTCTGGGTGCCATTTACAAACCATGAGTGCTAATGACTCCATTCCTTTTTGTGGTTGTAGGGGCTGTTGATTGGAGAACACTAAAACAAACCTAACCTCTCTAGGACATTCAGAAGCCAAGTTATAAGCCCACAAAGGTGTAACTGGACTACATCTTTAAATTGACACGAGATCCGGTGACCTTTGGGACATGGTTTGAACCCCTTAGGAAAGTGCTATCATCATGAAAGGTTCAGATCACTTACAACTCAATAGATTCTACCTTCCTGTAACATTTCAGCCTGATTGGACCTTGTTTTCACACAAATGAACCCAGATCGATGTGAAATTGTGCTTCGTGCAGCACAATTCTGGCTGCCATTTAAAACCATAAGTGCTAATGACTCCATTCCTTTTTGAGGTTGTAGGGGCTGTTGATTGGAGTACACTAAAACAAACCTGATCTCTCTAGGACATTCAGAAGCCAAGTTATAAGCCCACAAAGGTGTAACTGGACTACTTCTTTAAAGTGACACCAGGCCCGGTGACCTTTGGGACATGGTTTGACCCCCTATAGGAATGTGCGATCATCATGAAACGTTCAGATCACTTACAACTCAATAGATTCTACCTTCTTGTAACGTTTCAGCCTGATTGGACCTTGATTTCACACAAATGGACCCAGAATGATGTGAAATTGTGCTTCGTGCAACATAATTCTGGGTGCTATTTACAAACCATAAGTGCTAATGACTCCATTCCTTTTTGTGGTTGTAGGGGCTGTTGGTTGGAGTACATTAAAACAAACTTGATCTCTCTAGGACATTCAGAAGCCAAGTTATAAGCCCACAAATGTGTAACTGGACTAATCTTTAAAATGACACCAGATCCGGTGACCTTTGGGACATGGTTTGACCCCCTTAGGAAAGTGCTATCATCATGAAACGTTCAGATCACTTACAACTCAATAGATTCTACCTTCCTGTAACGTTTCAGCCTGATTGGACCTTGTTTTCACACAAATGAACCCAGAATGATGTGAAATTGTGTTTAGTGCAGCATAATTCTGGGTGCCATTTACAAACCATAAGTGCTAATGACTCCATTCCTTTTTGAGGTTGTAGGGGATGTTGATTGGAGTACACTAAAACAAACCTGATCCCTCTAGGACATTCAGAAGCCAAGTTATAAGCCAACAAATGTGTAACTGGACTACTTCTTTAAATTGACACCAGATCCGGTGACCTTTGGGACATGGTTTGACCCCCTTAGGAATGGGCTATCATCATGAAACGTTCAGATCACTTACAACTCAATAGATTCCAACTTCCTGTAACGTTTCAGCCTGATTTGACCTTGTTTTCACACAAATGAACCCAGAATGATGTGAAATTGTGCTTCGTGCAACATAATTCTGGGTGCCATTTACAAACCATAAGGCTAATGACTCCATTCCTTTTTGTGGTTGTAGGGGCTGTTGATTGGAGTACACTAAAACAAACCTAACCTCTCTAGGACATTCAGAAGCCATGTTATAAGCCCACAAAGGTGTAACTGGACTACCTCTTTAAAGTGACACCAGGCCCGGTGACCTTTGGGACATGGTTTTACCCCCTATAGGAATGTGCGATCATCTTGAAACGTTCAGATCACTTACAACTCAATAGATTCTACCTTCTTGTAGCATTTCAGCCTGATTGGACCTTGTTTTCACACAAATGGACCCAGAATGATGTGAAATTGTGCTTCGTGCAAAATAATTCTGGGTGCCATTTACAAACCATGAGTGCTAATGACTCCATTCCTTTTTGTGGTTGTAGGGGCTGTTGATTGGAGAACACTAAAACAAACCTAACCTCTCTAGGACATTCAGAAGCCAAGTTATAAGCCCACAAAGGTGTAACTGGACTACATCTTTAAATTGACACGAGATCCGGTGACCTTTGGGACATGGTTTGAACCCCTTAGGAAAGTGCTATCATCATGAAAGGTTCAGATCACTTACAACTCAATAGATTCTACCTTCCTGTAACATTTCAGCCTGATTGGACCTTGTTTTCACACAAATGAACCCAGATCGATGTGAAATTGTGCTTCGTGCAACATAATTCTGGGTGCCATTTAAAAACCATAAGTGTTAATGACTCCATTCCTTTTTGAGGTTGTAGGGGCTGTTGCTTGGAGTACACTAAAAAAAACCTTGATCTCTCTAGGACATTCAGAAGCCAAGTTATAAGCCCTCAAAGGTGTAACTGGACTACATCTTTAAAGTGACACCAGGCCTGGTGACCTTTGGGACATGGTTTGACCCCCTATAGGAATGTGCGATCATCATGAAACGTTCAGATCACTTACAACTCAATAGATTCTACCTTCTTGTAACGTTTCAGCCTGATTGGATCTTGTTTTCACACAAATGGACCCAGAATGATGTGAAATTTTGATTCGTGCAACATAATTCTGGGTGCCATTTACAAACCATAAGTGCTAATGACTCCATTCCTTTTTGTGGTTGTAGGGGCTGTTGGTTGGAGTACATTAAAACAAACCTGATCTCTCTAGGACATTCAGAAGCCAAGTTATAAGCCCACAAATGTGTAACTGGACTACTTCTTTAAATTGACACCAGATCCGGTGACCTTTGGGACATGGTTTGACCCCCTTAGGAAAGTGCTATCATCATGAAACGTTCAGATCACTTACAACTTAATAGATTCTACCTTCCTGTAACGTTTCAGCCTGATTGGACCTTGTTTTCACACAAATGAACCCAGAATGATGTGAAATTGTGCTTCGTGCAGCACAATTCTGGCTGCCATTTAAAACCATAAGTGCTAATGACTCCATTCCTTTTTGAGGTTGTAGGGGCTGTTGATTGGAGTACACTAAAACAAACCTGATCTCTCTAGGACATTCAGAAGCCAAGTTATAAGCCCACAAAGGTGTAACTGGACTACTTCTTTAAAGTGACACCAGGCCCGGTGACCTTTGGGACATGGTTTGACCCCCTATAGGAATGTGCGATCATCTTGAAACGTTCAGATAACTTACAACTCAATAGATTCTACCTTCTTGTAGCGTTTCAGCCTGATTGGACCTTGTTTTCACACAAATGGACCCAGAATGATGTGAAATTGTGCTTCGTGCAACATAATTCTGGGTGCCATTTACAATCCATAAGTGCTAATGACTCCATTCCTTTTTGTGGTTGTAGGGGCTGTTGATTGGAGTACACTAAAACAAACCTAACCTCTCTAGGACATTCAGAAGCCAAGTTATAAGCCCACAAAGGTGTAACTGGACTACTTCTTTAAAGTGACACCAGGCCCGGTGACCTTTGGGACATGGTTTGACCCCCTATAGGAATGTGCGATCATCTTGAAACGTTCAGATCACTTACAACTCAATAGATTCTACCTTCTTGTAGCGTTTCAGCCTGATTGGACCTTGTTTTCACACAAATGGACCCAGAATGATGTGAAATTGTGCTTCGTGCAACATAATTCTGGGTGCCATTTACAATCCATAAGTGCTAATGACTCCATTCCTTTTTGAGGTTGTAGGGGCTGTTGATTGGAGTACATTAAAACAAACCTGATCTCTCTAGGACATTCAGAAGCCAAGTTATAAGCCCACAAATTTGTAACTGGACTACTTCCCTAAATTGACACCAGATGCGTTGACTTTTGGGACATGGTTTGACCCCCTTAGGAAAGTGCTATCATCATGAAACGTTCAGATCACTTACAACTCAATAGATTCTACCTTCCTGTAACGTTTCAGCCTGATTGGACCTTGTTTTAACACAAATGAACCCAGAATGATGTGAAATTGTGCTCCGTGCAACATAATTCTGGGTGCCATTTACAAACCATAAGTGCTAATGACTCCATTCCTTTTTGTGGTTGTAGGGGCTGTTGATTGGAGAACACTAAAACAAACCTAACCTCTCTAGGACATTCAGAAGCCAAGTTATAAGCCCACAAAGGTGTAACTGGACTACTTCTTTAAAGTGACACCAGGCCCGGTGACCTTTGGGACATGGTTTGAACCCCTATAGGAATGTGCGATCATCTTGAAACGTTCAGATCACTTACAACTCAATAGATTCTACCTTCCTGTAACGTTTCAGCCTGATTGGACCTTGTTTTCACACAAATGGACCCAGAATGATGTGAAATTGTGCTTCGTGCAACATAATTCTGGGTGCCATTTACAAACCATAAGTGCTAATGACTCCATTCCTTTTTGTGGTTGTAGGGGCTGTTGGTTGGAGTACATTAAAACAAACCTGATCTCTCTAGGACATTCAGAAGCCAAGTTATAAGCCCACAAATGTGTAACTGGACTACTTTAAATTGACACCAGATCCGGTGACCTTTGGGACATGGTTTGACCCCCTTAGGAAAGTGCTATCATCATGAAACGTTCAGATCACTTACAAATCAATAGATTCTACCTTCCTGTAACGTTTCAGCCTGATTGGACCTTGTTTTCACACAAATGGACCCAGAATGATGTGAAATTGTGCTTCGTGCAACATAATTCTGGGTGCCATTTACAAACCATAAGTGCTAATGACTCCATTCCTTTTTGTGGTTGTAGGGGCTGTTGATTGGAGTACACTAAAACAAACCTGATCTCTCTAGGACATTCAGAAGCCAAGTTATAAGCCCACAAATGTGTAACTGGACTACTTCTTTAAATTGACACCAGATCCAGTGACCTTTGGGACATGGTTTGACCCCCTTAGGAAAGTGCTATCATCATGAAACGTTCAGATCACTTACAACTCAATAGATTCTACCTTCCTGTAGAGTTTCAGCCTGATTGGACCTTGTTTTCACACAAATGGACCCAGAATGATGTGAAATTGTGCTTCGTGCAACATAATTCTGGGTGCCATTTACAAACCATAAGTGCTAATGACTCCATTCCTTTTTGTGGTTGTAGGGGCTGTTGATTGGAGTACACTAAAACAAACCTGATCTCTCTAGGACATTCAGAAGCCAAGTTATAAGCCCACAAAGGTGTAACTGGACTACTTCTTTAAATTGACACCAGATCCGGTGACCTTTGGGACATGGTTTGACCCCCTTAGGAATGGGCTATCATCATGAAACGTTCAGATCACTTACAACTCAATAGATTCTACCTTCCTGTAACGTTTCAGCCTGACTGGACCTTGTTTTCACACAAATGAACCCAGAATGATGTGAAATTGTGCTTCGTGCAACATAATTCTGGGTGCCATTTACAAACCATAAGTGCTAATGACTCCATTCCTTTTTGTGGTTGTAGGGGCTGTTGATTGGAGTACACTAAAACAAACCTAACCTCTCTAGGACATTCAGAAGCCAAGTTATAAGCCCACAAAGGTGTAACTGGACTACTTCTTTAGTGACACCAGGCCCGGTGACCTTTGGGACATGGTTTTACCCCCTATAGGAATGTGCGATCATCTTGAAACGTTCAGATCACTTACAACTCAATAGATTCTACCTTCTTGTAGCGTTTCAGCCTGATTGGACCTTGTTTTCACACAAATGGACCCAGAATGATGTGAAATTGTGCTTCGTGCAACATAATTCAGGGTGCCATTTACAATCCATAAGTGCTAATGACTCCATTCCTTTTTGTGGTTGTAGGGGCTGTTGATTGGAGTACATTAAAACAAACCTGATCTCTCTAGGACATTCAGAAGCCAAGTTATAAGCCCATAAAGGTGTAACTGGACTACTTCTTTAAATTGACACCAGATCCGGTGACCTTTGGGACATGGTTTGACCCCCTTAGGAAAGTGCTATCGTCATGAAACGTTCAGATCACTTACAACTCAATAGATTCCACCTTCCTGTAACATTTCAGCCTGATTGGACCTTGTTTTCACACAAATGAACCCAGAATGATGTGAAATTGTGCTTCGTGCAACATAATTCTGGGTGCCATTTAAAAACCATAAGTGCTAATGACTCCATTCCTTTTTGAGGTTGTAGGGGCTGTTGATTGGAGTACACTAAAACAAACCTAACCTCTCTAGGACATTCAGAAGCCAAGTTATAAGCCCACAAATGTGTAACTGGACTACTTCTTTAAATTGACACCAGGCCCGGTGACCTTTGGGACATGGTTTGACCCCCTATAGGAATGTGCGATCATCATGAAACGTTCAGATCACTTACAACTCAATAGATTCTACCTTCTTGTAACGTTTCAGCCTGATTGGACCTTGATTTCACACAAATGGACCCAGAATGATGTGAAATTGTGCTTCGTGCAACATAATTCTGGGTGCTATTTACAAACCATAAGTGCTAATGACTCCATTCCTTTTTGTGGTTGTAGGGGCTGTTGGTTGGAGTACATTAAAACAAACTTGATCTCTCTAGGACATTCAGAAGCCAAGTTATAAGCCCACAAATGTGTAACTGGACTAATCTTTAAAATGACACCAGATCCAGTGACCTTTGGGACATGGTTTGACCCCCTTAGGAAAGTGCTATCATCATGAAACGTTCAGATCACTTACAACTCAATAGATTCTACCTTCCTGTAACGTTTCAGCCTGATTGGACCTTGTTTTCACACAAATGAACCCAGAATGATGTGAAATTGTGTTTAGTGCAGCATAATTCTGGGTGCCATTTACAAACCATAAGTGCTAATGACTCCATTCCTTTTTGAGGTTGTAGGGGATGTTGATTGGAGTACACTAAAACAAACCTGATCCCTCTAGGACATTCAGAAGCCAAGTTATAAGCCCACAAATGTGTAACTGGACTACTTCTTTAAATTGACACCAGGCCTGGTGACCTTTGGGACATGGTTTGACCCCCTATAGGAATGTGCGATCATCATGAAACGTTCAGATCACTTACAACTCAATAGATTCTACCTTCTTGTAACGTTTCAGCCTGATTGGACCTTGTTTTCACACAAATGGACCCAGAATGATGTGAAATTGTGCTTCGTGCAAAATAATTCTGGGTGCCATTTACAAACCATAAGTGCTAATGACTCCATTCATTTTTGTGGTTGTAGGGGCTGTTGGTTGGAGTACATTAAAACAAACCTGATCTCTCTAGGACATTCAGAAGCCAAGTTATAAGCCCACAAATGTGTAACTGGACTACTTCTTTAAATTGACACCAGATCCGGTGACCTTTGGGACATGGTTTTACCCCCTTAGGAAAGTGCTATCATCATGAAACGTTCAGATCACTTACAACTCAATAGATTCTACCTTCCTGTAACGTTTCAGCCTGATTGGACCTTGTTTTCACACAAATGAACCCAGAATGATGTGAAATTGTGTTTAGTGCAGCATAATTCTGGGTGCCATTTATAAACCATAAGTGCTAATGACTCCTTCCTTTTTGAGGTTGTAGGGGCTGTTTCTTGGAGTACACTAAAACAAACTTGATCTCTCTAGGACATTCAGAAGCCAAGTTATAAGCCCTCAAAGGTGTAACTGGACTACTTCTTTAAAGTGACACCAGGCCTGGTGACCTTTGGGACATGGTTTGACCCCCTATAGGAATGTGCGATCATCATGAAACGTTCAGATCACTTACAACTCAATAGATTCTACCTTCTTGTAACGTTTCAGCCTGATTGGATCTTGTTTTCACACAAATGGACCAAGAATGATGTGAAATTGTGATTCGTGCAACATAATTCTGGGTGCCATTTACAAACCATAAGTGCTAATGACTCCATTCCTTTTTGTGGTTGTAGGGGCTGTTGGTTGGAGTACATTAAAACAAACCTGATCTCTCTAGGACATTCAGAAGCCAAGTTATAAGCCCACAAATGTGTAACTGGACTACTTCTTTAAATTGACACCAGATCCGGTGACCTTTGGGACATGGTTTGACCCCCTTAGGAAAGTGCTATCATCATGAAACGTTCAGATCACTTACAACTCAATAGATTCTACCTTCCTGTAACGTGTTAGCCTGATTGGACCTTGTTTTCACACAAATGAACCCAGAATGATGTGAAATTGTGCTTAGTGCAGCACAATTCTGGCTGCGATTTAAAACCATACGTGCTAATGACTCCATTCCTTTTTGAGGTTGTAGGGGCTGTTGATTGGAGTACACTAAAACAAACCTGATCTCTCTAGGACATTCAGAAGCCAAGTTATAAGCCCACAAAGGTGTAACTGGACTACTTCTTTAAATTGACACCAGATCCGGTGACCTTTGGGACATGGTTTGACCCCCTTAGGAAAGTGCTATCATCATGAAACGTTCAGATCACTTACAACTCAATAGATTCTACCTTCCTGTAACGTTTCAGCCTGATTGGACCTTGTTTTCACACAAATGAACCCAGAATGATGTGAAATTGTGCTTCGTGCAACATAATTCTGGGTGCCATTTACAAACCATAAGTGCTAATGACTCCATTCCTTTTTGTGGTTGTAGGGGCTGTTGATTGGAGTACACTAAAACAAACCTAACCTCTCTAGGACATTCAGAAGCCAAGTTATAAGCCCACAAAGGTGTAACTGTACTACTTCTTTAAAGTGACACCAGGCCCGGTGACCTTTGGGACATGGTTTTACCCCCTATAGGAATGTGCGATCATCTTGAAACGTTCAGATCACTTACAACTCAATAGATTCTACCTTCTTGTAGCGTTTCAGCCTGATTGGACCTTGTTTTCACATAAATGGACCCAGAATGATGTGAAATTGTGCTTCGTGCAACATAATTCAGGGTGCCATTTACAATCCATAAGTGCTAATGACTCCATTCCTTTTTGTGGTTGTAGGGGCTGTTGATTGGAGTACATTAAAACAAACCTGATCTCTCTAGGACATTCAGAAGCCAAGTTATAAGCCCATAAAGGTGTAACTGGACTACTTCTTTAAATTGACACCAGATCCGGTGACCTTTGGGACATGGTTTGACCCCCTTAGGAAAGTGCTATCGTCATGAAACGTTCAGATCACTTACAACTCAATAGATTCCACCTTCCTGTAACATTTCAGCCTGATTGGACCTTGTTTTCACACAAATGAAGCCAGAATGATGTGAAATTGTGCTTCGTGCAACATAATTCTGGGTGCCATTTAAAAACCATAAGTGCTAATGACTCCATTCCTTTTTGAGGTTGTAGGGGCTGTTGATTGGAGTACACTAAAACAAACCTGATCTCTCTAGGACATTCAGAAGCCAAGTTATAAGCCCACAAATGTGTAACTGGACTACTTCTTTAAATTGACACCAGGCCCGGTGACCTTTGGGACATGGTTTGACCCCCTATAGGAATGTGCGATCATCATGAAACATTCAGATCACTTACAACTCAATAGATTCTACCTTCTTGTAACGTTTCAGCCTGATTGGACCTTGATTTCACACAAATGGACCCAGAATGATGTGAAATTGTGCTTCGTGCAACATAATTCTGGGTGCCATTTACAAACCATAAGTGCTAATGACTCCATTCCTTTTTGTGGTTGTAGGGGCTGTTGGTTGGAGTACATTAAAACAAACCTGATCTCTCTAGGACATTCAGAAGCCAAGTTATAAGCCCACAAATGTGTAACTGGACTAATCTTTAAATTGACACCAGATCCGGTGACCTTTGGGACATGGTTTGACCCCCTTAGGAAAGTGCTATCATCATGAAACGTTCAGATCACTTACAACTCAATAGATTCTACCTTCCTGTAACGTTTCAGCCTGATTGGACCTTGTTTTCACACAAATGAACCCAGAATGATGTGAAATTGTGTTTAGTGCAGCATAATTCTGGGTGCCATTTACAAACCATAAGTGCTAATGACTCCATTCCTTTTTGTGGTTGTAGGGGCTGTTGGTTGGAGTACATTAAAACAAACCTGATCTCTCTAGGACATTCAGAAGCCAAGTTATAAGCCCACAAATGTGTAACTGGACTACTTCTTTAAATTGACACCAGATCCGGTGACCTTTGGGACATGGTTTGACCCCCTTAGGAAAGTGCTATCATCATGAAACGTTCAGATCACTTACAACTCAATAGATTCTACCTTCCTGTAACGTTTCAGCCTGATTGGACCTTGTTTTCACACAAATGAACCCAGAATTATGTGAAATTGTGCTTAGTGCAGCACAGTTCTGGCTGCCATTTAAAACCATACGTGCTAATGACTCCATTCCTTTTTGAGGTTGTAGGGGCTGTTGATTGGAGTACACTAAAACAAACCTGATCTCTCTAGGACATTCAGAAGCCAAGTTATAAGCCCACAAAGGTGTAACTGGACTACTTCTTTAAATTGACACCAGATCCGGTGACCTTTGGGACATGGTTTGACCCCCTTAGGAAAGTGCTATCATCATGAAACGTTCAGATCACTTACAACTCAATAGATTCTACCTTCCTGTAACGTTTCAGCCTGATTGGACCTTGTTTTCACACAAATGAACCCAGAATGATGTGAAATTGTGCTTCGTGCAACATAATTCTGGGTGCCATTTACAAACCATAAGTGCTAATGACTCCATTCCTTTTTGTGGTTGTAGGGGCTGTTGATTGGAGTACACTAAAACAAACCTAACCTCTCTAGGACATTCAGAAGCCAAGTTATAAGCCCACAAAGGTGTAACTGGACTACTTCTTTAAAGTGACACCAGGCCCGGTGACCTTTGGGACATGGTTTTACCCCCTATAGGAATGTGCGATCATCTTGAAACGTTCAGATCACTTACAACTCAATAGATTCTACCTTCTTGTAGCGTTTCAGCCTGATTGGACCTTGTTTTCACACAAATGGACCCAGAATGATGTGAAATTGTGCTTCCTGCAACATAATTCAGGGTGCCATTTACAATCCATAAGTGCTAATGACTCCATTCCTTTTTGTGGTTGTAGGGGCTGTTGATTGGAGTACATTAAAACAAACCTGATCTCTCTAGGACATTCAGAAGCCAAGTTATAAGCCCATAAAGGTGTAACTGGACTACTTCTTTAAATTGACACCAGATCCG
Organism: Nothobranchius furzeri; assembly: GCF_043380555.1. Taxonomy (NCBI): domain Eukaryota; kingdom Metazoa; phylum Chordata; class Actinopteri; order Cyprinodontiformes; family Nothobranchiidae; genus Nothobranchius; species Nothobranchius furzeri. The sequence goes on from NW_027223038.1 coordinate 311,305, forward strand.
GTGACCTTTGGGACATGGTTTGACCCCCTTAGGAAAGTGCTATCGTCATGAAACGTTCAGATCACTTACAACTCAATAGATTCCACCTTCCTGTAACATTTCAGCCTGATTGGACCTTGTTTTCACACAAATGAACCCAGAATGATGTGAAATTGTGCTTCGTGCAACATAATTCTGGGTGCCATTTAAAAACCATAAGTGCTAATGACTCCATTCCTTTTTGAGGTTGTAGGGGCTGTTGATTGGAGTACACTAAAACAAACCTAACCTCTCTAGGACATTCAGAAGCCAAGTTATAAGCCCACAAATGTGTAACTGGACTACTTCTTTAAATTGACACTGTAGGAGCCAAAAAGCAGTGTTCTGTGTACGTGCATTTTGACAAGATGTTGATCAGCCCAGCATCCTGTGTACGTGCACTTTTAACATCTTGATTGTCCAGCTGCTGCGTACGTGCTCAACAACATGTTGTTCAGTCCAGCTTATGTAACTTCCAGTAAGTATTGGCTTACTTTGACCATATTGGGTAATAAAACAGCCATCCCATCATTTCCCGAAATCATGAGGGTGGGGGCCAGAAGAGTATAACCGATGCTGCGTGGTGTAGGAGAGAGGGCTTTTGCAGCAGGTTTCCAGCCGAGGCATTTAGTTCGAGGCTGAAGGCTGTCCCCATGAAGTGTTGGTGATGTATTGCTGAATTGTACAAATAAAGCCCCACGCTGAGATTGGATAAACTGTCTCTCTCTTGTTTTTGATAAGGAAAAAGAACCACATTTGGTGACCACGAAGCGGGGAGTGGAGGTGTGCTCTTCGGATCATTTCTCAATCCACTGAAACCTGACTCCGGGGCCCTTATAGGTAAGAACAACTTTTGTTCAATTTTGGAGTTATTTTCGTGGACTGAGAAATGGTCTGGGAGAAAAAAAACATGCCCTACTCATAATTTAGAATAACAACAAGAGAAGGCGCTTGTCCAGAGCAGCGGTGAAATTATTCACACATGTGTGAAGTCAGCTGAGTCATTTTGATGACGGACAAAGTTTAAAGTGACAAATTAAAAGCTGGGACAGCGAGAATTGGAATAGAATTTGACAGCTGATAAAAAAAAAAAAGAGTCCAGGAAGGACAAGTAAAAGGTCGACAAGTGAGATCCATATGCCCCGGTGAGGCCGGGATAAGATTGGGATCTGAGAAAAAGCGCTGAAGTTGTGACAGATAAGCTTGCCAGTAATTTGGTTGAATCCTCGAGGATTGGTAAATTTCATGTGTTGTTGGCAAAAGGCATGTGTTGAACTCATAGGAGCAGCGGAGAGGCTGCAAGGGAAACGACAGACCCGGGTGCTCGGGGAAACTGTCTATTGAGTTTTTTTGTGTGTGTGTGTGTGTGTGTGCGCTGAGACAAGTGTGTGTGTGTGTGTTTGTGAAGACAAGCGTGTGTGTGAGTGAGAACAGCTGTGGGTGAGGCGCCAGAGGTTAGGAGGAAAAAAGGAGGAAAAACTAGGAGAAGCTTTAAAAAACGGTGTAAAACAAATCAATATTATTCACTGCAGTGCTACATTTTGATGTTTAATGTTATACAAATTTCAAAGTCTGTGATCTTGTTCTGATTAGCCTTTGAACAGAAAACCAGAAGTTAAAATAATAATAATAAGTTTTTAGAGTGACATATATATAAATAAAAAATATATGCTGAAGTGCACAAGCATGATAACTATTTTTACCAGCTGGGTTATGTGAAATATGAGAAATATAGATTATGAGTAAAAATAATAATGTGTATGTGTGTTGCTGTTTGGCATGAAACGTTGTTCCAGTGTCAAATCGCTTTGAAGTGTGTTTTTTATCTCTATGCAAGTGTGAAAGCTTTGTTGTGTGTGGTTGTTTTACTCGTGAAAGTTCAAATACTCTGATCTTGTTTAAACTATTGCTTGGATAAATTAGAGAGAAACTGATTTTTCTTCTGCTGATTCGGTCTCAATTGTGGTTGACTTTTTCCTGTGTTGTAATGTTATAAAGCTGTATGAGAGTTGCTAAATTCTGAAGACTGGGTGCGGTTGATGTCACCAGGACTTGTTCGTTTCTCTGTACAGACATCCTTAGCGGTCAGACTCTCAGCTTAGACTGGGCAGAGAATCAGAATAGAAGTGTAAGCTCCACCCACCAGCTGTGTGTGCGTTAATCTCCTAACACACACAGACACAGAAGTACAGAGGCGATCCCGCCTCTGACTCCACCTCTGTGTGTGGATTGGTTGGTGAACCGTAGGCGTAGAGAAACCCTACCCTGTGGGCTGAACATTGCTCACACACAGCTCGGACCAAGGATACGGCTATTTTAGCCTGTCACACAAGCCTGACTCCAGCAGGACAGAAGATTTGAGTCAGACTCATCTTGCAGCTTAACTGCTGGAGAAATAAATACATCAGGCATTAAGTTTTCTTTCAACAATAAATAAAGCTTTTTGAACTAACTTTACTTTAGTGTTACATCAGAAGAGATTTGATTTTAAGGCATTTACAATAAGAAGATAAATTGTTCAACATTTGTGTAAACAGAGCAACAACAGATTACTCAAGACCACAGCATCATATGTCACCAGTATCTGTTTCAACTTTCAATTCTTGTGTTATTTTCAGGAGATTATAAATAAACAAACTAGTCAACTAATCAAAGGAATAATAGTGTCACTGAAACTTCAAAATGTCTGTCACGCCAGCAGGAATTTTGGCAGCGAAGAATCCGGCTTTAGCAAAAGAGATAAAGCACATGTCAGAGAAGTGGTCAAAACGGACGAGAAAACTATGCAATCCGTGGCCATCTGAAGGCACTTTTGACGTAGTGGCGTGTGATAATTTGGAATTGAGAATTCAGGATCATAAAGCAGATGGATCCAAGAAAAGACAGCAGAAAAGAGAAAAAGAAATTCAGATCCTGGACTTATTCAGGAATGAAGGAAAGGTTTACAGACAGAACTTTAAACATGCCATTCTCAAAATGAAAGACAAATTGGACAAACCCCAGAAGGAAGTGAAGGCCCCAGCAGAAGAGGGCCTGTATCCCCTCTTGGGAACCGTTACAATTACGGGAGATTTTGATTTGCGCGACACATTCGACAAAGGTCCTAAGGGTTTAGATGTCGACAATGCAATTTTAAAATTAACAACATCACAGCAATCAGATGAAGCACCTGGCAAAGAAAAGCATGCAAAAGGAAGTGAGGAAAGAGAATTCGAACAAACAACTCCACCTCGTGGAACGCATCCAAAATATTGCAGTACAGAACGTCGAGCGGTAAGGGAAGAAGGACGAAGGGAGATTGATTGTTTTGCAGAACATAAGGATTTTTTGAAAAGGCAACCGAAGGCTAACTCATACTGGATTGACCTTGAGAACAAGGATGAGGATGTACATGATGAGCTAAACGATGTTGACCAAATTATACAGGACATATCTGAAGGCCTGCGGAAATCCTTAAATCACATCACAGGCACACATTCAGATGAGGTTAGTGAGAACACCACTAGCACAAGCAAGGAGAAAAATTTCAAGCCTTTTTACAAACCAGGCATTCATTCACCAGAGCGTGGTGATCCAAATACAGGTCTGACTCAAGAGAAGGAAAAACCAGGTCCTAGCAATGAAAGCCGTGATCTGAGACCCAGACATGACTTAAAACCACCTATTCGATACACTAATGATGGTCAGTACCCAATTTTAATTAAGGGCACAAGAGCTAATTATATTCCCTGGCAGAGCCTCGACCTCACTGGTTTGGTTTCGCGGCTGCCCGAGATACAGGATGGCGCTGGAAAGTGGATTCGGGCCTTCGAACAGGAGACAACTGGGCTAATGCTTGCCCTTGGAGATCTCAAAGCTATTTTGGCTCGAGTTGTTGGGACATCAGCTATGGGAACATTGCTAGCATCCAATGGAGTCCAATGGATGCTGGACCCAATGGCTGACGGCACGGAGTTTAACACACACAGAAATGCACTCTGGAACATACTAAGAGCAGCATATCCCAACAGGATTGACCCCAAAGCCTTGAAAGGTGAGCCACTTTCAGAGACTGAGAGTCCTGCGTCATTTGTTGACAGGCAGCTCAGACGGTGGAAGCTGGAGACGGAGGAGGGTCCTGAGGGGACGCCAATAATGACTTCTCTGTTCCGAACATCCCTGATTTCCACTCTCCCGACTCCTGTGCGAGACAAACTGGAGGATGTGGTGGGACTGGACTCAATGCCACATGCACAGTTCAGAGACCATGTAGTCCACGCCGTGGACCGCTATCGGAAAGACAATAACAAAATGATTGAGCAAGAAAAGTGTGCTCAAAGAAAACTCACGCAGCTGCACATAAATGATCTCCAGAGCAAGGCAAAAACTCAGGCAGCAGTGGTGAAAAGTGACAGCCAAGTCCAAGCATTGCAGACAGCTGTGGCCCCGCCTCAAACTCCATCTCAACCGGTTATCAATGTCTACCCAAACCAGTATGGTAGACAGCAGCCCGGACCACAGAGACGATTTCCAAATCGTTTCCCCAATCGCTACCCAACTCGACAAGGCTGGGTGCAGCAGAATCGACCCCCACTTCCAGGTTCATGTTGGGGGTGTGGCCAGATGGGTCACCTGTATCGAGACTGTCCGAATCCAATTCCAAACCCTGAATGGTCTGGGCGTGGTCGTGGAACACGACCAAACCGGGGAAGAGGAGGTCCAGTTAATCCATGGGCAGCACAACAAGGATTCTAGGGATGCCCGGAGGGCCCTGGGGGGGAGGAGCAACTACCAATTTTAACAGCTAACGCCGATAAAGAACCAGTGATCAATGTTAAAATAGAAGGCAAATCGGTCCCAATGTTAGTTGATACTGGGGCAACCTACTCGTGCATAAAATCAAATTATGCAACTCATCTCCCCATGTCTGAGAAAAGCGTAAAGACAACAGGGTTCTCGGGAGCAAAACAAATAAACCCCTTAACAGCTCCAGTAAGACTAGCAGTTGATGACAGTGAAATCGTAATCCCAATTCTGATTTCAGACCAAACTCCAGTTAATCTACTAGGAAGAGATGCATTGTGTAAACTAAAAACAAAAATCTGGTGCACACCAGAAGGAATTTATGTAGATAGCTCTGGAATAAACTTTCAAATGACTGCTCAGACAAAACACGCTAAGGTCTACTGGCTTGGTGACATTAACAAGCCAGTCTCCGAGATGTTTCAACAATGGGAGAAATTTATTGAAGCTCAAATTCCAGAAGCTACTGTACCATTCAGTGACTATCACTGCACAATGACTTATGATCCATCATGCAGTAGAATCTTTGAAGAAAAATGGGACAAAGAAACAAAAGACTTGCACGTTAGGCTAGTGTCACAATACATTGTGATAGGACAGCAAGGTGCAGCTGTGAATGTGGAAGAAAACCCATTTATTGAAAAATGGCACACTGTGCCAGAATCAGCACCACACATTACCTTAATGGTAAACAAAGGCTTTGAGTCAAAAGATCTTGGACCAATGATGTTAACAGCAACTAAAACAGAGTGGCAGAAAACAGATAACCCGCTAATCTACACTACAAAAAATGCAGAAATGATTAAAATTCTCTGCGGTACCACCATGATGTCAAAACCACAGGTTGTAACAGTCGCAAACAAAAAACACATGCAGGGTGTAGCAGAATCAGAAACAGTTCAAAACGAGTTGAAAGCTGACATGCTAAAACAGGTTCCAGACCAGCTATGGTCCAAACATGACACGGATGTTGGACTGGTAACATCGGCAACTCCAGTTCAAGTGGAATTGAAGCCAAATGCAAGACTGCCTTATCGACCCCAATACCCACTAAAGCCAGAAGCAGAAGAGGGTATAAATGCAACTATTGAAGGTCTAATTCAAGCAGGAGTACTAAAAGAAACCTATAGCACATGTAACACTCCAATTTTGCCAGTGCTGAAAGCAGACAAGCTCAAGTACAGACTGGTACATGATTTAAGAGCTGTAAATGAAGTGATCACTGACTTTGACGCAGACGTGCCAAATCCAAGCACATTATTGAGTAACATCGATGGAGAAGCTAAATACTTCACGGTAATTGATCTGTGTTCAGCATTTTTTAGCATCCCATTGGCCAAAGAATCACAATATCTTTTTGCATTCACGTTTCGTGGAAGACAGCTCACGTACAGAAGGCTACCACAAGGGCTAAAACACAGTCCACACATCTTCAATCAAATTTTGAAACAGAGCCTCGAAGGCATCGAGGTGAACAGCACTGTGATTCAGTATGTTGATGACCTACTGATTTGCGCACGAACAATCGATGATTGCCATCGTGACTCCATTAAAGTCCTACAGAAGTTAGCTCGGGGAGGACACAAAGCCTCCCTGACAAAGCTTCAGTACTGCCAACCACAGGTAGAGTACCTAGGGAGAGTAATCTCCCATGGGACTGTCGCCATCTCACCAGAACACGTGGAAGGTGTGAGCAAAGCTCCACAACCACAAACTGTTGGACAAATGATGACATTTCTGGGAATGACTGGTTTCAACTCCGAGTGGATTGAAAACTATGCTGAAAAAACCGCACCACTTAGGGCACTGATTAAAGATGCTGGAAGTGAGTCTTTAAAATCGACTCTAAAATGGACAAATGAAGCTAAGATAGCTTTTGAAACTATCAAACAAGACATGCAAACTGCGCCAAGTTTAGCAACACCTGACTACACAAAACCATTTTTGCTGTACGTCGCAAACAGACATGACATGTATGCCTCTGCAGTGTTAATGCAGGACACATGCAGTGGACGTCGGAAACAACCTATTGCGTACTACAGTGCAAAACTTGACAATGTGGCACAGGGATGGCCCCCTTGTTATCAAGGATTGGCTGCTTTGCATTATGCTTATGAGAAAGCCTCAGTGATAACAATGGGATATCCTGTCACCATCTACACACATCACAAAATATCTGAACTAATCAACCGAGGGAAGTTTGTGTTAAACCAAGCAAGATGCCTGCAGTATATGCCACTACTGACATATCCGGACGTTGTCATAAAGAGGTGTACCACGACAAACCCTGCTAACAGTGTTCCCTTTGAGTTCGAAGGAGAACCACATTGCTGCATAGCTGAGGTATCTAGATACACTAAGCTAAGGCCTGATTTGGAATCTACTCCTTTCGATCAATCTGATGTCACCTATTTTGTTGATGGTTCATGTTTTAGAGACTACTTAGGAAACCATGCAGCGTTTGCTGTTGTGGAAAAAGTAGATGACAGATTTGAAACAGTAAAAGCTGAAAAGTGTAACCAACCCTGTTCTGCGCAGCTAGCGGAACTCAAAGCCCTGACCGAAGCTTGCAAGTTGGCAAGTGGCCAGGTAGCAACTATTTACACTGACTCTGCATACGCCCATGGTGTTTGTCACCTGTTTGGAAGTGTGTGGAGACAAAGAGGTTTTAAGAAGACGGACGGTACACCCATCCTTCATGGAAAGCAGATCAACGAGCTGATCTCAGCAATGATGCTTCCATCGAAACTGGCCATTGTAAAATGCCCTGCACACCGCAAGGGTAACTGCGATGTCATCAGAGGCAACAATGCAGCAGATGAGGCGGCAAAATCTGCCTCCAGGTGTGAAGAAGCCATTTTGACGCCTGTAATATCATTAGAACCTGTAATAACACCAGAAGACATCATTTTGATTCAGGAAAAGGCAGAGAAAAGCGAGCAGCAGTGTTGGAGAAAAAGAGGTGCAACAATGGACTCAAGCGGCTTGTGGAGGTCTCATGAGGGCTTGATCGTTGCACCTGTCTCCCTGCTGACAATGCTAATCTCAGAGAGCCACGCTCCTGATCATTGTGGTCGTACAGAGGTTCTGAAAAGACTTAACAAACAAGGTTACTGGTCACCCTACCTAAAAGCCATGGTTGAGGAAGTAATAGATCAGTGTGACATTTGTGCTGAGAACAATGTGAAAAAGGGCATCACAGTCCCAGCGGGACACATTCCAGTGCCCGAAGGTCCTTTCAAACATTTGGTCATTGACTATGTTGACATGATTAAGTCTGTGCATGGGAAGCGGTACATGTTGGTGATCATTGACAGATTCAGTCGGTGGATCGAAGCCGTTCCCTCCAAAGATCTAGGTTCAGAAACAGTGGTAAAGTTTCTAGTCAGAGAAGTGATTCCTCGCTTTGGTATCCCGTCGGAAATAAGCTCGGACAATGGTCCTGCTTTTGTTGAAAAAGTCCTTAAAGGTGTGTTGCAACAACTAAGGATAAAGCAACGATTAGGATCAGTTTATCACCCCCAGAGCCAAGGAATGGTCGAGCGAGCGAATCTGACGTTGAAGTCTAAAATCTGCAAAATCTGTGCTTGTACTAACCTTAACTGGGTTGATGCATTGCCGCTTGCCTTAATGAGCTATCGCATGCAAACTAACAGAAGCACGCATCTTTCACCTCATGAGGTCCTAACAGGCAGGCCAATGCCAGCTCCTCAGCTCAGAGGACCCCACAAGGGGCCTTCACTGGAGCAGCTAGAGCTTGAATTCAAAAGCTACATCAAGCAACTAACCAGCATCCATAAAGCCATCTATTTGCAGGAAAAGAGAAAGGAGCTCGTCTCTAGCGCAGGCGCAGACGGGCCAGTAGTTCCTGGAGACCAGGTGTACATCAAAGTTTTCAGGAGGAAGTGGCACGAACCGCGGCGAGAGGGTCCCTACAAAGTGGTTCGAGCAACGCCAACGGCAGTCCAGGTCGAAGGAGGATCGACGTGGCATCATCTGACACACTGCACGAAAGTCAAAGACAAAACTCAGGGCAGTATTGTGTCTGACGTAACAAACCGGCATGATGGCCGAGGAAAAGAAGGGCGTGCTAAGCCTGATAACAGTTCTGTTTTGGATGACACTAGGGGGTCTGATGGTGGTGCTGGAGGAGGTGAAGATGGAGACGATGGCCGAGGAGCAGATCGTCGACCCATCACAAGAGCATACGCTAGACGACTTGGTCAACGACGAGGCAGCACACCGTGATCAAGTTAAGTACAATCCAGCAGGCCGGATGCAACATAGGTCAGCATCCTTGCCTGCATTCGACGTAGCAGTTGTTAAAACTGGTGTTACAACCACGATTCCAAATAATGTTTTGACCACAATTAAGATAAATAAAATCCCTGACAGTGTGACCACAGTTCCAAATAATGTTTTAACTACTAGCGCTACTACTACTACTACTGTAATCCCTGATGTTTTGACTACCACAGCTCCTGTTGAAGAGGGGAGGTCCGACTGGAGCTCTTCCTCTCACTTACAGCTAGTGACTCCACTGATTTTAAGACCTGAAACAACGCCAGTTAGCAAGTTAAGAAGTGTAACTACTAAGCCACCTGTTAGTACTACAACTCCCACAGGAGATGTAGCTGTGAAATCTGATTTTCCCACAGAAGCCTCTGGTAGTAACCATGTTTGTAATCTTACTCAGCAAGGCCAAAATGAACAAGAAGTGACCAATCGCAAAGCTGTGCCTAAGCCACTATTTGGGCCGATTAGACCTGGGCCCGGGAGTAACACAGGACCTATCTCCCCTAGAGCGGGCAGACCATTGCCGATAGAGGATAGGCTTTGGGATGCCGCCATGCAAAATAGTTGGTATAAATGGGCTTTGTATACGACGAGAGAAATGACTCCTAATGACTGCATAGTGTGCGCTCAAGCACCCGGAATGTTACCTGAGGTTGTTCCAGAAAAATATACTTCTAGTGAATGTGCCATTACACAACGACGCACTTGTAAGACTAGAAAGGAAATAGAGATAAATAAAAAGATTCCACCTATTCTTAAGTTGCCATTGTGCGGATTCCACTGCAGATTGCTCCATGGTACACGAGATAAGCACAAATATGTTAAAAAATATGCAGAATATAACATCTTAGAGGAATGTGCTGAATTTGCGATCCAAACAGACCAAAATGGTCCTCCAACGGACTACAAAATTGATTATAGTGCTGATTATGAATGTTTTGCAAGTGGAGGTTTCGCTGACAATGGAGGAGTGGACGTAGGTAATACATCTGTCAACTGTAACGTCACTTGGGTATTATCCTGGTTCCCGCATGCAAATATGACGCCACTTCTCATTGATACCCCTGTTTGGTATGAAAACCCTGTAACTCTTAGTCAGGACTGTGAAAACATATCGATGACGATCCCCACTCTGGATCTCATAGGTGAGCAAGACATTCCAGTGGCCGACAGCTACTGGATGTGTGGTGGTGATGTTTTAATGAATGTTTTGCCAAGTTTTTGGGTTGGGTTGTGTACGCTAGTACGTATGAAAGTTCCAGTGACTATCTTACATGAAGGTGTGAGTGAATTACTTCAGTTGGAGACTACCAATAGACGTAGAACAAAGAGGTATGATGTGTTTGATCATAAAGTGCATTTAAACGCCATAGGACTGCCAACAGGAATTCCCATAGAATTTCAAGCAAGAGATGAGGTAGTAGCTGGTTTAGAGTCAATTCTTCCTTGGATAACAATAAATAAGAATGTGAAATGGATCAACTATGTTTATTTTAATCAGCAAAGAATCTTAAATTACACAGTAAATAACCTTGGCCTCTTGGGTGAACAACTTCATGCCACAGTCAAGATGACTTTGCAGCATGACCAGGCTTTGGACTGGTTGCTGGCCGAGAAAGGTGGGCTCTGTAAGTTTCTGAACTCCAGTGGGCAAGAATGTTGCACCTACATTCCAAGTAATACGGCCCCTGATGGTGCATTTACTGAAGGAATGAGGAAATTGAAAGATTTAAAGATAGAGCTGAGGGAGAATGCAGGCAGGGAAAGCTGGTCCTTAGACTCCTTAGCCCTCAAATTGGGTCAGTGGGGAGCTATTTTGGTAAAAGCAGGAATTAGTGCAATAGTAGTACTAATTCTGATTTCTCTATTGGCATGTTGCATCCTACCTGTTGTGAGGAGACTGTGGGAGCGAACTCTGGCTGCCCAAATGAACCTTGCTGCGTCGTCTCAATACGTGCAAATGGAAATGGCCGCAATGGACTCAGCACGACACCCAATGTGCCTGAAGAACGGGACGGCTGATGAGATGGCGGTGGAGTAAGCTTTGCGTCTCATCAGAGATGTTGTTGTTGTGGTTACATGCACTCGACTAAGGAATCGGCCTCGAAGTCCTCTTCCAGCGACAAGACCCCTGCAGCAGTCATCAATGAAACTGAACTTGACTCTTGTGTTTTCTTCACTCCGTTTCTTTTTTCCAGCTCTGCAACTGAGACTCTGACTCCGTTCTCTATTTCGGTTGAGCAGTTGTGTTGTTACATCTAGTATATTCGTATATTCATTACATTTACTGTTGTGTTTAACTTTTTATAGGTTTAGTCACATCAACATCTCCTAGTTGTTCATTCGTATCCACGTCAATCATTTATTTCATATGAGTTTGTATTTTTGATTGCATATTCACGTACAGTTACTGGTTGCAATGTTGCTAAGGGTAATTAATGCACGATCGTACTCATGATTTTTTTTATTCTCTGTTGGAAGGTATCATCACTTCATTTTCTCTTATGTGTGTTCTTTTGTTAATTCAATGTTACCTAATGTCTGCCGTATACTTAGGCTAGACTTGTATGCTCACTCTGTGCGTTACGTGATCGTCCTGTTGGGGCAGGAGGTCAAGGGGGAATTTTCCTGTTAAGAACAGCGGACAGGTTTTTCGCCCTCTTACAGTGTGCGCATGCATTTTTGATGTATTGCTGGGGTGGTTAAAGACGACACATTCAATGTTGTGTCTTGCAGCTGATACTTACTTTGCAGTTACTTCGTCGTTACATTTATATCTATATAGTTTGGCTGAAGGCTGCAGTATATTAGTCATTTTGTCATTTAACACCCATTTACTGGTCTATGTTAACATTCATTTATGTGTTATGTTATTTGTTATGTAGCCAGCTTGTTTATGGGGGTGGACACCCCCATGGGGGGGATCTGTAGGAGCCAAAAAGCAGTGTTCTGTGTACGTGCATTTTGACAAGATGTTGATCAGCCCAGCATCCTGTGTACGTGCACTTTTAACATCTTGATTGTCCAGCTGCTGCGTACGTGCTCAACAACATGTTGTTCAGTCCAGCTTATGTAACTTCCAGTAAGTATTGGCTTACTTTGACCATATTGGGTAATAAAACAGCCATCCCATCATTTCCCGAAATCATGAGGGTGGGGGCCAGAAGAGTATAACCGATGCTGCGTGGTGTAGGAGAGAGGGCTTTTGCAGCAGGTTTCCAGCCGAGGCATTTAGTTCGAGGCTGAAGGCTGTCCCCATGAAGTGTTGGTGATGTATTGCTGAATTGTACAAATAAAGCCCCACGCTGAGATTGGATAAACTGTCTCTCTCTTGTTTTTGATAAGGAAAAAGAACCACAACACCAGGCCCGGTGACCTTTGGGACATGGTTTGACCCCCTATAGGAATGTGCGATCATCATGAAACGTTCAGATCACTTACAACTCAATAGATTCTACCTTCTTGTAACGTTTCAGCCTGATTGGACCTTGATTTCACACAAATGGACCCAGAATGATGTGAAATTGTGCTTCGTGCAACATAATTCTGGGTGCTATTTACAAACCATAAGTGCTAATGACTCCATTCCTTTTTGTGGTTGTAGGGGCTGTTGGTTGGAGTACATTAAAACAAACTTGATCTCTCTAGGACATTCAGAAGCCAAGTTATAAGCCCACAAATGTGTAACTGGACTAATCTTTAAAATGACACCAGATCCGGTGACCTTTGGGACATGGTTTGACCCCCTTAGGAAAGTGCTATCATCATGAAACGTTCAGATCACTTACAACTCAATAGATTCTACCTTCCTGTAACGTTTCAGCCTGATTGGACCTTGTTTTCACACAAATGAACCCAGAATGATGTGAAATTGTGTTTAGTGCAGCATAATTCTGGGTGCCATTTACAAACCATAAGTGCTAATGACTCCATTCCTTTTTGAGGTTGTAGGGGATGTTGATTGGAGTACACTAAAACAAACCTGATCCCTCTAGGACATTCAGAAGCCAAGTTATAAGCCCACAAATGTGTAACTGGACTACTTCTTTAAATTGACACCAGATCCGGTGACCTTTGGGACATGGTTTGACCCCCTTAGGAATGGGCTATCATCATGAAACGTTCAGATCACTTACAACTCAATAGATTCCAACTTCCTGTAACGTTTCAGCCTGATTTGACCTTGTTTTCACACAAATGAACCCAGAATGATGTGAAATTGTGCTTCGTGCAACATAATTCTGGGTGCCATTTACAAACCATAAGGCTAATGACTCCATTCCTTTTTGTGGTTGTAGGGGCTGTTGATTGGAGTACACTAAAACAAACCTAACCTCTCTAGGACATTCAGAAGCCATGTTATAAGCCCACAAAGGTGTAACTGGACTACCTCTTTAAAGTGACACCAGGCCCGGTGACCTTTGGGACATGGTTTTACCCCCTATAGGAATGTGCGATCATCTTGAAACGTTCAGATCACTTACAACTCAATAGATTCTACCTTCTTGTAGCATTTCAGCCTGATTGGACCTTGTTTTCACACAAATGGACCCAGAATGATGTGAAATTGTGCTTCGTGCAAAATAATTCTGGGTGCCATTTACAAACCATGAGTGCTAATGACTCCATTCCTTTTTGTGGTTGTAGGGGCTGTTGATTGGAGAACACTAAAACAAACCTAACCTCTCTAGGACATTCAGAAGCCAAGTTATAAGCCCACAAAGGTGTAACTGGACTACATCTTTAAATTGACACGAGATCCGGTGACCTTTGGGACATGGTTTGAACCCCTTAGGAAAGTGCTATCATCATGAAAGGTTCAGATCACTTACAACTCAATAGATTCTACCTTCCTGTAACATTTCAGCCTGATTGGACCTTGTTTTCACACAAATGAACCCAGATCGATGTGAAATTGTGCTTCGTGCAACATAATTCTGGGTGCCATTTAAAAACCATAAGTGTTAATGACTCCATTCCTTTTTGAGGTTGTAGGGGCTGTTGCTTGGAGTACACTAAAAAAAACCTTGATCTCTCTAGGACATTCAGAAGCCAAGTTATAAGCCCTCAAAGGTGTAACTGGACTACATCTTTAAAGTGACACCAGGCCTGGTGACCTTTGGGACATGGTTTGACCCCCTACAGGAATGTGCGATCATCATGAAACGTTCAGATCACTTACAACTCAATAGATTCTACCTTCTTGTAACGTTTCAGCCTGATTGGATCTTGTTTTCACACAAATGGACCCAGAATGATGTGAAATTTTGATTCGTGCAACATAATTCTGGGTGCCATTTACAAACCATAAGTGCTAATGACTCCATTCCTTTTTGTGGTTGTAGGGGCTGTTGGTTGGAGTACATTAAAACAAACCTGATCTCTCTAGGACATTCAGAAGCCAAGTTATAAGCCCACAAATGTGTAACTGGACTACTTCTTTAAATTGACACCAGATCCGGTGACCTTTGGGACATGGTTTGACCCCCTTAGGAAAGTGCTATCATCATGAAACGTTCAGATCACTTACAACTTAATAGATTCTACCTTCCTGTAACGTTTCAGCCTGATTGGACCTTGTTTTCACACAAATGAACCCAGAATGATGTGAAATTGTGCTTCGTGCAGCACAATTCTGGCTGCCATTTAAAACCATAAGTGCTAATGACTCCATTCCTTTTTGAGGTTGTAGGGGCTGTTGATTGGAGTACACTAAAACAAACCTGATCTCTCTAGGACATTCAGAAGCCAAGTTATAAGCCCACAAAGGTGTAACTGGACTACTTCTTTAAAGTGACACCAGGCCCGGTGACCTTTGGGACATGGTTTGACCCCCTATAGGAATGTGCGATCATCTTGAAACGTTCAGATAACTTACAACTCAATAGATTCTACCTTCTTGTAGCGTTTCAGCCTGATTGGACCTTGTTTTCACACAAATGGACCCAGAATGATGTGAAATTGTGCTTCGTGCAACATAATTCTGGGTGCCATTTACAATCCATAAGTGCTAATGACTCCATTCCTTTTTGTGGTTGTAGGGGCTGTTGATTGGAGTACACTAAAACAAACCTAACCTCTCTAGGACATTCAGAAGCCAAGTTATAAGCCCACAAAGGTGTAACTGGACTACTTCTTTAAAGTGACACCAGGCCCGGTGACCTTTGGGACATGGTTTGACCCCCTATAGGAATGTGCGATCATCTTGAAACGTTCAGATCACTTACAACTCAATAGATTCTACCTTCTTGTAGCGTTTCAGCCTGATTGGACCTTGTTTTCACACAAATGGACCCAGAATGATGTGAAATTGTGCTTCGTGCAACATAATTCTGGGTGCCATTTACAATCCATAAGTGCTAATGACTCCATTCCTTTTTGAGGTTGTAGGGGCTGTTGATTGGAGTACATTAAAACAAACCTGATCTCTCTAGGACATTCAGAAGCCAAGTTATAAGCCCACAAATTTGTAACTGGACTACTTCCCTAAATTGACACCAGATGCGTTGACTTTTGGGACATGGTTTGACCCCCTTAGGAAAGTGCTATCATCATGAAACGTTCAGATCACTTACAACTCAATAGATTCTACCTTCCTGTAACGTTTCAGCCTGATTGGACCTTGTTTTAACACAAATGAACCCAGAATGATGTGAAATTGTGCTCCGTGCAACATAATTCTGGGTGCCATTTACAAACCATAAGTGCTAATGACTCCATTCCTTTTTGTGGTTGTAGGGGCTGTTGATTGGAGAACACTAAAACAAACCTAACCTCTCTAGGACATTCAGAAGCCAAGTTATAAGCCCACAAAGGTGTAACTGGACTACTTCTTTAAAGTGACACCAGGCCCGGTGACCTTTGGGACATGGTTTGAACCCCTATAGGAATGTGCGATCATCTTGAAACGTTCAGATCACTTACAACTCAATAGATTCTACCTTCCTGTAACGTTTCAGCCTGATTGGACCTTGTTTTCACACAAATGGACCCAGAATGATGTGAAATTGTGCTTCGTGCAACATAATTCTGGGTGCCATTTACAAACCATAAGTGCTAATGACTCCATTCCTTTTTGTGGTTGTAGGGGCTGTTGGTTGGAGTACATTAAAACAAACCTGATCTCTCTAGGACATTCAGAAGCCAAGTTATAAGCCCACAAATGTGTAACTGGACTACTTTAAATTGACACCAGATCCGGTGACCTTTGGGACATGGTTTGACCCCCTTAGGAAAGTGCTATCATCATGAAACGTTCAGATCACTTACAAATCAATAGATTCTACCTTCCTGTAACGTTTCAGCCTGATTGGACCTTGTTTTCACACAAATGGACCCAGAATGATGTGAAATTGTGCTTCGTGCAACATAATTCTGGGTGCCATTTACAAACCATAAGTGCTAATGACTCCATTCCTTTTTGTGGTTGTAGGGGCTGTTGATTGGAGTACACTAAAACAAACCTGATCTCTCTAGGACATTCAGAAGCCAAGTTATAAGCCCACAAATGTGTAACTGGACTACTTCTTTAAATTGACACCAGATCCAGTGACCTTTGGGACATGGTTTGACCCCCTTAGGAAAGTGCTATCATCATGAAACGTTCAGATCACTTACAACTCAATAGATTCTACCTTCCTGTAGAGTTTCAGCCTGATTGGACCTTGTTTTCACACAAATGGACCCAGAATGATGTGAAATTGTGCTTCGTGCAACATAATTCTGGGTGCCATTTACAAACCATAAGTGCTAATGACTCCATTCCTTTTTGTGGTTGTAGGGGCTGTTGATTGGAGTACACTAAAACAAACCTGATCTCTCTAGGACATTCAGAAGCCAAGTTATAAGCCCACAAAGGTGTAACTGGACTACTTCTTTAAATTGACACCAGATCCGGTGACCTTTGGGACATGGTTTGACCCCCTTAGGAATGGGCTATCATCATGAAACGTTCAGATCACTTACAACTCAATAGATTCTACCTTCCTGTAACGTTTCAGCCTGATTGGACCTTGTTTTCACACAAATGAACCCAGAATGATGTGAAAGTGTGCTTCGTGCAACATAATTCTGGGTGCCATTTACAAACCATAAGTGCTAATGACTCCATTCCTTTTTGTGGTTGTAGGGGCTGTTGATTGGAGTACACTAAAACAAACCTAACCTCTCTAGGACATTCAGAAGCCATGTTATAAGCCCACAAAGGTGTAACTGGACTACCTCTTTAAATTGACACCAGATCCGGTAACCTTTGGGACATGGTTTGACCCCCTTAGGAAAGTGCTATCATCATGAAACGTTCAGATCACTTACAACTCAAGATTCTACCTTCCTGTAACGTTTCAGCCTGATTGGACCTTGTTTTCACACAAATGAACCCAGAATGATGTGAAATTGTGCTTCGTGCAACATAATTCTGGGTGCCATTTACAAACCGTAAGTGCTAATGACTCCATTCCTTTTTGTGGTTGTAGGGGCTGTTGATTGGAGCACACTAAAACAAACCTAACCTCTCTAGGACATTCAGAAGCCAAGTTATAAGCCCACAAAGGTGTAACTGGACTAATTCTTTAAAGTGACACCAGGCCCGATGACCTTTGGGACATGGTTTTACCCCCCTATAGAAATGTGCGATCATCTTGAAACGTTCAGATCACTTACAACTCAATAGATTCTACCTTCTTGTAGCGTTTCAGCCTGATTGGACCTTGTTTTCACACAAATGGACCCAGAATGATGTGAAATTGTGCTTCGTGCAACATAATTCTGGGTGCCATTTACAAACCATAAGTGCTAATGACTCCATTCCTTTTTGTGGTTGTAGGGGCTGTTGATTGGAGTACATTTAAACAAACCTGATCTCTCTAGGACATTCAGAAGCCAAGTTATAAGCCCACAAATGTGTACCTGGACTACTTCTTTAAAGTGACACCAGGCCCGGTGACCTTTGGGACATGGTTTGACCCCCTATAGCAGACCTGGGCATTTTACGGCCCGCGGGCCACATCCGGCCCTTTGGTTGACTTTGACCGGCCCGCGTAAGGTTAATTGGAAATTACAAAATAAATGTATTTTCTCATTTTACCTCATGCATGGGCTAAGGCTGCATTGCTTTTATTTTGAAGTTGTTTTTTACGTGCACAATGACGCAATACGTATAGCAACAAGTGCCCGCGGTTGACATGGTGATTGTAGCCTGAGAAATGTCCGCTCATGCAAAAAAAAATGAAAGATGCCGAATGCAGGATTTTCAACAAAAATTGGACTGCTAAGTATTTTTTTTACTGAAGTCGGAGGTAAAGCCATGTGTTTGGTTTGCGGGGAGGAGATTGCCGTGTTTAAGGACTACAATTTGAGTCGGCATTACGACAAGAAACACTCGAAAAAATACAAGAACTTGTCTGATGCTGAGAGTGCTCGGACATCCGAAGCTTTGCTAGCAAAGTTGCAAAAGCAGCAAGGCTGTTTTACTAAGCTTCACACATCCAGGGATGCAGCAACCAGGACCAGCTTTGTGATATCCCACAAAATAGCTAAAAACAGCAAGCCGTTTTCGGAGGGAGAGTTTGTCAAAGAGTGCATGGAGGACTCTGCCGCACTAATATGCCCTGAAAAAAAAGGCGCATTTGAGCAAATCCCGCTGTCCAGGCGAACCGTGACCAGGAGGATCGAGGACATTGCGGGGAACCTGGAGCTTCAGCTGCAACGTGAAGTGGCAAGTTTTGACTTTTTCTCATTAGACGGGAGCTGTGATGTCCGGGACACAGCCCAGCTGCTCGTATTTGTCCGGGGATAATGGACTTCAAGCTCACAGAGGAGCGGGCAGCAATGTGGTCGATGAGAGGGACAACGACAGGGAGTGATCTTTTTACAGAGGTAAATGCGTGCATGGACACTGGGATTGAAATGGGAGAGACTGTCAGGTGTCACAACAGACGGTTGTCCAAATCTTAAGCCGGGCGTACACTGTGCGATTTTTTTCACTTTTTTGAGCCGATTTTCCAGTCGTGCGAGAATCCACGACATCGGGGCGAGTTTTGCGCCGAGCGGTCGTGTAGTGTACAGGGGGTTACGAGAGGCGATTAACACCACGTGACCAGCTGCCAATCAGCAGTCGTGAGGTCGCAGGGACTTCTGGTGTGTTTAATATTTTGCTCGTCCCTCGTGAGGGTATCGCACTGTTGAAGCCGCGCTGCGAGCAGCTGCGACCCAAAATGTATCAGAACCGCTCACGGCGCATGCGCAATCATGCATCAACGCTTGTCGCTCGCTATTTCCCTAATAACACACGCTGTTCGTTTTTGTTTCTACACGTTTTTTTTACTCACAAAGATTGTCAAGAAAGCGTGTTTGTCGTGTTCATGTCAAATTAAACTGATCACAAAACACAGATTTACTGTCTTTATTTCGTTTTCCTTATCCAACCCCCATAAATCCCTGTGTGTCCTCCTGCAGCACTCCCGAAGGACAACAGGCAAGACAAGACAAAAAAGTCTGACGTGTTGAGTAAAAACTGCTATTTTTAGCACATTTTTAGGGCCAACGTGTTGCTACCAGACGTACAGTGTGAGCAGTCAGGTCGCATACGAGAACTGGGTCGTACAGTGTGAGCACATGACTCGTGAGATCTGCTCTGCGAGGAAGTCGTACAGTTTGAGCTGAAGCTGAACGCTGCAAGTGAAAAAGTCGCACAGTGTACGCCCGGCTTTACAGGGAAAAATGTCGGACGTTTGAAACGCATGCAAGATAAAGTGACAGAAATCGATGCAGATCAAAAATAGGTGTTTTTGCATTGTATTATACACCAACATGTGTTGTGCAAGTCAGTGCTAAAAATCAACCATGTTACTGATGTTGTTACTAAAATAATAAACTTCATCAGGGCGCGGGCGATGGATCACAGACAGTTTGTCGCTCTTTTGGAGGACTCCACTGTCAGATGGCTCAGCCTGGGGAAAGTGCTGAAGAGGGTTTGGGACTCGAAAGCAGAGATTCAGGATCTCTGCTGGATTTCTACTCTTCTCTTAAGGAGGACTTTCCAAACCTGAAGAGACATGCTCAGAAGATGTTGGTTCTCTTCGGCTCTACCTACATTTGTGAACAAACATTTTCAATGATGAAGTTTACAAAATCCAGGTATAGATCCTCTCTCACTGATGATCATTTGTCAGCTGTGCTTCGCTTCTCCACCTCAGACATTCAACCTGACTGTGATGCACTCGTTAAAGCCCAGCAGAGACTAGATTTCTCTCACTGAATAAGAAAAAAATCGCTTAAAAACACAAAATAAGGTGTTTGGACCACAAATATAGGCAACTAGCAGTGAACTGGGACACTTTTTTTTAAACCTCTTTCTCAAGATCACAGTTCAGTGATTTTATTTTACAGACGATACTGTGTGTCTGTAGAATGCTAAGAACCTCTTTCCAACAATATTTGAAACTCAGAATGTGTTTTGGAGTGAATGTGACTGAAACTGTAAACTAATATAAGTCACAAATGTTTAACAAAAACCAAATGTGCACACTTTGTTTACCATTGCCTTGGGAAATTTGAATAAATCACATTTTTGTAAGACAACCTCACTTTTTCCTTTTTGCTCATTTATAACATATAGTCTACTCTTACCAGCTTGAAGAAACAATGGTATTTACTGCTTTTTATAAAGAAATACCATTAATATTATGCATAATTGACTTCAGCCTTTTGGCCTGGCCCTCCACAATATTTTCTATTTCTCATGTGGCCCCATGGAAAAAATAATTGCCCACCCCTGCCCTATAGGAATGTGCGATCATCTTGAAACGTTCAGATCACTTACAACTCAATAGATTCTACATTCCTGTGACGTTTCAGCCTGATTGGACCTTGTTTTCACACAAATGAGCCCAGAATGATGTGAAATTGTGCTTCGTGCAACATAATTCTGGGTGCCATTTACAAACCATGAGTGCTAATGACTCCATTCCTTTTTCTGGTTGTAGGGGCTGTTGATTGGAGTACACTAAAACAAACCTATCCTCTCTAGGACATTCAGAAGCCAAGTTATAAGCCCACAAAGGTGTAACTGGACTACTTCTTTAAAGTGACACCAGGCCCGGTGACCTTTGGGACATGGTTTGACCCGCTATAGGAATGTGCGATCATCTTGAAACGTTCAGATCACTTACAACTCAATAGATTCTACCTTCCTGTAACGTTTCAGCCTGATTGGACATTGTTTTCACACAAATGAACCCAGAATGATGTGAAATTGTGCTTCGTGCAACATAATTCTGGGTGCCATTTAAAAACCATAAGTGCTAATGACTCCATTCCTTTTTGAGGTTGTAGGGGCTGTTGATTGGAGTACACTAAAACAAACCTGATCTCTTTAGGACATTCAGAAGCCAAGTTATAAGCCCACAAATGTGTAACTGGACTACTTCTTTAAATTGACACCAGATCCGGTGACCTTTGGGACATGGTTTGACCCCCTATAGGAAAGTGCTATCATCATGAAACGTTCAGATCACTTACAACTCAATAGATTCTACCTTCCTGTAACGTTTCAGCCTGATTGGACCTTGTTTTCACAGAAATGAACCCACAATGATGTGAAATTGTGCTTAGTGCAGCATAATTCTGGGTGCCATTTAAAAACCATAAGTACTAATGACTCCATTCCTTTTTGAGGTTGTAGGGGATGTTGATTGGAGTACACTAAAACAAACCTGATCTCTCTAGGACATTCAGAAGCCAAGTTATAAGCCCACAAATGTGTAACTGGACTACTTCTTTAAATTGACACAAGATCCGGTGACCTTTGGGACATGGTTTGATTCCCTTAGGAATGGGCTATCATCATGAAACCTTCAGTTCACTTACAACTCAATAGATTCTACCTTCCTGTAACGTTTCAGCCTGATTGGACCTTGTTTTCACACAAATGAACCCAAAATGATGTGAAATTGTGCTTCGTGCAACATAATTCTGGGTGCCATTTACAAACCATGAGTGCTAATGACTCCATTACATTTTGTGGTTGTAGGGGCTGTTGATTGGAGAACACTAAAACAAACCTAACCTCTCTAGGACATTCAGAAGCCAAGTTATAAGCCCACAAAGGTGTAACTGGACTACTTCTTTAAAGTGACACCAGGCCCGGTGACCTTTGGGACATGGTTTGACCCCCTATAGGAATGTGCGATCATCTTGAAACGTTCAGATCACTTACAACTCAATAGATTCTACCTTCCTGTAACGTTTCACCCTGATTGGACCTTGTTTTCACACAAATGAACCCAGAATGATGTGAAATTGTGCTTCGTGCAACATAATTCTGGGTGTCATTGAAAAACTATAAGTGCTAATGACTCCATTCCTTTTTGAGGTTGTAGGGGCTGTTGATTGGAGTACACTAAAACAAACCTGATCTCTCTAGGACATTCAGAAGCCAAGTTATAAGCCCACAAATGTGTAACTGGACTATTTCTTTAAATTGACACCAGACCCGGTGACCTTTGGGACATGGTTTGACCCCCGATAGGAATGTGCGATCATCATGAAACGTTCAGATCACTTACAACTCAATAGATTCTACCTTCTTGTAGCGTTTCAGCCTGATTGGACCTTGTTTTCACACAAATGGACCCAGAATGATGTGAAATTGTGCTTCGTGCAACATAATTCTGGGTGCCATTTACAAACCATAAGTGCTAATGACCCATTCCTTTTTGTGGTTGTAGGGGCTGTTGGTTGGAGTACATTAAAACAAACCTGATCTCTCTAGGACATTCAGAAGCCAAGTTATAAGCCCACAAATGTGTAACTGGACTACTTCTTTAAATTGACACCAGATTCGGTGACCTTTGGGACATGGTTTGACCTCCTTAGGAAAGTGCTATCATCATGAAACGTTCAGATCACTTACAACTCAATAGATTCTACCTTCCTGTAGCGTTTCAGCATGATTGGACCTTGTTTTCACACAAATGGAACCAGAATGATGTGAAATTGTGCTTCGTGCAACATAATTCTGGGTGCCATTTACAAACCATAAGTGCTAATGACTCCATTCCTTTTTGTGGTTGTAGGGGCTGTTGATTGGAGTACACTAAAACAAACCTGATCTCTCTAGGACATTCAGAAGCCAAGTTATAAGCCCACAAATGTGTAACTGGACTACTTCTTTAAACTGACACCAGATCCGGTGACCTTTGGGACATGGTTTGACCCCCTTAGGAAAGTGCTATCATCATGAAACGTTCAGATCACTTACAACTCAATAGATTCTACCTTCCTGTAGCGTTTCAGCCTGATTGGACCTTGTTTTCACACAAATGGACCCAGAATGATGTGAAATTGTGCTTCGTACAACATAATTCTGGGTGCCATTTACAAACCATAAGTGCTAATGACTCCATTCCTTTTTGTGGTTGTAGGGGCTGTTGATTGGAGTACACTAAAACAAACCTGATCTCTCTAGGACATTCAGAAGCCAAGTTATAAGCCCACAAATGTGTAACTGGACTACTTCTTTAAATTGACACCAGATCCGGTGACCTTTGGGACATGGTTTGACCCCCTTAGGAAAGTGATATCATCATGAAACGTTCAGATCACTTACAACTCAATAGATTCTACCTTCCTGTAACGTTTCAGCCTGATTGGACCTTGTTTTCACACAAATGAACCCAGAATGATGTGAAATTGTGCTTCGTGCAACATAATTCTGGGTGCCATTTACAAACCATGAGTGCTAATGACTCCATTACTTTTTGTGGTTGTAGGGGCTGTTGATTGGAGAACACTAAATTAAACCTAACCTCTCTAGGACATTCAGAAGCCAAGTTATAAGCCCACAAAGGTGTAACTGGACTACTTCTTTAAAGTGACACCAGGCCCGGTGACCTTTGGGACATGGTTTGACCCCCTATAGGAATGTGCGATCATCTTGAAACGTTCAGATCACTTACAACTCAATAGATTCTACCTTCCTGTAACGTTTCAGCCTGATTGGACCTTGTTTTCACACAAATGAACCCAGAATGATGTGAAATTGTGCTTCGTGCAACATAATTCTGGGTGCCATTGAAAAACTATAAGTGCTAATGACTCCATTCCTTTTTGAGGTTGTAGGGGCTGTTGATTGGAGTACACTAAAACAAACCTGATCTCTCCAGGACATTCAGAAGCCAAGTTATATGCCCACAAATGTGTAACTGGACTATTTCTTTAAATTGACACCAGACCCGGTGACCTTTGGGACATGGTTTGACCCCGGATAGGAATGTGCGATCATCATGAAACGTTCAGATCACTTACAACTCAATAGATTCTACCTTCTTGTAGCGTTTCAGCCTGATTGGACCTTGTTTTCACACAAATGGACCCAGAATGATGTGAAATTGTGCTTCGTGCAACATAATTCTGGGTGCCATTTACAAACCATAAGTGCTAATGACTCCATTCCTTTTTGTGGTTGTAGGGGCTGTTGGTTGGAGTACATTAAAACAAACCTGATCTCTCTAGGACATTCAGAAGCCAAGTTATAAGCCCACAAATGTGTAACTGGACTACTTCTTTAAATTGACACCAGATTCGGTGACCTTTGGGACATGGTTTGACCTCCTTAGGAAAGTGCTATCATCATGAAACGTTCAGATCACTTACAACTCAATAGATTCTACCTTCCTGTAGCGTTTCAGCCTGATTGGACCTTGTTTTCACACAAATGGACCCAGAATGATGTGAAATTGTGCTTCGTGCAACATAATTCTGGGTGCCATTTACAAACCATAAGTGCTAATGACTCCATTCCTTTTTGTGGTTGTAGGGGCTGTTGATTGGAGTACACTAAAACAAACCTGATCTCTCTAGGACATTCAGAAGCCAAGTTATAAGCCCACAAATGTGTAACTGGACTACTTCTTTAAATTGACACCAGATCCGGTGACGTTTGGGACATGGTTTGACCCCCTTAGGAAAGTGCTATCATCATGAAACGTTCAGATCACTTACAACTCAATAGATTCTACCTTCCTGTAGCGTTTCAGCCTGATTGGACCTTGTTTTCACACAAATGGACCCAGAATGATGTGAAATTGTGCTTAGTACAACATAATTCTGGGTGCCATTTACAAACCATAAGTGCTAATGACTCCATTCCTTTTTGTGGTTGTAGGGGCTGTTGATTGGAGTACACTAAAACAAACCTGATCTCTCTAGGACATTCAGAAGCCAAGTTATAAGCCCACAAATGTGTAACTGGACTACTTCTTTAAATTGACACCAGATCCGGTGACCTTTGGGACATGGTTTGACCCCCTTAGGAAAGTGCTATCATCATGAAACGTTCAGATCACTTACAACTCAATAGATTCTACCTTCCTGTAGCGTTTCAGCCTGACTGGACCTTGTTTTCACACAAATGGACCCAGAATGATGTGAAATTGTGCTTCGTACAACATAATTCTGGGTGCCATTTACAATCCATAAGTGCTAATGACTCCATTCCTTTTTGATGTTGTAGGGGCTGTTGATTGGAGTACACTAAAACAAACCTGATCTCTCTAGGACATTCAGAAGCCAAGTTATAAGCCCACAAATGTGTAACTGGACTACTTCTTTAAATTGACACCAGATCCGGTGATCTTTGGGACATGGTTTGACCCCCTATAGGAATGTGCGATCATCATGAAACGTTCAGATCACTTACAACTCAATAGATTCTACCTTCTTGTAACGTTTCAGCCTGATTGGACCTTGTTTTCACACAAATGGACCCAGAATGATGTGAAATTGTGCTTCGTGCAACATAATTCTGGGTGCCATTTACAAACCATAAGTGCTAATGACTCCATTCCTTTTTGTGGTTGTAGGGGCTGTTGGTTGGAGTACATTAAAACAAACCTGATCTCTCTAGGACATTCAGAAGCCAAGTTATAAGCCCACAAATGTGTAACTGGACTACTTCTTTAAATTGACACCAGATCCGGTGACCTTTTGGACATGATTTGACCACCTTAGGAAAGTGCTATCATCATGAAACGTTCAGATCACTTACAACTCAATAGATTCTACCTTCCTGTAACGTTTCAGCCTGATTGGACCTTGTTTTCACACAAATGAACCCAGAATGATGTGAAATTCTGCTTAGTGCAGCATAATTCTGGGTGCCATTTAAAAACCATAAGTGCTAATGACTCCATTCCTTTTTGAGGTTGTAGGGGATGTTGATTGGAGTACACTAAAACAAACCTGATCTCTCTAGGACATTCAGAAGCCAAGTTATAAGCCCACAAATGTGTAACTGGACTACTTCTTTAAATTGACACCAGATCCGGTGACCTTTGGGACATGGTTTGACCCCCTTAGGAAAGTGCTATCATCATGAAACTTTCAGATCACTTACAACTCAATAGATTCTACCTTCCTGTAACGTTTCAGCCTGATTGGACCTTGTTTTCACACAAATGGACCCAGAATGATGTGAAATTGTGCTTCGTGCAACATAATTCTGGGTGCCATTTACAAACCATAAGTGCTAATGACTCCATTCCTTTTTGTGGTTGTAGGGGCTGTTGATTGGAGTACACTAAAACAAACCTGATCTCTCTAGGACATTCAGAAGCCAAGTTATAAGCCCACAAATGTGTAACTGGACTACTTCTTTAAATTGACACCAGATCCGTTGACCTTTGGGACATGGTTTGACCCCCTTAGGAAAGTGCTATCATCATGAAACGTTCAGATCACTTACAACTCAATAGATTCTACCTTCCTGTAGAGTTTCAGCCTGATTGGACCTTGTTTTCACACAAATGGACCCAGAATGATGTGAAATTGTGCTTCGTGCAACATAATTCTGGGTGTCATTGAAAAACTATTAGTGCTAATGACTCCATTCCTTTTTGAGGTTGTAGGGGCTGTTGATTGGAGTACACTAAAACAAACCTGATCTCTCTAGGACATTCAGAAGCCAAGTTATATGCCCACAAATGTGTAACTGGACTATTTCTTTAAAATGACACCAGACCCGGTGACCTTTGGGACATGGTTTGACCCCCGATAGGAATGTGCGATCATCATGAAACGTTCAGATCACTTACAACTCAATAGATTCTACCTTCTTGTAGCGTTTCAGCCTGATTGGACCTTGTTTTCACACAAATGGACCCAGAATGATGTGAAATTGTGCTTCGTGCAACATAATTCTGGGTGCCATTTACAAACCATAAGTGCTAATGACTCCATTCCTTTTTGTGGTTGTAGGGGCTGTTGGTTGGAGTACATTAAAACAAACCTGATCTCTCTAGGACATTCAGAAGCCAAGTTATAAGCCCACAAATGTGTAACTGGACTACTTCTTTAAATTGACACCAGATTCGGTGACCTTTGGGACATGGTTTGACCTCCTTAGGAAAGTGCTATCATCATGAAACGTTCAGATCACTTACAACTCAATAGATTCTACCTTCCTGTAGCGTTTCAGCCTGATTGGACCTTGTTTTCACACAAATGGACCCAGAATGATGTGAAATTGTGCTTCGTGCAACATAATTCTGGGTGCCATTTACAAACCATAAGTGCTAATGACTCCATTCCTTTTTGTGGTTGTAGGGGCTGTTGATTGGAGTACACTAAAACAAACCTGATCTCTCTAGGACATTCAGAAGCCAAGTTATAAGCCCACAAATGTGTAACTGGACTACTTCTTTAAATTGACACCAGATCCGGTGACCTTTGGGACATGGTTTGACCCCCTTAGGAAAGTGCTATCATCATGAAACGTTCAGATCACTTACAACTCAATAGATTCTACCTTCCTGTAGCGTTTCAGCCTGATTGGACCTTGTTTTCACACAAATGGACCCAGAATGATGTGAAATTGTGCTTCGTACAACATAATTCTGGGTGCCATTTACAAACCATAAGTGCTAATGACTCCATTCCTTTTTGTGGTTGTAGGGGCTGTTGATTGGAGTACACTAAAACAAACCTGATCTCTCTAGGACATTCAGAAGCCAAGTTATAAGCCCACAAATGTGTAACTGGACTACTTCTTTAAATTGACACCATATCCGGTGACCTTTGGGACATGGTTTGACCCCCTTAGGAAAGTGATATCATCATGAAACGTTCAGATCACTTACAACTCAATAGATTCTACCTTCCTGTAACGTTTCAGCCTGATTGGACCTTGTTTTCACACAAATGAACCCAGAATGATGTGAAATTGTGCTTCGTGCAACATAATTCTGGGTGCCATTTACAAACCATGAGTGCTAATGACTCCATTACTTTTTGTGGTTGTAGGGGCTGTTGATTGGAGAACACTAAAACAAACCTAACCTCTCTAGGACATTCAGAAGCCAAGTTATAAGCCCACAAAGGTGTAACTGGACTACTTCTTTAAAGTGACACCAGGCCCGGTGACCTTTGGGACATGGTTTGACCCCCTATAGGAATGTGCGATCATCTTGAAACATTCAGATCACTTACAACTCAATAGATTCTACCTTATTGTAACGTTTCAGCCTGATTGGACCTTGTTTTCACACAAATGAACCCAGAATGATGTGAAATTGTGCTTCGTGCAACATAATTCTGGGTGCCATTGAAAAACTATAAGTGCTAATGACTCCATTCCTTTTTGAGGTTGTAGGGGCTGTTGATTGGAGTACACTAAAACAAACCTGATCTCTCTAGGACATTCAGAAGCCAAGTTATATGCCCACAAATGTGTAACTGGACTATTTATTTAAATTGACACCAGACCCGGTGACCTTTGGGACATGGTTTGACCTCCTTAGGAAAGTGCTATCATCATGAAACGTTCAGATCACTTACAACTCAATAGATTCTACCTTCCTGTAGCGTTTCAGCCTGATTGGACCTTGTTTTCACACAAATGGACCCAGAATGATGTGAAATTGTGCTTCGTGCAACATAATTCTGGGTGCCATTTACAAACCATATGTGCTAATGACTCCATTCCTTTTTGTGGTTGTAGGGGCTGTTGATTGGAGTACACTAAAACAAACCTGATCTCTCTAGGACATTCAGAAGCCAAGTTATAAGCCCACAAATGTGTAACTGGACTACTTCTTTAAATTGACACCAGATCCGGTGACCTTTGGGACATGGTTTGACCCCCTTAGGAAAGTGCTATCATCATGAAACGTTCAGATCACTTACAACTCAATAGATTCTACCTTCCTGTAGCGTTTCAGCCTGATTGGACCTTGTTTTCACACAAATGGACCCAGAATGATGTGAAATTGTACTTCGTACAACATAATTCTGGGTGCCATTTACAAACCATAAGTGCTAATGACTCCATTCCTTTTTGAGGTTGTAGGGGCTGTTGATTGGAGTACACTAAAACAAACCTGATCTCTCTAGGACATTCAGAAGCCAAGTTACAAGCCCACAAATGTGTAACTGGACTACTTCTTTAAATTGACACCAGATCCGGTGACCTTTGGGACATGGTTTGACCCCCTATAGGAATGTGCGATCATCATGAAACGTTCAGATCACTTACAACTCAATAGATTCTACCTTCTTGTAACGTTTCAGCCTGATTGGACCTTGTTTTCACACAAATGGACCCAGAATGATGTGAAATTGTGCTTCGTGCAACATAATTCTGGGTGCCATTTACAAACCATAAGTGCTAATGACTCAATTCCTTTTTGTGGTTGTAGGGGCTGTTGGTTGGAGTACATTAAAACAAACCTGATCTCTCTAGGACATTCAGAAGCCAAGTTATAAGCCCACAAATGTGTAACTGGACTACTTCTTTAAATTGACACCAGATCCGGTGACCTTTGGGACATGGTTTGACCCCCTTAGGAAAGTGCTATCATCATGAAACGTTCAGATCACTTACAACTCAATAGATTCTACCTTCCTGTAACGTTTCAGCCTGATTGGACCTTGTTTTCACACAAATGGACCCAGAATGATGTGAAATTGTGCTTCGTGCAACATAATTCTGGGTGCCATTTACAAACCATAAGTGCTAATGACTCCATTCCTTTTTGTGGTTGTAGGGGCTGTTGATTGGAGTACACTAAAACAAACCTGATCTCTCTAGGACATTCAGAAGCCAAGTTATAAGCCCACAAATGTGTAACTGGACTACTTCTTTAAATTGACACCAGATCCGTTGACCTTTGGGACATGGTTTGACCCCCTTAGGAAAGTGCTATCATCATGAAACGTTCAGATCACTTACAACTCAATAGATTCTACCTTCCTGTAGAGTTTCAGCCTGATTGGACCTTGTTTTCACACAAATGGACCCAGAATGATGTGAAATTGTGCTTCGTGCAACATAATTCTGGGTGCCATTTACAAACCATAAGTGCTAATGACTCAATTCCTTTTTGTGGTTGTAGGGGCTGTTGGTTGGAGTACATTAAAACAAACCTGATCTCTCTAGGACATTCAGAAGCCAAGTTATAAGCCCACAAATGTGTAACTGGACTACTTCTTTAAAGTGACACCAGGCCCGGTGACCTTTGGGACATGGTTTGACCCCCTATAGGAATGTGCGATCATCATGAAACGTTCAGATCACTTACAACTCAATAGATTCTACCTTCTTGTAACGTTTCAGCCTGATTGGACCTTGTTTTCACACAAATGGACCCAGAATGATGTGAAATTGTGCTTCGTGCAACATAATTCTGGGTGCCATTTACAAACCATAAGTGCTAATGACTCAATTCCTTTTTGTGGTTGTAGGGGCTGTTGGTTGGAGTACATTAAAACAAACCTGATCTCTCTAGGACATTCAGAAGCCAAGTTATAAGCCCACAAATTTGTAACTGGACTACTTCTTTAAATTGACACCAGATCCGGTGACCTTTGGGACATGGTTTGACCCCCTTAGGAAAGTGCTAACATCATGAAACGTTCAGATCACTTACAACTCAATAGATTCTACCTTCCTGTAACGTTTCAGCCTGATTGGACCTTGTTTTCACACAAATGGACCCAGAATGATGTGAAATTGTGCTTCGTGCAACATAATTCTGGGTGCCATTTACAAACCATAAGTGCTAATGACTCCATTCCTTTTTGTGGTTGTAGGGGCTGTTGATTGGAGTACACTAAAACAAACCTGATCTCTCTAGGACATTCAGAAGCCAAGTTATAAGCCCACAAATGTGTAACTGGACTACTTCTTTAAATTGACACCAGATCCGTTGACCTTTGGGACATGGTTTGACCCCCTTAGGAAAGTGCTATCATCATGAAACGTTCAGATCACTTACAACTCAATAGATTCTACCTTCCTGTAGAGTTTCAGCCTGATTGGACCTTGTTTTCACACAAATGGACCCAGAATGATGTGAAATTGTGCTTCGTGCAACATAATTCTGGGTGCCATTTACAAACCATAAGTGCTAATGACTCCATTCCTTTTTGTGGTTGTAGGGGCTGTTGATTGGAGTACATTAAAACAAACCTGATCTCTCTAGGACATTCAGAAGCCAAGTTATAAGCCCCCAAAGGTGTAACTGGACTACTTCTTTAAATTGACACCAGATCCGGTGACCTTTGGGACATGGTTTGACCCCCTTAGGAAAGTGCTATCATCATGAAACGTTCAGATCACTTACAACTCAATAGATTCCACCTTCCTGTAACATTTCAGCCTGATTGGGCCTTGTTTTCACACAAATGAACCCAGAATGATGTGAAATTGTGCTTCGTGCAAAATAATTCTGGGTGCCATTTAAAAACCATAAGTGCTAATGACTCCATTCCTTTTTGAGGTTGTAGGGGCTGTTGATTGGAGTACACTAAAACAAACCTGATCTCTCTAGGACATTCAGAAGCCAAGTTATAAGCCCACAAATGTGTAACTGGACTACTTCTTTAAATTGACACCAGGCCCGGTGACCTTTGGGACATGGTTTGACCCCCTATAGGAATGTGCGATCATCATGAAACGTTCAGATCACTTACAACTCAATAGATTCTACCTTCTTGTAACGTTTCAGCCTGATTGGACCTTGTTTTCACACAAATGGACCCAGAATGATGTGAAATTGTGCTTTGTGCAACATAATTCTGGGTGCCATTTACAAACCATAAGTGCTAATGACTCCATTCCTTTTTGTGGTTGTAGGGGCTGTTGGTTGGAGTACATTAAAACAAACCTGATCTCTCTAGGACATTCAGAAGCCAAGTTATAAGCCCACAAATGTGTAACTGGACTACTTCTTTAAATTGACACCAGATCCGGTGACCTTTGGGACATGGTTTGACCCCCTTAGGAAAGTGCTATCATCATGAAACGTTCAGATCACTTACAACTCAATAGATTCTACCTTCCTGTAACGTTTCAGCCTGATTGGACCTTGTTTTCACACAAATGAACCCAGAATGATGTGAAATTGTGTTTAGTGCAGCATAATTCTGGGTGCCATTTACAAACCATAAGTGCTAATGACTCCATTCCTTTTTGAGGTTGTAGGGGATGTTGATTGGAGTACACTAAAACAAACCTGATCTCTCTAGGACATTCAGAAGCCAAGTTATAAGCCCACAAATTTGTAACTGGACTACTTCTTTAAGTTGACACCAGATCCGGTGACCTTTGGGACATGGTTTGACCCCCTTAGGAAAGTGCTAACATCATGAAACGTTCAGATCACTTACAACTCAATAGATTCTACCTTCCTGTAACGTTTCAGCCTGATTGGACCTTGTTTTCACACAAATGGACCCAGAATGATGTGAAATTGTGCTTCGTGCAACATAATTCTGGGTGCCATTTACAAACCATAAGTGCTAATGACTCCATTCCTTTTTGTGGTTGTAGGGGCTGTTGATTGGAGTACACTAAAACAAACCTGATCTCTCTAGGACATTCAGAAGCCAAGTTATAAGCCCACAAATGTGTAACTGGACTACTTCTTTAAATTGACACCAGATCCGTTGACCTTTGGGACATGGTTTGACCCCCTTAGGAAAGTGCTATCATCATGAAACGTTCAGATCACTTACAACTCAATAGATTCTACCTTCCTGTAGAGTTTCAGCCTGATTGGACCTTGTTTTCACACAAATGGACCCAGAATGATGTGAAATTGTGCTTCGTGCAACATAATTCTTGGTGCCATTTACAAACCATAAGTGCTAATGACTCCATTCCTTTTTGTGGTTGTAGGGGCTTTTGATTGGAGTACATTAAAACAAACCTGATCTCTCTAGGACATTCAGAAGCCAAGTTATAAGCCCCCAAAGGTGTAACTGGACTACTTCTTTAAATTGACACCAGATCCGGTGACCTTTGGGACATGGTTTGACCCCCTTAGGAAAGTGCTATCATCATGAAACGTTCAGATCAATTACAACTCTATAGATTCCACCTTCCTGTAACATTTCAGCCTGATTGGGCCTTGTTTTCACACAAATGAACCCAGAATGATGTGAAATTGTGCTTCGTGCAAAATAATTCTGGGTGCCATTTAAAAACCATAAGTGCTAATGACTCCATTCCTTTTTGAGGTTGTAGGGGCTGTTGATTGGAGTACACTAAAACAAACCTGATCTCTCTAGGACATTCAGAAGCCAAGTTATAAGCCCACAAATGTGTAACTGGACTACTTCTTTAAATTGACACCAGGCCCGGTGACCTTTGGGACATGGTTTGACCCCCTATAGGAATGTGCGATCATCATGAAACGTTCAGATCACTTACAACTCAATAGATTCTACCTTCTTGTAACGTTTCAGCCTGATTGGACCTTGTTTTCACACAAATGGACCCAGAATGATGTGAAATTGTGCTTTGTGCAACATAATTCTGGGTGCCATTTACAAACCATAAGTGCTAATGACTCCATTCCTTTTTGTGGTTGTAGGGGCTGTTGGTTGGAGTACATTAAAACAAACCTGATCTCTCTAGGACATTCAGAAGCCAAGTTATAAGCCCACAAATGTGTAACTGGACTACTTCTTTAAATTGACACCAGATCCGGTGACCTTTGGGACATGGTTTGACCCCCTTAGGAAAGTGCTATCATCATGAAACGTTCAGATCACTTACAACTCAATAGATTCTACCTTCCTGTAACGTTTCAGCCTGATTGGACCTTGTTTTCACACAAATGAACCCAGAATGATGTGAAATTGTGTTTAGTGCAGCATAATTCTGGGTGCCATTTACAAACCATAAGTGCTAATGACTCCATTCCTTTTTGAGGTTGTAGGGGATGTTGATTGGAGTACACTAAAACAAACCTGATCTCTCTAGGACATTCAGAAGCCAAGTTATAAGCCCACAAATGTGTAACTGGACTACTTCTTTAAATTGACACCAGATCCGGTGACCTTTGGGACATGGTTTGACCCCCTTAGGAATGGGCTATCATCATGAAACGTTCAGATCCCTTACAACTCAATAGATTCTACCTTCCTGTAACGTTTCAGCCAGATTGGACCTTGTTTTCACACAAATGAACCCAGAATGAAGTGAAATTGTGCTTCGTGCAACATAATTCTGGGTGCCATTTACAAACCATAAGTGCTAATGACTCCATTCCTTTTTGTGGTTGTAGGAGCTGTTGATTGGAGTACACTAAAACAAACCTAACCTCTCTAGGACATTCAGAAGCCAAGTTATAAGCCCACAAAGGTGTAACTGGACTACTTCTTTAAAGTGACACCAGGCCCGGTGACCTTTGGGACATGGTTTGACCCCCTATAGGAATGTGCGATCATCTTGAAACGTTCAGATCACTTACAACTCAATAGATTCTATATTCCTGTAACTTTTCAGCCTGATTGGACCTTGTTTTCACACAAATGAACCCAGAATGATGTGAAATTGTGCTTCGTGCAACATAATTCTGGGTGCCATTGAAAAACTATAAGTGCTAATGACTCCATTCCTTTTTGAGGTTGTAGGGGCTGTTGATTGGAGTACACTAAAACAAACCTGATCTCTCTAGGACATTCAGAAGCCAAGTTATATGCCCACAAATGTGTAACTGGACTATTTCTTTAAATTGACACCAGACCCGGTGACCTTTGGGACATGGTTTGACCCCGGATAGGAATGTGCGATCATCATGAAACGTTCAGATCACTTACAACTCAATAGATTCTACCTTCTTGTAGCGTTTCAGCCTGATTGGACCTTGTTTTCACACAAATGGACCCAGAATGATGTGAAATTGTGCTTCGTGCAACATAATTCTGGGTGCCATTTACAAACCATAAGTGCTAATGACTCCATTCCTTTTTGTGGTTGTAGGGGCTGTTGGTTGGAGTACATTAAAACAAACCTGATCTCTCTAGGACATTCAGAAGCCAAGTTATAAGCCCACAAATGTGTAACTGGACTACTTCTTTAAATTGACACCAGATTCGGTGACCTTTGGGACATGGTTTAACCTCCTTAGGAAAGTGCTATCATCATGAAACGTTCAGATCACTTACAACTCAATAGATTCTACCTTCCTGTAGCGTTTCAGCCTGATTGGACCTTGTTTTCACACAAATGGACCCAGAATGATGTGAAATTGTGCTTCGTGCAACATAATTCTGGGTGCCATTTACAAACCATAAGTGCTAATGACTCAATTCCTTTTTGTGGTTGTAGGGGCTGTTGGTTGGAGTACATTAAAACAAACCTGATCTCTCTAGGACATTCAGAAGCCAAGTTATAAGCCCACAAATGTGTAACTGGACTACTTCTTTAAATTGACACCAGATCCGGTGACCTTTGGGACATGGTTTGACCCCCTTAGGAAAGTGCTATCATCATGAAACGTTCAGATCACTTACAACTCAATAGATTCTACCTTCCTGTAACGTTTCAGCCTGATTGGACCTTGTTTTCACACAAATGGACCCAGAATGATGTGAAATTGTGCTATGGCAACATAATTCTGGGTGCCATTTACAAACCATAAGTGCTAATGACTCCATTCCTTTTTGTGGTTGTAGGGGCTGTTGATTGGAGTACACTAAAACAAACCTGATCTCTCTAGGACATTCAGAAGCCAAGTTATAAGCCCACAAATGTGTAACTGGACTACTTCTTTAAATTGACACCAGATCCGTTGACCTTTGGGACATGGTTTGACCCCCTTAGGAAAGTGCTATCATCATGAAACGTTCAGATCACTTACAACTCAATAGATTCTACCTTCCTGTAGAGTTTCAGCCTGATTGGACCTTGTTTTCACACAAATGGACCCAGAATGATGTGAAATTGTGCTTCGTGCAACATAATTCTGGGTGCCATTTACAAACCATAAGTGCTAATGACTCCATTCCTTTTTGTGGTTGTAGGGGCTGTTGATTGGAGTACATTAAAACAAACCTGATCTCTCTAGGACATTCAGAAGCCAAGTTATAAGCCCCCAAAGGTGTAACTGGACTACTTCTTTAAATTGACACCAGATCCGGTGACCTTTGGGACATGGTTTGACCCCCTTAGGAAAGTGCTATCATCATGAAACGTTCAGATCACTTACAACTCAATAGATTCCACCTTCCTGTAACATTTCAGCCTGATTGGACCTTGTTTTCACACAAATGAACCCAGAATGATGTGAAATTGTGCTTCGTGCAAAATAATTCTGGGTGCCATTTAAAAACCATAAGTGCTAATGACTCCATTCCTTTTTGAGGTTGTAGGGGCTGTTGATTGGAGTACACTAAAACAAACCTGATCTCTCTAGGACATTCAGAAGCCAAGTTATAAGCCCACAAATGTGTAACTGGACTACTTCTTTAAATTGACACCAGGCCCGGTGACCTTTGGGACATGGTTTGACCCCCTATAGGAATGTGCGATCAT
The DNA here is from genome assembly GCF_043380555.1 of Nothobranchius furzeri. NCBI lineage: Eukaryota > Metazoa > Chordata > Actinopteri > Cyprinodontiformes > Nothobranchiidae > Nothobranchius > Nothobranchius furzeri. The sequence continues at coordinate 348,221 of NW_027223038.1, forward strand.
CATGAAACGTTCAGATCACTTACAACTCAATAGATTCTACCTTCTTGTAACGTTTCAGCCTGATTGGACCTTGTTTTTACACAAATGGACCCAGAATGATGTGAAATTGTGCTTTGTGCAACATAATTCTGGGTGCCATTTACAAACCATAAGTGCTAATGACTCCATTCCTTTTTGTGGTTTTAGGGGCTGTTGGTTGGAGTACATTAAAACAAACCTGATCTCTCTAGGACATTCAGAAGCCAAGTTATAAGCCCACAAATGTGTAACTGGACTACTTCTTTAAATTGACACCAGATCCGGTGACCTTTGGGACATGGTTTGACCCCCTTAGGAAAGTGCTATCATCATGAAACGTTCAGATCACTTACAACTCAATAGATTCTACCTTCCTGTAACGTTTCAGCCTGATTGGACCTTGTTTTCACACAAATGAACCCAGAATGATGTGAAATTGTGTTTAGTGCAGCATAATTCTGGGTGCCATTTACAAACCATAAGTGCTAATGACTCCATTCCTTTTTGAGGTTGTAGGGGATGTTGATTGGAGTACACTAAAACAAACCTGATCTCTCTAGGACATTCAGAAGCCAAGTTATAAGCCCACAAATGTGTAACTGGACTACTTCTTTAAATTGACACCAGATCCGGTGACCTTTGGGACATGGTTTGACCCCCTTAGGAATGGGCTATCATCATGAAACGTTCAGATCCCTTACAACTCAATAGATTCTACCTTCCTGTAACGTTTCAGCCAGATTGGACCTTGTTTTCACACAAATGAACCCAGAATGATGTGAAATTGTGCTTCGTGCAACATAATTCTGGGTGCCATTTACAAACCATAAGTGCTAATGACTCCATTCCTTTTTGTGGTTGTAGGAGCTGTTGATTGGAGTACACTAAAACAAACCTAACCTCTCTAGGACATTCAGAAGCCATGTTATAAGCCCACAAAGGTGTAACTGGACTACCTCTTTAAAGTGACACCAGGCCCGGTGACCTTTGGGACATGGTTTTACCCCCTATAGGAATGTGCGATCATCTTGAAACGTTCAGATCACTTACAACTCAATAGATTCTACCTTCTTGTAGCATTTCAGCCTGATTGGACCTTGTTTTCACACAAATGAACCCAGAATGATGTGAAAGTGTGCTTCGTGCAACATAATTCTGGGTGCCATTTAAAAACTATAAGTGCTAATGACTCCATTCCTTTTTGTGGTTGTAGGGGCTGTTGATTGGAGAACACTAAAACAAACCTAACCTCTCTAGGACATTCAGAAGCCAAGTTATAAGCCCACAAAGGTGTAACTGGACTACTTCTTTAAAGTGACACCAGGCCCGGTGACCTTTGGGACATGGTTTGACCCCCTATAGGAATGTGCGATCATCTTGAAACGTTCAGATCACTTACAACTCAATAGATTCTACCTTCCTGTAGCGTTTCAGCCTGATTGGACCTTGTTTTCACACAAATGGACCCAGAATGATGTGAAATTGTGCTTAGTACAACATAATTTTGGGTGCCATTTACAAACCATAAGTGCTAATGACTCCATTCCTTTTTGTGGTTGTAGGGGCTGTTGGTTGGAGTACATTAAAACAAACCTGATCTCTCTAGGACATTCAGAAGCCAAGTTATAAGCCCACAAATGTGTAACTAGACTACTTCTTTAAATTGACACCAGATCCGGTGACCTTTGGGACATGGTTTGACCCCCTTAGGAAAGTGCTATCATCATGAAACGTTCAGATCACTTACAACTCAATAGATTCTACCTTCCTGTAACGTTTCAGCCTGATTGGACCTTGTTTTCACACAAATGAACCCAGAATGATGTGAAATTCTGCTTAGTGCAGCATAATTCTGGGTGCCATTTAAAAACCATAAGTGCTAATGACTCCATTCCTTTTTGAGGTTGTAGGGGATGTTGATTGGAGTACACTAAAATAAACCTGATCTCTCTAGGACATTCAGAAGCCAAGTTATAAGCCCACAAATGTGTAACTGGACTACTTCTTTAAATTGACACCAGATCCGGTGACCTTTGGGACATGGTTTGACCCCCTTAGGAAAGTGCTATCATCATGAAACGTTCAGATCACTTACAACTCAATAGATTCTACCTTCCTGTAACGTTTCAGCCTGATTGGACCTTGTTTTCACACAAATGGACCCAGAATGATGTGAAATTGTGCTTCGTGCAACATAATTCTGGGTGCCATTTACAAACCATAAGTGCTAATGACTCCATTCCTTTTTGTGGTTGTAGGGGCTGTTGATTGGAGTACACTAAAACAAACCTGATCTCTCTAGGACATTCAGAAGTCAAGTTATAAGCCCACAAATGTGTAACTGGACTACTTCTTTAAATTGACACCAGATCCGGTGACCTTTGGGACATGGTTTGACCCCCTTAGGAAAGTGCTATCATCATGAAACGTTCAGATCACTTACAACTCAATAGATTCTACCTTCCTGTAACGTTTCAGCCTGATTGGACCTTGTTTTCACACAAATGGACCCAGAATGATGTGAAATTGTGCTTCGTGCAACATAATTCTGGGTGCCATTTACAAACCATAAGTGCTAATGACTCCATTCCTTTTTGTGGTTGTAGGGGCTGTTGATTGGAGTACACTAAAACAAACCTGATCTCTCTAGGACATTCAGAAGCCAAGTTATAAGCCCACAAATGTGTAACTGGACTACTTCTTTAAATTGACACCAGATCCGTTGACCTTTGGGACATGGTTTGACCCCCTTAGGAAAGTGCTATCATCATGAAACGTTCAGATCACTTACAACTCAATAGATTCTACCTTCCTGTAGAGTTTCAGCCTGATTGGACCTTGTTTTCACACAAATGGACCCAGAATGATGTGAAATTGTGCTTCGTGCAACATAATTCTGGGTGCCATTTACAAACCATAAGTGCTAATGACTCCATTCCTTTTTGTGGTTGTAGGGGCTGTTGATTGGAGTACATTAAAACAAACCTGATCTCTCTAGGACATTCAGAAGCCAAGTTATAAGCCCCCAAAGGTGTAACTGGACTACTTCTTTAAATTGACACCAGATCCGGTGACCTTTGGGACATGGTTTGACCCCCTTAGGAAAGTGCTATCATCATGAAACGTTCAGATCACTTACAACTCAATAGATTCCACCTTCCTGTAACATTTCAGCCTGATTGGACCTTGTTTTCACACAAATGAACCCAGAATGATGTGAAATTGTGCTTCGTGCAAAATAATTCTGGGTGCCATTTAAAAACCATAAGTGCTAATGACTCCATTCCTTTTTGAGGTTGTAGGGGCTGTTGATTGGAGTACACTAAAACAAACCTGATCTCTCTAGGACATTCAGAAGCCAAGTTATAAGCCCACAAATGTGTAACTGGACTACTTCTTTAAATTGACACCAGGCCCGGTGACCTTTGGGACATGGTTTGACCCCCTATAGGAATGTGCGATCATCATGAAACGTTCAGATCACTTACAACTCAATAGATTCTACCTTCTTGTAACGTTTCAGCCTGATTGGACCTTGTTTTCACACAAATGGACCCAGAATGATGTGAAATTGTGCTTTGTGCAACTTAATTCTGGGTGCCATTTACAAACCATAAGTGCTAATGACTCCATTCCTTTTTGTGGTTGTAGGGGCTGTTGGTTGGAGTACATTAAAACAAACCTGATCTCTCTAGGACATTCAGAAGCCAAGTTATAAGCCCACAAATGTGTAACTGGACTACTTCTTTAAATTGACACCAGATCCGGTGACCTTTGGGACATGGTTTGACCCCCTTAGGAAAGTGCTATCATCATGAAACGTTCAGATCACTTACAACTCAATAGATTCTACCTTCCTGTAACGTTTCAGCCTGATTGGACCTTGTTTTCACACAAATGAACCCAGAATGATGTGAAATTGTGTTTAGTGCAGCATAATTCTGGGTGCCATTTACAAACCATAAGTGCTAATGACTCCATTCCTTTTTGAGGTTGTAGGGGATGTTGATTGGAGTACACTAAAACAAACCTGATCTCTCTAGGACATTCAGAAGCCAAGTTATAAGCCCACAAATGTGTAACTGGACTACTTCTTTAAATTGACACCAGATCCGGTGACCTTTGGGACATGGTTTCACCCCCTTAGGAATGGGCTATCATCATGAAACGTTCAGATCCCTTACAACTCAATAGATTCTACCTTCCTGTAACGTTTCAGCCAGATTGGACCTTGTTTTCACACAAATGAACCCAGAATGATGTGAAATTGTGCTTCGTGCAACATAATTCTGGGTGCCATTTAAAAACTATAAGTGCTAATGACTCCATTCCTTTTTGTGGTTGTAGGGGCTGTTGATTGGAGAACACTAAAACAAACCAAACCTCTCTAGGACATTCAGAAGCCAAGTTATAAGCCCACAAAGGTGTAACTGGACTACTTCTTTAAAGTGACACCAGGCCCGGTGACCTTTGGGACATGGTTTGATCCCCTATAGGAATGTGCGATCATCTTGAAACGTTCAGATCACTTACAACTCAATAGATTCTACCTTCCTGTAGCGTTTCAGCCTGATTGGACCTTGTTTTCACACAAATGGACCCAGAATGATGTGAAATTGTGCTTAGTACAACATAATTCTGGGTGCCATTTACAAACCATAAGTGCTAATGACTCCATTCCTTTTTGTGGTTGTAGGGGCTGTTGATTGGAGTACACTAAAACAAACCTGATCTCTCTAGGACATTCAGAAGCCAAGTTATAAGCCCACAAATGTGTAACTGGACTACTTCTTTAAATTGACACCAGATCCGGTGACCTTTGGGACATGGTTTGACCCCCTTAGGAAAGTGCTATCATCATGAAACGTTCAGATCACTTACAACTCAATAGATTCTACCTTCCTGTAGCGTTTCAGCCTGATTGGACCTTGTTTTCACACAAATGGACCCAGAATGATGTGAAATTGTGCTTCGTACAACATAATTCTGGGTGCCATTTACAAACCATAAGTGCTAATGACTCCATTCCTTTTTGAGGTTGTAGGGGCTGTTGATTGGAGTACACTAAAACAAACCTGATCTCTCTAGGACATTCAGAAGCCAAGTTATAAGCCCACAAATGTGTAACTGGACTACTTCTTTAAATTGACACCAGATCCGGTGACCTTTGGGACATGGTTTGACCCCCTATAGGAATGTGCGATCATCATGAAACGTTCAGATCACTTACAACTCAATAGATTCTACCTTCTTGTAACGTTTCAGCCTGATTGGACCTTGTTTTCACACAAATGGACCCAGAATGATGTGAAATTGTGCTTCGTGCAACATAATTCTGGGTGCCATTTACAAACCATAAGTGCTAATGACTCCATTCCTTTTTGTGGTTGTAGGGGCTGTTGGTTGGAGTACATTAAAACAAACCTGATCTCTCTAGGACATTCAGAAGCCAAGTTATAAGCCCACAAATGTGTAACTAGACTACTTCTTTAAATTGACACCAGATCCGGTGACCTTTGGGACATGGTTTGACCCCCTTAGGAAAGTGCTATCATCATGAAACGTTCAGATCACTTACAACTCAATAGATTCTACCTTCCTGTAACGTTTCAGCCTGATTGGACCTTGTTTTCACACAAATGAACCCAGAATGATGTGAAATTCTGCTTAGTGCAGCATAAGTCTGGGTGCCATTTAAAAACCATAAGTGCTAATGACTCCATTCCTTTTTGAGGTTGTAGGGGATGTTGATTGGAGTACACTAAAATAAACCTGATCTCTCTAGGACATTCAGAAGCCAAGTTATAAGCCCACAAATGTGTAACTGGACTACTTCTTTAAATTGACACCAGATCCGGTGACCTTTGGGACATGGTTTGACCCCCTTAGGAAAGTGCTATCATCATGAAACGTTCAGATCACTTACAACTCAATATATTCTACCTTTCTGTAACGTTTCAGCCTGATTGGACCTTGTTTTCACACAAATGGACCCAGAATGATGTGAAATTGTGCTTCGTGCAACATAATTCTGGGTGCCATTTACAAACCATAAGTGCTAATGACTCCATTCCTTTTTGTGGTTGTAGGGGCTGTTGATTGGAGTACACTAAAACAAACCTGATCTCTCTAGGACATTCAGAAGCCAAGTTATAAGCCCACAAATGTGTAACTGGACTAGTTCTTTAAATTGACACCAGATCCGTTGACCTTTGGGACATGGTTTGACCCCCTTAGGAAAGTGCTATCATCATGAAACGTTCAGATCACTTACAACTCAATAGATTCTACCTTCCTGTAGAGTTTCAGCCTGATTGGACCTTGTTTTCACACAAATGGACCCAGAATGATGTGAAATTGTGCTTCGTGCAACATAATTCTGGGTGCCATTTACAAACCATAAGTGCTAATGACTCCATTCCTTTTTGTGGTTGTAGGGGCTGTTGATTGGAGTACATTAAAACAAACCTGATCTCTCTAGGACATTCAGAAGCCAAGTTATAAGCCCACAAAGGTGTAACTGGACTACTTCTTTAAATTGACACCAGATCCGGTGACCTTTGGGATATGGTTTGACCCCCTTAGGAAAGTGCTATCATCATGAAACGTTCAGATCACTTACAACTCAATAGATTCCACCTTCCTGTAACATTTCAGCCTGATTGGACCTTGTTTGCACACAAATGAACCCAGAATGATGTGAAATTGTGCTTCGTGCAAAATAATTCTGGGTGCCATTTAAAAACCATAAGTGCTAATGACTCCATTCCTTTTTGAGGTTGTAGGGGCTGTTGATTGGAGTACACTAAAACAAACCTGATCTCTCTAGGACATTCAGAAGCCAAGTTATAAGCCCACAAATGTGTAACTGGACTACTTCTTTAAATTGACACCAGGCCCGGTGACCTTTGGGACATGGTTTGACCCGCTATAGGAATGTGCGATCATCATGAAACGTTCAGATCACTTACAACTCAATAGATTCTACCTTCTTGTAACGTTTCAGCCTGATTGGACCTTGTTTTAACACATATGGACCCAGAATGATGTGAAATTGTGCTTTGTGCAACATAATTCTGGGTGCCATTTACAAACCATAAGTGCTAATGACTCCATTCCTTTTGTGGTTGTAGGGGCTGTTGGTTGGAGTACATTAAAACAAACCTGATCTCTCTAGGACATTCAGAAGCCAAGTTATAAGCCCACAAATGTGTAACTGGACTACTTCTTTAAATTGACACCAGATCCGGTGACCTTTGGGACATGGTTTGACCCCCTTAGGAAAGTGCTATCATCATGAAACGTTCAGATCACTTACAACTCAATAGATTCTACCTTCCTGTAACGTTTCAGCCTGATTGGACCTTGTTTTCACACAAATGAACCCAGAATGATGTGAAATTGTGTTTAGTGCAGCATAATTCTGGGTGCCATTTACAAACCATAAGTGCTAATGACTCCATTCCTTTTTGAGGTTGTAGGGGATGTTGATTGGAGTACACTAAAACAAACCTGATCTCTCTAGGACATTCAGAAGCCAAGTTATAAGCCCACAAATGTGTAACTGGACTACTTCTTTAAATTGACACCAGATCCGGTGACCTTTGGGACATGGTTTGACCCCCTTAGGAATGGGCTATCATCATGAAACGTTCAGATCCCTTACAACTCAATAGATTCTACCTTCCTGTAACGTTTCAGCCAGATTGGACCTTGTTTTCACACAAATGAACCCAGAATGATGTGAAATTGTGCTTCGTGCAACATAATTCTGGGTGCCATTTACAAACCATAAGTGCTAATGACTCCATTCCTTTTTGTGGTTGTAGGAGCTGTTGATTGGAGTACACTAAAACAAACCTAACCTCTCTAGGACATTCAGAAGCCATGTTATAAGCCCACAAAGGTGTAACTGGACTACCTCTTTAAAGTGACACCAGGCCCGGTGACCTTTGGGACATGGTTTTACCCCCTTTAGGAATGTGCGATCATCTTGAAACGTTCAGATCACTTACAACTCAATAGATTCTACCTTCTTGTAGCATTTCAGCCTGATTGGACCTTGTTTTCACACAAATGGACCCAGAATGATGTGAAATTGTGCTTCGTGCAACATAATTCTGGGTGCCATTTACAAACCATGAGACCTAATGACTCCATTCCTTTTTGTGGTTGTAGGGGCTGTTGATTGGAGAACACTAAAACAAACCTAACCTCTCTAGGACATTCAGAAGCCAAGTTATAAGCCCACAAAGGTGTAACTGGACTACTTCTTTAAAGTGACACCAGGCCCGGTGACCTTTGGGACATGGTTTGACCCCCTATAGGAATGTGCGATCATCATGAAACATTCAGATCACTTACAACTCAATAGATTCTACCTTCCTGTAACGTTTCAGCCTGATTGGACCTTGTTTTCCCACAAATGGACCCAGAATGAAGTGAAATTGTGCTTCGTGCAACATAATTCTGGGTGCCATTTACAAACCATAAGTGCTAATGACTCCATTCCTTTTTGTGGTTGTAGGGGCTGTTGATTGAAGTACATTAAAACAAACCTGATCTCTCTAGGACATTCAGAAGCCAAGTTATGAGCCCACAAAGGTGTAACTGGACTACTTCTTTAAATTGACACAAGATCCGGTGACCTTTGGGACATGGTTTGACCCCCTTAGGAAAGTGCTATCATCATGAAACGTTCAGATCACTTACAACTCAATAGATTCCACCTTCTTGTAACATTTCAGCCTGATTGGACCTTGTTTTCACACAAATGAACCCAGAATCATGTGAAATTGTGCTTCGTGCAACATAATTCTGGGTGCCATTTAAAAACCATAAGTGCTAATGACTCCATTCCTTTTTGAGGTTGTAGGGGCTGTTGATTGGAGTACACTAAAACAAACCTGATCTCTCTAGGACATTCAGAAGCCAAGTTATAAGCCCTCAAAGGTGTAACTGGACTACTTCTTTAAAGTGACACCAGGCCCGGTGACCTTTGGGACATGGTTTGACCCCCTATAGGAATGTGTGACCATCATGAAACGTTCAGATCACTTACAACTCAATAGATTCTTTCTTCTTGTAACGTTTCAGCCTGATTGGACCTTGTTTTCACACAAATGGACCCAGAATGATGTGAAATTGTGCTTCGTGCCACATAATTCTGGGTGCCATTTACAAAACCATTAGTGCTAATGACTCCATTCCTTTTTGTGGTTGTAGCGGCTGTTGGTTGGAGTACATTAAAACAAACCTGATCTCTCTAGGACATTCAGAAGCCAAGTTATAAGCCCACAAATGTGTAACTGGACTACTTCTTTAAATTGACACCAGATCCGGTGACCTTTGGGACATGGTTTGACCCCCTTAGGAAAGTGCTATCATCATGAAACGTTCAGATCACTTACAACTCAAGATTCTACCTTCCTGTAACGTTTCAGCCTGATTGGACCTTGTTTTCAGACAAATGAACCCAGAATGATGTGAAATTGTGCTTCGTGCAACATAATTCTGGGTACCATTTACAAACCGTAAGTGCTAATGACTCCATTCCTTTTTGTGGTTGTAGGGGCTGTTGATTGGAGTACAATAAAACAAACCTAACCTCTCTAGGACATTCAGAAGCCAAGTTATAAGCCCACAAAGGTGTAACTGGACTACTTCTTTAAAGTGACACCAGGCCCGATGACCTTTGGGACATGGTTTTACCCCCTATAGAAATGTGCGATCATCTTGAAACGTTCAGATCACTTACAACTCAATAGATTCTACCTTCTTGTAGCGTTTCAGCCTGATTGGACCTTGTTTTCATACAAATGGACCCAGAATGATGTGAAATTGTGCTTCGTGCAACATAATTCTGGGTGCCATTTACAAACCATTAGTGCTAATGACTCCATTCCTTTTTGTGGTTGTATGGGCTGTTGATTGGAGTACATTAAAACAAACCTGATCTCTCTAGGACATTCAGAAGCCAAGTTATAAGCCCACAAATGTGTAACTGGACTACATCTTTAAAGTGACACCAGGCCCGGTGACCTTTGGGACATGGTTTGACCCCCTATAGGAATGTGCGATCATCTTGAAACGTTCAGATCACTTACAACTCAATAGATTCTACCTTCCTGTAACTTTTCAGCCTGATTGGACCTTGTTTTCACACAAATGAGCCCAGAATGATGTGAAATTGTGCTTCGTGCAACATAATTCTGGGTGCCATTTACAAACCATGAGTGCAAATGACTCCATTCCTTTTTGTGGTTGTAGGGGCTGTTGATTGGAGAACACTAAAACAAACCTATCCTCTCTAGGACATTCAGAAGCCAAGTTATAAGCCCACAAATGTGTAACTGGACTACTTCTTTAAAGTGACACCAGGCCCGGTGACCTTTGGGACATGGTTTGACCCCCTATAGGAATGTGCGATCATCTTGAAATGTTCAGATCACTTACAACTCAATAGATTCTACCTTCCTGAAACGTTTCAGCCTGATTGGACCTTGTTTTCACACAAATGAACCCAGAATGATGTAAAATTGTGCTTCGTGCAACATAATTCTGGGTGCCATTTACAAACCATAAGTGCTAATGACTCCATTCCTTTTTGTGGTTGTAGGGGCTGTTGGTTGGAGTACATTAAAACAAACCTGATTTCTCTAGGACATTCAGAAGCCAAGTTATAAGCCCACAAATGTGTAACTGGACTACTTCTTTAAATTGACACCAGATCCGGTGACATTTGGGACATGGTTTGACCCCCTATAGGAAAGTGCTATCATCATGAAACGTTCAGATCACTTACAACTCAATAGATTCTACCTTCCTGAAACGTTTCAGCCTGATTGGACCTTGTTTTCACAGAAATGAACCCAGAATGATGTGAAATTGTGCTTAGTGCAGCATAATTCTGGGTGCCATTTAAAAACCATAAGTGCTAATGACTCCATTCCTTTTTGAGGTTGTAGGGGATGTTGATTGGAGTACACTAAAAAAAAAACCTGATCTCTCTAGGACATTCAGAAGCCAAGTTATAAGCCCACAAATGTGTAACTGGAACACTTCTTTAAATTGACACAAGATCCGGTGACCTTTGGGACATGGTTTGATCCCCTTCGGAATGGGCTATCATCATGAAACATTCAGTTCACTTACAACTCAATAGATTCTACCTTCCTGTAACGTTTCAGCCTGATTGGACCTTGTTTTCACACAAATGAACCCAGAATGATGTGAAATTGTGCTTCGTGCAACATAATTCTGGGTGCCATTTACAAACCATAAGTGCTAATGACTCCATTCCTTTTTGTGGTTGTAGTGGCTGTTGATTGGAGTACACTAAAACAAACCTAACCTCTCTAGGACATTAAGAAGCCAAGTTATAAGCCCACAAAGGTGTAACTGGACTACTTCTTTAAAGTGACACCAGGCCCGGTGACCTTTGGGACATGGTTTTACCCCCTATAGGAATGTGCGATCATCTTGAAACGTTCAGATCAGTTACAACTCAATAGATTCTTCCTTCTTGTAGCGTTTCAGCCTGATTGGACCTTGTTTTCACACAAATGGACCCAGAATGATGTGAAATTGTGCTTCGTGCAACATAATTCTGGGTGCCATTTAAAAACTATAAGTGCTAATGACTCCATTCCTTTTTGAGGTTGTAGGGGCTTTTGTCTGGAGTACACTAAAACAAACCTGATCTCTCTAGGACATTCAGAAGCCAAGTTATAAGCCCACAAATGTGTAACTGGACTACTTCTTTAAATTGACACCAGATCCGGTGACATTTGGGACATGGTTTGACCCCCTTAGGAAAGTGCTATCATCATGAAACGTTCAGATCACTTACAACTCAATAGATTCTACCTTCCTGTAACGTTTCAGCCTGATTGGACCTTGTTTTCACACAAATGAACCCAGAATGATGTGAAATTGTGTTTAGTGCAGCATAATTCTGGGTGCCATTTACAAACCATAAGTGCTAATGACTCCATTCCTTTTTGAGGTTGTAGGGGATGTTGATTGGAGTACACTAAAACAAACCTGATCTCTCTAGGACATTCAGAAGCCAAGTTATAAGCCCACAAATGTGTAACTGGACTACTTCTTTAAATTGACACCAGATCCGGTGACCTTTGGGACATGGTTTGACCCCCTTAGGAATAGGCTATCATCAAGAAACGTTCAGATCCCTTACAACTCAATAGATTCTACCTTCCTGTAACGTTTCAGCCAGATTGGACCTTGTTTTCACACAAATGGACCCAGAATGATGTGAAATTGTGCTTCGTGCAACATAATTCTGGGTGCCATTTACAAACCATAAGACCTAATGACTCCATTCCTTTTTGTGGTTGTAGGGGCTGTTGATTGGAGAACACTAAAACAAACCTAACCTCTCTAGGACATTCAGAAGCCAAGTTATAAGCCCACAAAGGTGTAACTGGACTACTTCTTTAAAGTGACACCAGGCTCGGTGACCTTTGGGACATGGTTTGACCCCCTATAGGAATGTGCGATCATCTTGAAACGTTAAGATCACTTACAACTCAATAGATTCTACCTTCCTGTAACGTTTCACCCTGATTGGACCTTGTTTTCACACAAATGAACCCAGAAAGATGTGAAATTGTGCTTCGTGCAACATAATTCTGGGTGCCATTTAAAAACTATAAGTGCTAATGACTCCATTCCTTTTTGAGGTTGTAGAGCTGTTGATTGGAGTACACTAAAACAAACCTGATCTCTCTAGGACATTCAGAAGCTTAGTTATAAGCCCACAAATGTGTAACTGGGCTACTTCTTTAAATTGACACCAGATCCGGTGACCTTTGGGACATGGTTTGACCCCCGATAGGAATGTGCGATCATCATGAAACGTTCAGATCCCTTACAACTCAATAGATTCTACCTTCCTGTAACGTTTCAGCCTGATTGGACCTTGTTTTCCCACAAATGGACCCAGAATAAAGTGAAATTGTGCTTCGTGCAACATAATTCTGGGTGCCATTTAAAAACCATAAGTGCTAATGACTCCATTCCTTTTTGTGGTTGTAGGGGCTGTTGATTGGAGTACACTAAAACAAACCTAACCTCTCTAGGACATTCAGAAGCCAAGTTATAAGCCCACAAAGGTGTAACTGGACTACTTCTTTAAATTGACACAAGATCCGGTGACCTTTGGGACATGGTTTGACCCCCTTAGGAAAGTGCTATCATCATGAAACGTTCAGATCACTTACAACTCAATAGAATCCACCTTCCTGTAACATTTCAGCCTGATTGGACCTTGTTTTCACACAAATGAACCCAGAATCATGTGAAATTGTGCTTTGTGCAACAAAATTCTGGGTGCCATTTAAAAACCATAAGTGCTAATGACTCCATTCCTTTTGAGGTTGTAGGGGCTGTTTATTGGAGTACACTAAAACAAACCTGATCTCTCTAGGACATTCAGAAGCCTAGTTATAAGCCCTCAAAGGTGTAACTGGACTACTTCTTTAAAGTGACACCAGGCCCGGTGACCTTTAGGACATGGTTTGACCCCCTATAGGAATGTGTGATCATCATGAAACGTTCAGATCACTTACAACTCAATAGATTCTACCTTCTTGTAACGTTTCAGCCTGATTGGACCTTGTTTTCACACAAATGGACCCAGAATGATGTGAAATTGTGCTTCGTGCCACATAATTCTGGGTGCCATTTACAAAACCATTAGTGCTAATGACTCCATTCCTTTTTGTGGTTGTAGGGGCTGTTGATTGGAGAACACTAAAACAAACCTATCCTCTCTAGGACATTCAGAAGCCAAGTTATAAGCCCACAAAGGTGTAACTGGACTACTTCTTTAAAGTGACACCAGGCCCGGTGACCTTTGGGACATGGTTTGAACCCCTATAGGAATGTGCGATCATCTTGAAATGTTCAGATCACTTACAACTCAATAGATTCTACCTTCCTGTAACGTTTCAGCCTGATTGGACCTTGTTTTCACACAAATGAACCCAGAATGATGTAAAATTGTGCTTCGTGCAACATAATTCTGGGTGCCATTTACAAACCATAAGTGCTAATGACTCCATTCCTTTTTGAGGTTGTAGGGGATGTTGATTGGAGTACACTAAAACAAACCTGATCTCTCTAGGACATTCAGAAGCCAAGTTATAAGCCCACAAATGTGTAACTGGACTACTTCTTTAAATTGACACCAGATCCGGTGACCTTTGGGACATGGTTTGACCCCCTTAGGAATGGGCTATCATCATGAAACGTTCAGATCCCTTACAACTCAATAGATTCTACCTTCCTGTAACGTTTCAGCCAGATTGGACCTTGTTTTCACACAAATGAACCCAGAATGATGTGAAATTGTGCTTCGTGCAACATAATTCTGGGTGCCATTTACAAACCATAAGTGCTAATGACTCCATTCCTTTTTGTGGTTGTAGGAGCTGTTGATTGGAGTACACTAAAACAAACCTAACCTCTCTAGGACATTCAGAAGCCATGTTATAAGCCCACAAAGGTGTAACTGGACTACCTCTTTAAAGTGACACCAGGCCCGGTGACCTTTGGGACATGGTTTTACCCCCTATAGGAATGTGCGATCATCTTGAAACGTTCAGATCACTTACAACTCAATAGATTCTACCTTCTTGTAGCATTTCAGCCTGATTGGACCTTGTTTTCACACAAATGGACCCAGAATGATGTGAAATTGTGCTTCGTGCAACATAATTCTGGGTGCCATTTACAAACCATGAGACCTAATGACTCCATTCCTTTTTGTGGTTGTAGGGGCTGTTGATTGGAGAACACTAAAACAAACCTAACGTCTCTAGGACATTCAGAAGCCAAGTTATAAGCCCACAAAGGTGTAACTGGACTACTTCTTTAAAGTGACACCAGGCCCGGTGACCTTTGGGACATGGTTTGACCCCCTATAGGAATGTGCGATCATCTTGAAACGTTCAGATCACTTACAACTCAATAGATTCTACCTTCCTGTACCGTTTCACCCTGATTGGACCTTGTTTTCACACAAATGAACCCAGAATGATGTGAAATTGTGCTTCGTGCAACATAATTCTGGGTGCCATTTAAAAACTATAAGTGCTAATGACTCCATTCCTTTTTGAGGTTGTAGAGCTGTTGATTGGAGTACACTAAAACAAACCTGATCTCTCTAGGACATTCAGAAGCTTAGTTATAAGCCCACAAATGTGTAACTGGGCTACTTCTTTAAATTGACACCAGATCCGGTGACCTTTGGGACATGGTTTGACCCCCGATAGGAATGTGCGATCATCATGAAACGTTCAGATCCCCTACAACTCAATAGATTCTACCTTCCTGTAACGTTTCAGCCTGATTGGACCTTGTTTTCCCACAAATGGACCCAGAATAAAGTGAAATTGTGCTTCGTGCAACATAATTCTGGGTGCCATTTACAAACCATAAGTGCTAATGACTCCATTCCTTTTTGTGGTTGTAATGGCTGTTGATTGAAGTACATTAAAACAAACCTGATCTCTCTAGGACATTCAGAAGCCAAGTTATAAGCCCACAAATGTGTAACTGGACTACTTCTTTAAATTGACACAAGATCCGGTGACCTTTGGGACATGGTTTGACCCCGTTAGGAAAGTGCTATCATCATGAAACGTTCAGATCACTTACAACTCAATAGAATCCACCTTCCTGTAACATTTCAGCCTGATTGGACCTTGTTTTCACACAAATGAACCCAGAATCATGTGAAATTGTGCTTCGTGCAACATAATTCTGGGTGCCATTTAAAAACCATAAGTGCTAATGACTCCATTTCTTTTTGAGGTTGTAGGGGCTGTTGATTGGAGTACACTAAAACAAACCTGATCTCTCTAGGACATTCAGAAGCCAAGTTATAAGCCCTCAAAGGTGTAACTGGACTACTTCTTTAAAGTGACACCAGGCCCGGTGACCTTTGGGACATGGTTTGACCCCCTATAGGAATGTGTGATCATCATGAAACGTTCAGATCACTTACAACTCAATAGATTCTACCTTCTTGTAACGTTTCAGCCTGATTGGACCTTGTTTTCACACAAATGGACCCAGAATGATGTGAAATTGTGCTTTGTGCCACATAATTCTGGGTGCCATTTACAAAACCATTAGTGCTAATGACTCCATTCCTTTTTATGGTTGTAGGGGCTGTTGGTTGGAGTACATTAAAACAAACCTGATCTCTCTAGGACATTCAGAAGCCAAGTTATAAGCCCACAAATGTGTAACTGGACTACTTCTTTAAATTGACACCAGATCCGGTGACCTTTGGGACATGGTTTGACCCCCTTAGGAAAGTGCTATCATCATGAAACGTTCAGATCACTTACAACTCAAGATTCTACCTTCCTGTAACGTTTCAGCCTGATTGGACCTTGTTTTCACACAAATGAACCCAGAATGATGTGAAATTGTGCTTCGTGCAACATAATTCTGGGTGCCATTTACAAACCGTAAGTGCTAATGACTCCATTCCTTTTTGTGGTTGTAGGGGCTGTTGTTTGGAGTACACTAAAACAAACCTAACCTCTCTAGGACATTCAGAAGCCAAGTTATAAGCCCACAAAGGTGTAACTGGACTACTTCTTTAAAGTGACACCAGGCCCGATGACCTTTGGGACATGGTTTTACCCCCTATAGAAATGTGCGATCATCTTGAAACGTTCAGATCACTTACATCTCAATAGATTCTACCTTCCTGTAACGTTTCAGCCTGATTGGACCTTGTTTTCACACAAATGAACCCAGAATGATGTGAAATTGTGCTTCGTGCAACATAATTCTGGGTGCCATTTACAAACCATAAGTGCTAATGACTCCATTCCTTTTTGTGGTTGTAGGAGCTGTTGATTGGAGTACAATAAAACAAACCTAACCTCTCTAGGACATTCAGAAGCCATGTTATAAGCCCACAAAGGTGTAACTGGACTACCTCTTTAAAGTGACACCAGGCCCGGTGACCTTTGGGACATGGTTTTACCCCCTATAGGAATGTGCGATCATCTTGAAACGTTCAGATCACTTACAACTCAATAGATTCTACCTTCTTGTAGCATTTCAGCCTGATTGGACCTTGTTTTCACACAAATGGACCCAGAATGATGTGAAATTGTGCTTCGTGCAACATAATTCTGGGTGCCATTTACAAACCATGAGACCTAATGACTCCATTCCTTTTTGTGGTTGTAGGGGCTGTTGATTGGAGAACACTAAAACAAACCTAACGTCTCTAGGACATTCAGAAGCCAAGTTATAAGCCCACAAAGGTGTAACTGGACTACTTCTTTAAAGTGACACCAGGCCCGGTGACCTTTGGGACATGGTTTGACCCCCTATAGGAATGTGCGATCATCTTGAAACGTTCAGATCACTTACAACTCAATAGATTCTACCTTCCTGTACCGTTTCACCCTGATTGGACCTTGTTTTCACACAAATGAACCCAGAATGATGTGAAATTGTGCTTCATGCAACATAATTCTGGGTGCCATTTAAAAACTATAAGTGCTAATGACTCCATTCCTTTTTGAGGTTGTAGAGCTGTTGATTGGAGTACACTAAAACAAACCTGATCTCTCTAGGACATTCAGAAGCTTAGTTATAAGCCCACAAATGTGTAACTGGGCTACTTCTTTAAATTGACACCAGATCCGGTGACCTTTGGGACATGGTTTGACCCCCGATAGGAATGTGCGATCATCATGAAACGTTCAGATCCCTTACAACTCAATAGATTCTACCTTCCTGTAACGTTTCAGCCTGATTGGACCTTGTTTTCCCACAAATGGACCCAGAATAAAGTGAAATTGTGCTTCGTGCAACATAATTCTGGGTGCCATTTCCAAACCATAAGTGCTAATGACTCCATTCCTTTTTGTGGTTGTAATGGCTGTTGATTGAAGTACATTAAAACAAACCTGATCTCTCTAGGACATTCAGAAGCCAAGTTATAAGCCCACAAATGTGTAACTGGACTACTTCTTTAAATTGACACAAGATCCGGTGACCTTTGGGACATGGTTTGACCCCGTTAGGAAAGTGCTATCATCATGAAACGTTCAGATCACTTACAACTCAATAGAATCCACCTTCCTGTAACATTTCAGCCTGATTGGACCTTGTTTTCACAAATGAACCCAGAATCATGTGAAATTGTGCTTCGTGCAACATAATTCTGGGTGCCATTTAAAAACCATAAGTGCTAATGACCCCATTCCTTTTTGAGGTTGTAGGGGCTGTTGATTGGAGTACACTAAAACAAACCTGATCTCTCAAAGGACATTCAGAAGCCAAGTTATAAGCCCTCAAAGGTGTAACTGGACTACTTCTTTAAAGTGACACCAGGCCCGGTGACCTTTGGGACATGGTTTGACCCCCTATAGGAATGTGTGATCATCATGAAACGTTCAGATCACTTACAACTCAATAGATTCTACCTTCTTGTAACGTTTCAGCCTGATTGGACCTTGTTTTCACACAAATGGACCCAGAATGATGTGAAATTGTGCTTCGTGCCACATAATTCTGGGTGCCATTTACAAAACCATTAGTGCTAATGACTCCATTCCTTTTTATGGTTGTAGGGGCTGTTGGTTGGAGTACATTAAAACAAACCTGATCTCTCTAGGACATTCAGAAGCCAAGTTATAAGCCCACAAATGTGTAACTGGACTACTTCTTTAAATTGACACCAGATCCGGTGACCTTTGGGACATGGTTTGACCCCCTTAGGAAAGTGCTATCATCATGAAACGTTCAGATCACTTACAACTCAAGATTCTACCTTCCTGTAACGTTTCAGCCTGATTGGACCTTGTTTTCACACAAATGAACCCAGAATGATGTAAAATTGTGATTCGTGCAACATAATTCTGGGTGCCGTATACAAACCATAAGTGCTAATGACTCCATTCCTTTTTGTGGATGTAGGGGCTGTTGGTTGGAGTACATTAAAACAAACCTGATCTCTCTAGGACATTCAGAAGCCAAGTTATAAGCCCACAAATGTGTAACTGGACTACTTCTTTAAATTGACACCAGATCCGGTGACATTTGGGACATGGTTTGACCCCCTATAGGAAAGTGCTATCATCATGAAACGTTCAGATCACTTACAACTCAATAGATTCTACCTTCCTGTAACGTTTCAGCCTGATTGGACCTTGTTTTCACACAAATGAACCCAGAATGATGTGAAATTGTGCTTAGTGCAGCATAATTCTGGGTGCCATTTAAAAACCATAAGTGCTAATGACTCCATTCCTTTTTGAGGTTGTAGGGGATGTTGATTGGAGTACACTAAAATAAACCTGATCTCTCTAGGACTTTCAGAAGCCAAGTTATAAGCCCACAAATGTGTAACTGGACTACTTCTTTAAATTGACACAAGATCTGGTGACCTTTGGGACATGGTTTGATCCCCTTCGGAATGGGCTATCATCATGAAACCTTCAGTTCACTTACAACTCAATAGATTCTACCTTCCTGTAACGTTTCAGCCTGATTGGACCTTGTTTTCACACAAATGAACCCAGAATGATGTGAAATTGTGCTTCGTGCAACATAATTCTGGGTGCCATTTACAAACCATGAGTGCTAATGACTCCATTCCTTTTTGTGGTTGTAGGGGCTGTTGATTGGAGAACACTAAAACAAACCTATCCTCTCTAGGACATTCAGAAGCCAAGTTATAAGCCCACAAAGGTGTAACTGGACTACTTCTTTAAAGTGACACCAGGCCCGGTGACCTTTGGGACATGGTTTGACCCCCTATAGGAATGTGCGATCATCTTGAAATGTTCAGATCACTTACAACTCAATAGATTCTACCTTCCTGTAACGTTTCAGCCTGATTGGACCTTGTTTTCACACAAATGAACCCAGAATGATGTGAAATTGTGCTTCGTGCAACATAATTCTGGGTGCCATTTACAAACCATAAGTGCTAATGACTCCATTCCTTTTTGTGGTTGTAGGAGCTGTTGATTGGAGTACACTAAAACAAACCTAACCTCTCTAGGACATTCAGAAGCCATGTTATAAGCCCACAAAGGTGTAACTGGACTACCTCTTTAAAGTGACACCAGGCCCGGTGACCTTTGGGACATGGTTTTACCCCCTATAGGAATGTGCGATCATCTTGAAACGTTCAGATCACTTACAACTCAATAGATTCTACCTTCTTGTAGCATTTCAGCCTGATTGGACCTTGTTTTCACACAAATGGACCCAGAATGATGTGAAATTGTGCTTCGTGCAACATAATTCTGGGTGCCATTTACAAACCATGAGACCTAATGACTCCATTCCTTTTTGTGGTTGTAGGGGCTGTTGATTGGAGAACACTAAAACAAACCTAACGTCTCTAGGACATTCAGAAGCCAAGTTATAAGCCCACAAAGGTGTAACTGGACTACTTCTTTAAAGTGACACCAGGCCCGGTGACCTTTGGGACATGGTTTGACCCCCTATAGGAATGTGCGATCATCTTGAAACGTTCAGATCACTTACAACTCAATAGATTCTACCTTCCTGTACCGTTTCACCCTGATTGGACCTTGTTTTCACACAAATGAACCCAGAATGATGTGAAATTGTGCTTCGTGCAACATAATTCTGGGTGCCATTTAAAAACTATAAGTGCTAATGACTCCATTCCTTTTTGAGGTTGTAGAGCTGTTGATTGGAGTACACTAAAACAAACCTGATCTCTCTAGGACATTCATAAGCTTAGTTATAAGCCCACAAATGTGTAACTGGGCTACTTCTTTAAATTGACACCAGATCCGGTGACCTTTGGGACATGGTTTGACCCCCGATAGGAATGTGCGATCATCATGAAACGTTCAGATCCCTTACAACTCAATAGATTCTACCTTCCTGTAACGTTTCAGCCTGATTGGACCTTGTTTTCCCACAAATGGACCCAGAATAAAGTGAAATTGTGCTTCGTGCAACATAATTCTGGGTGCCATTTACAAACCATAAGTGCTAATGACTCCATTCCTTTTTGTGGTTGTAATGGCTGTTGATTGAAGTACATTAAAACAAACCTGATCTCTCTAGGACATTCAGAAGCCAAGTTATAAGCCCACAAATGTGTAACTGGACTACTTCTTTAAATTGACACAAGATCCGGTGACCTTTGGGACATGGTTTGACCCCGTTAGGAAAGTGCTATCATCATGAAACGTTCAGATCACTTACAACTCAATAGAATCCACCTTCCTGTAACATTTCAGCCTGATTGGACCTTGTTTTCACACAAATGAACCCAGAATCATGTGAAATTGTGCTTCGTGCAACATAATTCTGGGTGCCATTTAAAAACCATAAGTGCTAATGACTCCATTCCTTTTTGAGGTTGTAGGGGCTGTTGATTGGAGTACACTAAAACAAACCTGATCTCTCTAGGACATTCAGAAGCCAAGTTATAAGCCCTCAAAGGTGTAACTGGACTACTTCTTTAAAGTGACACCAGGCCCGGTGACCTTTGGGACATGGTTTGACCCCCTATAGGAATGTGTGATCATCATGAAACGTTCAGATCACTTACAACTCAATAGATTCTACCTTCTTGTAACGTTTCAGCCTGATTGGACCTTGTTTTCACACAAATGGACCCAGAATGATGTGAAATTGTGCTTTGTGCCACATAATTCTGGGTGCCATTTACAAAACCATTAGTGCTAATGACTCCATTCCTTTTTATGGTTGTAGGGGCTGTTGGTTGGAGTACACTAAAACAAACCTGATCTCTCTAGGACATTCAGAAGCCAAGTTATAAGCCCACAAATGTGTAACTGGACTACTTCTTTAAATTGACACCAGATCCGGTGACCTTTGGGACATGGTTTGACCCCCTTAGGAAAGTGCTATCATCATGAAACGTTCAGATCACTTACAACTCAAGATTCTACCTTCCTGTAACGTTTCAGCCTGATTGGACCTTGTTTTCACACAAATGAACCCAGAATGATGTAAAATTGTGCTTCGTGCAACATAATTCTGGGTGCCATTTACAAACCATAAGTGCTAATGACTCCATTCCTTTTTGTGGATGTAGGGGCTGTTGATTGGAGTACACTAAAACAAACCTAACCTCTCTAGGACATTCAGAAGCCAAGTTATAAGCCCACAAATGTGTAACTGGACTACTTCTTTAAATTGACACCAGATCCGGTGACATTTGGGACATGGTTTGACCCCCTATAGGAAAGTGCTATCATCATGAAACGTTCAGATCACTTACAACTCAATAGATTCTACCTTCCTGTAAAGTTTCAGCCTGATTGGACCTTGTTTTCACAGAAATAAACCCAGAATGATGTGAAATTGTGCTTAGTGCAGCATAATTCTGGGTGCCATTTAAAAACCATAAGTGCTAATGACTCCATTCCTTTTTGAGGTTGTAGGGGATGTTGATTGGAGTACACTAAAACAAACCTGATCTCTCTAGGACTTTCAGAAGCCAAGTTATAAGCCCACAAATGTGTAACTGGACTACTTCTTTAAATTGACACAAGATCTGGTGACCTTTGGGACATGGTTTGATCCCCTTCGGAATGGGCTATCATCATGAAACCTTCAGTTCACTTACAACTCAATAGATTCTACCTTCCTGTAACGTTTCAGCCTGATTGGACCTTGTTTTCACACAAATGAACCCAGAATGATGTGAAATTGTGCTTCGTGCAACATAATTCTGGGTGCCATTTACAAACCATGAGTGCTAATGACTCCATTACGTTTTGTGGTTGTAGGGGCTGTTGATTGGAGAACACTAAAACAAACCTAACCTCTCTAGGACATTCAGAAGCCAAGTTATAAGCCCACAAAGGTGTAACTGGACTACTTCTTTAAAGTGACACCAGGCCCGGTGACCTTTGGGACATGGTTTGACCCCCTATAGGAATGTGCGATCATCTTGAAACGTTCAGATCACTTACAACTCAATAGATTCTACCTTCCTGTAACGTTTCAGCCTGATTGGACCTTGTTTTCACACAAATGAACCCAGAATGATGTGAAATTGTGCTTCGTGCAACATAATTCTGGGTGCCATTTAAAAACTATAAGTGCTAATGACTCCATTCCTTTTTGAGGTTGTAGGGGCTGTTGATTGGAGTACACTAAAACAAACCTGATCTCTCTAGGACATTCAGAAGCCAAGTTATAAGCCCACAAATGTGTAACTGGACTACTTCTTTAAATTGACACCAGATCCGGTGACCTTTGGGACATGGTTTGACCCCCTTAGGAAAGTGCTATCATCATGAAACGTTCAGATCACTTACAACTCAATAGATTCTACCTTCCTGTAGCGTTTCAGCCTGATTGGACCTTGTTTTCACACAAATGGACCCAGAATGATGTGAAATTGTGCTTCGTACAACATAATTCTGGGTGCCATTTACAAACCATAAGTGCTAATGACTCCATTCCTTTTTGTGGTTGTAGGGGCTGTTGATTGGAGTACACTAAAACAAACCTGATCTCTCTAGGACATTCAGAAGCCAAGTTATAAGCCCACAAATGTGTAACTGGACTACTTCTTTAAATTGACACCAGATCCGGTGACCTTTGGGACATGGTTTGACCCCCTTAGGAAAGTGCTATCATCATGAAACGTTCAGATCACTTACAACTCAATAGATTCTACCTTCCTGTAGCGTTTCAGCCTGATTGGACCTTGTTTTCACACAAATGGACCCAGAATGATGTGAAATTGTGCTTCGTACAACATAATTCTGGGTGCCATTTACAAACCATAAGTGCTAATGACTCCATTCCTTTTTTTGGTTGTAGGGGCTGTTGATTGGAGTACACTAAAACAAACCTGATCTCTCTAGGACATTCAGAAGCCAAGTTATAAGCCCACAAATGTGTAACTGGACTACTTCTTTAAATTGACACCAGATCCGGTGACCTTTGGGACATGGTTTGACCCCCTTAGGAAAGTGATATCATCATGAAACGTTCAGATCCCTTACAACTCAATAGATTCTATCTTCCTGTAACGTTTCAGCCTGATTGGACCTTGTTTTCACACAAATGAACCCAGAATGATGTGAAATTGTGCTTCGTGCAACATAATTCTGGGTGCCATTTACAAACCATGAGTGCTAATGACTCCATTCTTTTTGTGGTTGTAGGGGCTGTTGATTGGAGAACACTAAAACAAACCTAACCTCTCTAGGACATTCAGAAGCCAAGTTATAAGCCCACAAAGGTGTAACTGGACTACTTCTTTAAAGTGACACCAGGCCCGGTGACCTTTGGGACATGGTTTGACCCCCTATAGGAATGTGTGATCATCTTGAAACGTTCAGATCACTTACAACTCAATAGATTCTACCTTCCTGTAACGTTTCAGCCTGATTGGACCTTGTTTTCACCCAAATGAACCCAGAATGATGTGAAATTGTGCTTCGTGCAACATAATTCTGGGTGCCATTTAAAAACTATAAGTGCTAATGACTCCATTCCTTTTTGAGTTTGTAGGGGCTGTTGATTGGAGTACACTAAAACAAACCTGATCTCTCTAGGACATTCAGAAGCCAAGTTATAAGCCCACAAATGTGTAACTGGACTATTTCTTTAAATTGACACCAGACCCGGTGACCTTTGGGACATGATTTGACCTCCTTAGGAAAGTGCTATCATCATGAAACGTTCAGATCACTTACAACTCAATAGATTCTACCTTCCTGTAGCGTTTCAGCCTGATTGGACCTTGTTTTCACACAAATGAACCCAGAATGATGTGAAATTGTGCTTCGTGCAACATAATTCTGGGTGCCATTTAAAAACTATAAGTGCTAATGACTCCATTCCTTTTTGAGGTTGTAGGGGCTGTTGATTGGAGTACACTAAAACAAACCTGATCTCTCTAGGACATTCAGAAGCCAAGTTATAAGCCCACAAATGTGTAACTGGACTACTTCTTTAAAAAGACACCAGGCCCGGTGACCTTTGGGACATGGTTTTACCCCCTATAGGAATGTGCGATCATCTTGAAACGTTCAGATCACTTACAACTCAATAGATTCTACCTTCTTGTAGCGTTTCAGCCTGATTGGACCTTGTTTTCCCACAAATGGACCCAGAATGCTGTAATATTGTGCTTCGTGCAACGTAATTCTGGGTGCCATTTACAAACCTTAAGTGCTAATGACTCCATTCCTTTTTGTGGTTGTAGGGGCTGTTGATTGGAGTACACTAAAACAAACCTGATCTCTCTAGGACATTCAGAAGCCAAGTTATAAGCCCACAAATGTGTAACTGGACTACTTCTTTAAATTGACACCAGATCCGGTGACCTTTGGGACATGGTTTGACCCCCTTAGGAAAGTGCTATCATCATGAAACGTTCAGATCACTTACAACTCAATAGATTCTACCTTCCTGTAACGTTTCAGCCTGATTGGACCTTGTTTTCACACAAATGAACCCAGAATGATGTGAAATTGTGCTTCGTGCAACATAATTCTGGGTGCCATTTACAAACCATAAGTGCTAATGACTCCATTCCTTTTTGTGGTTGTAGGGGCTGTTGATTGGAGAACACTAAAACAAACCTAACCTCTCTAGGACATTCAGAAGCCAAGTTATAAGCCCACAAAGGTGTAACTGGACTACTTCTTTAAAGTGACACCAGGCCCGGTGACCTTTGGGACATGGTTTGACCCCCTATAGGAATGTGCGATCATCATGAAACGTTCAGATCACTTACAACTCAATAGATTCTACCTTCTTGTAACGTTACAGCCTGATTGGACCTTGTTTTCACACAAATGGACCCAGAATGATGTGAAATTGTGCTTCGTGCAACATAATTCTGGGTGCCATTTACAAACCATAAGTGCTAATGACTCCATTCCTTTTTGTGGTTGTAGGGGCTGTTGATTGGAGTACACTAAAACAAACCTGATCTCTCTAGGACATTCAGAAGCCAAGTTATAAGCCCACAAATGTGTAACTGGACTACTTCTTTAAATTGACACCAGATCCGGTGACCTTTGGGACATGGTTTGACCCCCTTAGGAAAGTGCTATCATCATGAAATGTTCAGATCACTTACAACTCAATAGATTCTACCTTCCTGTAACGTTTCAGCCTGATTCGACCTTGTTTTCACACAAATGAACCCAGAATGATGTGAAATTGTGCTTCGTGCAACATAATTCTGGGTGCCATTTACAAACCATAAGTGCTAATGACTCCTTTTCCTTTTTGTGGTTGTAGGGGCTGTTGATTGGAGTACACTAAAACAAACCTGATCTCTCTAGGACATTCAGAAGCCAAGTTATAAGCCCACAAATGTGTAACTGGACTACTTCTTTAAATTGACACCAGATCCGGTGACCTTTGGGACATGGTTTGACCCCCTTAGGAAAGTTCTATCATCATGAAACGTTCAGATCACATACAACTCAATAGATTCTACCTTCCTGTAGCGTTTCAGCCTGACTGGACCTTGTTTTCACACAAATGGACCCAGAATGATGTGAAATTGTGCTTCGTGCAACATAATTCTGGGTGCCATTTACAAACCATAAGTGCTAATGACTCCATTCCTTTTTGTGGTTGTAGGGGCTGTTGATTGGAGTACACTAAAACAAACCTAACCTCTCTAGGACATTCAGAAGCCAAGTTATAAGCCCACAAAGGTGTAACTGGACTACTTCTTTAAAGTGACACCAGGCCCGGTGACCTTTGGGACATGGTTTTACCCCCTATAGGAATGTGTGATCATCATGAAACGTTCAGATCACATACAACTCAATAGATTCTACCTTCCTGTAGCGTTTCAGCCTGACTGGACCTTGTTTTCACAGAAAAGGACCCAGAATGATGTGAAATTGTGCTTCGTGCAACATAATTCTGGGTGCCATTTACAAACCATAAGTGCTAATGACTCCATTCCTTTTTGTGGTTGTAGGGGCTGTTGATTGGAGTACACTAAAACAAACCTAACCTCTCTAGGACATTCAGAAGCCAAGTTATAAGCCCACAAAGGTGTAACTGGACTACTTCTTTAAAGTGACACCAGGCCCGGTGACCTTTGGGACATGGTTTTACCCCCTATAGGAATGTGTGATCATCTTGAAACGTTCAGATCAGTTACACCTCAATAGATTCTTCCTTCTTGTAGCGTTTCAGCCTGATTGGACCTTGTTTTCACACAAATGGACCCAGAATGATGTGAAATTGTGCTTCGTGCAACATAATTCTGGGTGCCATTTACAAACCATAAGTGCTAATGACTCCATTCATTTTTGTGGTTGTAGGGGCTGTTGATTGGAGTACATTAAAACAAACCTGATCTCTCTAGGACATACAGAAGCCAAGTTATTAGCCCACAAATGTGTAACTGGACTACTTCTTTAAATTGACACCAGATCCGGTGACCTTTGGGACATGGTTTTACCCCCTATAGGAATGTGCGATCATCTTGAAACGTTCAGATCAGTTACAACTCAATAGATTCTTCCTTCTTGTAGCGTTTCAGCCTGATTGGACCTTGTTTTCACACAAATGGACCCAGAATGATGTGAAATTGTGCTTCGTGCAACATAATTCTGGGTGCCATTTACAAACCATGAGTGCTAATGACTCCATTACTTTTTGTGGTTGTAGGGGCTGTTGATTGGAGAACACTAAAACAAACCTAACCTCTCTAGGACATTCAGAAGCCAAGTTATAAGCCCACAAAGGTGTAACTGGACTACTTCTTTAAAGTGACACCAGGCCCGGTGACCTTTGGGGCATGGTTTTACCCCCTATAGGAATGTGCGATCATCTTGAAACGTTCAGATCACTTACAACTCAATAGATTCTACCTTCTTGTAGCGTTTCAGCCTGATTGGACCTTGTTTTCCCACAAATGGACCCAGAATGCTGTAAAATTGTGCTTCGTGCAACATAATTCTGGGTGCCATTTACAAACCATAAGTGCTAATGACTCCATTCCTTTTTGCGGTTGTAGGGGCTGTTGATTGGAGAACACTAAAACAAACCTAACCTCTCTAGGACATTCAGAAGCCAAGTTATAAGCCCACAAAGGTGTAACTGGACTACTTCTTTAAAGTGACACCAGGCCCGGTGACCTTTGGGACATGGTTTGACCCCCTATAGGAATGTGCGATCATCATGAAACGTTCAGATCACTTACAACTCAATAGATTCTACCTTCTTGTAACGTTTCAGCCTGATTGGACCTTGTTTTCACACAAATGGACCCAGAATGTTGTGAAATTGTGCTTCGTGCAGCATAATTCTGGGTGCCATTTACAAACCATAAGTGCTAATGACTCCATTCCTTTTTGTGGTTGTAGGGGCTGTTGGTTGGAGTACATTAAAACAAACCTGATCTCTCTAGGACATTCAGAAGCCAAGTTATGAGCCCACAAATGTGTAACTGGACTACTTCTTTAAATTGACACCAGATCCAGTGACCTTTGGGACATGGTTTGACCCCCTTAGGAAAGTGCTATCATCATGAAACGTTCAGATCACTTACAACTCAATAGATTCTACCTTCCTGTAACGTTTCAGCCTGATTGGACCTTGTTTTCACACAAATGAACCCAGAATTATGTGAAATTGTGCTTCGTGCAACATAATTCTGGGTGCCATTTACAAACCATAAGGGCTAATGACTCCTTTTCCTTTTTGTGGTTGTAGGGGCTGTTGATTGGAGTACACTAAAACAAACCTGATCCCTCTAGGACATTCAGAAGCCAAGTTATAAGCCCACAAATGTGTAACTGGACTACTTCTTTAAATTGACACCAGATCCGGTGACCTTTGGGACATGGTTTGACCCCCTTAGGAAAGTTCTATCATCATGAAACGTTCAGATCACTTACAACTCAATAGATTCTACCTTCCTGTAGCGTTTCAGCCTGACTGGACATTGTTTTTACACAAATGGACCCAGAATGATGTGAAATTGTGCTTCGTGCAACATAATTCTGGGTGCCATTTACAAACCATAAGTGCTAATGACTCCATTCCTTTTTGTGGTTGTAGGGGCTGTTGATTGGAGTACACTAAAACAAACCTAACCTCTCTAGGACATTCAGAAGCCAAGTTATAAGCCCACAAAGGTGTAACTGGACTACTTCTTTAAAGTGACACCAGGCCCGGTGACCTTTGGGACATGGTTTTACCCCCTATAGGAATGTGCGATCATCTTGAAACGTTCAGATCAGTTACAACTCAATAGATTCTTCCTTCTTGTAGCGTTTCAGCCTGATTGGACCTTGTTTTCACACAAATGGTCCCAGAATGATGTGAAATTGTGCTTCGTGCAACATAATTCTGGGTGCCATTTACAAACCATAAGTGCTAATGACTCAATTCCTTTTTGTGGTTGTAGGGGCTGTTGATTGGAGTACATTAAAACAAACCTGATCTCTCTAGGACATTCAGAAGCCAAGTTATAAGCCCACAAATGTGTAACTGGACTACCTCTTTAAATTGACACCAGATCCGGTGACCTTTGGGACATGGTTTGACCCCCTTAGGAAAGTGCTATCATCATGAAACGTTCAGATCACTTACAACTCAATAGATTCTACCTTCCTGCAACGTTTCAGCCTGATTGGACCTTGTTTTCACACAAATGAACCCAGAATGATGTGAAATTGTGCTTCGTGCAACATAATTCTGGGTGCCATTTAGAAACCATGAGTGCTAATGACTCCATTACTTTTTGTGGTTGTAGGGGCTGTCGATTGGAGAACACTAAAACAAACCTGACCTCTCTAGGACATTCAGAAGCCAAGTTATAAGCCCACAAAGGTGTAACTGGACTACTTCTTTAAAGTGACACCAGGCCCGGTGACCTTTGGGACATGGTTTTACCCCCTATAGGAATGTGCGATCATCTTGAAACGTTCAGATCAGTTACAACTCAATAGATTCTTCCTTCTTGTAGCGTTTCAGCCTGATTGGACCTTGTTTTCACACAAATGGTCCCAGAATGATGTGAAATTGTGCTTCGTGCAACATAATTCTGGGTGCCATTTACAAACCATAAGTGCTAATGACTCCATTCCTTTTTGTGGTTGTAGGGGCTGTTGATTGGAGTACATTAAAACAAACCTGATCTCTCTAGGACATTCAGAAGCCAAGTTATAAGCCCACAAATGTGTAACTGGACTACCTCTTTAAATTGACACCAGATCCGGTGACCTTTGGGACATGGTTTGACCCCCTTAGGAAAGTGCTATCATCATGAAACGTTCAGATCACTTACAACTCAATAGATTCTACCTTCCTGCAACGTTTCAGCCTGATTGGACCTTGTTTTCACACAAATGAACCCAGAATGATGTGAAATTGTGCTTCGTGCAACATAATTCTGGGTGCCATTTAGAAACCATGAGTGCTAATGACTCCATTACTTTTTGTGGTTGTAGGGGCTGTTGATTGGAGAACACTAAAACAAACCTGACCTCTCTAGGACATTCAGAAGCCAAGTTATAAGCCCACAAAGGTGTAACTGGACTACTTCTTTAAAGTGACACCAGGCCCGGTGACCTTTGGGACATGGTTTGACCCCCTATAGGAATGTGCGATCATCTTGAAACGTTCAGATAACTTACAACTCAATAGATTCTACCTTCCTGTAACGTTTCAGCCTGATTGGACCTTGTTTTCACACAAATGAACCCAGAATGATGTGAAATTGTGCTTCGTGCAACATAATTCTGGGTGCCATTTAAAAACTATAAGTGCTAATGACTCCATTCCTTTTTGAGGTTGTAGGGGCTGTTGATTGGAGTACACTAAAACAAACCTGATCTCTCTAGGACATTCAGAAGCCAAGTTATAAGCCCACAAATGTGTAACTGGACTACTTCTTTAAATTGACACCAGACCCGGTGACCTTTGGGACATGGTTTGACCCCCGATAGGAATGTGCGATCATCATGAAACGTTCAGATCACTTACAACTCAATAGATTCTACCTTCTTGTAACGTTTCAGCCTGATTGGACCTTGTTTTCACACAAATGGACCCAGAATGATGTGAAATTGTGCTTCGTGCAACATAATTCTGGATGCCATTTACAAACCATAAGTGCTAATGACTCCATTCCTTTTTGTGGTTGTAGGGGCTGGTGGTTGGAGTACATTAAAACAAACCTGATCTCTCTAGGACATTCAGAAGCCAAGTTATAAGCCCACAAATGTGTAACTGGACTACTTCTTTAAATTGAGACCAGATTCGGTGACTTTTGGGACATGTTTTGATCCCCTACGGAATGGGCTATCATCATGAAACCTTCAGTTCACTTACAACTCAATAGATTCTACCTTCCTGTAACGTTTCAGCCTGATTGGACCTTGTTTTCACACAAATGAACCCAGAATGATGTGAAATTGTGCTTCGTGCAACATAATTCTGGGTGCCATTTACAAACCATAAGTGCTAATGACTCCATTCCTTTTTGTGGTTGTAGGGGCTGTTGATTGGAGTACACTAAAACAAACCTAACCTCTCTAGGACATTCAGAAGCCAAGTTATAAGCCCACAAATGTGTAACTGGACTACTTTAAATTGACACCAGAACCGGTGACCTTTGGGACATGATTTGACCCCCTTAGGAAAGTGCTATCATCATGAAACGTTCAGATCACTTACAACTCAATAGATTCTACCTTCCTGTAACGTTTCAGCCTGATTGGACCTTGTTTTCACACAAATGAACCCAGAATGATGTGAAATTGTGCTTCGTGCAACATAATTCTGGGTGCCATTTACAAACCATGAGTGCTAATGACTCCATTCATTTTTGTGGTTGTAGGGGCTGTTGATTGGAGTACACTAAAACAAACCTGATCTCTCTAGGACATTCAGAAGCCAAGTTATAAGCCCACAAATGTGTAACTGGACTACTTTAAATTGACACCAGATCCGGTGACCTTTGGGACATGGTCTGACCCCCTTAGGAAAGTGCTATCATCATGAAACGTTCAGATCACTTACAACTCAATAGATTCTACCTTCCTGTAGCGTTTCAGCCTGATTGGGACTTGTTTTCACACAAATGGACCCAGAATGATGTGAAATTGTGCTTCGTACAACATAATTCTGGGTGCCATTTACAAACCATAAGTGCTAATGACTCCATTCCTTTTTGTGGTTGTAGGGGCTGTTGATTGGAGTACACTAAAACAAACCTGATCTCTCTAGGACATTCAGAAGCCAAGTTATAAGCCCACAAAGGTGTAACTGGACTACTTCTTTAAATTGACACCAGATCCGGTGACCTTTGGGACATGGTTTGACCCCCTTAGGAAAGTGATATCATCATGAAACGTTCAGATCACTTACAACTCAATAGATTCTACCTTCCTGTAACGTTTCAGCCTGATTGGACCTTGTTTTCACACAAATGAACCCAGAATGATGTGAAATTGTACTTCGTGCAACATAATTCTGGGTGCCATTTACAAACCATGAGTGCTAATGACTCCATTACTTTTTGTGGTTGTAGGGGCTGTTGATTGGAGAACACTAAAACAAACCTAACCTCTCTAGGACATTCAGAAGCCAAGTTATAAGCCCACAAATGTGTAACTGGACTACTTCTTTAAATTGACACCAGATCCGGTGACCTTTGGGACATACTTTGACCCCCTTAGGAAAGTGCTATCATCATGAAACGTTCAGATCACTTACAACTCAATAGATTCTACCTTCCTGTAGCGTTTCAGCCTGATTGGACCTTGTTTTCACACAAATGAACCCAGAATGATGTGAAATTGTGCTTCGTACAACATAATTCTGGGTGCCATTTACAAACCATAAGTGCTAATGACTCCATTCCTTTTTGTGGTTGTAGGGGCTGTTGATTGGAGTACACTAAAACAAACCTGATCTCTCTAGGACATTCAGAAGCCAAGTTATAAGCCCACAAAGGTGTAACTGGACTACTTCTTTAAATTGACACCAGATCCGGTGACCTTTGGGACATGGTTTGACCCCCTTAGGAAAGTGATATCATCATGAAACGTTCAGATCACTTACAACTCAATAGATTCTACCTTCCTGTAACGTTTCAGCCTGATTGGACCTTGTTTTCACACAAATGAACCCAGAATGATGTGACATTGTGCTTCGTGCAACATAATTCTGGGTGCCATTTACAAACCATGAGTGCTAATGACTCCATTACTTTTTGTGGTTGTAGGGGCTGTTGATTGGAGAACACTAAAACAAACCTAACCTCTCTAGGACATTCAGAAGCCAAGTTATAAGCCCACAAAGGTGTAACTGGACTAGTTCTTTAAAGTGACACCAGGCCCGGTGACCTTTGGGACATGGTTTGACCCCCTATAGGAATGTGTGATCATCTTGAAACGTTCAGATCACTTACAACTCAATAGATTCTACCTTCCTGTAACGTTTCAGCCTGATTGGACCTTGTTTTCACACAAATGAACCCAGAATGATGTGAAATTGTGCTTCGTGCAACATAATTCTGGGTGCCATTTAAAAACTATAAGTGCTAATGACTCCATTCCTTTTTGAGGTTGTAGGGGCTGTTGATTGGAGTACACTAAAACAAACCTGATCTCTCTAGGACATTCAGAAGCCAAGTTATAAGCCCACAAATGTGTAACTGGACTATTTCTTTAAATTGACACCAGACCCGGTGACCTTTGGGACATGGTTTGAACCCCGATAGGAATGTGCGATCATCATGAAACGTTCAGATCACCTTCAACTCAATAGATTCTACCTTCTTGTAACGTTTCAGCCTGATTGGACCTTGTTTTCACACAAATGGACCCAGAATGATGTGAAATTGTGCTTCGTGCAACATAATTCTGGGTGCCATTTAAAAACCATAAGTGCTAATGACTCCATTCCTTTTTGTGGTTGTAGGGGTTGTTGGTTGGAGTACATTAAAACAAACCTGATCTCTCTAGGACATTCAGAAGCCAAGTTATAAGCCCACAAATGTGTAACTGGACTACTTCTTTAAATTGATACCAGATTCGGTGACCTTTGGGACATGGTTTGACCTCCTTAGGAAAGTGCTATCATCATGAAATGTTCAGATCACTTACAACTCAATAGATTCTACCTTCCTGTAGCGTTTCAGCCTGATTGGACCTTGTTTTCACACAAATGAACCCAGAATGATGTGAAATTGTGCTTCGTGCAACATAATTCTGGGTGCCATTTAAAAACTATAAGTGCTAATGACTCCATTCCTTTTTGAGGTTGTAGGGGCTGTTGATTGGAGTACACTAAAACAAACCTGATCTCTCTAGGACATTCAGAAGCCAAGTTATAAGCCCACAAATGTGTAACTGGACTATTTCTTTAAATTGACACCAGACCCGGTGACCTTTGGGACATGGTTTGAACCCCGATAGGAATGTGCGATCATCATGAAACGTTCAGATCACCTTCAACTCAATAGATTCTACCTTCTTGTAACGTTTCAGCCTGATTGGACCTTGTTTTCACACAAATGGACCCAGAATGATGTGAAATTGTGCTTCGTGCAACATAATTCTGGGTGCCATTTAAAAACCATAAGTGCTAATGACTCCATTCCTTTTTGTGGTTGTAGGGGTTGTTGGTTGGAGTACATTAAAACAAACCTGATCTCTCTAGGACATTCAGAAGCCAAGTTATAAGCCCACAAATGTGTAACTGGACTACTTCTTTAAATTGATACCAGATTCGGTGACCTTTGGGACATGGTTTGACCTCCTTAGGAAAGTGCTATCATCATGAAATGTTCAGATCACTTACAACTCAATAGATTCTACCTTCCTGTAGCGTTTCAGCCTGATTGGACCTTGTTTTCACACAAATGAACCCAGAAAGATGTGAAATTGTGCTTCGTGCAACATAATTCTGGGTGCCATTTAAAAACTATAAGTGCTAATGACTCCATTCCTTTTTGAGGTTGTAGGGGCTGTTGATTGGAGTACACTAAAACAAACCTGATCTCTCTAGGACATTCAGAAGCCAAGTTATAAGCCCACAAATGTGTAACTGGACTACTTCTTTAAAAAGACACCAGGCCCGGTGACCTTTGGGACATGGTTTTACCCCCTATAGGAATGTGCGATCATCTTGAAACGTTCAGATCACTTACAACTCAATAGATTCTACCTTCTTGTAGCGTTTCAGCCTGATTGGACCTTGTTTTCCCACAAATGGACCCAGAATGCTGTAATATTGTGCTTCGTGCAACGTAATTCTGGGTACCATTTACAAACCTTAAGTGCTAATGACTCCATTCCTTTTTGTGGTTGTAGGGGCTGTTGATTGGAGTACACTAAAACAAACCTGATCTCTCTAGGACATTCAGAAGCCAAGTTATAAGCCCACAAATGTGTAACTGGACTACTTTAAATTGACACCAGATCCGGTGACCTTTGGGACATGGTTTGACCCCCTTAGGAAAGTGCTATCATCATGAAACGTTCAGATCACTTACAACTCAATAGATTCTACCTTCCTGTAACGTTTCAGCCTGATTGGACCTTGTTTTCACACAAATGAACCCAGAATGATGTGAAATTGTGCTTCGTGCAACATAATTCTGGGTGCCATTTACAAACCATAAGTGCTAATGACTCCATTCCTTTTTGTGGTTGTAGGGGCTGTTGATTGGAGAACACTAAAACAAACCTAACCTCTCTAGGACATTCAGAAGCCAAGTTATAAGCCCACAAAGGTGTAACTGGACTACTTCTTTAAAGTGACACCAGGCCCGGTGACCTTTGGGACATGGTTTGACCCCCTATAGGAATGTGCGATCATCATGAAACGTTCAGATCACTTACAACTCAATAGATTCTACCTTCTTGTAACGTTACAGCCTGATTGGACCTTGTTTTCACACAAATGGACCCAGAATGATGTGAAATTGTGCTTCGTGCAACATAATTCTGGGTGCCATTTACAAACCATAAGTGCTAATGACTCCTTTTCCTTTTTGTGGTTGTAGGGGCTGTTGATTGGAGTACACTAAAACAAACCTGATCTCTCTAGGACATTCAGAAGCCAAGTTATAAGCCCACAAATGTGTAACTGGACTACTTCTTTAAATTGACACCAGATCCGGTGACCTTTGGGACATGGTTTGACCCCCTTAGGAAAGTTCTATCATCATGAAACGTTCAGATGACATACAACTCAATAGATTCTACCTTCCTGTAGCGTTTCAGCCTGACTGGACCTTGTTTTCACACAAATGGACCCAGAATGATGTGAAATTGTGCTTCGTGCAACATAATTCTGGGTGCCATTTACAAACCATAAGTGCTAATGACTCCATTCCTTTTTGTGGTTGTAGGGGCTGTTGATTGGAGTACACTAAAACAAACCTAACCTCTCTAGGACATTCAGAAGCCAAGTTATAAGCCCACAAAGGTGTAACTGGACTACTTATTTAAAGTGACACCAGGCCCGGTGACCTTTGGGACATGGTTTTACCCCCTATAGGAATGTGTGATCATCATGAAACGTTCAGATCACATACAACTCAATAGATTCTACCTTCCTGTAGCGTTTCAGCCTGACTGGACCTTGTTTTCACACAAATGGACCCAGAATGATGTGAAATTGTGCTTTGTGCAACATAATTCTGGGTGCCATTTACAAACCATTAGTGCTAATGACTCCATTCCTTTTTGTGGTTGTAGGGGCTGTTGATTGGAGTACACTAAAACAAACCTAACCTCTCTAGGACATTCAGAAGCCAAGTTATAAGCCCACAAAGGTGTAACTGGACTACATCTTTAAAGTGACACCAGGCCCGGTGACCTTTGGGACATGGTTTTACCCCCTATAGGAATGTGTGATCATCTTGAAACGTTCAGATCAGTTACAACTCAATAGATTCTTCCTTCTTGTAGCGTTTCAGCCTGATTGGACCTTGTTTTCACACAAATGGACCCAGAATGATGTGAAATTGTGCTTCGTGCAACATAATTCTGGGTGCCATTTACAAACCATAAGTGCTAATGACTCCATTCATTTTTGTGGTTGTAGGGGCTGTTGATTGGAGTACATTAAAACAAACCTGATCTCTCTAGGACATACAGAAGCCAAGTTATTAGCCCACAAATGTGTAACTGGACTACTTCTTTAAATTGACACCAGATCCGGTGACCTTTGGGACATGGTTTTACCCCCTATAGGAATGTGCGATCATCTTGAAACGTTCAGATCAGTTACAACTCAATAGATTCTTCCTTCTTGTAGCGTTTCAGCCTGATTGGACCTTGTTTTCCCACAAATGGCCCCAGAATGATGTGAAATTGTGCTTCGTGCAGCATAATTCTGGGTGCCATTTACAAACCATAAGTGCTAATGACTCCATTCCTTTTTGTGGTTGTAGGGGCTGTTGGTTGGAGTACATTAAAACAAACCTGATCTCTCTAGGACATTCAGAAGCCAAGTTATGAGCCCAAAAATGTGTAACTGGACTACTTCTTTAAATTGACACCAGATCCGGTGACCTTTGGGACATGGTTTGACCCCCTTAGGAAAGTGCTATCATCATGAAATGTTCAGATCTCTTACAACTCAATAGATTCTACCTTCCTGTAACGTTTCAGCCTGATTGGACCTTGTTTTCACACAAATGAACCCAGAATTATGTGAAATTGTGCTTCGTGCAACATAATTCTGGGTGCCATTTACAAACCATAAGTGCTAATGACTCCTTTTCCTTTTTGTGGTTGTAGGGGCTGTTGATTGGAGTACACTAAAACAAACCTGATCCCTCTAGGACATTCAGAAGCCAAGTTATAAGCCCACAAATGTGTAACTGGACTACTTCTTTAAATTGACACCAGATCCGGTGACCTTTGGGACATGGTTTGACCCCCTTAGGAAAGTTCTATCATCATGAAACGTTCAGATCACTTACAACTCAATAGATTCTACCTTCCTGTAGCGTTTCAGCCTGACTGGACCTTGTTTTTACACAAATGGACCCAGAATGATGTGAAATTGTGCTTCGTGCAACATAATTCTGGGTGCCATTTACAAACCATAAGTGCTAATGACTCCATTCCTTTTTGTGGTTGTAGGGGCTGTTGATTGGAGTACACTAAAACAAACCTAACCTCTCTAGGACATTCAGAAGCCAAGTTATAAGCCCACAAAGGTGTAACTGGACTACTTCTTTAAAGTGACCTCAGGCCCGGTGACCTTTGGGACATGGTTTTACCCCCTATAGGAATGTGCGATCATCTTGAAACGTTCATATCAGTTACAACTCAATAGATTCTTCCTTCTTGTAGCGTTTCAGCCTGATTGGACCTTGTTTTCACACAAATGGACCCAGAATGATGTGAAATTGTGCTTCGTGCAACATAATTCTGGGTGCCATTTACAAACCATAAGTGCTAATGACTCCATTCCTTTTTGTGGTTGTAGGGGCTGTTGATTGGAGTACATTAAAACAAACCTGATCTCTCTAGGACATTCAGAAGCCAAGTTATAAGCCCACAAATGTGTAACTGGACTACTTCTTTAAATTGACACCAGATCCGGTGACCTTTGGGACATGGTTTGACCCCCTTAGGAAAGTGCTATCATCATGAAACGTTCAGATCACTTACAACTCAATAGATTCTACCTTCCTGCAACGTTTCAGCCTGATTGGACCTTGTTTTCACACAAATGAACCCAGAATGATGTGAAATTGTGCTTCGTGCAACATAATTCTGGGTGCCATTTACAAACCATGAGTGCTAATGACTCCATTACTTTTTGTGGTTGTAGGGGCTGTTGATTGGAGAACACTAAAACAAACCTAACCTCTCTAGGACATTCAGAAGCCAAGTTATAAGCCCACAAAGGTGTAACTGGACTACTTCTTTAAAGTGACACCAGGCCCGGTGACCTTTGGGACATGGTTTGACCCCCTATGGGAATGTGCGATCATCTTGAAACGTTCAGATCACTTACAACTCAATAGATTCTACCTTCCTGTAACGTTTCAGCCTGATTGGACCTTGTTTTCACACAAATGAACCCAGAATGATGTGAAATTGTGCTTCGTGCAACATAATTCTGGGTGCCATTTAAAAACTATAAGTGCTAATGACTCCATTCCTTTTTGAGGTTTTAGGGGCTGTTGATTGGAGTACACTAAAACAAACCTGATCTCTCTAGGACATTCAGAAGCCAAGTTATAAGCCCACAAATGTGTAACTGGACTACTTCTTTAAATTGACACCAGACCCGGTGACCTTTGGGACATGGTTTGACCCCCGATAGGAATGTGCGATCATCATGAAACGTTCAGATCACTTACAACTCAATAGATTCTGCCTTCTTTTAACGTTTCAGCCTGATTGGACCTTGTTTTCACACAAATGGACCCAGAATGATGTGAAATTGTGCTTCGTGCAACATAATTCTGGGTGCCATTTACAAACCATAAGTGCTAATGACTCCATTCCTTTTTGTGGTTGTAGGGGCTGGTGGTTGGAGTACATTAAAACAAACCTGATCTCTCTAGGACATTCAGAAGCCAAGTTATAAGCCCACAAATGTGTAACTGGACTACTTCTTTAAATTGACACCAGATTCGGTGACTTTTGGGACATGGTTTGACCTCCTTAGGAAAGTGCTATCATCATGAAACGTTCAGATCACTTACAACTCAATAGATTCTACCTTCCTGTAGCGTTTCAGCCTGATTGGACCTTGTTTTCACACAAATGGACCCAGAATGATGTGAAATTGTGCTTCGTACAACATAATTCTGGGTGCCATTTACAAACCATAAGTGCTAATGACTCCATTCCTTTTTGTGGTTGTAGGGGCTGTTGATTGGAGTACACTAAAACAAACCTGATCTCTCTAGGACATTCAGAAGCCAAGTTATAAGCCCACAAATGTGTAACTGGACTACTTCTTTAAATTGACACCAGATCTGGTGACCTTTGGGACATGGTTTGACCCCCTTAGGAAAGTGCTATCATCATGAAACGTTCAGATCACTTACAACTCAATAGATTCTACCTTCCTGTAACGTTTCAGCCTGATTGGACCTTGTTTTCACACAAATGAACCCAGAATGATGTGAAATTGTGCTTAGTGCAGCATAATTCTGGGTGCCATTTAAAAACCATAAGTGCTAATGACTCCATTCCTTTTTGTGGTTGTAGGGGATGTTGACTGGAGTAAACTAAAACAAACCTGATCTCTCTAGGACATTCAGAAGCCAAGTTATAAGCCCACAAATGTGTAACTGGACCACTTCTTTAAATTGACACCAGATCCGGTGACCTTTGGGACATGGTTTGACCCACTTAGGAAGGTGCTATCATCATGAAACGTTCAGATCACTTACAACTCAATAGATTCTACCTTCCTGTAGCGTTTCAGTCTGATTGGACCTTGTTTTCACACAAATAGACCCAGAATGATGTGAAATTGTGCTTCGTGCAACATAATTCTGGGTGCCATTTACAAACCATAAGTGCTAATGACTCCATTCTTTTTTTTGGTTGTAGGGGCTGTTGATTGGAGTACATTAAAACAAACCTGATCTCTCTAGGACATTCAGAAGCCAAGTTATAAGCCCACAAATGTGTAACTGGACTACTTCTTTAAATTGACACCAGATCCGGTGACCTTTGGGACATGGTTTGACCCCCTTAGGAAAGTGCTATCATCATGAAACGTTCAGATCACTTACAACTCAATAGATTCTACCTTCCTGTAACGTTTCAGCCTGATTGGACCTTGTTTTCACACAAATGAACCCAGAATGATGTGAAATTGTGCTTCGTGCAACATAATTCTGGGTGCCATTTACAAACCATAAGTGCTAATGACTCCATTCCTTTTTGTGGTTGTAGGGGCTGTTGATTGGAGTACACTAAAACAAACCTAACCTCTCTAGGACATTCAGAAGCCAAGTTATTAGCCCACAAATGTGTAACTGGACTACTTCTTTAAATTGACACCAGATCCGGTGACCTTTGGGACATGGTTTTACCCCCTATAGGAATGTGCGATCATCTTGAAACGTTCAGATCAGTTACAACTCAATAGATTCTTCCTTCTTGTAGCGTTTCAGCCTGATTGGACCTTGTTTTCACACAAATGGACCCAG
Organism: Nothobranchius furzeri; assembly: GCF_043380555.1. NCBI lineage: Eukaryota > Metazoa > Chordata > Actinopteri > Cyprinodontiformes > Nothobranchiidae > Nothobranchius > Nothobranchius furzeri. Next base: position 389,424 of record NW_027223038.1, read on the forward strand.
AATGATGTGAAATTGTGCTTCGTGCAACATAATTCTGGGTGCCATTTACAAACCATGAGTGCTAATGACTCCATTACTTTTTGTGGTTGTAGGGGCTGTTGATATGAGAACACTAAAACAAACCTAACCTCTCTAGGACATTCAGAAGCCAAGTTATAAGCCCACAAAGGTGTAACTGGACTACTTCTTTAAAGTGACACCAGGCCCGGTGACCTTTGGGACATGGTTTTACCCCCTATAGGAATGTGCGATCATCTTGAAACGTTCAGATCACTTACAACTCAATAGATTCTACCTTCTTGTAACGTTTCAGCCTGATTGGACCTTGTTTTCCCACAAATGGACCCAGAATGATGTGAAATTGTGCTTCGTGCAGCATAATTCTGGGTGCCATTTACAAACCATAAGTGCAAATGACTCCATTCCTTTTTGTGGTTGTAGGGGCTGTTGGTTGGAGTACATTAAAACAAACCTGATCTCTCTAGGACATTCAGAAGCCAAGTTATGAGCCCAAAAATGTGTAACTGGACTACTTCTTTAAATTGACACCAGATCCGGTGACATTTGGGACATGGTTTGACCCCCTTAGGAAAGTGCTATCATCATGAAATGTTCAGATCACTTACAACTCAATAGATTCTACCTTCCTGTAACGTTTCAGCCTGATTGGACCTTGTTTTCACACAAATGAACCCAGAATTATGTGAAATTGTGCTTCGTGCAACATAATTCTGGGTGCCATTTACAAACCACAAGTGCTAATGACTCCTTTTCCTTTTTGTGGTTGTAGGGGCCGTTGATTGGAGTACACTAAAACAAACCTGATCCCTCTAGGACATTCAGAAGCCAAGTTATAAGCCCACAAATGTGTAACTGGACTACTTCTTTAAATTGACACCAGATCCGGTGACCTTTGGGACATGGTTTGACCCCCTTAGGAAAGTTCTATCATCATGAAACGTTCAGATCACTTACAACTCAATAGATTCTACCTTCCTGTAGCGTTTCAGCCTGACTGGACCTTGTTTTTACACAAATGGACCCAGAATGATGTGACATTGTGCTTCGTGCAACATAATTCTGGGTGCAATTTACAAACCATAAGTGCTAATGACTCCATTCCTTTTTGTGGTTGTAGGGGCTGTTGATTGGAGTACACTAAAACAAACCTAACCTCTCTAGGACATTCAGAAGCCAAGTTATAAGCCCACAAAGGTGTAACTGGACTACTTCTTTAAAGTGACCTCAGGCCCGGTGACCTTTGGGACATGGTTTTACCCCCTATAGGAATGTGCGATCATCTTGAAACGTTCAGATCAGTTACAACTCAATAGATTCTTCCTTCTTGTAGCGTTTCAGCCTGATTGGACCTTGTTTTCACACAAATGGACCCAGAATGATGTGAAATTGTGCTTCGTGCAACATAATTCTGGGTGCCATTTACAAACCATGAGTGCTAATGACTCCATTACTTTTTGTGGTTGTAGGGGCTGTTGATTGGAGAACACTAAAACAAACCTAACCTCTCAAGGACATTCAGAAGCCAAGTTATAAGCCCACAAAGGTGTAACTGGACTACTTCTTTAAAGTGACACCAGGCCCGGTGACCTTTGGGACATGGTTTTACCCCCTATAGGAATGTGCGATCATCTTGAAACGTTCAGATCACTTACAACTCAATAGATTCTACCTTCTTGTAACGTTTCAGCCTGATTGGACCTTGTTTTCCCACAAATGGACCCAGAATGATGTGAAATTGTGCTTCGTGCAGCATAATTCTGGGTGCCATTTACAAACCATAAGTGCTAATGACTCCATTCCTTTTTGTGGTTGTAGGGGCTGTTGGTTGGAGTACATTAAAACAAATCTGATCTCTCTAGGACATTCAGAAGCCAAGTTATGAGCCCAAAAATGTGTAACTGGACTACTTCTTTAAATTGACACCAGATCCGGTGACCTTTGGGACATGGTTTGACCCCCTTAGGAAAGTGCTATCATCATGAAACGTTCAGATCACTTACAACTCAATAGATTCTACCTTCCTGTAACGTTTCAGCCTGATTGGACCTTGTTTTCACACAAATGAACCCAGAATTATGTGAAATTGTGCTTCGTGCAACATAATTCTGGGTGCCATTTACAAACCATAAGTGCTAATGACTCCTTTTCCTTTTTGTGGTTGTAGGGGCTGTTGATTGGAGTACACTAAAACAAACCTGATCCCTCTAGGACATTCAGAAGCCAAGTTATAAGCCCACAAATGTGTAACTGGACTACTTCTTTAAATTGACACCAGATCCGGTGACCTTTGGGACATGGTTTGACCCCCTTAGGAAAGTTCTATCATCATGAAACGTTCAGATCACTTACAACTCAATAGATTCTACCTTCCTGTAGCGTTTCAGCCTGACTGGACCTTGTTTTTACACAAATGGACCCAGAATGATGTGACATTGTGCTTCGTGCAACATAATTCTGGGTGCAATTTACAAACCATAAGTGCTAATGACTCCATTCCTTTTTGTGGTTGTAGGGGCTGTTGATTGGAGTACACTAAAACAAACCTAACCTCTCTAGGACATTCAGAAGCCAAGTTATAAGCCCACAAAGGTGTAACTGGACTACTTCTTTAAAGTGACCTCAGGCCCGGTGACCTTTGGGACATGGTTTTACCCCCTATAGGAATGTGCGATCATCTTGAAACGTTCAGATCAGTTACAACTCAATAGATTCTTCCTTCTTGTAGCGTTTCAGCCTGATTGGACCTTGTTTTCACACAAATGGACCCAGAATGATGTGAAATTGTGCTTCGTGCAACATAATTCTGGGTGCCATTTACAAACCATAAGTGCTAATGACTCCATTCCTTTTTGTGGTTGTAGGGGCTGTTGATTGGAGTACATTAAAACAAACCTGATCTCTCTAGGACATTCAGAAGCCAAGTTATAAGCCCACAAATGTGTAACTGGACTACTTCTTTAAATTGACACCAGATCCGGTGACCTTTGGGACATGGTTTGACCCCCTTAGGAAAGTGCTATCATCATGAAACGTTCAGATCACTTACAACTCAATAGATTCTACCTTCCTGCAACGTTTCAGCCTGATTGGACCTTGTTTTCACACAAATGAACCCAGAATGATGTGAAATTGTGCTTCGTGCAACATAATTCTGGGTGCCATTTACAAACCATGAGTGCTAATGACTCCATTACTTTTTGTGGTTGTAGGGGCTGTTGATTGGAGAACACTAAAACAAACCTAACCTCTCTAGGACATTCAGAAGCCAAGTTATAAGCCCACAAAGGTGTAACTGGACTACTTCTTTAAAGTGACACCAGGCCCGGTGACCTTTGGGACATGGTTTGACCCCCTATAGGAATGTGCGATCATCTTGAAACATTCAGATCACTTACAACTCAATAGATTCTACCTTCCTGTAACGTTTCAGCCTGATTGGACCTTGTTTTCACACAAATGAACCCAGAATGATGTGAAATTGTGCTTCGTGCAACATAATTCTGGGTGCCATTTAAAAACTATAAGTGCTAATGACTCCATTCCTTTTTGAGGTTGTAGGGGCTGTTGATTGGAGTACACTAAAACAAACCTGATCTCTCTAGGACATTCAGAAGCCAAGTTATAAGCCCACAAATGTGTAACTGGACTACTTCTTTAAATTGACACCAGACCCGGTGACCTTTGGGACATGGTTTGACCCCCGATAGGAATGTGCGATCATCATGAAACGTTCAGATCACTTACAACTCAATAGATTCTACCTTCTTGTAACGTTTCAGCCTGATTGGACCTTGTTTTAACACAAATGGACCCAGAATGATGTGAAATTGTGCTTCGTGCAACATAATTCTGGGTGCCATTTACAAACCATAAGTGCTAATGACTCCATTCCTTTTTGTGGTTGTAGGGGCTGGTGGTTGGAGTACATTAAAACAAACCTGATCTCTCTAGGACATTCAGAAGCCAAGTTATAAGCCCGCAAATGTGTAACTGGACTACTTCTTTAAATTGACACCAGATTCGGTGACTTTTGGGACATGGTTTGACCTCCTTAGGAAAGTGCTATCATCATGAAACGTTCAGATCACTTACAACTCAATAGATTTTACCTTCCTGTAGCGTTTCAGCCTGATTGGACCTTGTTTTCACACAAATGAACCCAGAATGATGTGAAATTGTGCTTAGTGCAGCATAATTCTGGGTGCCATTTAAAAACCATAAGTGCTAATGACTCCATTCCTTTTTGTGGTTGTAGGGGATGTTGATTAGAGTACACTAAAACAAACCTGATCTCTCTAGGACATTCAGAAGCCAAGTTATAAGCCCACAAATGTGTAACTGGACTACTTCTTTAAATTGACACCAGATCTGGTGACCTTTGGGACATGGTTTGACCCCCTTAGGAAAGTTCTATCATCATGAAACGTTCAGATCACTTACAAATCAATAGATTCTACCTTCCTGTAGCGTTTCAGCCTGATTGGACCTTGTTTTCACACAAATGGACCCAGAATGATGTGAAATTGTGCTTCGTGCAACATAATTCTGGGTGCCATTTACAAACCGTAAGTGCTAATGACTCCATTCCTTTTTGTGGTTGTAGGGGATGTTGATTGGAGTACATTAAAACAAACCTGATCTCTCTAGGACATTCAGAAGTCAAGTTCTAAGCCCACAAATGTGTAACTGGACTACTTCTTTAAATTGACACCAGATCCGGTGACCTTTGGGACATGGTTTGACCCCTTAGGAAAGCGCTATCATCATGAAACGTTCAGATCACTTACAACTCAATATATTCTACCTTCCTGTAATGTTTCAGCCTGATTGGACCTTGTTTTCACACAAATGAACCCAGAATGATGTGAAATTGTGCTTCGTGCAACATAATTCTGGGTGCCATTTACAAACCATGAGTGCTAATGACTCCATTCCTTTTTGTGGTTGTAGGGGCTGTTGATTGGAGAACACTAAAACAAACCTAACCTCTCTAGGACATTCAGAACCCAAGTTATAAGCCCACAAAGGTGTAACTGGACTACTTCTTTAAAGTGACACCAGGCCCGGTGACCTTTGGGACATGGTTTGACCCCCTATAGGAATGTGCGATCATCTTGAAACATTCAGATCACTTACAACTCAATAGATTCTACCTTCCTGTAACGTTTCAGCCTGATTGGACCTTGTTTTCACACAAATGAACCCAGAATGATGTGAAATTGTGCTTCGTGCAACATAATTCTGGGTGCCATTTAAAAACTATAAGTGCTAATGACTCCATTCCTTTTTGAGGTTGTAGGGGCTGTTGATTGGAGTACACTAAAACAAACCTGATCTCTCTAGGACATTCAGAAGCCAAGTTATAAGCCCACAAATGTGTAACTGGACTACTTCTTTAAATTGACACCAGACCCGGTGACCTTTGGGACATGGTTTGACCCCCGATAGGAATGTGCGATCATCATGAAACGTTCAGATCACTTACAACTCAATAGATTCTACCTTCTTGTAACGTTTCAGCCTGATTGGACCTTGTTTTAACACAAATGGACCCAGAATGATGTGAAATTGTGCTTCGTGCAACATAATTCTGGGTGCCATTTACAAACCATAAGTGCTAATGACTCCATTCCTTTTTGTGGTTGTAGGGGCTGGTGGTTGGAGTACATTAAAACAAACCTGATCTCTCTAGGACATTCAGAAGCCAAGTTATAAGCCCGCAAATGTGTAACTGGACTACTTCTTTAAATTGACACCAGATTCGGTGACTTTTGGGACATGGTTTGACCTCCTTAGGAAAGTGCTATCATCATGAAACGTTCAGATCACTTACAACTCAATAGATTTTACCTTCCTGTAGCGTTTCAGCCTGATTGGACCTTGTTTTCACACAAATGAACCCAGAATGATGTGAAATTGTGCTTAGTGCAGCATAATTCTGGGTGCCATTTAAAAACCATAAGTGCTAATGACTCCATTCCTTTTTGTGGTTGTAGGGGATGTTGATTAGAGTACACTAAAACAAACCTGATCTCTCTAGGACATTCAGAAGCCAAGTTATAAGCCCACAAATGTGTAACTGGACTACTTCTTTAAATTGACACCAGATCTGGTGACCTTTGGGACATGGTTTGACCCCCTTAGGAAAGTTCTATCATCATGAAACGTTCAGATCACTTACAAATCAATAGATTCTACCTTCCTGTAGCGTTTCAGCCTGATTGGACCTTGTTTTCACACAAATGGACCCAGAATGATGTGAAATTGTGCTTCGTGCAACATAATTCTGGGTGCCATTTACAAACCGTAAGTGCTAATGACTCCATTCCTTTTTGTGGTTGTAGGGGCTGTTGATTGGAGTACACTAAAACAAACCTGATCTCTCTAGGACATTCAGAAGTCAAGTTCTAAGCCCACAAATGTGTAACTGGACTACTTCTTTAAATTGACACCAGATCCGGTGACCTTTGGGACATGGTTTGACCCCTTAGGAAAGCGCTATCATCATGAAACGTTCAGATCACTTACAACTCAATATATTCTACCTTCCTGTAATGTTTCAGCCTGATTGAACCTTGTTTTCACACAAATGGACCCAGAATTATGTTAAAATGTGCTTCGTGCAACATAAATCTGGGTGCCATTTACAAACCATAAGTGCTAATGACTCCATTCCTTTTTGTGGTTGTAGGGGCTGTTGATTGGAGTACAGTAAAACACACCTGATCTCTCTAGGACATTCAGAATCCAAGTTATAAGCCCACAAATGTGTAACTGGACCACTTCTTTAAATTGACACCAGATCCGGTGACCTTTGGGACATGGTTTGACCCCCTTAGGAAGGTGCTATCATCATGAAACGTTCAGATCACTTACAACTCAATAGATTCTACCTTCCTGTAGCGTTTCAGCCTGATTGGACCTTGTTTTCACACAAATGAACCCAGAATGATGTGAAATTGTGCTTCGTGCAACATAATTCTGGGTGCCATTTACAAACCATAAGTGCTAATGACTCCATTCCTTTTTGTGGTTGTAGGGGCTGTTGATTGGAGTACACTAAAACAAACCTAACCTCTCTAGGACATTCAGAAGCCAAGTTATAAGCCCACAAAGGTGTAACTGGACTACTTCTTTAAAGTGACACCAGGCCCGGTGACCTTTGGGACATGGTTTGACCCACTATAGGAATGTGCGATCATCATGAAACGTTCAGATCACTTACAACTCAATAGATTCTACCTTCTTGTAACATTTCAGCCTGATTGGACCTTGTTTTCACACAAATGGACCCAGAATGATGTGAAATTGTGCTTCGTGCAACATAATTCTGGGTGCCATTTACAAACCATAAGTGCTAATGACTCCATTCCTTTTTGTGGTTGTAGGGGCTGTTGATTGGAGTACATTAAAACAAACCTGATCTCTCTAGGACATTCAGAAGCCAAGTTATAAGCCCAAAAATGTGTAACTGGACTACTTCTTTAAATTGACACCAGATCCGGTGACCTTTGGGACATGGTTTGACCCCCTTAGGAAAGTGCTATCATCATGAAACGTTCAGATCACTTACAACTCAATAGATTCTACCTTCCTGTTACGTTTCAGCCTGATTGGACCTTGTTTTCACACAAATGAACCCAGAATGATGTGAAATTGTGCTTAGTGCAGCATAATTCTGGGTGCCATTTAAAAACCATAAGTGCTAATGACTCCATTCCTTTTTGAGGTTGTAGGGGATGTTGATTGGATTACACTAAAACAAACCTGATCTCTCTAGGACATTCAGAAGCCAAGTTATAAGCCCACAAATGTGTCACTGGACTACTTCTTTAAATTGACACCAGATCCGGTGACCTTTGGGACATGGTTTGACCCCCTTAGGAAAGTGCTATCATCATGAAACGTTCAGATCACTTACAACTCAATAGATTCTACCTTCCTGTAACGTTTCAGCCTGATTGGACCTTGTTTTCACACAAATGAACCCAGAATGATGTGAAATTGTGCTTCGTGCAACATAATTCTGGGTGCCATTTACAAACCATAAGTGCTAATGACTCCTTTTCCTTTTTGTGGTTGTAGGGGCTGTTGATTGGAGTACACTAAAACAAACCTGATCTCTCTAGGACATTCAGAAGCCAAGTTATAAGCCCACAAATGTGTAACTGGACTACTTCTTTAAATTGACACCAGATCCGGTGACCTTTGGGACATGGTTTGACCCCCTTAGGAAAGTGCTATCATCATGAAATGTTCAGATCACTTACAACTCAATAGATTCTACCTTCCTGTAGCGTTTCAGCCTGACTGGACCTTGTTTTCACACAAATGGACCCAGAATGATGTGATATTGTGCTTCGTGCAACATAATTCTGGGTGCCATTTACAAACCATAAGTGCGAATGACTCCATTCCTTTTGTGGTTGTAGGAGCTGTTGATTGGAGTACATTAAAACAAACCTGAACTCTCTAGGACATTCAGAAGCCAAGTTATAAGCCCACAAATGTGTAACTGGACTACTTATTTAAATTGACACCAGATCCGGTGACCTTTGGGACATAGTTTGACCCCCTTAGGAAAGTGCTATCATCATGAAACGTTCAGATCACTTACAACCCAATAGATTCTACCTTCCTGTAACATTTCAGCCTGATTGGACCTTGCTATCACACAAATGAACCCAGAATGATGTGAAATTGTGCTTCGTGCAATATAATTCTGGGTGCCATTTACAAACCATAAGTGCTAATGACTCCATTCCTATTTGTGGTTGTAGGGGCTGTTGATTGGAGAACACTAAAACAAACCGAACCTCTCTAGGACATTCAGAAGCCAAGTTATAAGCCCACAAAGGTGTAACTGGACTACTTCTTTAAAGTGACACCAGGCCCGGTGACCTTTGGGACATGGTTTGACCCCCTATAGGAATGTGCGATCATCTTGAAACGTTCAGATCACTTACAACTCAATAGATTCTACCTTCCTGTAACGTTTCAGCCTGATTGGACCTTGGTTTCACACAAACGAACCCAGAATGATGTGAAATTGTGCTTCGTGCAACATAATTCTGGGTGCCATTTAAAAACCATAAGTGCTAATGACTCCATTCCTTTTTGAGGTTGTAGGGGCTGTTGATTGGAGTACACTAAAACAAACCTGATCTCTCTAGGACATTCAGAAGCCAAGTTATAAGCCCACAAATGTGTAACTGGACTACTTCTTTAAATTGACACCAAATCCGGTGACCTTTGGGACATGGTTTGGGCCCCTATAGGAATGTGCGATCATCATGAAACGTTCAGATCACTTACAACTCAATAGATTCTACCTTCTTGTAACGTTTCAGCCTGATTGGACCTTGTTTTCACACAAATGGACCCAGAATGATGTAAAATTGTGCTTCGTGCAACATAATTCCGGGTGCCATTTTCAAACCATAAGTGCTAATGACTCCATTCCTTTTTGTGGTTGTAGGGGCTGTTGATTGGAGTACACTAAAACAAACCTGATCTCTCTAGGATATTCAGAAGCCAAGTTATAAGCCCACAAATGTGTAACTGGACTACTTCTTTAAATTGACACCAGATCCGGTGACCTTTGGGACATGGTTTGACCCCCTTAGGAAAGTGCTATCATCATGAAACGTTCAGATCACTTACAACTCAATAGATTCTACCTTTCTGTAACGTTTCAGCCTGATTGGACCTTGTTTTCACACAAATGAACCCAGAATGATGTGAAATTGTGCTTCGTGCAACATAATTCTGGGTGCCGTTTACAAACCATAAGTGCTAATGACTCCATTCCTTTTTGTGGTTGTAGGGGCTGTTGATTGGAGTACATTAAAACAAACCTGATCTCTCTAGGACATTCAGAAGCCAAGTTATAAGCCCACAAATGTGTAACTGGACTACTTATTTAAATTGACACCAGATCCGGTGACCTTTGGGAGATGGTTTGACCCCCTTAGGAAAGTGCTATCATCATGAAACGTTCAGATCACTTACAACTCAATAGATTCTACCTTCCTGTAACGTTTCAGCCTGATTGGACCTTGCTATCACACAAATGAACCCAGAATGATGTGAAATTGTGCTTTGTGCAATATAATTCTGGGTGCCATTTACAAACCATAAGTGCTAATGACTCCATTCCTTTTTGTGGTTGTAGGGGCTGTTGATTGGAGAACACTAAAACAAACCGAACCTCTCTAGGACATTCAGAAGCCAAGTTATAAGCCCACAAAGGTGTAACTGGACTACTTCTTTAAAGTGACACCAGGCCCGGTGACCTTTGGGACATGGTTTGACCCCCTATAGGAATGTGCGATCATCTTGAAACGTTCAGATCACTTACAACTCAATAGATTCTACCTTCCTGTAACGTTTCAGCCTGATTGGACCTTGTTTTCACACAAATGAACCCAGAATGATGTGAAATTGTGCTTCGTGCAACATAATTCTGGGTGCCATTTAAAAACCATAAGTGCTAATGACTCCATTCCTTTTTGAGGTTGTAGGGGCTGTTGATTGGAGTACACTAAAACAAACCTGATCTCTCTAGGACATTCAGAAGCCAAGTTATAAGCCCACAAATGTGTAACTGGACTACTTCTTTAAATTGACACCAAATCCGGTGACCTTTGGGACATGGTTTGGGCCCCTATAGGAATGTGCGATCATCATGAAACGTTCAGATCACTTACAACTCAATAGATTCTACCTTCTTGTAACGTTTCAGCCTGATTGGACCTTGTTTTCACACAAATGGACCCAGAATGATGTAAAATTGTGCTTCGTGCAACATAATTCCGGGTGCCATTTACAAACCATAAGTGCTAATGACTCCATTCCTTTTTGTGGTTGTAGGGGCTGTTGATTGGAGTACACTAAAACAAACCTGATCTCTCTAGGATATTCAGAAGCCAAGTTATAAGCCCACAAATGTGTAACTGGACTACTTCTTTAAATTGACACCAGATCCGGTGACCTTTGGGACATGGTTTGACCCCCTTAGGAAAGTGCTATCATCATGAAACGTTCAGATCACTTACAACTCAATAGATTCTACCTTTCTGTAACGTTTCAGCCTGATTGGACCTTGTTTTCACACAAATGAACCCAGAATGATGTGAAATTGTGCTTCGTGCAACATAATTCTGGGTGCCGTTTACAAACCATAAGTGCTAATGACTCCATTCCTTTTTGTGGTTGTAGGGGCTGTTGATTGGAGTACATTAAAACAAACCTGATCTCTCTAGGACATTCAGAAGCCAAGTTATAAGCCCACAAATGTGTAACTGGACTACTTATTTAAATTGACACCAGATCCGGTGACCTTTGGGAGATGGTTTGACCCCCTTAGGAAAGTGCTATCATCATGAAACGTTCAGATCACTTACAACTCAATAGATTCTACCTTCCTGTAACGTTTCAGCCTGATTGGACCTTGCTATCACACAAATGAACCCAGAATGATGTGAAATTGTGCTTTGTGCAATATAATTCTGGGTGCCATTTACAAACCATAAGTGCTAATGACTCCATTCCTTTTTGTGGTTGTAGGGGCTGTTGATTGGAGAACACTAAAACAAACCGAACCTCTCTAGGACATTCAGAAGCCAAGTTATAAGCCCACAAAGGTGTAACTGGACTACTTCTTTAAAGTGACACCAGGCCCGGTGACCTTTGGGACATGGTTTGACCCCCTATAGGAATGTGCGATCATCTTGAAACGTTCAGATCACTTACAACTCAATAGATTCTACCTTCCTGTAACGTTTCAGCCTGATTGGACCTTGTTTTCACACAAATGAACCCAGAATGATGTGAAATTGTGCTTCGTGCAACATAATTCTGGGTGCCATTTAAAAACCATAAGTGCTAATGACTCCATTCCTTTTTGAGGTTGTAGGGGCTGTTGATTGGAGTACACTAAAACAAACCTGATCTCTCTAGGACATTCAGAAGCCAAGTTATAAGCCCACAAATGTGTAACTGGACTACTTCTTTAAATTGACACCAGATCCGGTGACCTTTGGGACATGGTTTGGGCCCCTATAGGAATGTGCTATCATCATGAAACGTTCAGATCACTTACAACTCAATAGATTCTACCTTCTTGTAACGTTTCAGCCTGATTGGACCTTGTTTTCACACAAATGGACCCAGAATGATGTGAAATTGTGCTTCGTGCAACATAATTCTGGGTGCCATTTACAAACCATAAGTGCTAATGACTCCATTCCTTTTTGTGGTTGTAGGGGCTGTTGATTGGAGTACACTAAAACAAACCTGATCTCTCTAGGATATTCAGAAGCCAAGTTATAAGCCCACAAATGTGTAACTGGACTACTTCTTTAAATTGACACCAGATCCGGTGACCTTTGGGACATGGTTTGACCCCCTTAGGAAAGTGCTATCATCATGAAATGTTCAGATCACTTACAACTCAATAGATTCTACCTTCCTGTAACGTTTCAGCCTGATTGGACCTTGTTTTCACACAAATGAACCCAGAATGATGTGAAATTGTGCTTCGTGCAACATAATTCTGGGTGCCATTTACAAACCATAAGTGCTAATGACTCCTTTTCCTTTTTGTGGTTGTAGGGGCTGTTGATTGGAGTACACTAAAACAAACCTGATCTCTCTAGGACATTCAGAAGCCAAGTTATAAGCCCACAAATGTGTAACTGGACTACTTCTTTAAATTGACACCAGATCCGGTGACCTTTGGGACATGGTTTGACCCCCTTAGGAAAGTGCTATCATCATGAAATGTTCAGATCACTTACAACTCAATAGATTCTACCTTCCTGTAGCGTTTCAGCCTGACTGGACCTTGTTTTCACACAAATGGACCCAGAATGATGTGAAATTGTGCTTCGTGCAACATAATTCTGGGTGCCATTTACAAACCATAAGTGCTAATGACTCCATTCCTTTTTGTGGTTGTAGGGGCTGTTGATTGGAGTACATTAAAACAAACCTGATCTCTCTAGGACATTCAGAAGCCAAGTTATAAGCCCACAAATGTGTAACTGGACTACTTCTTTAAATTGACACCAGATCCGGTGACCTTTGGGACATGGTTTAACCCCCTTAGGAAAGTGCTATCATCATGAAACGTTCAGATCACTTACAACTCAATAGATTCTACCTTCCTGTAACGTTTCAGCCTGATTGGACCTTGCTATCACACAAATGAACCCAGAATGATGTGAAATTGTGCTTCGTGCAATATAATTCTGGGTGCCATTTACAAACCATAAGTGCTAATGACTCCATTCCTTTTTGTGGTTGTAGGGGCTGTTGATTGGAGAACACTAAAACAAACCGAACCTCTCTAGGACATTCAGAAGCCAAGTTATAAGCCCACAAAGGTGTAACTGGACTACTTCGTTAAAGTGACACCAGATCCGGTGACCTTTGGGACATGGTTTGACCCCCTTAGGAAAGTGCTATCATCATGAAACGTTCAGATCACTTACAACTCAATAGATTCTACCTTCCTGTAACGTTTCAGCCTGATTGGACCTTGTTTTCACACAAATGAACCCAGAATGATGTGAAATTGTGCTCCGTGCAACATAATTCTGGGTGCCATTTAAAAACCATAAGTGCTAATGACTCCATTCCTTTTTGGGTTGTAGGGGCTGTTGATTGGAGTATACTAAAACAAACCTGATCTCTCTAGGACATTCAGAAGCCAAGTTATAAGCCCACAAAGGTGTAACTGGACTACTTCTTTAAATTGACCCCAGATCCGGTGACCTTTGGGACATGGTTTGACCCCCTTAGGAAAGTGCTATCATCATGAAACGTTCAGATCACTTACAACTCAATAGATTCCACCTTCCTGTAACATTTCAGCCTGATTGGACCTTGTTTACACACAAATGAACCCAGAATGATGTGAAATTGTGCTCCGTGCAACATAATTCAGGGTGCCATTTAAAAACCATAAGTGCTAATGATTCCATTCCTTTTTGAGGTTGTAGGGGCTGTTGATTGGAGTACACTAAAACAAACCTGATCTCTCTAGGACATTCAGAAGCCAAGTTATAAGCCCTCAAAGGTGTAACTGGACTACTTCTTTAAAGTGACACCAGGCCCGGTGACCTTTGGGACATGGTTTGACCCCCTATAGGAATGTGTGATCATCATGAAACGTTCAGATCACTTACAACTCATTAGATTCTACCTTCTTGTAACGTTTCAGCCTGATTGGACCTTGTTTTCACACAAATGGACCCAGAATGATGTGAAATTGTGCTTCGTGCAACATAATTCTGGGTGCCATTTACAAACCATAAGTACTAATGACTCCATTCCTTTTTGTGGTTGTAGGGGCTGTTGTTTGGAGTACATTAAAACAAACCTGATCTCTCTAGGACATTCAGAAGCCAAGTTATAAGCCCACAAATGTGTAACTGGACTACTTCTTTAAATTGACACCAGATCCGGTGACCTTTGGGACATGGTTTGACCCCCTTAGGAAAGTGCTATCATCATGAAACGTTCAGATCACTTACAACTCAATAGATTCTACCTTCCTGTAACGTTTCAGCCTGATTTGACCTTGTTTTCACACAAATGAACCCAGAATGATGTGAAATTGTGCTTAGTGCAGCATAATTCTGGGTGCCATTTAAAAACCATAAGTGCTAATGACTCCATTCCTTTTTGAGGTTGTAGGGGATGTTGATTGGAGTACACTAAAACAAACCTGATCTCTCTAGGACATTCAGAAGCCAAGTTATAAGCCCACAAATGTGTAACTGGACTACTTCTTTAAATTGACACCAGATCCGATGACCTTTGGGACATGGTTTGACCCCCTTAGGAATGGGGTATCATCATGAAACGTTCAGATCACTTACAAGTCAATAGATTCTACCTTCCTGTAACTTTTCAGCCTTATTGGACCTTGTTTTCACACAAATGAACCCAGAATGATGTGAAATTGTGCTTCGTGCAACATAATTCTGGGTGCCATTTACAAACCATAAGTGCTAATGACTCCATTCCTTTTTTTGTGGTTGTAGGGGCTGTTGATTGGAGTACATTAAAACAAACCTGATCTCTCTAGGACATTCAGAAGCCAAGTTATAAGCCCACAAATGTGTAACTGGACTACTTCTTTAAATTGACACCAGATCCGGTGACCTTTGGGACATGGTTTGACCCCCTTAGGAAAGTGCTATCATCATGAAACGTTCAGATCACTTACAACTCAATAGATTCTACCTTCCTGTAAAGTTTCAGCCTGATTGGACCTTGTTTTCACACAAATGGACCTAGAATGAGTTGAAATTGTGCTTCTTGCAACATAATTCTGGGTGCCATTTACAAACCATGAGTGCAATTGACTCCATTCCTTTTTGTGGTTGTAGGGGCTGTTGATTGGAGAACACTAAAATAAACCTAACCTCTCTAGGACATTCAGAAGCCAAGTTATAAGCCCACAAAGGTGTAACTGGACTACATCTTTAAAGTGACACCAGGCCCGGTGACCTTTGGGACATGGTTTGACCCCCTATAGGAATGTGCGATCATCTTGAAACGTTCAGATCACTTACAACTCAATAGATTCTACCTTCCTGTAACGTTTCAGTCTGATTGGACCTTATTTTCACACAAATGAACCCAGAATGATGTGAAATTGTGCTTCGTGCAACATAATTCTGGGTGCCATTTAAAAACCATAAGTGCTAATGACTCCATTCCTTTTTGTGGTTGTAGGGGCTGTTGATTGGAGAACACTAAAATAAACCTAACCTCTCTAGGACATTCAGAAGCCAAGTTATAAGCCCACAAATGTGTAACTGGACTACTTCTTTAAAGTGACACCAGGCCCGGTGACCTTTGGGACATGGTTTGACCCCCTATAGGAATGTGCGATCATCTTGAAACGTTCAGATCACTTACAACTCAATAGATTCTACCGTCCTGTAACGTATCAGCCTGACTGGACCTTGTTTTCACACAAATGAACCCAGAATGATGTGAAATTGTGCTTTGTGCAACATAATTCTGGGTGCCATTTAAAAACCATAAGTGCTAATGACTCCATTCCTTTTTAGGTTGTAGGGGCTCTTGATTGGAGTACACTAAAACAAACCTGATCTCTCTAGGACATTCAGAATCCAAGTTATAAGCCCACAAATGTGTAACTGGACTACTTCTTTAAATTGACACCAGATCCGTTGACCTTTGGGACATGGTTTGACCTCCTTAGGAAAGTGCTATCATCATGAAACGTTCAGATCACTTAAAACTCAATAGATTCTACCTTCCTGTAACGTTTCAGCCTGATTGGACCTTGTTTTCACACAAATGAACCCAGAATGATGTGAAATTGTGCTTAGTGCAGCATAATTGTGGGTGCCATTTAAAAACCGTAAGTGCTAATGACTCCATTCCTTTTTGAGGTTGTAGGGTATGTTGATTGGAGTACACTAAAACAAACCTGATCTCTCTAGGACATTCAGAAGCCAAGTTATAAGCCCACAAATGTGTAACTGGACTACTTCTTTAAATTGACACCAGATCCGGTGACCTTTGGGACATGGTTTGACCCCCTTAGGAAAGTGCTATCATCATGAAACGTTCAGATCACTTACAAATCAATAGATTCTACCTTCCTGTAACGGTTCAGCCTGATTGGACCTTGTTTTCACACAAATGGAAACAGAATGATGTGAAATTGTGCTTCGTGCAACATAATTCTGGGTGCCATTTACAAA
The DNA here is from genome assembly GCF_043380555.1 of Nothobranchius furzeri. Taxonomy (NCBI): domain Eukaryota; kingdom Metazoa; phylum Chordata; class Actinopteri; order Cyprinodontiformes; family Nothobranchiidae; genus Nothobranchius; species Nothobranchius furzeri. Next base: position 406,199 of record NW_027223038.1, read on the forward strand.
CCATAAGTGCTAATGACTCCATTCCTTTTTGTGGTTGTAGGGGCTGTTGATTGGAGTACACTAAAACAAACCTGATCTCTCTAGGACATTCAGAAGCCAAGTTATAAGCCCACAAATGTGTAACTGGACTACTTCTTTAAATTGACACCAGATCCGGTAACCTTTGGGACATGGTTTGACCCCCTTAGGAAATGGTATCATCATGAAACATTCAGATCACTTACAACTCAATAGATTCTACCTTCCTGTAACGTTTCAGCCTGATTGGACCTTGTTTTCACACAAATGGACCCAGAAAGATGTGAAATTGTGCTTCGTGCAACATAATTCTGGGTGCCATTTACAAACAATAAGGGCTAATGACTCCATTCCTTTTTGTGGTTTTAGGGGCTGTTGATTGGAGTACACTAAAACAAACCTGATCTCTCTAGGACATTCAGAAGCCAAGTTATAAGCCCTCAAAGGTGTAACTGGACTACTTCTTTAAAGTGACACCAGGCCCGTTGACCTTTGGGACATGGTTTGACCCCCTATAGGAATGTGCGATCATCATGAAACGTTCAGATCACTTACAACTCAATAGATTCTACCTTCTTGTAACGTTTCAGCCTGATTGGACCTTGTTTTCACACAAATGGACCCAGAATGATGTGAAATTGTGCTTCGTGCAACATAATTCTGGGTGCCATTTACAAACCATAAGTGCTAATGACTCCATTCCTTTTTGTGGTTGTAGGGGCTGTTGGTTGGAGTACATTAAAACAAACCTGATCTCTCTAGGACATTCAGAAGCCAAGTTATAAGCCCACAAATGTGTAACTGGACTACTTCTTTAAAGTGACACCAGGCCCGGTGACCTTTGGGACATGGTTTGACCCCCTATAGGAATGTGCGATCATCTTGAAACGTTCAGATCACTTACAACTCAATAGATTCTACCGTCCTGTAACGTATCAGCCTGACTGGACCTTGTTTTCACACAAATGAACCCAGAATGATGTGAAATTGTGCTTTGTGCAACATAATTCTGGGTGCCATTTAAAAACCATAAGTGCTAATGACTCCATTCCTTTTTAGGTTGTAGGGGCTCTTGATTGGAGTACACTAAAACAAACCTGATCTCTCTAGGACATTCAGAATCCAAGTTATAAGCCCACAAATGTGTAACTGGACTACTTCTTTAAATTGACACCAGATCCGTTGACCTTTGGGACATGGTTTGACCTCCTTAGGAAAGTGCTATCATCATGAAACGTTCAGATCACTTAAAACTCAATAGATTCTACCTTCCTGTAACGTTTCAGCCTGATTGGACCTTGTTTTCACACAAATGAACCCAGAATGATGTGAAATTGTGCTTAGTGCAGCATAATTGTGGGTGCCATTTAAAAACCGTAAGTGCTAATGACTCCATTCCTTTTTGAGGTTGTAGGGTATGTTGATTGGAGTACACTAAAACAAACCTGATCTCTCTAGGACATTCAGAAGCCAAGTTATAAGCCCACAAATGTGTAACTGGACTACTTCTTTAAATTGACACCAGATCCGGTGACCTTTGGGACATGGTTTGACCCCCTTAGGAAAGTGCTATCATCATGAAACGTTCAGATCACTTACAAATCAATAGATTCTACCTTCCTGTAACGGTTCAGCCTGATTGGACCTTGTTTTCACACAAATGGAAACAGAATGATGTGAAATTGTGCTTCGTGCAACATAATTCTGGGTGCCATTTACAAACCATAAGTGCTAATGACTCCATTCCTTTTTGTGGTTGTAGGGGCTGTTGATTGGAGTACACTAAAACAAACCTGATCTCTCTAGGACATTCAGAAGCCAAGTTATAAGCCCACAAATGTGTAACTGGACTACTTCTTTAAATTGACACCAGATCCGGTAACCTTTGGGACATGGTTTGACCCCCTTAGGAAATGGTATCATCATGAAACATTCAGATCACTTACAACTCAATAGATTCTACCTTCCTGTAACGTTTCAGCCTGATTGGACCTTGTTTTCACACAAATGGACCCAGAAAGATGTGAAATTGTGCTTCGTGCAACATAATTCTGGGTGCCATTTACAAACAATAAGGGCTAATGACTCCATTCCTTTTTGTGGTTTTAGGGGCTGTTGATTTGAGTACACTAAAACAAACCTGATCTCTCTAGGACATTCAGAAGCCAAGTTATAAGCCCTCAAAGGTGTAACTGGACTACTTCTTTAAAGTGACACCAGGCCCGTTGACCTTTGGGACATGGTTTGACCCCCTATAGGAATGTGCGATCATCATGAAACGTTCAGATCACTTACAACTCAATAGATTCTACCTTCTTGTAACGTTTCAGCCTGATTGGACCTTGTTTTCACACAAATGGACCCAGAATGATGTGAAATTGTGCTTCGTGCAACATAATTCTGGGTGCCATTTACAAACCATAAGTGCTAATGACTCCATTCCTTTTTGTGGTTGTAGGGGCTGTTGGTTGGAGTACATTAAAACAAACCTGATCTCTCTAGGACATTCAGAAGCCAAGTTATAAGCCCACAAATGTGTAACTGGACTACTTCTTTAAATTGACACCAGATCCGGTGACCTTTGGGACATGGTTTGACCCCCGTAGGAATGGGCTATCATCATAAAACGTTCAGATCACTTACAACTCAATAGATTCTACCTTCCTGTAACGTTTCAGCCTGATTGGACCTTGTTTTCACACAAATGAACCCAGAATGATGTGAAATTGTGCTTCGTGCAACATAATTCTGGGTGCCATTTACAAACCATAAGTGCTAATGACTCCATTCCTTTTTGTGGTTGTAGGGGCTGTTGATTGGAGTACACTAAAACAAACCTAACCTCTCTAGGACATTCAGAAGCCAAGTTATAAGCCCACAAAGGTGTAACTGGACTACTTCTTTAAAGTGACACCAGGCCCGGTGACCTGTGGGACATGGTTTCACCCCCTATAGGAATGTGCGATCATCTTGAAACGTTCAGATCACTTACAACTCAATAGATTCTACCTTCTTGTAGCGTTTCAGCCTGATTGGACCTTGTTTTCACACAAATGGACCCAGAATGATGTGAAATTGTGCTTCGTGCAACATAATTCTGGGTGCCATTTACAAACCATTAGTGCTAATGACTCCATTCCTTTTTGTGGTTGTAGGGGCTGTTGATTGGAGTACACTAAAACAAACCTGATCTCTCTAGGACATTCAGAAGCCAAGTTATAAGCCCACAAATGTGTAACTGGACTACTTCTTTAAATTGACACCAGATCCGGTGACCTTTGGGACATGGTTTGACCCCCTTAGGAAAGTGCTATCATCATGAATCGTTCAGATCACTTACAACTCAATAGATTCTACCTTCATGTAACGTTTCAGCCTGATTGGACCTTGTTTTCACACAAATGAACCCAGAATGATGTGAAATTGTGCTTCGTGCAACATAATTCTGGGTGCCATTTACAAACCATAAGTGCTAATGACTCCATTCCTTTTTGTGGTTGTAGGGGCTGTTGATTGGAGAACACTAAAACAAAACCTAACCTCTCTAGGACATTCAGAAGCCAAGTTATAAGCCCACAAAGGTGTAAATGGACTACTTCTTTAAAGTGACACCAGGCCCGGTGACCTTTGGGACATGGTTTGACCCCCTATAGGAATGTGCGATCATCTTGAAACTTTCAGATCACTTACAACTCAATAGATTCTACCTTCCTGTAACGTTTCAGCCTGATTGGACCTTGTTTTCATACAAATGAACCCAGAATGATGTGAAATTGTGCTTCGTGCAACATAAATCTGGGTGCCATTTACAAAACCATAAGTGCTAATGACTCCATTCCTTTTTGAGGTTGTAGGGGCTGTTGATTGGAGTACACTAAAACAAATCTGATCTCTCTAGGACATTCAGAAGCCAAGTTATTAGCCCATAAATGTGTAACTGGACTACTTCTTTAAATTGAAACCATATCCGGTGACCTTTGGGACATGGTTTGACCCCCTATAGGAATGTGCGATCATCTTGAAACGTTCAGATCACTTACAACTCAATAGATTCTACCTTCCTGTAACGTTTCAGCCTGATTGGACCTTGTTTTCACACAAATGAACCCAGAATGATGTCAAATTGTGCTTAGTGCAGCATAATTCTGGGTGCCATTTAAAAACCATAAGTGCTAATGACTCCATTCCTTTTTGAGGTTGTAGGGGCTGTTGATTGGAGTACAATAAAACAAACCTGATCTCTCTAGGACATTCAGAAGCCAAGTTATAAGCCCACAAATGTGTAACTGGACTACTTCTTTAAATTGACACCAGATCCGGTGACCTTTGGGACATGGTTTGACCCCCTTAGGAAAGTGCTATCATCATGAAACGTTCAGATCACTTACAACTCAATAGATTCTACCTTCCTGTAACGTTTCAGCCTGATAGGAACGTGTTTTCCCACAAATGAACCCAGAATGATGTGAAATTGTGCTTCGTGCAACATAATTCTGGGTGCCATTTACAAACCATAAGTGCTAATGACTCCATTCCTTTTTGTGGTTGTAGGGGCTGTTGATTGGAGTACACTAAAACAAACCTAACCTCTCTAGGACATTCAGAAGCCAAGTTATAAGCCCACAAAGGTGTAACTGGACTACTTCTTTAAAGTGACACCAGGCCCGGTGACCTTTGGGACATGGTTTCACCCCCTATAGGAATGTGCGATCATCTTGAAACGTTCAGATCACTTACAACTCAATAGATTCTACCTTCTTGTAGCGTTTCAGCCTGATTGGACCTTGTTTTCACACAAATGGACCCAGAATGATGTGAAATTGTGCTTCGTGCAACATAATTCTGGGTGCCATTTACAAACCGTTAGTGCTAATGACTCCATTCCTTTTTGTGGTTGTAGGGGCTGTTGATTGGAGTACACTAAAACAAACCTGATCTCTCTAGGACATTCAGAAGCCAAGTTATAAGCCCACAAATGTGTAACTGGACTACTTCTTTAAATTGACACCAGATCCGGTGACCTTTGGGACATGGTTTGACCCCCTTAGGAAAGTGCTATCATCATGAAACGTTCAGATCACTTACAACTCAATAGATTCTACCTTCAGGTAACGTTTCAGCCTGATTGGACCTTGTTTTCACACAAATGAACCCAGAATGATGTGAAATTGTGCTTCGTGCAACATAATTCTGGGTGCCATTTACAAACCATAAGTGCTAATGACTCCATTCCTTTTTGTGGTTGTAGGGGCTGTTGATTGGAGAACACTAAAACAAAACCTAACCTCTCTAGGACATTCAGAAGCCAAGTTATAAGCCCACAAAGGTGTAAATGGACTACTTCTTTAAAGTGACACCAGGCCCGGTGACCTTTGGGACATGGTTTGACCCCCTATAGGAATGTGCGATCATCTTGAAACGTTCAGATCACTTACAACTCAATAGATTCTACCTTCCTGTAACGTTTCAGCCTGATTGGACCTTGTTTTCATACAAATGAACCCAGAATGATGTGAAATTGTGCTTCGTGCAACATAAATCTGGGTGCCATTTACAAAACCATAAGTGCTAATGACTCCATTCCTTTTTGAGGTTGTAGGGGCTGTTCATTGGAGTACACTAAAACAAATCTGATCTCTCTAGGACATTCAGAAGCCAAGTTATTAGCCCACAAATGTGTAACTGGACTACTTCTTTAAATTGAAACCAGATCCGGTGACCTTTGGGACATGGTTTGACCCCCTATAGGAATGTGCGATCATCTTGAAACGTTCAGATCACTTACAACTCAATAGATTCTACCTTCCTGTAACGTTTCAGCCTGATTGGACCTTGTTTTCACACAAATGAACCCAGAATGATGTCAAATTGTGCTTAGTGCAGCATAATTCTGGGTGCCATTTAAAAACCATAAGTGCTAATGACTCCATTCCTTTTTGAGGTTGTAGGGGCTGTTGATTGGAGTACAATAAAACAAACCTGATCTCTCTAGGACATTCAGAAGCCAAGTTATAAGCCCACAAATGTGTAACTGGACTACTTCTTTAAATTGACACCAGATCCGGTGACCTTTGGGACATGGTTTGACCCCCTTAGGAAAGTGCTATCATCATGAAACGTTCAGATCACTTACAACTCAATAGATTCTACCTTCCTGTAACGTTTCAGCCTGATTGGAATGTGTTTTCCCACAAATGAACCCAGAATGATGTGAAATTGTGCTTCGTGCAACATAATTCTGGGTGCCATTTACAAACCATAAGTGCTAATGACTCCATTCCTTTTTGTGGTTGTAGGGGCTGTTGATTGGAGTACACTAAAACAAACCTAACCTCTCTAGGACATTCAGAAGCCAAGTTATAAGCCCACAAAGGTGTAACTGGACTACTTCTTTAAAGTGACACCAGGCCCGGTGACCTTTGGGACATGGTTTCACCCCCTATAGGAATGTGCGATCATCTTGAAACGTTCAGATCACTTACAACTCAATAGATTCTACCATCTTGTAGCGTTTCAGCCTGATTGGACCTTGTTTTCACACAAATGGACCCAGAATGATGTGAAATTGTGCTTCGTGCAACATAATTCTGGGTGCCATTTACAAACCATAAGTGCTAATGACTCCATTCCTTTTTGTGGTTGTAGGGGCTGTTGATTGGAGTACACTAAAACAAACCTGATCTCTCTAGGACATTCAGAAGCCAAGTTATAAGCCCACAAATGTGTAACTGGACTACTTCTTTAAATTGACACCAGATCCGGTGACCTTTGGGACATGGTTTGACCCCCTTAGGAAAGTGCTATCATCATGAATCGTTCAGATCACTTACAACTCAATAGATTCTACCTTCATGTAACGTTTCAGCCTGATTGGACCTTGTTTTCACACAAATGAACCCAGAATGATGTGAAATTGTGCTTCGTGCAACATAATTCTGGGTGCCATTTACAAACCATAAGTGCTAATGACTCCATTCCTTTTTGTGGTTGTAGGGGCTGTTGATTGGAGAACACTAAAACAAAACCTAACCTCTCTAGGACATTCAGAAGCCAAGTTATAAGCCCACAAATGTGTAACTGGACTACTTCTTTAAATTGAAACCAGATCCGGTGACCTTTGGGACATGGTTTGACCCCCTATAGGAATGTGCGATCATCTTGAAACGTTCAGATCACTTACAACTCAATAGATTCTACCTTCCTGTAACGTTTCAGCCTGATTGGACCTTGTTTTCACACAAATGAACCCAGAATGATGTCAAATTGTGCTTAGTGCAGCATAATTCTGGGTGCCATTTAAAAACCATAAGTGCTAATGACTCCATTCCTTTTTGAGGTTGTAGGGGCTGTTGATTGGAGTACAATAAAACAAACCTGATCTCTCTAGGACATTCAGAAGCCAAGTTATAAGCCCACAAATGTGTAACTGGACTACTTCTTTAAATTGACACCAGATCCGGTGACCTTTGGGACATGGTTTGACCCCCTTAGGAAAGTGCTATCATCATGAAACGTTCAGATCACTTACAACTCAATAGATTCTACCTTCCTGTAACGTTTCAGCCTGATTGGAATGTGTTTTCCCACAAATGAACCCAGAATGATGTGAAATTGTGCTTCGTGCAACATAATTCTGGGTGCCATTTACAAACCATAAGTGCTAATGACTCCATTCCTTTTTGTGGTTGTAGGGGCTGTTGATTGGAGTACACTAAAACAAACCTAACCTCTCTAGGACATTCAGAAGCCAAGTTATAAGCCCACAAAGGTGTAACTGGACTACTTCTTTAAAGTGACACCAGGCCCGGTGACCTTTGGGACATGGTTTCACCCCCTATAGGAATGTGCGATCATCTTGAAACGTTCAGATCACTTACAACTCAATAGATTCTACCATCTTGTAGCGTTTCAGCCTGATTGGACCTTGTTTTCACACAAATGGACCCAGAATGATGTGAAATTGTGCTTCGTGCAACATAATTCTGGGTGCCATTTACAAACCATAAGTGCTAATGACTCCATTCCTTTTTGTGGTTGTAGGGGCTGTTGATTGGAGTACACTAAAACAAACCTGATCTCTCTAGGACATTCAGAAGCCAAGTTATAAGCCCACAAATGTGTAACTGGACTACTTCTTTAAATTGACACCAGATCCGGTGACCTTTGGGACATGGTTTGACCCCCTTAGGAAAGTGCTATCATCATGAATCGTTCAGATCACTTACAACTCAATAGATTCTACCTTCATGTAACGTTTCAGCCTGATTGGACCTTGTTTTCACACAAATGAACCCAGAATGATGTGAAATTGTGCTTCGTGCAACATAATTCTGGGTGCCATTTACAAACCATAAGTGCTAATGACTCCATTCCTTTTTGTGGTTGTAGGGGCTGTTGATTGGAGAACACTAAAACAAAACCTAACCTCTCTAGGACATTCAGAAGCCAAGTTATAAGCCCACAAAGGTGTAAATGGACTACTTCTTTAAAGTGACACCAGGCCCGGTGACCTTTGGGACATGGTTTGACCCCCTATAGGAATGTGCGATCATCTTGAAACGTTCAGATCACTTACAACTCAATAGATTCTACCTTCCTGTAACGTTTCAGCCTGATTGGACCTTGTTTTCATACAAATGAACCCAGAATGATGTGAAATTGTGCTTCGTGCAACATAAATCTGGGTGCCATTTACAAAACCATAAGTGCTAATGACTCCATTCCTTTTTGAGGTTGTAGGGGCTGTTGATTGGAGTACACTAAAACAAATCTGATCTCTCTAGGACATTCAGAAGCCAAGTTATTAGCCCACAAATGTGTAACTGGACTACTTCTTTAAATTGAAACCAGATCCGGTGACCTTTGGGACATGGTTTGACCCCCTATAGGAATGTGCGATCATCTTGAAACGTTCAGATCACTTACAACTCAATAGATTCTACCTTCCTGTAACGTTTCAGCCTGATTGGACCTTGTTTTCACACAAATGAACCCAGAATGATGTGAAATTGTGCTTCGTGCAACATAATTCTGGGTGCCATTTAAAAACCATAAGTGCTAATGACTCCATTCCTTTTTGTGGTTGTAGAGGCTGTTGGTTGGAGTACATTAAAATAAACCTGATCTCTCTATGACATTCAGAAGCCAAGTTATAAGCCCACAAATGTGTAACTGGACTACTTCTTTAAATTGACACCAGATCCGGTGACCTTTGGGACATGGTTTGACCCCCTTAGGAAAGTGCTATCATCATGAAACGTTCAAATCACTTACATCTCAATAGATTCTACCTTCCTGTAATGTTTCAGCCTGATTGGACCTTGTTATCACACAAATGGACCCAGAATGATGTGAAATTGTGCTTCGTGCAACATAATTCTGGGTGCCATTTACAAACCATAAGTGGTAATGACTCCATTCCTTTTTGTCGTTGTAGGGGCCGTTGATTGGAGTACACTAAAACAAACCTGATCTCTCTAGGTCATTCAGAAGCCAAGTTATAAGCCCACGAATGTGTAACTGAACTACTTCTTTAAATTGACACCAGATCCGGTGACCTTTGGGACATGGTTTGACCCCCTTAGGAAAGTGCTATCATCATGAAACGTTCAGATCACTTACAACTCAATAGATTCTACCTTCCTGTAACGTTTCAGCCTGATTGGACCTTGTTTTCACACAAATGAACCCAGAATGATGTGAAATTGTGCTTCGTGCAACATAATTCTGGGTGCCATTTACAAACCATAAGTGCTAATGACTCCATTCCTTTTTGTGGTTGTAGGGACTGTTGATTGGAGAACACTAAAACAAAGCCTAACCTCTCTAGGACATTCAGAAGCCAAGTTATAAGCCCACAAAGGTGTAACTGGACTACTTCTTTAAAGTGACACCAGGCCCGGTGACCTTTGGGACATGGTTTGACCCCCTATATGAATGTGCGATCATCTTGAAACGTTCAGATCACTTACAACTCAATAGATTCTACCTTCCTGTAACGTTTCAGCCTTATTGGACCTTGTTTTCACACAAATGAACCCAGAATGATGTGAAATTGTGCTTCGTGCAACATAAATCTGGGTGCCATTTAAAAACCATAAGTGCTAATGACTCCATTCCTTTTTGAGGTTGTAGGGGCTGTTGATTGGAGTACACTAAAACAAACCTGATCTCTCTAGGACATTCAGAAGCCAAGTTATAAGCCCACAAATGTGTAACTGGACTACTTCTTTAAATTGACACCAGATCCGGTGACCTTTGGGACATGGTTTGACCCCCTATAGGAATGTGCGATCATCATGAAACGTTCAGATCACTTACAACTCAATAGATTCTACCTTCTTGTAACGTTTCAGCCTGATGGGACCTTGTTTTCACACAAATGGACCCAGAATGATGTGAAATTGTGCTTCGTGCAACATAATTCTGGGTGCCATTTACAAACCATAATTGCTAATGACTCCATTCCTTTTTGGGTTGTAGGGGATGTTGATTGGAGTATACTAAAACAAACCTGATCTCTCTAGGACATTCAGAAGCCAACTTATAAGCCCACAAATGTGTAACTGGACTACTTCTTTAAATTGACACCAGATCCGGTGACCTTTGGGACATGGTTTGACCCCCTTAGGAAAGTGCTATCATCATGAAACGTTCAGATCACTTACAACTCAATAGATTCTACCTTCTTGTAACGTTTCAGCCTGATTGGACCTTGTTTTCACACAAATGAACCCATAATGATGTGAAATTGTGCTTCGATGCAACATAATTCTGGGTGCCATTTACAAACCATAAGTGCTAATGACTCCATTCCTTTTTGTGGTTGTAGGGGCTGTTGGTTGGAGTACATTAAAACAAACCTGATCTCTCTAGGACATTCAGAGGCCAAGTTATAAGCCCTCAAAGGTGTAACTGGACTACTTCTTTAAAGTGACACCAGGCCCGGTGACCTTTGCGACATGGTTTGACCCCCTATTGGAATGTGCGATCATCATGAAACGTTCAGATCACTTACAAGTCAATAGATTCTACCTTCTTGTAACGTTTCAGCCTGATTGGACCTTGTTTTCACACAAATGGACCCAGAATGATGTGAAATTGTGCTTCGTGCAACATAATTCTGGGTGCCATTTACAAACCATAAGTGCTAATGACTCCATTCCTTTTTGAGGTTGTAGGGGATGTTGACTGGAGTACACTAAAACAAACCTGATCTCTATAGGACATTCAGAAGCCAAGTTATAAGCCCACAAATGTGTAACTGGACTACTTCTTTAAATTGACACCAGATCCGGTGACCTTTGGGACATGGTTTGACCCCCTTAGGAATGGGCTATCATCATGAAACGTTCAGATAACTTACAACTCATTAGATTCTACCTTCCTGTAACGTTTCAGCCTGATTGGACCTTTTTTTCACACAAATGAACCCAGAATAATGTGAAATTGTGCTTCGTGCAACATAATTCTGGGTGCCATTTACAAACCATAAGTGCTAATGACTCCATTCCTTTTTGTGGTTGTAGGGGCTGTTGATTGGAGTACACTAAAACAAACCTAACCTCTCTAGGACATTCAGAAGCCAAGTTATAAGCCCACAAAGGTGTAACTGGACTACTTCTTTAAAGTGACACCAGTTCCGGTGACCTTTGGGACATGGTTTTACCCCCTATAGGAAAGTGCTATCATCATGAAACGTTCAGATCCCTTACAACTCAATAGATTCTACCTTCCTGTAACGTTTCAGCCTGATTGGACCTTGTTTTCACACAAATGAACCCAGAATTATGTGAAATTGAACTTCGTGCAACATAATTCTGGGTGCCATTTACAAACCATAAGTGCTAATGACTCCATTCCTTTTTGTGGTTGTAGGGGCTGTTGATTGGAGTACATTAAAACAAACCTGATCTCTCTAGGACATTCAGAAGCCAAGTTATAAGTCCACAAATGTGTAACTGGACTACTTCTTTAAATTGACAACAGATCCGGTGACCTTTGGGACATGGTTTGACCCCCTATAGGAATGTGCGATCATCATGAAACGTTCAGATCACTTACAACTCAATAGATTCTACTTTCCTGTAACGTTTCAGCCTGATTGGACCTTGTTTTCACACAAATGAACCCAGAATGATGTGAAATTGTGCTCCGTGCAACATAATTCTCGGGGTCCCATTTACAAACCATAAGTGCTAATGACTCCATTCCTTTTTGTGGTTGTAGGGGCTGTTGATTGGAGAACACTAAAACAAACCTAACCTCTCTAGGACATTCAGAAGCCAAGTTATAAGCCCACAAAGGTGTAACTGGACTACTTCTTTAAAGTGACACCAGGCCCGGTGACCTTTGGGACATGGTTTGACCCCGTATAGGAATGTGCGATCATCTTGAAACGTTCAGATCACTTACAACTCAATAGATTCTACCTTCCTGTAACGTTTCAGCCTGATTGGACCTTGTTTTCACACAAATGAACCCAGAATGATGTGAAATTGTGCTTCGTGCAACATAATTCTGGGTGCCATTTATAAACCATAAGTGCTAATGACTCCATTGCTTTTTGAGGTTGTAGGGACTGTTTATTGGAGTACATTAAAACAAACCTGATCTCTCTAGGACATTCAGAAGCCAAGTTATAAGCCCACAAATGTGTACCTGGACTACTTCTTTAAATTGACACCAGATCCGGTGACCTTTGGGACATGGTTTGACCCCCTATTGGAATGTGCGATCATCATGTAACGTTCAGATCACTTACAACTCAATAGATTCTACCTTCTTGTAACGTTTCAGCCTGAGTGGACCTTGTTTTCACACAAATGGACCCAGAATGATGTGAAATTGTGCTTCAAGCAACATAATTCTGGGTGCCATTTACAAACCATAAGTGCTAATGACTCCATTCCTTTTTGTGGTTGTAGGGGCTGTTGGTTGGAGTACATTAAAACACACCTGATCTCTCTAGGACATTCAGAAGCCAAGTTATAAGCCCACAAATGTGTAACTGGACTACTTCTTTAAATTGACACCAGATCCGGTGACCTTTGGTACATGGTTTGACCCCCTTAGGAAAGTGTTATCATCATGAAACGTTCAGATAACTTACAACTCAATAGATTCTACCTTCCTGTAACGTTTCAGCCTGATTGGACCTTGTTTTCACACAAATGAACCCAGAATGATGTGAAATTGTGCTTAGTGAAGCATAATTCTGGGTGCCATTTAAAAACCATAAGTGCTAATGACTCCATTCCTTTTTGAGGTTGTAGGGGATGTTGATTGGAGTACACTAAAACAAACCTGATCTCTCTAGGACATTCAGAAGCCAAGTTATAAGCCCACAAATGTGTAACTGGACTACTTCTTTAAATTGACACCAGATCCGGTGACCTTTGGGACATGGTTTGACCCCCTTAGGAAAGTTTTGGGACATGTTTTGACCCCCTTAGGAAAGTGCTATCATCATGAAACGTTCGGATCACTTACAACTCAATTGATTCTACCTTCCTGTAACGTTTCAGCCTGATTGGACCTTGTTTTCACACAAATAAACCCAGAATGATGTGAAATTGTTCTTCGTGCAACATAATTCTGGGTGCCATTTAAAAACCATAAGTGTTAATGACTCCATTCCTTTTTGGGTTGTAGGGGCTGTTGATTGGAGTATACTAAAACAAACCTGATCTCTCTAGGACATTCAGAGGCCAAGTTATAAGCCCTCAAAGGTGTAACTGGACTACTTCTTTAAAGTGACACCAGGCCCGGTGACCTTTGGGACATGGTTTGACCCCCTATTGGAATGTGCGATCATCATGAAACGTTCAGATCACTTACAAGTCAATAGATTCTACCTTCTTGTAACGTTTCAGCCTGATTGGACCTTGTTTTCACACAAATGGACCCAGAATGATGTGAAATTGTGCTTCGTGCAACATAATTCTGGGTGCCATTTACAAACCATAAGTGCTAATGACTCCATTCCTTTTTGAGGTTGTAGGGGATGTTGACTGGAGTACACTAAAACAAACCTGATCTCTATAGGACATTCAGAAGCCAAGTTATAAGCCCACAAATGTGTAACTGGACTACTTCTTTAAATTGACACCAGATCCGGTGACCTTTGGGACATGGTTTGACCCCCTTAGGAATGGGCTATCATCATGAAACGTTCAGATAACTTACAACTCATTAGATTCTACCTTCCTGTAACGTTTCAGCCTGATTGGACCTTGTTTTCACACAAATGAACCCAGAATAATGTGAAATTGTGCTTCGTGCAACATAATTCTGGGTGCCATTTACAAACCATAAGTGCTAATGACTCCATTCCTTTTTGTGGTTGTAGGGGCTGTTGATTGGAGTACACTAAAACAAACCTAACCTCTCTAGGACATTCAGAAGCCAAGTTATAAGCCCACAAAGGTGTAGCTGGACTACTTCTTTAAAGTGACACCAGTTCCGGTGACCTTTGGGACATGGTTTGACCCCCTTAGGAAAGTGCTATCATCATGAAACGTTCAGATCACTTACAACTCAATAGATTCCACCTTCCTGTAATATTTCAGCCTGATTGGACCTTGTTTTCACACAAATGAACCCAGAATGATGTGAAATTTTGCTTCGTGCAACATAATTCTGGGTGCCATTTAAAAACCATAAGTGCTAATGACTCCATTCATTTTTGAGGTTGTAGGGGCTGTTGATTGGAGTACACTAAAACAAACCTGATCTCTCTAGGACATTCAGAGGCCAAGTTATAAGCCCTCAAAGGTGCAACTGGACTACTTCTTTAAAGTGACACCAGGCCCGGTGACCTTTGGGACATGGTTTGACCCCCTATAGGAATGTGCGATCATCATGAAACGTTCAGATCACTTACAACTCAATAGATTCTACCTTCTTGTAACGTTTCAGCCTGATTGGACCTTGTTTTCACACAAATGGACCCAGAATGATGTGAAATTGTGCTTCGTGCAACATAATTCTGGGTGCCATCTACAAACCATAAGTGCTAATGACTCCATTCGTTTTTGTGGTTGTAGGGGCTGTTGGTTGGAGTATATTAAAACAACCCTGATCTCTCTAGGACATTCAGAAGCCAAGTTATAAGCCCACAAATGTGTAACTGGACTACTTCTTTAAATTGACACCAGATCCGGTGACCTTTGGGACATGGTTTGACCCCCTTAGGAAAGTGCTATCATCATGAAACGTTCAGATCACTTACAACTCAATAGATTCTACCTTCCTGTAACGTTTCAGCCTGATTGGACCTTGTTTTCACACAAATGAACCCAGAAGAATGTGAAATTGTGCTTAGTGAAGCATAATTCTGGGTGCCATTTAAAAACCATAAGTGCTAATGACTCCATTCCTTTTTGAGGTGGTAGGGGATGTTGATTGGAGTACACTAAAACAAACCTGATCTCTCTAGGACATTCAGAAGCCAAGTTATAAGCCCACAAATGTGTAACTGGACTACTTCTTTAAATTGACACCAGATCCGGTGACCTTTGGGACATGGTTTGACCCCCTTAGGAATGGGCTATCATCATGAAACGTTCAGATCACTTACAACTCAATAGATTCTACCTTCCTGTAACGTTTCAGCCTGATTGGACCTTGTTTTCACACAAATGAACCCAGAATGATGTGAAATTGTGCTTCGTGCAACATAATTCTGGGTGCCATTTACAAACCATAAGTGCTAATGACTGCATTCCTTTTTGTGGTTGTAGGGGCTGTTGATTGGAGTACACTAAAACAAACCTAACGTCTCTAGGACATTCAGAAGCCAAGTTTTAAGCCCACAAAGGTTTAACTGGACTACTTCTTTAAAGTAACACCAGGCCCGGTGACCTTTGGGACATTGTTTTACCCCCTATAGGAATGTGCGATCATCTTGAAACGTTCAGATCACTTACAACTCAATAGATTCTACCTTCCTGTAACGTTTCAGCCTGATTGGACCTTGTTTTAACACAAATGAACCCAGAATGATGTGAAATTGTGCTTCGTGCAACATAATTCTGGGTGCCATTTAAAAACCATAAGTGCTAATGACTCCATTCTTTTTGAGGTTGTAGGGGCTGTTGATTGGAGTACACTAAAACAAACCTGATCTCTCTAGAACATTCAGAAGCCAAGTTATAAGCCCACAAATGTGTAAATGGAATACTTCTTTAAATTGACACCAGATCTGGTGACCTTTGGGACATGGTTTGACCCCCTATAGGAATGTGCGATCATCATGAAACGTTCAGATCACTTACAACTCAATAGATTCTACCTTCTTGTAACGTTTCAGCCTGATTGGACATTGTTTTCACACAAATGGACCCAGAATGATGTGAAATTGTGCTTCGTGCAACAAATTTCTGGGTGCCATTTACAAACCATAAGTGCTAATGACACCATTCCTTTTTGTGGTTGTAGGGGCTGTCGGTTGGAGTACATTAAAACAAACCTGATCTCTCTAGGACATTCAGAAGCCAAGTTATAAGCCCACAAATGTGTAACTGGACTACTTCTTTAAATTGACACCAGATCCGGTCACCTTTGGGACATGGTTTGACCCCCTTAGGAAAGTGCTATCATCATGAAACGTTCAGATCACTTACAACTCAATAGATTCTACCTTCCTGTAACGTTTCAGCCTGATTGGACCATGTTTTCACACAAATGAACCCAGAATGATGTGAAATTGTGCTTAGTGCAGCATAATTCTGGGTGCCATTTAAAAACCATAAGTGCTAATGACTCCATTCCTTTTTGAGGTTGTAGGGGATGTTGATTGGAGTACACTAAAACAAACCTGATCTCTCTAGGACATTCAGAAGCCAAGTTATAAGCCCACAAATGTGTAACTGGACTACTTCTTTAAATTGACACCAGATCCGGTGACCTTTGGGACATGGTTTGACCCCCTTAGGAAAGTGCTATCATCATGAAACGTTCAGATCACTTACAACTCAATAGATTCTACCTTCCTGTAACGTTTCAGCCTGATTGGACCTTGTTTTCACACAAATGAACCCAGATTGATGTGAAATTGTGCTTCGTGCAACATAATTCTGCGTGCCATTTAAAAACCATAAGTGCTAATGACTCCATTCCTTTTTGGGTTGTAGGGGCTGTTGATTGGAGTATACTAAAACAAATCTGATCTCTCTAGGACATTCAGAAGCCAAGTTATAAGCCCACAAATGTGTAACTGGACTACTTCTTTAAATTGACACCAGATCCGGTGACCTTTGGGACATGGTTTTAACCCCTTAGGAAAGTGCTATCATCATGAAACGTTCAGATCCCTTACAACTCAATAGATTCTACCTTCCTGTAACGTTTCAGCCTGATTGGACCTTGTTTTCACACAAATGGACCAGGAAAGATGTGAAATTGTGCTTCGTGCAACATAATTCTGGGTGCCATTTACAAACCATAAGTGATAATGACTCCATTCCTTTTTGAGGTTGTAGGGGCTGTTGATTGGAGTACACTAAAACAAACCTGATCTCTCTTGGACATTCAGAGGCCAAGTTATAAGCCCTCAAAGGTGTAACTGGACTACTGCTTTAAAGTGACACCAGATCCGGTAACCTTTGGGACATGGTTTGACCCCCTATAGGAATGTGCGATCATCATGAAACGTTCAGATCACTTACAACTCAATAGATTCTACCTTCTTGTAACGTTTCAGCCTGATTGGACCTTGTTTTCACACAAATGGACCCAGAATGATGTGAAATTGTGCTTCGTGCAACATAATTCTGGGTGCCATTTAAAAAACCATAAGTGCTAATGACTCCATTCCTTTTGTGGTTGTAGGGGCTGTTGGTTGGAGTACATTAAAACAAACCTGATCTCTTTAGGACATTCAGAAGCTAAGTTATAAGCCCACAAATGTGTAACTGGACTACTTCTTTAAATTGACACCGGATCCGGTGACCTTTGGGACATGGTTTGACCCCCTTAGGAAAGTGCTATCATCATGAAACGTTCAGATCACTTACAACTTAATAGATTCTACCTTCCTGTAACGTTTCAGCCTGATTGGACCTTGTTTTCACACAAATGGACCCAGAATGATGTGAAATTGTGCTTAGTGCAGCATAATTCTGGGTGCCATTTAAAAACCTTAAGTGCTAATGACTCCATTCCTTTTTGAGGTTGTAGGGGATGTTGACTGGAGTACTCTAAAACAAACCTGATCTCTCTAGGACATTCAGAAGCCAAGTTATAAGCCCACAAATGTGTAACTGGACTACTTCTTTAAATTGACACCAGATCCGGTGACCTTTGGGACATGACCCCCTTAGGAATGGGCTATCATCATGAAACGTTCAGATCACTTACAACTCAATAGATTCTACCTTCCTGTAACGTTTCAGCCTGATTGGACCTTGTTTTCACACAAATGAATCCAGAATGATGTGAAATTGTGCTTCGTGCAACATAATTCTGGGTGCCATTTACAAACCATAAGTGCTAATGACTCCATTCTTTTTTGTGGTTTTAGGGGCTGTTGATTGGAGTACACTAAAACAAACCTAACCTCTCTAGGACATTCAGAAGCAGAGTTATAAGCCCACAAAGGTGTAACTGGACTACTTCTTTAAAGTGACACCAGGCCCGGTGACCTTTGGGACATGGTTTGACCCCCTTAGGAAAGTGCTATCATCATGAAACGTTCAGATCACTTACAACTCAATAGATTCTACCTTCCTGTAACGTTTCAGCCTTATTGGACCTTGTTTTCACACAAATGAACCCAGAATGATGTGAAATTGTGCTTCGTGCAACATAATTCTGCGCGCCGTTTAAAAACCATAAGTGCTAATGACTCCATTCCTTTTTGGGTTGTAGGGGCTGTTGATTGGAGTATACTAAAACAAATCTGATCTCTCTAGGACATTCAGAAGCCAAGTTATAAGCCCACAAATGTGTAACTGGACTACTTCTTTAAATTGACACCAGATCCGGTGACCTTTGGGACATGGTTTTAACCCCTTAGGAAAGTGTTATCATCATGAAACGTTCAGATCCCTTACAACTCAATAGATTCTACCTTCCTGTAACGTTTCAGCCTGATTGGACCTTGTTTTCACACAAATGGACCCAGAAAGATGTGAAATTGTGCTTCGTGCAACATAATTCTGGGTGCCATTTACAAACCATAAGTGATAATGACTCCATTCCTTTTTGAGGTTGTAGGGGCTGTTGATTGGAGTACACTAAAACAAACCTGATCTCTCTAGGACATTCAGAGGCCAAGTTATAAGCCCTCAAAGGTGTAACTGGACTACTGCTTTAAAGTGACACCAGATCCGGTAACCTTTGGGACATGGTTTGACCCCCTATAGGAATGTGCGATCATCATGAAACGTTCAGATCACTTACAACTCAATAGATTCTACCTTCTTGTAACGTTTCAGCCTGATTGGACCTTGTTTTCACACAAATGGACCCAGAATGATGTGAAATAGTGCTTCGTGCAACATAATTCTGGGTGCCATTTACAAACCATAAGTGCTAATGACTCCATTCCTTTTGTGGTTGTAGGGGCTGTTGGTTGGAGTACATTAAAACAAACCTGATCTCTTTAGGACATTCAGAAGCTAAGTTATAAGCCCACAAATGTGTAACTGGACTACTTCTTTAAATTGACACCGGATCCGGTGACCTTTGGGACATGGTTTGATCCCCTTAGGAAAGTGCTATCATCATGAAACGTTCAGATCACTTACAACTCAATAGATTCTACCTTCCTGTAACGTTTCAGCCTGATTGGACCTTGTTTTCACACAAATGGACCCAGAATGATGTGAAATTGTGCTTAGTGCAGCATATTTCTGGGTGCCATTTAAAAACCTTAAGTGCTAATGACTCCATTCCTTTTTGAGGTTGTAGGGGATGTTGACTGGAGTACTCTAAAACAAACCTGATCTCTCTAGGACATTCAGAAGCCAAGTTATAAGCCCACAAATGTGTAACTGGACTACTTCTTTAAATTGACACCAGATCCGGTGACCTTTGGGACATGACCCCCTTAGGAATGGGCTATCATCATGAAACGTTCAGATCACTTACAACGCAATAGATTCTACCTTCCTGTAACGTTTTAGCCTGATTGGACCTTGTTTTCACACAAATGAACCCAGAATGATGTGAAATTGTGCTTCGTGCAACATAATTCTGGGTGCCATTTACAAACCATAAGTGCTAATGACTCCTTTCTTTTTTGTGGTTTTAGGGGCTGTTGATTGGAGTACACTAAAACAAACCTAACCTCTCTAGGACATTCAGAAGCCAAGTTATAAGCCCACAAAGGTGTAACTGGACTACTTCTTTAAAGTGACACCAGGCCCGGTGACCTTTGGGACATGGTTTGACCCCCTTAGGAAAGTGCTATCATCATGAAACGTTCAGATCACTTACAACTCAATAGATTCTACCTTCCTGTAACGTTTCAGCCTGATTGGACCTTGTTTTCACACAAATGAACCCAGAATGATGTGAAATTGTGCTTCGTGCAACATAATTCTGCGCGCCATTTAAAAACCATAAGTGCTAATGACTCCATTCCTTTTTGGGTTGTAGGGGCTGTTGATTGGAGTATACTAAAACAAATCTGATCTCTCTAGGACATTCAGAAGCCAAGTTATAAGCCCACAAATGTGTAACTGGACTACTTCTTTAAATTGACACCAGATCCGGTGACCTTTGGGACATGGTTTTAACCCCTTAGGAAAGTGCTATCATCATGAAACGTTCAGATCCCTTACAACTCAATAGATTCTACCTTCCTGTAACGTTTCAGCCTGATTGGACCTTGTTTTCACACAAATGGACCCAGAAAGATGTGAAATTGTGCTTCGTGCAACATAATTCTGGGTGCCATTTACAAACCATAAGTGATAATGACTCCATTCCTTTTTGAGGTTGTAGGGGCTGTTGATTGGAGTACACTAAAACAAACCTGATCTCTCTAGGACATTCAGAGGCCAAGTTATAAGCCCTCAAAGGTGTAACTGGACTACTGCTTTAAAGTGACACCAGATCCGGTAACCTTTGGGACATGGTTTGACCCCCTATAGGAATGTGCGATCATCATGAAACGTTCAGATCACTTACAACTCAATAGATTCTACCTTCTTGTAACGTTTCAGCCTGATTGGACCTTGTTTTCACACAAATGGACCCAGAATGATGTGAAATAGTGCTTCGTGCAACATAATTCTGGGTGCCATTTACAAACCATAAGTGCTAATGACTCCATTCCTTTTGTGGTTGTAGGGGCTGTTGGTTGGAGTATATTAAAACAAACCTGATCTCTTTAGGACATTCAGAAGCTAAGTTATAAGCCCACAAATGTGTAACTGGACTACTTCTTTAAATTGACACCGGATCCGGTGACCTTTGGGACATGGTTTGATCCCCTTAGGAAAGTGCTATCATCATGAAACGTTCAGATCACTTACAACTCAATAGATTCTACCTTCCTGTAACGTTTCAGCCTGATTGGACCTTGTTTTCACACAAATGGACCCAGAATGATGTGAAATTGTGCTTAGTGCAGCATATTTCTGGGTGCCATTTAAAAACCTTAAGTGCTAATGACTCCATTCCTTTTTGAGGTTGTAGGGGATGTTGACTGGAGTACTCTAAAACAAACCTGATCTCTCTAGGACATTCAGAAGCCAAGTTATAAGCCCACAAATGTGTAACTGGACTACTTCTTTAAATTGACACCAGATCCGGTGACCTTTGGGACATGACCCCCTTAGGAATGGGCTATCATCATGAAACGTTCAGATCACTTACAACGCAATAGATTCTACCTTCCTGTAACGTTTCAGCCTGATTGGACCTTGTTTTCACACAAATGAACCCAGAATGATGTGAAATTGTGCTTCGTGCAACATAATTCTGGGTGCCATTTACAAACCATAAGTGCTAATGACTCCTTTCTTTTTTGTGGTTTTAGGGGCTGTTGATTGGAGTACACTAAAACAAACCTAACCTCTCTAGGACATTCAGAAGCCAAGTTATAAGCCCACAAAGGTGTAACTGGACTACTTCTTTAAAGTGACACCAGGCCCGGTGACCTTTGGGACATGGTTTGACCCCCTTAGGAAAGTGCTATCATCATGAAACGTTCAGATCACTTACAACTCAATAGATTCTACCTTCCTGTAACGTTTCAGCCTGATTGGACCTTGTTTTCACACAAATGAACCCAGAATGATGTGAAATTGTGCTTCGTGCAACATAATTCTGCGCGCCATTTAAAAACCATAAGTGCTAATGACTCCATTCCTTTTTGGGTTGTAGGGGCTGTTGATTGGAGTATACTAAAACAAATCTGATCTCTCTAGGACATTCAGAAGCCAAGTTATAAGCCCACAAATGTGTAACTGGACTACTTCTTTAAATTGACACCAGATCCGGTGACCTTTGGGACATGGTTTTAACCCCTTAGGAAAGTGCTATCATCATGAAACGTTCAGATCCCTTACAACTCAATAGATTCTACCTTCCTGTAACGTTTCAGCCTGATTGGACCTTGTTTTCACACAAATGGACCCAGAAAGATGTGAAATTGTGCTTCGTGCAACATAATTCTGGGTGCCATTTACAAACCATAAGTGATAATGACTCCATTCCTTTTTGAGGTTGTAGGGGCTGTTGATTGGAGTACACTAAAACAAACCTGATCTCTCTAGGACATTCAGAGGCCAAGTTATAAGCCCTCAAAGGTGTAACTGGACTACTGCTTTAAAGTGACACCAGATCCGGTAACCTTTGGGACATGGTTTGACCCCCTATAGGAATGTGCGATCATCATGAAACGTTCAGATCACTTACAACTCAATAGATTCTACCTTCTTGTAACGTTTCAGCCTGATTGGACCTTGTTTTCACACAAATGGACCCAGAATGATGTGAAATAGTGCTTCGTGCAACATAATTCTGGGTGCCATTTACAAACCATAAGTGCTAATGACTCCATTCCTTTTGTGGTTGTAGGGGCTGTTGGTTGGAGTACATTAAAACAAACCTGATCTCTTTAGGACATTCAGAAGCTAAGTTATAAGCCCACAAATGTGTAACTGGACTTCTTCTTTAAATTGACACCGGATCCGGTGACCTTTGGGACATGGTTTGATCCCCTTAGGAAAGTGCTATCATCATGAAACGTTCAGATCACTTACAACTCAATAGATTCTACCTTCCTGTAACGTTTCAGCCTGATTGGACCTTGTTTTCACACAAATGGACCCAGAATGATGTGAAATTGTGCTTAGTGCAGCATATTTCTGGGTGCCATTTAAAAACCTTAAGTGCTAATGACTCCATTCCTTTTTGAGGTTGTAGGGGATGTTGGTTGGAGTACTCTAAAACAAACCTGATCTCTCTAGGACATTCAGAAGCCAAGTTATAAGCCCACAAATGTGTAACTGGACTACTTCTTTAAATTGACACCAGATCCGGTGACCTTTGGGACATGACCCCCTTAGGAATGGGCTATCATCATGAAACGTTCAGATCACTTACAACGCAATAGATTCTACCTTCCCGTAACGTTTCAGCCTGATTGGACCTTGTTTTCACACAAATGAACCCAGAATGATGTGAAATTGTGCTTCGTGCAACATAATTCTGGGTGCCATTTACAAACCATAAGTGCTAATGACTCCTTTCTTTTTTGTGGTTTTAGGGGCTGTTGATTGGAGTACACTAAAACAAACCTAACCTCTCTAGGACATTCAGAAGCCAAGTTATAAGCCCACAAAGGTGTAACTGGACTACTTCTTTAAAGTGACACCAGGCCCGGTGACCTTTGGGACATGGTTTTACCCTCTTAGGAAAGTGCTATCATCATGAAACGTTCAGATCCCTTACAACTCAATAGATTCTACCTTCCTGTAACGTTTCAGCCTGATTGGACCTTGTTTTCACACAAATGAACCCAGAATGATGTGAAATTGAACTTCGTGCAACATAATTCTGGGTGCCATTTACAAACCATAAGTGCTAATGACTCCATTCCTTTTTGTGGTTGTAGGGGCTGTTGATTGGAGTACATTAAAACAAACCTGATCTCTCTAGGACATTCAGAAGCCAAGTTATAAGCCCACAAATGAGTAACTGGACTACTTCTTTAAATTGACACCAGATCCGGTGACCTTTGGGACATGGTTTGACCCCCTTAGGAAAGTGCTATCATCATGAAACGTTCAGATCCCTTACAACTCAATAGATTCTACCTTCCTGCAACGTTTCAACCTGATTGGACCTTGTTTTCACACAAATGAACCCAGAATGATGTGAAATTGTGCTTCGTGCAACATAATTCTGGGTGCCATTTACAAACCATGAGTGCTAATGACTCCATTCCTTTTTGTGGTTGTAGGGGCTGTTGATTGGAGAACACTAAAACAAACCTAACCTCTCCAGGACATTCAGAAGCCAAGTTATAAGCCCACAAAGGTGTAACTGGACTACTTCTTTAAAGTGACACCAGGCCCGGTGACCTTTGGGACATGGTTTGACCCCCTATAGGAATGTGCGATCATCTTGAAATGTTCAGATCACTTACAACTCAATAGATTCTACCTTCCTGTAACGTTTCAGCCTGATTGGACCTTGTTTTCACACAAATGAACCCAGAATGATGTGAAATTGTGCTTCGTGCAACATAATTCTGGGTGCCTTTTAAAAACCATAAGTGCTAATGACTCCATTCCTTTTTGAGGTTGTAGGGGCTGTTGATTGGAGTACACTAAAACAAACCTGATCTCTCTAGGACATTCAGAAGCCAAGTTATAAGCCCACAAATGTGTAACTGGACTACTTCTTTAAATTGACACCAGATTCGGTGACCTTTGGGACATGGTTTGACCCCCTTAGGAAAATGCTATCATCAAGAAACATTCAGATCACTTACAACTCAACAGATTCCAACTTCCTGTAACGTTTCAGCCTGACTGGACCTTGTTTTCACACAAATGAACCCAGAATGATGTGAAATTGTGCTTCGTGCAACATAATTCTCGGGGTCCCATTTACAAACCTTAAGTGCTAATGACTCCATTCCTTTTTGTGGTTGTAGGGGCTGTTGATTGGAGTACACTAAAACAAACCTAACCCCTCTAGGACATTCAGAAGCCAAGTTATAAGCCCACAAAGGTGTAACTGGACTACTTCTTTAAAGTGACACCAGGCCCGGTGACCTTTGGGACATGGTTTGACCCCCTATAGGAATGTGCGATCATCTTGAAACGTTCAGATCACTTACAACTCAATAGATTTTACCTTCCTGTAACGTTTCAGCCTGATTGGACCTTGTTTTCACACAAATGAACCCAGAATGATGTGAAATTGTGCTTCGTGCAACATAATTCTGGGTGCCATTTAAAAACCATAAGTGCTAATGACTCCATTCCTTTTTGAGGTTGTAGGGGCTGTTGATTGGAGTACACTAAAACAAACCTGATCTCTCTAGGACATTCAGAAGCCAAGTTATAACCCCACAAATGTGTAACTGGACTACTTCTTTAAATTGACACCAGATCCGGTGACCTTTGGGAGATGGTTTGACCCCCTATAGGAATGTGCGATCATCATGAAACGTTCAGATCACTTACAACTCAATAGATTCTACCTTCTTGTAACGTTTCAGCCTGATTGGACCTTGTTTTCACACAAATGGACCCAGAATGATGTGAAATTGTGCTTCGTGCAACATAATTCTGGGTGCCATTTACAAACCATAAGTGCTAATGACTCCATTCCTTTTTGTGGTTGTAGGGGCTGTTGGTTGGAGTACATTAAAACAAACCTGATCTCTCTAGGACATTCAGAAGCCAAGTTATTAGCCCACAAATGTGCAACTGGACTACTTCTTTAAATTGACACCAGATCCGGTTACCTTTGGGACATGGTTTGACCCCCTTAGGAAAGTGCTATCATCATGAAACGTTCAGATCACTTACAACTCAATAGATTCTACCTTCCTGTAACGTTTCAGCCTGATTGGACCTTGATTTCACACAAATGAACCCAGAATGATGTGAAATTGTGCTTAGTGCAGCATAATTCTGGGTGCCATTTAAAAACCATAAGTGCTAATGACTCCATTCCTTTTTGAGGTTGTAGGGGATGTTGATTGGAGTAAACTAAAACAAACCTGATCTCTCTAGGACATTCAGAAGCCAAGTTATAAGCCCACAAATGTGTAACTGGACTGCTTCTTTAAATTGACACCAGATCCGGTGACCTTTGGGACATGGTTTGACCCCCTTAGGAAAGTTTTGGGACATGGTTTGACCCCCTTAGGAAAGTGCTATCATCATGAAACGTTCAGATCACTTACAACTCAATAGATTCTACCTTCCTGTAACGTTTCAGCCTGATTGGACCTTGTTTTCACACAAATAAACCCAGAATTATGTGAAATTGTGCTTCGTGCAACATAATTCTGGGTGCCATTTAAAAACCATAAGTGCTAATGACTCCATTCCTTTTTGAGGTTGTAGAGGCTGTTGATTGGAGTACACTAAAACAAACCTGATCTCTCTAGGATATTCAGAAGCCAAGTTATAAGCCCACAAATGTGTAACTGGACTACTTCTTTAAATTGACACCAGATCCGGTGACCTTTGAGAGATGGTTTGACCCCCTATAGGAATGTGCGATCATCATGAAACGTTCAGATCACTTACAACTCAATAGATTCTACCTTCTTGTAACGTTTCAGCCTGATTGGACCTTGTTTTCACACAAATGGACCCAGAATGATGTGAAATTGTGCTTCGTGCAACATAATTCTGGGTGCCATTTACAAACCATAAGTGCTAATGACTCCATTCCTTTTTGTGGTTGTAGGGGCTGTTGGTTGGAGTACATTAAAACAAACCTGATCTCTCTAGGACATTCAGAAGCCAAGTTATTAGCCCACAAATGTGCAACTGGACTACTTCTTTAAATTGACACCAGATCCGGTTACCTTTGGGACAGGGTTTGACCCCCTTAGGAAAGTGCTATCATCATGAAACGTTCAGATCACTTACAACTCAATAGATTCTACCTTCCTGTAACGTTTCAGCCTGATTGGACCTTGATTTCACACAAATGAACCCAGAATGATGTGAAATTGTGCTTAGTGCAGCATAATTCTGGGTGCCATTTAAAAACCATAAGTGCTAATGACTCCATTCCTTTTTGAGGTTGTAGGGGATGTTGATTGGAGTACACTAAAACAAACCTGATCTCTCTAGGACATTCAGAAGCCAAGTTATAAGCCCACAAATGTGTAACTGGACTGCTTCTTTAAATTGACACCAGATCCGGTGACCTTTGGGACATGGTTTGACCCCCTTAGGAAAGTTTTGGGACATGGTTTGACCCCCTTAGGAAAGTGCTATCATCATGAAACGTTCAGATCACTTACAACTCAATAGATTCTACCTTCCTGTAACGTTTCAGCCTGATTGGACCTTGTTTTCACACAAATAAACCCAGAATTATGTGAAATTGTGCTTCATGCAACATAATTCTGGGTGCCATTTAAAAACCATAAGTGCTAATGACTCCATTCCTTTTTGAGGTTGTAGAGGCTGTTGATTGGAGTACACTAAAACAAACCTGATCTCTCTAGGATATTCAGAAGCCAAGTTATAAGCCCACAAATGTGTAACTGGACTACTTCTTTAAATTGACACCAGATCCGGTGACCTTTGAGAGATGGTTTGACCCCCTATAGGAATGTGCGATCATCATGAAACGTTCAGATCACTTACAACTCAATAGATTCTACCTTCTTGTAACGTTTCAGCCTGATTGGACCTTGTTTTCACACAAATGGACCCAGAATGATGTGAAATTGTGCTTCGTGCAACATAATTCTGGGTGCCATTTACAAGCCATAAGTGCTAATGACTCCATTCCTTTTTGTGGTTGTAGGGGCTGTTGGTTGGAGTACATTAAAACAAACCTGATCTCTCTAGGACATTCAGAAGCTAAGTTATTAGCCCACAAATGTGCAACTGGACTACTTCTTTAGATTGACACCAGATCCGGTTACCTTTGGGACATGGTTTGACCCCCTTAGGAAAGTGCTATCATCATGAAACGTTCAGATCACTTACAACTCAATAGATTCTACCTTCCTGTAACATTTCAGCCTGATTGGACCTTGATTTCACACAAATGAACCCAGAATGATGTGAAATTGTGCTTAGTGCAGCATAATTCTGGGTGCCATTTAAAAACCATAAGTGCTAATGACTCCATTCCTTTTTGAGGTTGTAGGGGATGTTGATTGGAGTACACTAAAACAAACCTGATCTCTCTAGGACATTCAGAAGCCAAGTTATAAGCCCACAAATGTGTAACTGGACTACTTCTTTAAATTGACACCAGATCCGGTGACCTTTGGGAGATGGTTTGACCCCCTATAGGAATGTGCGATCATCATGAAACGTTCAGATCACTTACAACTCAATAGATTCTACCTTCTTGTAACGTTTCAGCCTGATTGGACCTTGTTTTCACACAAATGGACCCAGAATGATGTGAAATTGTGCTTCGTGCAACATAATTCTAGGTGCCATTTACAAACCATAAGTGCTAATGACTCCATTCCTTTTTGTGGATGTAGGGGCTGTTGGTTGGAGTACATTAAAACAAACCTGATCTCTCTAGGACATTCAGAAGCCAAGTTATTAGCCCACAAATGTGCAACTGGACTAATTCTTTAAATTGACACCAGATCCGATTACCTTTGGGACATGGTTTGACCCCCTTAGGAAAGTGCTATCATCATGAAACGTTCAGATCAATTACAACTCAATAGATTCTACCTTCCTGTAACGTTTCAGCCTGATTGGACCTTGTTTTCACACAAATAAACCCAGAATTATGTGAAATTGTGCTTCGTGCAACATAATTCTGGGTGCCATTTACAAACCATGAGTGCTAATGACTCCATTCCTTTTTGTGGTTGTAGGGGCTGTTGATTGGAGAACACTAAAACAAACCTAACCTCTCTAGGACATTCAGAAGCCAAGTTATAAGCCCACAAAGGTGTAACTGGACTACTTCTTTAAAGTGACACCAGGCCCGGTGACCTTTGGGACATGGTTTGACCCCCTATAGGAATGTGCGATCATTTTGAAATGTTCAGATCACTTACAACTCAATAGATTCTACCTTCCTGTAACGTTTCAGCCTGATTGGACCTTGTTTTCACACAAATGAACCCAGAATGATGTGAAATTGTGCTTCGTGCAACATAATTCTGGGTGCCATTTAAAAACCATAAGTGCTAATGACTCCATTCCTTTTTGAGGTTGTAGGGGCTGTTGATTGGAGTACACTAAAACAAACCTGATCTCTCTAGGACATTCAGAAGCCAAGTTATAAGCCCACAAATGTGTAACTGGACTACTTCTTTAAATTGACACCAGATTCGGTGACCTTTGGGACATGGTTTGACCCCCTTAGGAAAATGCTATCATCAAGAAACATTCAGATCACTTACAACTCAACAGATTCTAACTTCCTGTAACGTTTCAGCCTGATTGGACCTTGTTTTCACACAAATGAACCCAGAATGATGTGAAATTGTGCTTCATGCAACATAATTCTCGGGGTCCCATTTACAAACCTTAAGTGCTAATGACTCCATTCCTTTTTGTGGTTGTAGGGGCTGTTGATTGGAGTACACTAAAACAAACCTAACCTCTCTAGGACATTCAGAAGCCAAGTTATAAGCCCACAAAGGTGTAACTGGACTACTTCTTTAAAGTGACACCAGGCCCGGTGACCTTTGGGACATGGTTTGACCCCCTATAGGAATGTGCGATCATCTTGAAACGTTCAGATCACTTACAACTCAATAGATTCTACCTTCCTGTAACGTTTCAGCCTGATTGGACCTTGTTTTCACACAAATGAACCCAGAATGATGTGAAATTGTGCTTCGTGCAACATAATTCTGGGTGCCATTTAAAAACCATAAGTGCTAATGACTCCATTCCTTTTTGAGGTGGTAGGGGATGTTGATTGGAGTACACTAAAACAAACCTGATCTCTCTAGGACATTCAGAAGCCAAGTTATAAGCCCACAAATGTGTAACTGGACTACTTCTTTAAATTGACACCAGATCCGGTGACCTTTGGGACATGGTTTGACCCCCTTAGGAATGGGCTATCATCATGAAACGTTCAGATCACTTACAACTCAATAGATTCTACCTTCCTGTAACGTTTCAGCCTGATTGGACCTTGTTTTCACACAAATGAACCCAGAATGATGTGAAATTGTGCTTCGTGCAACATAATTCTGGGTGCCATTTACAAACCATAAGTGCTAATGACTGCATTCCTTTTTGTGGTTGTAGGGGCTGTTGATTGGAGTACACTAAAACAAACCTAACGTCTCTAGGACAATCAGAAGCCAAGTTTTAAGCCCACAAAGGTTTAACTGGACTACTTCTTTAAAGTAACACCAGGCCCGGTGACCTTTGGGACATTGTTTTACCCCCTATAGGAATGTGCGATCATCTTGAAACGTTCAGATCACTTACAACTCAATAGATTCTACCTTCCTGTAACGTTTCAGCCTGATTGGACCTTGTTTTAACACAAATGAACCCAGAATGATGTGAAATTGTGCTTCGTGCAACATAATTCTGGGTGCCATTTAAAAACCATAAGTGCTAATGACTCCATTCTTTTTGAGGTTGTAGGGGCTGTTGATTGGAGTACACTAAAACAAACCTGATCTCTCTAGAACATTCAAAAGCCAAGTTATAAGCCCACAAATGTGTAAATGGAATACTTCTTTAAATTGACACCAGATCTGGTGACCTTTGGGACATGGTTTGACCCCCTATAGGAATGTGCGATCATCATGAAACGTTCAGATCACTTACAACTCAATAGATTCTACCTTCTTGTAACGTTTCAGCCTGATTGGACATTGTTTTCACACAAATGGACCCAGAATGATGTGAAATTGTGCTTCGTGCAACAAATTTCTGGGTGCCATTTACAAACCATAAGTGCTAATGACACCATTCCTTTTTGTGGTTGTAGGGGCTGTCGGTTGGAGTACATTAAAACAAACCTGATCTCTCTAGGACATTCAGAAGCCAAGTTATAAGCCCACAAATGTGTAACTGGACTACTTCTTTAAATTGACACCAGATCCGGTGACCTTTGGGACATGGTTTGACCCCCTTAGGAAAGTGCTATCATCATGAAACGTTCAGATCACTTACAACTCAATAGATTCTACCTTCCTGTAACGTTTCAGCCTGATTGGACCTTGTTTTCACACAAATGAACCCAGATTGATGTGAAATTGTGCTTCGTGCAACATAATTCTGCGTGCCATTTAAAAACCATAAGTGCTAATGACTCCATTCCTTTTTGGGTTGTAGGGGCTGTTGATTGGAGTATACTAAAACAAATCTGATCTCTCTAGGACATTCAGAAGCCAAGTTATAAGCCCACAAATGTGTAACTGGACTACTTCTTTAAATTGACACCAGATCCGGTGACCTTTGGGACATGGTTTTAACCCCTTAGGAAAGTGCTATCATCATGAAACGTTCAGATCCCTTACAACTCAATAGATTCTACCTTCCTGTAACGTTTCAGCCTGATTGGACCTTGTTTTCACACAAATGGACCAGGAAAGATGTGAAATTGTGCTTCGTGCAACATAATTCTGGGTGCCATTTACAAACCATAAGTGATAATGACTCCATTCCTTTTTGAGGTTGTAGGGGCTGTTGATTGGAGTACACTAAAACAAACCTGATCTCTCTTGGACATTCAGAGGCCAAGTTATAAGCCCTCAAAGGTGTAACTGGACTACTGCTTTAAAGTGACACCAGATCCGGTAACCTTTGGGACATGGTTTGACACCCTATAGGAATGTGCGATCATCATGAAACGTTCAGATCACTTACAACTCAATAGATTCTACCTTCTTGTAACGTTTCAGCCTGATTGGACCTTGTTTTCACACAAATGGACCCAGAATGATGTGAAATTGTGCTTCGTGCAACATAATTCTGGGTGCCATTTAAAAAACCATAAGTGCTAATGACTCCATTCCTTTTGTGGTTGTAGGGGCTGTTGGTTGGAGTACATTAAAACAAACCTGATCTCTTTAGGACATTCAGAAGCTAAGTTTTAAGCCCACAAATGTGTAACTGGACTACTTCTTTAAATTGACACCGGATCCGGTGACCTTTGGGACATGGTTTGACCCCCTTAGGAAAGTGCTATCATCATGAAACGTTCAGATCACTTACAACTTAATAGATTCTACCTTCCTGTAACGTTTCAGCCTGATTGGACCTTGTTTTCACACAAATGGACCCAGAATGATGTGAAATTGTGCTTAGTGCAGCATAATTCTGGGTGCCATTTAAAAACCTTAAGTGCTAATGACTCCATTCCTTTTTGAGGTTGTAGGGGATGTTGACTGGAGTACTCTAAAACAAACCTGATCTCTCTAGGACATTCAGAAGCCAAGTTATAAGCCCACAAATGTGTAACTGGACTACTTCTTTAAATTGACACCAGATCCGGTGACCTTTGGGACATGACCCCCTTAGGAATGGGCTATCATCATGAAACGTTCAGATCACTTACAACTCAATAGATTCTACCTTCCTGTAACGTTTCAGCCTGATTGGACCTTGTTTTCACACAAATGAACCCAGAATGATGTGAAATTGTGCTTCGTGCAACATAATTCTGGGTGCCATTTACAAACCATAAGTGCTAATGACTCCATTCTTTTTTGTGGTTTTAGGGGCTGTTGATTGGAGTACACTAAAACAAACCTAACCTCTCTAGGACATTCAGAAGCCAAGTTATAAGCCCACAAAGGTGTAACTGGACTACTTCTTTAAAGTGACACCAGGCCCGGTGACCTTTGGGACATGGTTTGACCCCCTTAGGAAAGTGCTATCATCATGAAACGTTCAGATCACTTACAACTCAATAGATTCTACCTTCCTGTAACGTTTCAGCCTGATTGGACCTTGTTTTCACACAAATGAACCCAGAATGATGTGAAATTGTGCTTCGTGCAACATAATTCTGCGCGCCATTTAAAAACCATAAGTGCTAATGACTCCATTCCTTTTTTGGGTTGTAGGGGCTGTTGATTGGAGTATACTAAAACAAATCTGATCTCTCTAGGACATTCAGAAGCCAAGTTATAAGCCCACAAATGTGTAACTGGACTACTTCTTTAAATTGACACCAGATCCGGTGACCTTTGGGACATGGTTTTAACCCCTTAGGAAAGTGTTATCATCATGAAACGTTCAGATCCCTTACAACTCAATAGATTCTACCTTCCTGTAACGTTTCAGCCTGATTGGACCTTGTTTTCACACAAATGGACCCAGAAAGATGTGAAATTGTGCTTCGTGCAACATAATTCTGGGTGCCATTTACAAACCATAAGTGCTAATGACTCCATTCCTTTTGTGGTTGTAGGGGCTGTTGGTTGGAGTACATTAAAACAAACCTGATCTCTTTAGGACATTCAGAAGCTAAGTTATAAGCCCACAAATGTGTAACTGGACTACTTCTTTAAATTGACACCGGATCCGGTGACCTTTGGGACATGGTTTGATCCCCTTAGGAAAGTGCTATCATCATGAAACGTTCAGATCACTTACAACTCAATAGATTCTACCTTCCTGTAACGTTTCAGCCTGATTGGACCTTGTTTTCACACAAATGGACCCAGAATGATGTGAAATTGTGCTTAGTGCAGCATATTTCTGGGTGCCATTTAAAAACCTTAAGTGCTAATGACTCCATTCCTTTTTGAGGTTGTAGGGGATGTTGACTGGAGTACTCTAAAACAAACCTGATCTCTCTAGGACATTCAGAAGCCAAGTTATAAGCCCACAAATGTGTAACTGGACTACTTCTTTAAATTGACACCAGATCCGGTGACCTTTGGGACATGACCCCCTTAGGAATGGGCTATCATCATGAAACATTCAGATCACTTACAACGCAATAGATTCTACCTTCCTGTAACGTTTCAGCCTGATTGGACCTTGTTTTCACACAAATGAACCCAGAATGATGTGAAATTGTGCTTCGTGCAACATAATTCTGGGTGCCATTTACAAACCATAAGTGCTAATGACTCCTTTCTTTTTTGTGGTTTTAGGGGCTGTTGATTGGAGTACACTAAAACAAACCTAACCTCTCTAGGACATTCAGAAGCCAAGTTATAAGCCCACAAAGGTGTAACTGGACTACTTCTTTAAAGTGACACCAGGCCCGGTGACCTTTGGGACATGGTTTGACCCCCTTAGGAAAGTGCTATCATCATGAAACGTTCAGATCACTTACAACTCAATAGATTCTACCTTCCTGTAACGTTTCAGCCTGATTGGACCTTGTTTTCACACAAATGAACCCAGAATGATGTGAAATTGTGCTTCGTGCAACATAATTCTGCGCGCCATTTAAAAACCATAAGTGCTAATGACTCCATTCCTTTTTGGGTTGTAGGGGCTGTTGATTGGAGTATACTAAAACAAATCTGATCTCTCTAGGACATTCAGAAGCCAAGTTATAAGCCCACAAATGTGTAACTGGACTACTTCTTTAAATTGACACCAGATCCGGTGACCTTTGGGACATGGTTTTAACCCCTTAGGAAAGTTTTATCATCATGAAACGTTCAGATCCCTTACAACTCAATAGATTATACCTTCCTGTAACGTTTCAGCCTGATTGGACCTTGTTTTCACACAAATGGACCCAGAAAGATGTGAAATTGTGCTTCGTGCAACATAATTCTGGGTGCCATTTACAAACCATAAGTGCTAATGACTCCATTCCTTTTGTGGTTGTAGGGGCTGTTGGTTGGAGTACATTAAAACAAACCTGATCTCTTTAGGACATTCAGAAGCTAAGTTATAAGCCCACAAATGTGTAACTGGACTACTTCTTTAAATTGACACCGGATCCGGTGACCTTTGGGACATGGTTTGATCCCCTTAGGAAAGTGCTATCATCATGAAACGTTCAGATCACTTACAACTCAATAGATTCTACCTTCCTGTAACGTTTCAGCCTGATTGGACCTTGTTTTCACACAAATGGACCCAGAATGATGTGAAATTGTGCTTAGTGCAGCATATTTCTGGGTGCCATTTAAAAACCTTAAGTGCTAATGACTCCATTCCTTTTTGAGGTTGTAGGGGATGTTGACTGGAGTACTCTAAAACAAACCTGATCTCTCTAGGACATTCAGAAGCCAAGTTATAAGCCCACAAATGTGTAACTGGACTACTTCTTTAAATTGACACCAGATCCGGT
This sequence comes from Nothobranchius furzeri, assembly GCF_043380555.1. Taxonomy (NCBI): domain Eukaryota; kingdom Metazoa; phylum Chordata; class Actinopteri; order Cyprinodontiformes; family Nothobranchiidae; genus Nothobranchius; species Nothobranchius furzeri. The sequence goes on from NW_027223038.1 coordinate 441,608, forward strand.
GACCTTTGGGACATGACCCCCTTAGGAATGGGCTATCATCATGAAACATTCAGATCACTTACAACGCAATAGATTCTACCTTCCTGTAACGTTTCAGCCTGATTGGACCTTGTTTTCACACAAATGAACCCAGAATGATGTGAAATTGTGCTTCGTGCAACATAATTCTGGGTGCCATTTACAGACCATAAGTGCTAATGACTCCTTTCTTTTTTGTGGTTTTAGGGGCTGTTGATTGGAGTACACTAAAACAAACCTAACCTCTCTAGGACATTCAGAAGCCAAGTTATAAGCCCACAAAGGTGTAACTGGACTACTTCTTTAAAGTGACACCAGGCCCGGTGACCTTTGGGACATGGTTTGACCCCCTTAGGAAAGTGCTATCATCATGAAACGTTCAGATCACTTACAACTCAATAGATTCTACCTTCCTGTAACGTTTCAGCCTGATTGGACCTTGTTTTCACACAAATGAACCCAGAATGATGTGAAATTGTGCTTCGTGCAACATAATTCTGCGCGCCATTTAAAAACCATAAGTGCTAATGACTCCATTCCTTTTTGGGTTGTAGGGGCTGTTGATTGGAGTATACTAAAACAAATCTGATCTCTCTAGGACATTCAGAAGCCAAGTTATAAGCCCACAAATGTGTAACTGGACTACTTCTTTAAATTGACACCAGATCCGGTGACCTTTGGGACATGGTTTTAACCCCTTAGGAAAGTGCTATCATCATGAAACGTTCAGATCCCTTACAACTCAATAGATTCTACCTTCCTGTAACGTTTCAGCCTGATTGGACCTTGTTTTCACACAAATGGACCCAGAAAGATGTGAAATTGTGCTTCGTGCAACATAATTCTGGGTGCCATTTACAAACCATAAGTGATAATGACTCCATTCCTTTTTGAGGTTGTAGGGGCTGTTGATTGGAGTACACTAAAACAAACCTGATCTCTCTAGGACATTCAGAGGCCAAGTTATAAGCCCTCAAAGGTGTAACTGGACTACTGCTTTAAAGTGACACCAGATCCGGTAACCTTTGGGACATGGTTTGACCCCCTATAGGAATGTGCGATCATCATGAAACGTTCAGATCACTTACAACTCAATAGATTCTACCTTCTTGTAACGTTTCAGCCTGATTGGACCTTGTTTTCACACAAATGGACCCAGAATGATGTGAAATAGTGCTTCGTGCAACATAATTCTGGGTGCCATTTACAAACCATAAGTGCTAATGACTCCATTCCTTTTGTGGTTGTAGGGGCTGTTGGTTGGAGTACATTAAAACAAACCTGTTCTCTTTAGGACATTCAGAAGCTAAGTTATAAGCCCACAAATGTGTAACTGGACTACTTCTTTAAATTGACACCGGATCCGGTGACCTTTGGGACATGGTTTGATCCCCTTAGGAAAGTGCTATCATCATGAAACGTTCAGATCACTTACAACTCAATAGATTCTACCTTCCTGTAACGTTTCAGCCTGATTGGACCTTGTTTTCACACAAATGGACCCAGAATGATGTGAAATTGTGCTTAGTGCAGCATATTTCTGGGTGCCATTTAAAAACCTTAAGTGCTAATGACTCCATTCCTTTTTGAGGTTGTAGGGGATGTTGACTGGAGTACTCTAAAACAAACCTGATCTCTCTAGGACATTCAGAAGCCAAGTTATAAGCCCACAAATGTGTAACTGGACTACTTCTTTAAATTGACACCAGATCCGGTGACCTTTGGGACATGACCCCCTTAGGAATGGGCTATCATCATGAAACGTTCAGATCACTTACAACGCAATAGATTCTACCTTCCTGTAACGTTTCAGCCTGATTGGACCTTGTTTTCACACAAATGAACCCAGAATGATGTGAAATTGTGCTTCGTGCAACATAATTCTGGGTGCCATTTACAAACCATAAGTGCTAATGACTCCTTTCTTTTTTGTGGTTTTAGGGGCTGTTGATTGGAGTACACTAAAACAAACCTAACCTCTCTAGGACATTCAGAAGCCAAGTTATAAGCCCACAAAGGTGTAACTGGACTACTTCTTTAATGTGACACCAGGCCCGGTGACCTTTGGGACATGGTTTGACCCCCTTAGGAAAGTGCTATCATCATGAAACGTTCAGATCACTTACAACTCAATAGATTCTACCTTCCTGTAACGTTTCAGCCTGATTGGACCTTGTTTTCACACAAATGAACCCAGAATGATGTGAAATTGTGCTTCGTGCAACATAATTCTGCGCGCCATTTAAAAACCATAAGTGCTAATGACTCCATTCCTTTTTGGGTTGTAGGGGCTGTTGATTGGAGTATATTAAACAAATCTGATCTCTCTAGGACATTCAGAAGCCAAGTTATAAGCCCACAAATGTGTAACTGGACTACTTCTTTAAATTGACACCAGATCCGGTGACCTTTGGGACATGGTTTTAACCCCTTAGGAAAGTGCTATCATCATGAAACGTTCAGATCCCTTACAACTCAATAGATTCTACCTTCCTGTAACGTTTCAGCCTGATTGGACCTTGTTTTCACACAAATGGACCCAGAAAGATGTGAAATTGTGCTTCGTGCAACATAATTCTGGGTGCCATTTACAAACCATAAGTGATAATGACTCCATTCCTTTTTGAGGTTGTAGGGGCTGTTGATTGGAGTACACTAAAACAAACCTGATCTCTCTAGGACATTCAGAGGCCAAGTTATAAGCCCTCAAAGGTGTAACTGGACTACTGCTTTAAAGTGACACCAGATCCGGTAACCTTTGGGACATGGTTTGACCCCCTATAGGAATGTGCGATCATCATGAAACGTTCAGATCACTTACAACTCAATAGATTCTACCTTCTTGTAACGTTTCAGCCTGATTGGACCTTGTTTTCACACAAATGGACCCAGAATGATGTGAAATAGTGCTTCGTGCAACATAATTCTGGGTGCCATTTACAAACCATAAGTGCTAATGACTCCATTCCTTTTGTGGTTGTAGGGGCTGTTGGTTGGAGTACATTAAAACAAACCTGATCTCTTTAGGACATTCAGAAGCTAAGTTATAAGCCCACAAATGTGTAACTGGACTACTTCTTTAAATTGACACCGGATCCGGTGACCTTTGGGACATGGTTTGATCCCCTTAGGAAAGTGCTATCATCATGAAACGTTCAGATCACTTACAACTCAAAAGATTCTACCTTCCTGTAACGTTTCAGCCTGATTGGACCTTGTTTTCACACAAATGGACCCAGAATGATGTGAAATTGTGCTTAGTGCAGCATATTTCTGGGTGTCATTTAAAAACCTTAAGTGCTAATGACTCCATTCCTTTTTGAGGTTGTAGGGGATGTTGACTGGAGTACTCTAAAACAAACCTGATCTCTCTAGGACATTCAGAAGCCAAGTTATAAGCCCACAAATGTGTAACTGGACTACTTCTTTAAATTGACACCAGATCCGGTGACCTTTGGGACATGACCCCCTTAGGAATGGGCTATCATCATGAAACGTTCAGATCACTTACAACGCAATAGATTCTACCTTCCTGTAACGTTTCAGCCTGATTGGACCTTGTTTTCACACAAATGAACCCAGAATGATGTGAAATTGTGCTTCGTGCAACATAATTCTGGGTGCCATTTACAAACCATAAGTGCTAATGACTCCTTTCTTTTTTGTGGTTTTAGGGGCTGTTGATTGGAGTACACTAAAACAAACCTAACCTCTCTAGGACATTCAGAAGCCAAGTTATAAGCCCACAAAGGTGTAACTGGACTACTTCTTTAAAGTGACACCAGGCCCGGTGACCTTTGGGACATGGTTTGACCCCCTATAGGAATGTGCAATCATCTTGAAACGTTCAGATCACTTACAACTCAATAGATTCTACCTTCCTGTAACGTTTCAGCCTGATTGGACCTTGTTTTCACACAAATGAACCCAGAATGATGTGAAATTGTGCTTCGTGCAACATAATTCTGGGTGCCATTTAAAAACCATAAGTGCTAATGACTCCATTCCTTTTTGAGGTTGTAGGGGCTGTTGATTGGAGTACACTAAAACAAACCTGATCTCTCTAGGACATTCAGAAGCCAAGTTATAAGCCCACAAATGTGTAACTGGACTACTTCTTTAAATTGACACCAGATCCGGTGACCTTTGGGAGATGGTTTGACCCCCTATAGGAATGTGCGATCATCATGAAACGTTCAGATCACTTACAACTCAATAGATTCTACCTTCTTGTAACGTTTCAGCCTGATTGGACCTTGTTTTCACACAAATGGACCCAGAATGATGTGAAATTGTGCTTTGTGCAACATAATTCTGGGTGCCATTTACAAACCATAAGTGCTAATGACTCCATTCCTTTTTGTGGTTGTAGGGGCTGTTGGTTGGAGTACATTAAAACAAACCTGATCTCTCTAGGACATTCAGAAGCCAAGTTATTAGCCCACAAATGTGCAACTGGACTACTTCTTTAAATTGACACCAGATCCGGTTACCTTTGGGACATGGTTTGACCCCCTTAGGAAAGTGCTATCATCATGAAACGTTCAGATCACTTACAACTCAATAGATTCTACCTTCCTGTAACGTTTCAGCCTGATTGGACCTTGATTTCACACAAATGAACCCAGAATGATGTGAAATTGTGCTTAGTGCAGCATAATTCTGGGTGCCATTTAAAAACCATAAGTGCTAATGACTCCATTCCTTTTTGAGGTTGTAGGGGATGTTGATTGGAGTAAACTAAAACAAACCTGATCTCTCTAGGACATTCAGAAGCCAAGTTATAAGCCCACAAATGTGTAACTGGACTGCTTCTTTAAATTGACACCAGATCCGGTGACCTTTGGGACATGGTTTGACCCCCTTAGGAAAGTTTTGGGACATGGTTTGACCCCCTTAGGAAAGTGCTATCATCATGAAACGTTCAGATCACTTACAACTCAATAGATTCTACCTTCCTGTAACGTTTCAGCCTGATTGGACCTTGTTTTCACACAAATAAACCCAGAATTATGTGAAATTGTGCTTCGTGCAACATAATTCTGGGTGCCATTTAAAAACCATAAGTGCTAATGACTCCATTCCTTTTTGAGGTTGTAGAGGCTGTTGATTGGAGTACACTAAAACAAACCTGATCTCTCTAGGATATTCAGAAGCCAAGTTATAAGCCCACAAATGTGTAACTGGACTACTTCTTTAAATTGACACCAGATCCGGTGACCTTTGAGAGATGGTTTGACCCCCTATAGGAATGTGCGATCATCATGAAACGTTCAGATCACTTACAACTCAATAGATTCTACCTTCTTGTAACGTTTCAGCCTGATTGGACCTTGTTTTCACACAAATGGACCCAGAATGATGTGAAATTGTGCTTCGTGCAACATAATTCTGGGTGCCATTTACAAACCATAAGTGCTAATGACTCCATTCCTTTTTGTGGTTGTAGGGGCTGTTGGTTGGAGTACATTAAAACAAACCTGATCTCTCTAGGACATTCAGAAGCCAAGTTATTAGCCCACAAATGTGCAACTGGACTACTTCTTTAAATTGACACCAGATCCGGTTACCTTTGGGACATGGTTTGACCCCCTTAGGAAAGTGCTATCATCATGAAACGTTCAGATCACTTACAACTCAATAGATTCTACCTTCCTGTAACGTTTCAGCCTGATTGGACCTTGATTTCACACAAATGAACCCAGAATGATGTGAAATTGTGCTTAGTGCAGCATAATTCTGGGTGCCATTTAAAAACCATAAGTGCTAATGACTCCATTCCTTTTTGAGGTTGTAGGGGATGTTGATTGGAGTACACTAAAACAAACCTGATCTCTCTAGGACATTCAGAAGCCAAGTTATAAGCCCACAAATGTGTAACTGGACTGCTTCTTTAAATTGACACCAGATCCGGTGACCTTTGGGACATGGTTTGACCCCCTTAGGAAAGTTTTGGGACATGGTTTGACCCCCTTAGGAAAGTGCTATCATCATGAAACGTTCAGATCACTTACAACTCAATAGATTCTACCTTCCTGTAACGTTTCAGCCTGATTGGACCTTGTTTTCACACAAATAAACCCAGAATTATGTGAAATTGTGCTTCATGCAACATAATTCTGGGTGCCATTTAAAAACCATAAGTGCTAATGACTCCATTCCTTTTTGAGGTTGTAGAGGCTGTTGATTGGAGTACACTAAAACAAACCTGATCTCTCTAGGATATTCAGAAGCCAAGTTATAAGCCCACAAATGTGTAACTGGACTACTTCTTTAAATTGACACCAGATCCGGTGACCTTTGAGAGATGGTTTGACCCCCTATAGGAATGTGCGATCATCATGAAACGTTCAGATCACTTACAACTCAATAGATTCTACCTTCTTGTAACGTTTCAGCCTGATTGGACCTTGTTTTCACACAAATGGACCCAGAATGATGTGAAATTGTGCTTCGTGCAACATAATTCTGGGTGCCATTTACAAGCCATAAGTGCTAATGACTCCATTCCTTTTTGTGGTTGTAGGGGCTGTTGGTTGGAGTACATTAAAACAAACCTGATCTCTCTAGGACATTCAGAAGCTAAGTTATTAGCCCACAAATGTGCAACTGGACTACTTCTTTAGATTGACACCAGATCCGGTTACCTTTGGGACATGGTTTGACCCCCTTAGGAAAGTGCTATCATCATGAAACGTTCAGATCACTTACAACTCAATAGATTCTACCTTCCTGTAACATTTCAGCCTGATTGGACCTTGATTTCACACAAATGAACCCAGAATGATGTGAAATTGTGCTTAGTGCAGCATAATTCTGGGTGCCATTTAAAAACCATAAGTGCTAATGACTCCATTCCTTTTTGAGGTTGTAGGGGATGTTGATTGGAGTACACTAAAACAAACCTGATCTCTCTAGGACATTCAGAAGCCAAGTTATAAGCCCACAAATGTGTAACTGGACTACTTCTTTAAATTGACACCAGATCCGGTGACCTTTGGGAGATGGTTTGACCCCCTATAGGAATGTGCGATCATCATGAAACGTTCAGATCACTTACAACTCAATAGATTCTACCTTCTTGTAACGTTTCAGCCTGATTGGACCTTGTTTTCACACAAATGGACCCAGAATGATGTGAAATTGTGCTTCGTGCAACATAATTCTGGGTGCCATTTACAAACCATAAGTGCTAATGACTCCATTCCTTTTTGTGGATGTAGGGGCTGTTGGTTGGAGTACATTAAAACAAACCTGATCTCTCTAGGACATTCAGAAGCCAAGTTATTAGCCCACAAATGTGCAACTGGACTAATTCTTTAAATTGACACCAGATCCGATTACCTTTGGGACATGGTTTGACCCCCTTAGGAAAGTGCTATCATCATGAAACGTTCAGATCAATTACAACTCAATAGATTCTACCTTCCTGTAACGTTTCAGCCTGATTGGACCTTGTTTTCACACAAATAAACCCAGAATTATGTGAAATTGTGCTTCGTGCAACATAATTCTGGGTGCCATTTACAAACCATGAGTGCTAATGACTCCATTCCTTTTTGTGGTTGTAGGGGCTGTTGATTGGAGAACACTAAAACAAACCTAACCTCTCTAGGACATTCAGAAGCCAAGTTATAAGCCCACAAAGGTGTAACTGGACTACTTCTTTAAAGTGACACCAGGCCCGGTGACCTTTGGGACATGGTTTGACCCCCTATAGGAATGTGCGATCATCTTGAAATGTTCAGATCACTTACAACTCAATAGATTCTACCTTCCTGTAACGTTTCAGCCTGATTGGACCTTGTTTTCACACAAATGAACCCAGAATGATGTGAAATTGTGCTTCGTGCAACATAATTCTGGGTGCCATTTAAAAACCATAAGTGCTAATGACTCCATTCCTTTTTGAGGTTGTAGGGGCTGTTGATTGGAGTACACTAAAACAAACCTGATCTCTCTAGGACATTCAGAAGCCAAGTTATAAGCCCACAAATGTGTAACTGGACTACTTCTTTAAATTGACACCAGATTCGGTGACCTTTGGGACATGGTTTGACCCCCTTAGGAAAATGCTATCATCAAGAAACATTCAGATCACTTACAACTCAACAGATTCTAACTTCCTGTAACGTTTCAGCCTGATTGGACCTTGTTTTCACACAAATGAACCCAGAATGATGTGAAATTGTGCTTCATGCAACATAATTCTCGGGGTCCCATTTACAAACCTTAAGTGCTAATGACTCCATTCCTTTTTGTGGTTGTAGGGGCTGTTGATTGGAGTACACTAAAACAAACCTAACCTCTCTAGGACATTCAGAAGCCAAGTTATAAGCCCACAAAGGTGTAACTGGACTACTTCTTTAAAGTGACACCAGGCCCGGTGACCTTTGGGACATGGTTTGACCCCCTATAGGAATGTGCGATCATCTTGAAACGTTCAGATCACTTACAACTCAATAGATTCTACCTTCTTGTAACGTTTCAGCCTGATTGGACCTTGTTTTCACACAAATGGACCCAGAATGATGTGAAATTGTGCTTCGTGCAACATAATTCTGGGTGCCATTTACAAACCATAAGTGCTAATGACTCCATTCCTTTTTGTGGATGTAGGGGCTGTTGGTTGGAGTACATTAAAACAAACCTGATCTCTCTAGGACATTCAGAAGCCAAGTTATTAGCCCACAAATGTGCAACTGGACTAATTCTTTAAATTGACACCAGATCCGATTACCTTTGGGACATGGTTTGACCCCCTTAGGAAAGTGCTATCATCATGAAACGTTCAGATCAATTACAACTCAATAGATTCTACCTTCCTGTAACGTTTCAGCCTGATTGGACCTTGTTTTCACACAAATAAACCCAGAATTATGTGAAATTGTGCTTCGTGCAACATAATTCTGGGTGCCATTTACAAACCATAAGTGCTAATGACTCCATTCCTTTTTGTGGTTGTAGGGGCTGTTGATTGGAGAACACTAAAACAAAACCTAACCTCTCTAGGACATTCAGAAGCCAAGTTATAAGCCCACAAAGGTGTAAATGGACTACTTCTTTAAAGTGACACCAGGCCCGGTGACCTTTGGGACATGGTTTGACCCCCTATAGGAATGTGCGATCATCTTGAAACTTTCAGATCACTTACAACTCAATAGATTCTACCTTCCTGTAACGTTTCAGCCTGATTGGACCTTGTTTTCATACAAATGAACCCAGAATGATGTGAAATTGTGCTTCGTGCAACATAAATCTGGGTGCCATTTACAAAACCATAAGTGCTAATGACTCCATTCCTTTTTGAGGTTGTAGGGGCTGTTGATTGGAGTACACTAAAACAAACCTGATCTCTCTAGGACATTCAGAAGCCAAGTTATAAGCCCACAAATGTGTAACTGGACTACTTCTTTAAATTGACACCAGATTCGGTGACCTTTGGGACATGGTTTGACCCCCTTAGGAAAATGCTATCATCAAGAAACATTCAGATCACTTACAACTCAACAGATTCTAACTTCCTGTAACGTTTCAGCCTGATTGGACCTTGTTTTCACACAAATGAACCCAGAATGATGTGAAATTGTGCTTCATGCAACATAATTCTCGGGGTCCCATTTACAAACCTTAAGTGCTAATGACTCCATTCCTTTTTGTGGTTGTAGGGGCTGTTGATTGGAGTACACTAAAACAAACCTAACCTCTCTAGGACATTCAGAAGCCAAGTTATAAGCCCACAAAGGTGTAACTGGACTACTTCTTTAAAGTGACACCAGGCCCGGTGACCTTTGGGACATGGTTTGACCCCCTATAGGAATGTGCGATCATCTTGAAACGTTCAGATCACTTACAACTCAATAGATTCTACCTTCTTGTAACGTTTCAGCCTGATTGGACCTTGTTTTCACACAAATGGACCCAGAATGATGTGAAATTGTGCTTCGTGCAACATAATTCTGGGTGCCATTTACAAACCATAAGTGCTAATGACTCCATTCCTTTTTGTGGATGTAGGGGCTGTTGGTTGGAGTACATTAAAACAAACCTGATCTCTCTAGGACATTCAGAAGCCAAGTTATTAGCCCACAAATGTGCAACTGGACTAATTCTTTAAATTGACACCAGATCCGATTACCTTTGGGACATGGTTTGACCCCCTTAGGAAAGTGCTATCATCATGAAACGTTCAGATCAATTACAACTCAATAGATTCTACCTTCCTGTAACGTTTCAGCCTGATTGGACCTTGTTTTCACACAAATAAACCCAGAATTATGTGAAATTGTGCTTCGTGCAACATAATTCTGGGTGCCATTTACAAACCATGAGTGCTAATGACTCCATTCCTTTTTGTGGTTGTAGGGGCTGTTGATTGGAGAACACTAAAACAAACCTAACCTCTCTAGGACATTCAGAAGCCAAGTTATAAGCCCACAAAGGTGTAACTGGACTACTTCTTTAAAGTGACACCAGGCCCGGTGACCTTTGGGACATGGTTTGACCCCCTATAGGAATGTGCGATCATCTTGAAATGTTCAGATCACTTACAACTCAATAGATTCTACCTTCCTGTAACGTTTCAGCCTGATTGGACCTTGTTTTCACACAAATGAACCCAGAATGATGTGAAATTGTGCTTCGTGCAACATAATTCTGGGTGCCATTTAAAAACCATAAGTGCTAATGACTCCATTCCTTTTTGAGGTTGTAGGGGCTGTTGATTGGAGTACACTAAAACAAACCTGATCTCTCTAGGACATTCAGAAGCCAAGTTATAAGCCCACAAATGTGTAACTGGACTACTTCTTTAAATTGACACCAGATCCGGTGACCTTTGGGAGATGGTTTGACCCCCTATAGGAATGTGCGATCATCATGAAACGTTCAGATCACTTACAACTCAATAGATTCTACCTTCTTGTAACGTTTCAGCCTGATTGGACCTTGTTTTCACACAAATGGACCCAGAATGATGTGAAATTGTGCTTCGTGCAACATAATTCTGGGTGCCATTTACAAACCATAAGTGCTAATGACTCTATTCCTTTTTGTGGTTGTAGGGGCTGTTGGTTGGAGTACATTAAAACAAACCTGATCTCTCTAGGACATTCAGAAGCCAAGTTATTAGCCCATAAATGTGCAACTGGACTACTTCTTTAAATTGACACCAGATCCGGTGACCTTTGGGACATGGTTTGACCCCCTTAGAAAAGTTTTGGTACATGGTTTGACCCCCTTAGGAAAGTGCTATCATCATGAAACGTTCAGATCACTTACAACTCAATAGATTCTACCTTCCTGTAACGTTTCAGCCTGATTGGACCTTGTTTTCACACAAATAAACCCAGAATTATGTGAAATTGTGCTTCGTGCAACATAATTCTGGGTGCCATTTAAAAATCATAAGTGCTAATGACTCCATTCCTTTTTGGGTTGTAGGGGCTGTTGATTGGAGTATACTAAAACAAACCTGATCTCTCTAGGACATTCAGAAGCCAAGTTATAAGCCCACAAAGGTGTAACTGGACTACTTCTTTAAATTGACACCAGATCCGGTGACCTTTGGGACATGGTTTGACCCCCTTAGGAAAGTGCTATCATCATGAAACGTTCAGATCACTTACAACTCAATAGATTCCACCTTCCTGTAACATTTCAGCCTGATTGGACCTTGTTTTCACACAAATGAACCCAGAATGATGTGAAATTTTGCTTCGTGCAACATAATTCTGGGTGCCATTTAAAAACCATAAGTGCTAATGACTCCATTCCTTTTTGAGGTTGTAGGGGCTGTTGATTGGAGTACACTAAAACAAACCTGATCTCTCTAGGACATTCAGAGGCCAAGTTATAAGCCCTCAAAGGTGTAACTGGACTACTTCTTTAAAGTGACACAAGGCCCGGTGACCTTTGGGACATGGTTAGACCCCCTATAGGAATGTGCGATCATCATGAAAAGTTCAGATCACTTACAACTCAATAGATTCTACCTTCTTGTAACGTTTCAGCCTGATTGGACCTTGTTTTCACACAAATGGACCCAGAATGATGTGAAATAGTGCTTCGTGCAACATAATTCTGGGTGCCATTTACAAACCATAAGTGCTAATGACTCCATTCCTTTTGTGGTTGTAGGGGCTGTTGGTTGGAGTACATTAAAACAAACCTGATCTCTTTAGGACATTCAGAAGCTAAGTTATAAGCCCACAAATGTGTAACTGGACTACTTCTTTAAATTGACACCGGATCCGGTGACCTTTGGGACATGGTTTGATCCCCTTAGGAAAGTGCTATCATCATGAAACGTTCAGATCACTTACAACTCAATAGATTCTACCTTCCTGTAACGTTTCAGCCTGATTGGACCTTGTTTTCACACAAATGGACCCAGAATGATGTGAATTTGTGCTTAGTGCAGCATATTTCTGGGTGCCATTTAAAAACCTTTAGTGCTAATGACTCCATTCCTTTTTGAGGTTGTAGGGGATGTTGACTGGAGTACTCTAAAACAAACCTGATCTCTCTAGGACATTCAGAAGCCAAGTTATAAGCCCACAAATGTGTAACTGGACTACTTCTTTAAATTGACACCAGATCCGGTGACCTTTGGGACATGACCCCCTTAGGAATGGGCTATCATCATGAAACGTTCAGATCACTTACAACGCAATAGATTCTACCTTCCTGTAACGTTTCAGCCTGATTGGACCTTGTTTTCACACAAATGAACCCAGAATGATGTGAAATTGTGCTTCGTGCAACATAATTCTGGGTGCCATTTACAAACCATAAGTGCTAATGACTCCTTTCTTTTTTGTGGTTTTAGGGGCTGTTGATTGGAGTACACTAAAACAAACCTAACCTCTCTAGGACATTCAGAAGCCAAGTTATAAGCCCACAAAGGTGTAACTGGACTACTTCTTTAAAGTGACACCAGGCCCGGTGACCTTTGGGACATGGTTTTACCCTCTTAGGAAAGTGCTATCATCATGAAACGTTCAGATCCCTTACAACTCAATAGATTCTACCTTCCTGTAACGTTTCAGCCTGATTGGACCTTGTTTTCACACAAATGAACCCAGAATGATGTGAAATTGAACTTCGTGCAACATAATTCTGGGTGCCATTTACAAACCATAAGTGCTAATGACTCCATTCCTTTTTGTGGTTGTAGGGGCTGTTGATTGGAGTACATTAAAACAAACCTGATCTCTCTAGGACATTCAGAAGCCAAGTTATAAGCCCACAAATGAGTAACTGGACTACTTCTTTAAATTGACACCAGATCCGGTGACCTTTGGGACATGGTTTGACCCCCTTAGGAAAGTGCTATCATCATGAAACGTTCAGATCCCTTACAACTCAATAGATTCTACCTTCCTGCAACGTTTCAACCTGATTGGACCTTGTTTTCACACAAATGAACCCAGAATGATGTGAAATTGTGCTTCGTGCAACATAATTTCGGGTGCCATTTACAAACCATGAGTGCTAATGACTCCATTCCTTTTTGTGGTTGTAGGGGCTGTTGATTGGAGAACACTAAAACAAACCTAACCTCTCCAGGACATTCAGAAGCCAAGTTATAAGCCCACAAAGGTGTAACTGGACTACTTCTTTAAAGTGACACCAGGCCCGGTGACCTTTGGGACATGGTTTGACCCCCTATAGGAATGTGCGATCATCTTGAAATGTTCAGATCACTTACAACTCAATAGATTCTACCTTCCTGTAACGTTTCAGCCTGATTGGACCTTGTTTTCACACAAATGAACCCAGAATGATGTGAAATTGTGCTTCGTGCAACATAATTCTGGGTGCCATTTAAAAACCATAAGTGCTAATGACTCCATTCCTTTTTGAGGTTGTAGGGGCTGTTGATTGGAGTACACTAAAACAAACCTGATCTCTCTAGGACATTCAGAAGCCAAGTTATAAGCCCACAAATGTGTAACTGGACTACTTCTTTAAATTGACACCAGATTCGGTGACCTTTGGGACATGGTTTGACCCCCTTAGGAAAATGCTATCATCAAGAAACATTCAGATCACTTACAACTCAACAGATTCTAACTTCCTGTAACGTTTCAGCCTGATTGGACCTTGTTTTCACACAAATGAACCCAGAATGATGTGAAATTGTGCTTCATGCAACATAATTCTCGGGGTCCCATTTACAAACCTTAAGTGCTAATGACTCCATTCCTTTTTGTGGTTGTAGGGGCTGTTGATTGGAGTACACTAAAACAAACCTAACCTCTCTAGGACATTCAGAAGCCAAGTTATAAGCCCACAAAGGTGTAACTGGACTACTTCTTTAAAGTGACACCAGGCCCGGTGACCTTTGGGACATGGTTTGACCCCCTATAGGAATGTGCGATCATCTTGAAACGTTCAGATCACTTACAACTCAATAGATTCTACCTTCCTGTAACGTTTCAGCCTGATTGGACCTTGTTTTCACACAAATGAACCCAGAATGATGTGAAATTGTGCTTCGTGCAACATAATTCTGGGTGCCATTTAAAAACCATAAGTGCTAATGACTCCATTCCTTTTTGAGGTTGTAGGGGATGTTGATTGGAGTACACTAAAACAAACCTGATCTCTCTAGGACATTCAGAAGCCAAGTTATAAGCCCACAAATGTGTAACTGGACTACTTCTTTAAATTGACACCAGATCCGGTGACCTTTGGGAGATGGTTTGACCCCCTATAGGAATGTGCGATCATCATGAAACGTTCAGATCACTTACAACTCAATAGATTCTACCTTCTTGTAACGTTTCAGCCTGATTGGACCTTGTTTTCACACAAATGGACCCAGAATGATGTGAAATTGTGCTTCGTGCAACATAATTCTGGGTGCCATTTACAAACCATAAGTGCTAATGACTCCATTCCTTTTTGTGGTTGTAGGGGCTGTTGGTTGGAGTACATTAAAACAAACCTGATCTCTCTAGGACATTCAGAAGCCAAGTTATTAGCCCACAAATGTGCAACTGGACTACTTCTTTAAATTGACACCAGATCCGGTTACCTTTGGGACATGGTTTGACCCCCTTAGGAAAGTGCTATCATCATGAAACGTGCAGATCACTTACACCTCAATAGATTCTACCTTCCTGTAACGATTCAGCCTGATTGGACCTTGATTTCACACAAATGAACCCAGAATGATGTGAAATTGTGCTTAGTGCAGCATAATTCTGGGTGCCATTTAAAAACCATAAGTGCTAATGACTCCATTCCTTTTTGAGGTTGTAGGGGATGTTGATTGGAGTACACTAAAACAAACCTGATCTCTCTAGGACATTCAGAAGCCAGGTTATAAGCCCACAAATGTGTAACTGGACTGCTTCTTTAAATTGACACCAGATCCGGTGACCTTTTGGTCATGGTTTGACCCCCTTAGGAAAGTTTTGGGACATGGTTTGACCCCCTTAGGAAAGTGCTATCATCATGAAACGTTCAGATCCCTTACAACTCAATAGATTCTACCTTCCTGTAACGTTTCAGCCTGATTGGACCTTGTTTTCACACAAATAAACCCAGAATTATGTGAAATTGTGCTTCATGCAACATAATTCTGGGTGCCATTTAAAAACCATAAGTGCTAATGACTCCATTCCTTTTTGAGGTTGTAGAGGCTGTTGATTGGAGTACACTAAAACAAACCTGATCTCTCTAGGATATTCAGAAGCCAAGTTATAAGCCCACAAATGTGTAACTGGACTACTTCTTTAAATTGACACCAGATCCGGTGACCTTTGAGAGATGGTTTGACCCCCTATAGGAATGTGCGATCATCATGAAACGTTCAGATCACTTACAACTCAATAGATTCTACCTTCTTGTAACGTTTCAGCCTGATTGGACCTTGTTTTCACACAAATGGACCCAGAATGATGTGAAATTGTGCTTCGTGCAACATAATTCTGGGTGCCATTTACAAGCCATAAGTGCTAATGACTCCATTCCTTTTTGTGGTTGTAGGGGCTGTTGGTTGGAGTACATTAAAACAAACCTGATCTCTCTAGGACATTCAGAAGCTAAGTTATTAGCCCACAAATGTGCAACTGGACTACTTCTTTAGATTGACACCAGATCCGGTTACCTTTGGGACATGGTTTGACCCCCTTAGGAAAGTGCTATCATCATGAAACGTTCAGATCACTTACAACTCAATAGATTCTACCTTCCTGTAACATTTCAGCCTGATTGGACCTTGATTTCACACAAATGAACCCAGAATGATGTGAAATTGTGCTTAGTGCAGCATAATTCTGGGTGCCATTTAAAAACCATAAGTGCTAATGACTCCATTCCTTTTTGAGGTTGTAGGGCATGTTGATTGGAGTACACTAAAACAAACCTGATCTCTCTAGGACATTCAGAAGCCAAGTTATAAGCCCACAAATGTGTAACTGGACTACTTCTTTAAATTGACACCAGATCCGGTGACCTTTGGGAGATGGTTTGACCCCCTATAGGAATGTGCGATCATCATGAAACGTTCAGATCACTTACAACTCAATAGATTCTACCTTCTTGTAACGTTTCAGCCTGATTGGACCTTGTTTTCACACAAATGGACCCAGAATGATGTGAAATTGTGCTTCGTGCAACATAATTCTGGGTGCCATTTACAAACCATAAGTGCTAATGACTCCATTCCTTTTTGTGGATGTAGGGGATGTTGGTTGGAGTACATTAAAACAAACCTGATCTCTCTAGGACATTCAGAAGCCAAGTTATTAGCCCACAAATGTGCAACTGGACTAATTCTTTAAATTGACACCAGATCCGATTACCTTTGGGACATGGTTTGACCCCCTTAGGAAAGTGCTATCATCATGAAACGTTCAGATCAATTACAACTCAATAGATTCTACCTTCCTGTAACGTTTCAGCCTGATTGGACCTTGTTTTCACACAAATAAACCCAGAATTATGTGAAATTGTGCTTCGTGCAACATAATTCTGGGTGCCATTTACAAACCATGAGTGCTAATGACTCCATTCCTTTTTGTGGTTGTAGGGGCTGTTGATTGGAGAACACTAAAACAAACCTAACCTCTCTAGGACATTCAGAAGCCAAGTTATAAGCCCACAAAGGTGTAACTGGACTACTTCTTTAAAGTGACACCAGGCCCGGTGACCTTTGGGACATGGTTTGACCCCCTATAGGAATGTGCGATCATCTTGAAATGTTCAGATCACTTACAACTCAATAGATTCTACCTTCCTGTAACGTTTCAGCCTGATTGGACCTTGTTTTCACACAAATGAACCCAGAATGATGTGAAATTGTGCTTCGTGCAACATAATTCTGGGTGCCATTTAAAAACCATAAGTGCTAATGACTCCATTCCTTTTTGAGGTTGTAGGGGCTGTTGATTGGAGTACACTAAAACAAACCTGATCTCTCTAGGACATTCAGAAGCCAAGTTATAAGCCCACAAATGTGTAACTGGACTACTTCTTTAAATTGACACCAGATTCGGTGACCTTTGGGACATGGTTTGACCCCCTTAGGAAAATGCTATCATCAAGAAACATTCAGATCACTTACAACTCAACAGATTCTAACTTCCTGTAACGTTTCAGCCTGATTGGACCTTGTTTTCACACAAATGAACCCAGAATGATGTGAAATTGTGCTTCATGCAACATAATTCTCGGGGTCCCATTTACAAACCTTAAGTGCTAATGACTCCATTCCTTTTTGTGGTTGTAGGGGCTGTTGATTGGAGTACACTAAAACAAACCTAACCTCTCTAGGACATTCAGAAGCCAAGTTATAAGCCCACAAAGGTGTAACTGGACTACTTCTTTAAAGTGACACCAGGCCCGGTGACCTTTGGGACATGGTTTGACCCCCTATAGGAATGTGCGATCATCTTGAAACGTTCAGATCACTTACAACTCAATAGATTCTACCTTCCTGTAACGTTTCAGCCTGATTGGACCTTGTTTTCACACAAATGAACCCAGAATGATGTGAAATTGTGCTTCGTGCAACATAATTCTGGGTGCCATTTAAAAACCATAAGTGCTAATGACTCCATTCCTTTTTGAGGTTGTAGGGGCTGTTGATTGGAGTACACTAAAACAAACCTGATCTCTCTAGGACATTCAGAAGCCAAGTTATAAGCCCACAAATGTGTAACTGGACTACTTCTTTAAATTGACACCAGATCCGGTGACCTTTGGGAGATGGTTTGACCCCCTATAGGAATGTGCGATCATCATGAAACGTTCAGATCACTTACAACTCAATAGATTCTACCTTCTTGTAACGTTTCAGCCTGATTGGACCTTGTTTTCACACAAATGGACCCAGAATGATGTGAAATTGTGCTTCGTGCAACATAATTCTGGGTGCCATTTACAAACCATAAGTGCTAATGACTCTATTCCTTTTTGTGGTTGTAGGGGCTGTTGGTTGGAGTACATTAAAACAAACCTGATCTCTCTAGGACATTCAGAAGCCAAGTTATTAGCCCATAAATGTGCAACTGGACTACTTCTTTAAATTGACACCAGATCCGGTGACCTTTGGGACATGGTTTGACCCCCTTAGAAAAGTTTTGGTACATGGTTTGACCCCCTTAGGAAAGTGCTATCATCATGAAACGTTCAGATCACTTACAACTCAATAGATTCTACCTTCCTGTAACGTTTCAGCCTGATTGGACCTTGTTTTCACACAAATAAACTCAGAATTATGTGAAATTGTGCTTCGTGCAACATAATTCTGGGTGCCATTTAAAAACCATAAGTGCTAATGACTCCATTCCTTTTTGGGTTGTAGGGGCTGTTGATTGGAGTATACTAAAACAAACCTGATCTCTCTAGGACATTCAGAAGCCAAGTTATAAGCCCACAAAGGTGTAACTGGACTACTTCTTTAAATTGACACCAGATCCGGTGACCTTTGGGACATGGTTTGACCCCCTTAGGAAAGTGCTATCATCATGAAACGTTCAGATCACTTACAACTCAATAGATTCCACCTTCCTGTAAAATTTCAGCCTGATTGGACCTTGTTTTCACACAAATGAACCCAGAATGATGTGAAATTTTGCTTCGTGCAACATAATTCTGGGTGCCATTTAAAAACCATAAGTGCTAATGACTCCATTCCTTTTTGAGGTTGTAGGGGCTGTTGATTGGAGTACACTAAAACAAACCTGATCTCTCTAGGACATTCAGAGGCCAAGTTATAAGCCCTCAAAGGTGTAACTGGACTACTTCTTTAAAGTGACACAAGGCCCGGTGACCTTTGGGACATGGTTAGACCCCCTATAGGAATGTGCGATCATCATGAAAAGTTCAGATCACTTACAACTCAATAGATTCTACCTTCTTGTAACGTTTCAGCCTGATTGGACCTTGTTTTCACACAAATGGACCCAGAATGATGTGAAATTGTGCTTCGTGCAACATAATTCTGGGTGCCATTTACAAACCATAAGTGCTAATGACTCCATTCCTTTTTGTGGTTGTAGGGGCTGTTGGTTGGAGTACATTAAAACAAACCTGATCTCTCTAGGACATTCAGAAGCCAAGTTATTAGCCCACAAATGTGCAACTGGACTACTTCTTTAAATTGACACCAGATCCGGTTACCTTTGGGACATGGTTTGACCCCCTTAGGAAAGTGCTATCATCATGAAACGTTCAGATCACTTACAACTCAATAGATTCTACCTTCCTGTAACGTTTCAGCCTGATTGGACCTTGATTTCACACAAATGAACCCAGAATGATGTGAAATTGTGCTTAGTGCAGCATAATTCTGGGTGCCATTTAAAAACCATAAGTGCTAATGACTCCATTCCTTTTTGAGGTTGTAGGGGATGTTGACTGGAGTACACTAAAACAAACCTGATCTCTCTAGGACATTCAGAAGCCAAGTTATAAGCCCACAAATGTGTAACTGGACTACTTCTTTAAATTGACACCAGATCCGGTGACCTTTGGGACATGACCCCCTTAGGAATGGGCTATCATCATGAAACATTCAGATCACTTACAACGCAATAGATTCTACCTTCCTGTAACGTTTCAGCCTGATTGGACCTTGTTTTCACACAAATGAACCCAGAATGATGTGAAATTGTGCTTCGTGCAACATAATTCTGGGTGCCATTTACAAACCATAAGTGCTAATGACTCCTTTCTTTTTTGTGGTTTTAGGGGCTGTTGATTGGAGTACACTAAAACAAACCTAACCTCTCTAGGACATTCAGAAGCCAAGTTATAAGCCCACAAAGGTGTAACTGGACTACTTCTTTAAAGTGACACCAGGCCCGGTGACCTTTGGGACATGGTTTGACCCCCTTAGGAAAGTGCTATCATCATGAAACGTTCAGATCACTTACAACTCAATAGATTCTACCTTCCTGTAACGTTTCAGCCTGATTGGACCTTGTTTTCACACAAATGAACCCAGAATGATGTGAAATTGTGCTTCGTGCAACATAATTCTGCGCGCCATTTAAAAACCATAAGTGCTAATGACTCCATTCCTTTTTGGGTTGTAGGGGCTGTTGATTGGAGTATACTAAAACAAATCTGATCTCTCTAGGACATTCAGAAGCCAAGTTATAAGCCCACAAATGTGTAACTGGACTACTTCTTTAAATTGACACCAGATCCGGTGACCTTTGGGACATGGTTTTAACCCCTTAGGAAAGTTTTATCATCATGAAACGTTCAGATCCCTTACAACTCAATAGATTCTACCTTCCTGTAACGTTTCAGCCTGATTGGACCTTGTTTTCACACAAATGGACCCAGAAAGATGTGAAATTGTGCTTCGTGCAACATAATTCTGGGTGCCATTTACAAACCATAAGTGCTAATGACTCCATTCCTTTTGTGGTTGTAGGGGCTGTTGGTTGGAGTACATTAAAACAAACCTGATCTCTTTAGGACATTCAGAAGCTAAGTTATAAGCCCACAAATGTGTAACTGGACTACTTCTTTAAATTGACACCGGATCCGGTGACCTTTGGGACATGGTTTGATCCCCTTAGGAAAGTGCTATCATCATGAAACGTTCAGATCACTTACAACTCAATAGATTCTACCTTCCTGTAACGTTTCAGCCTGATTGGACCTTGTTTTCACACAAATGGACCCAGAATGATGTGAAATTGTGCTTAGTGCAGCATATTTCTGGGTGCCATTTAAAAACCTTAAGTGCTAATGACTCCATTCCTTTTTGAGGTTGTAGGGGATGTTGACTGGAGTACTCTAAAACAAACCTGATCTCTCTAGGACATTCAGAAGCCAAGTTATAAGCCCACAAATGTGTAACTGGACTACTTCTTTAAATTGACACCAGATCCGGTGACCTTTGGGACATGACCCCCTTAGGAATGGGCTATCATCATGAAACATTCAGATCACTTACAACGCAATAGATTCTACCTTCCTGTAACGTTTCAGCCTGATTGGACCTTGTTTTCACACAAATGAACCCAGAATGATGTGAAATTGTGCTTCGTGCAACATAATTCTGGGTGCCATTTACAGACCATAAGTGCTAATGACTCCTTTCTTTTTTGTGGTTTTAGGGGCTGTTGATTGGAGTACACTAAAACAAACCTAACCTCTCTAGGACATTCAGAAGCCAAGTTATAAGCCCACAAAGGTGTAACTGGACTACTTCTTTAAAGTGACACCAGGCCCGGTGACCTTTGGGACATGGTTTGACCCCCTTAGGAAAGTGCTATCATCATGAAACGTTCAGATCACTTACAACTCAATAGATTCTACCTTCCTGTAACGTTTCAGCCTGATTGGACCTTGTTTTCACACAAATGAACCCAGAATGATGTGAAATTGTGCTTCGTGCAACATAATTCTGCGCGCCATTTAAAAACCATAAGTGCTAATGACTCCATTCCTTTTTGGGTTGTAGGGGCTGTTGATTGGAGTATACTAAAACAAATCTGATCTCTCTAGGACATTCAGAAGCCAAGTTATAAGCCCACAAATGTGTAACTGGACTACTTCTTTAAATTGACACCAGATCCGGTGACCTTTGGGACATGGTTTTAACCCCTTAGGAAAGTGCTATCATCATGAAACGTTCAGATCCCTTACAACTCAATAGATTCTACCTTCCTGTAACGTTTCAGCCTGATTGGACCTTGTTTTCACACAAATGGACCCAGAAAGATGTGAAATTGTGCTTCGTGCAACATAATTCTGGGTGCCATTTACAAACCATAAGTGATAATGACTCCATTCCTTTTTGAGGTTGTAGGGGCTGTTGATTGGAGTACACTAAAACAAACCTGATCTCTCTAGGACATTCAGAGGCCAAGTTATAAGCCCTCAAAGGTGTAACTGGACTACTGCTTTAAAGTGACACCAGATCCGGTAACCTTTGGGACATGGTTTGACCCCCTATAGGAATGTGCGATCATCATGAAACGTTCAGATCACTTACAACTCAATAGATTCTACCTTCTTGTAACGTTTCAGCCTGATTGGACCTTGTTTTCACACAAATGGACCCAGAATGATGTGAAATAGTGCTTCGTGCAACATAATTCTGGGTGCCATTTACAAACCATAAGTGCTAATGACTCCATTCCTTTTGTGGTTGTAGGGGCTGTTGGTTGGAGTACATTAAAACAAACCTGTTCTCTTTAGGACATTCAGAAGCTAAGTTATAAGCCCACAAATGTGTAACTGGACTACTTCTTTAAATTGACACCGGATCCGGTGACCTTTGGGACATGGTTTGATCCCCTTAGGAAAGTGCTATCATCATGAAACGTTCAGATCACTTACAACTCAATAGATTCTACCTTCCTGTAACGTTTCAGCCTGATTGGACCTTGTTTTCACACAAATGGACCCAGAATGATGTGAAATTGTGCTTAGTGCAGCATATTTCTGGGTGCCATTTAAAAACCTTAAGTGCTAATGACTCCATTCCTTTTTGAGGTTGTAGGGGATGTTGACTGGAGTACTCTAAAACAAACCTGATCTCTCTAGGACATTCAGAAGCCAAGTTATAAGCCCACAAATGTGTAACTGGACTACTTCTTTAAATTGACACCAGATCCGGTGACCTTTGGGACATGACCCCCTTAGGAATGGGCTATCATCATGAAACGTTCAGATCACTTACAGCGCAATAGATTCTACCTTCCTGTAACGTTTCAGCCTGATTGGACCTTGTTTTCACACAAATGAACCCAGAATGATGTGAAATTGTGCTTCGTGCAACATAATTCTGGGTGCCATTTACAAACCATAAGTGCTAATGACTCCTTTCTTTTTTGTGGTTTTAGGGGCTGTTGATTGGAGTACACTAAAACAAACCTAACCTCTCTAGGACATTCAGAAGCCAAGTTATAAGCCCACAAAGGTGTAACTGGACTACTTCTTTAATGTGACACCAGGCCCGGTGACCTTTGGGACATGGTTTGACCCCCTTAGGAAAGTGCTATCATCATGAAACGTTCAGATCACTTACAACTCAATAGATTCTACCTTCCTGTAACGTTTCAGCCTGATTGGACCTTGTTTTCACACAAATGAACCCAGAATGATGTGAAATTGTGCTTCGTGCAACATAATTCTGCGCGCCATTTAAAAACCATAAGTGCTAATGACTCCATTCCTTTTTGGGTTGTAGGGGCTGTTGATTGGAGTATATTAAACAAATCTGATCTCTCTAGGACATTCAGAAGCCAAGTTATAAGCCCACAAATGTGTAACTGGACTACTTCTTTAAATTGACACCAGATCCGGTGACCTTTGGGACATGGTTTTAACCCCTTAGGAAAGTGCTATCATCATGAAACGTTCAGATCCCTTACAACTCAATAGATTCTACCTTCCTGTAACGTTTCAGCCTGATTGGACCTTGTTTTCACACAAATGGACCCAGAAAGATGTGAAATTGTGCTTCGTGCAACATAATTCTGGGTGCCATTTACAAACCATAAGTGATAATGACTCCATTCCTTTTTGAGGTTGTAGGGGCTGTTGATTGGAGTACACTAAAACAAACCTGATCTCTCTAGGACATTCAGAGGCCAAGTTATAAGCCCTCAAAGGTGTAACTGGACTACTGCTTTAAAGTGACACCAGATCCGGTAACCTTTGGGACATGGTTTGACCCCCTATAGGAATGTGCGATCATCATGAAACGTTCAGATCACTTACAACTCAATAGATTCTACCTTCTTGTAACGTTTCAGCCTGATTGGACCTTGTTTTCACACAAATGGACCCAGAATGATGTGAAATAGTGCTTCGTGCAACATAATTCTGGGTGCCATTTACAAACCATAAGTGCTAATGACTCCATTCCTTTTGTGGTTGTAGGGGCTGTTGGTTGGAGTACATTAAAACAAACCTGATCTCTTTAGGACATTCAGAAGCTAAGTTATAAGCCCACAAATGTGTAACTGGACTACTTCTTTAAATTGACACCGGATCCGGTGACCTTTGGGACATGGTTTGATCCCCTTAGGAAAGTGCTATCATCATGAAACGTTCAGATCACTTACAACTCAAAAGATTCTACCTTCCTGTAACGTTTCAGCCTGATTGGACCTTGTTTTCACACAAATGGACCCAGAATGATGTGAAATTGTGCTTAGTGCAGCATATTTCTGGGTGTCATTTAAAAACCTTAAGTGCTAATGACTCCATTCCTTTTTGAGGTTGTAGGGGATGTTGACTGGAGTACTCTAAAACAAACCTGATCTCTCTAGGACATTCAGAAGCCAAGTTATAAGCCCACAAATGTGTAACTGGACTACTTCTTTAAATTGACACCAGATCCGGTGACCTTTGGGACATGACCCCCTTAGGAATGGGCTATCATCATGAAACGTTCAGATCACTTACAACGCAATAGATTCTACCTTCCTGTAACGTTTCAGCCTGATTGGACCTTGTTTTCACACAAATGAACCCAGAATGATGTGAAATTGTGCTTCGTGCAACATAATTCTGGGTGCCATTTACAAACCATAAGTGCTAATGACTCCTTTCTTTTTTGTGGTTTTAGGGGCTGTTGATTGGAGTACACTAAAACAAACCTAACCTCTCTAGGACATTCAGAAGCCAAGTTATAAGCCCACAAAGGTGTAACTGGACTACTTCTTTAAAGTGACACCAGGCCCGGTGACCTTTGGGACATGGTTTTATCCTCTTAGGAAAGTGCTATCATCATGAAACGTTCAGATCCCTTACAACTCAATAGATTCTACCTTCCTGTAACGTTTCAGCCTGATTGGACCTTGTTTTCACACAAATGAACCCAGAATGATGTGAAATTGAACTTCGTGCAACATAATTCTGGGTGCCATTTACAAACCATAAGTGCTAATGACTCCATTCCTTTTTGTGGTTGTAGGGGCTGTTGATTGGAGTACATTAAAACAAACCTGATCTCTCTAGGACATTCAGAAGCCAAGTTATAAGCCCACAAATGAGTAACTGGACTACTTCTTTAAATTGACACCAGATCCGGTGACCTTTGGGACATGGTTTGACCCCCTTAGGAAAGTGCTATCATCATGAAACGTTCAGATCCCTTACAACTCAATAGATTCTACCTTCCTGCAACGTTTCAACCTGATTGGACCTTGTTTTCACACAAATGAACCCAGAATGATGTGAAATTGTGCTTCGTGCAACATAATTCTGGGTGCCATTTACAAACCATGAGTGCTAATGACTCCATTCCTTTTTGTGGTTGTAGGGGCTGTTGATTGGAGAACACTAAAACAAACCTAACCTCTCCAGGACATTCAGAAGCCAAGTTATAAGCCCACAAAGGTGTAACTGGACTACTTCTTTAAAGTGACACCAGGCCCGGTGACCTTTGGGACATGGTTTGACCCCCTATAGGAATGTGCGATCATCTTGAAATGTTCAGATCACTTACAACTCAATAGATTCTACCTTCCTGTAACGTTTCAGCCTGATTGGACCTTGTTTTCACACAAATGAACCCAGAATGATGTGAAATTGTGCTTCGTGCAACATAATTCTGGGTGCCATTTAAAAACCATAAGTGCTAATGACTCCATTCCTTTTTGAGGTTGTAGGGGCTGTTGATTGGAGTACACTAAAACAAACCTGATCTCTCTAGGACATTCAGAAGCCAAGTTATAAGCCCACAAATGTGTAACTGGACTACTTCTTTAAATTGACACCAGATTCGGTGACCTTTGGGACATGGTTTGACCCCCTTAGGAAAATGCTATCATCAAGAAACATTCAGATCACTTACAACTCAACAGATTCCAACTTCCTGTAACGTTTCAGCCTGACTGGACCTTGTTTTCACACAAATGAACCCAGAATGATGTGAAATTGTGCTTCGTGCAACATAATTCTCGGGGTCCCATTTACAAACCTTAAGTGCTAATGACTCCATTCCTTTTTGTGGTTGTAGGGGCTGTTGATTGGAGTACACTAAAACAAACCTAACCCCTCTAGGACATTCAGAAGCCAAGTTATAAGCCCACAAAGGTGTAACTGGACTACTTCTTTAAAGTGACACCAGGCCCGGTGACCTTTGGGACATGGTTTGACCCCCTATAGGAATGTGCAATCATCTTGAAACGTTCAGATCACTTACAACTCAATAGATTCTACCTTCCTGTAACGTTTCAGCCTGATTGGACCTTGTTTTCACACAAATGAACCCAGAATGATGTGAAATTGTGCTTCGTGCAACATAATTCTGGGTGCCATTTAAAAACCATAAGTGCTAATGACTCCATTCCTTTTTGAGGTTGTAGGGGCTGTTGATTGGAGTACACTAAAACAAACCTGATCTCTCTAGGACATTCAGAAGCCAAGTTATAAGCCCACAAATGTGTAACTGGACTACTTCTTTAAATTGACACCAGATCCGGTGACCTTTGGGAGATGGTTTGACCCCCTATAGGAATGTGCGATCATCATGAAACGTTCAGATCACTTACAACTCAATAGATTCTACCTTCTTGTAACGTTTCAGCCTGATTGGACCTTGTTTTCACACAAATGGACCCAGAATGATGTGAAATTGTGCTTCGTGCAACATAATTCTGGGTGCCATTTACAAACCATAAGTGCTAATGACTCCATTCCTTTTTGTGGTTGTAGGGGCTGTTGGTTGGAGTACATTAAAACAAACCTGATCTCTCTAGGACATTCAGAAGCCAAGTTATTAGCCCACAAATGTGCAACTGGACTACTTCTTTAAATTGACACCAGATCCGGTTACCTTTGGGACATGGTTTGACCCCCTTAGGAAAGTGCTATCATCATGAAACGTTCAGATCACTTACAACTCAATAGATTCTACCTTCCTGTAACGTTTCAGCCTGATTGGACCTTGATTTCACACAAATGAACCCAGAATGATGTGAAATTGTGCTTAGTGCAGCATAATTCTGGGTGCCATTTAAAAACCATAAGTGCTAATGACTCCATTCCTTTTTGAGGTTGTAGGGGATGTTGATTGGAGTAAACTAAAACAAACCTGATCTCTCTAGGACATTCAGAAGCCAAGTTATAAGCCCACAAATGTGTAACTGGACTGCTTCTTTAAATTGACACCAGAGCCGGTGACCTTTGGGACATGGTTTGACCCCCTTAGGAAAGTTTTGGGACATGGTTTGACCCCCTTAGGAAAGTGCTATCATCATGAAACGTTCAGATCACTTACAACTCAATAGATTCTACCTTCCTGTAACGTTTCAGCCTGATTGGACCTTGTTTTCACACAAATAAACCCAGAATTATGTGAAATTGTGCTTCGTGCAACATAATTCTGGGTGCCATTTAAAAACCATAAGTGCTAATGACTCCATTCCTTTTTGAGGTTGTAGAGGCTGTTGATTGGAGTACACTAAAACAAACCTGATCTCTCTAGGATATTCAGAAGCCAAGTTATAAGCCCACAAATGTGTAACTGGACTACTTCTTTAAATTGACACCAGATCCGGTGACCTTTGAGAGATGGTTTGACCCCCTATAGGAATGTGCGATCATCATGAAACGTTCAGATCACTTACAACTCAATAGATTCTACCTTCTTGTAACGTTTCAGCCTGATTGGACCTTGTTTTCACACAAATGGACCCAGAATGATGTGAAATTGTGCTTCGTGCAACATAATTCTGGGTGCCATTTACAAACCATAAGTGCTAATGACTCCATTCCTTTTTGTGGTTGTAGGGGCTGTTGGTTGGAGTACATTAAAACAAACCTGATCTCTCTAGGACATTCAGAAGCCAAGTTATTAGCCCACAAATGTGCAACTGGACTACTTCTTTAAATTGACACCAGATCCGGTTACCTTTGGGACATGGTTTGACCCCCTTAGGAAAGTGCTATCATCATGAAACGTTCAGATCACTTACAACTCAATAGATTCTACCTTCCTGTAACGTTTCAGCCTGATTGGACCTTGATTTCACACAAATGAACCCAGAATGATGTGAAATTGTGCTTAGTGCAGCATAATTCTGGGTGCCATTTAAAAACCATAAGTGCTAATGACTCCATTCCTTTTTGAGGTTGTAGGGGATGTTGATTGGAGTACACTAAAACAAACCTGATCTCTCTAGGACATTCAGAAGCCAAGTTATAAGCCCACAAATGTGTAACTGGACTGCTTCTTTAAATTGACACCAGATCCGGTGACCTTTGGGACATGGTTTGACCCCCTTAGGAAAGTTTTGGGACATGGTTTGACCCCCTTAGGAAAGTGCTATCATCATGAAACGTTCAGATCACTTACAACTCAATAGATTCTACCTTCCTGTAACGTTTCAGCCTGATTGGACCTTGTTTTCACACAAATAAACCCAGAATTATGTGAAATTGTGCTTCATGCAACATAATTCTGGGTGCCATTTAAAAACCATAAGTGCTAATGACTCCATTCCTTTTTGAGGTTGTAGAGGCTGTTGATTGGAGTACACTAAAACAAACCTGATCTCTCTAGGATATTCAGAAGCCAAGTTATAAGCCCACAAATGTGTAACTGGACTACTTCTTTAAATTGACACCAGATCCGGTGACCTTTGAGAGATGGTTTGACCCCCTATAGGAATGTGCGATCATCATGAAACGTTCAGATCACTTACAACTCAATAGATTCTACCTTCTTGTAACGTTTCAGCCTGATTGGACCTTGTTTTCACACAAATGGACCCAGAATGATGTGAAATTGTGCTTCGTGCAACATAATTCTGGGTGCCATTTACAAGCCATAAGTGCTAATGACTCCATTCCTTTTTGTGGTTGTAGGGGCTGTTGGTTGGAGTACATTAAAACAAACCTGATCTCTCTAGGACATTCAGAAGCTAAGTTATTAGCCCACAAATGTGCAACTGGACTACTTCTTTAGATTGACACCAGATCCGGTTACCTTTGGGACATGGTTTGACCCCCTTAGGAAAGTGCTATCATCATGAAACGTTCAGATCACTTACAACTCAATAGATTCTACCTTCCTGTAACATT
Source organism: Nothobranchius furzeri (assembly GCF_043380555.1). NCBI lineage: Eukaryota > Metazoa > Chordata > Actinopteri > Cyprinodontiformes > Nothobranchiidae > Nothobranchius > Nothobranchius furzeri. The sequence goes on from NW_027223038.1 coordinate 471,149, forward strand.
TCAGCCTGATTGGACCTTGATTTCACACAAATGAACCCAGAATGATGTGAAATTGTGCTTAGTGCAGCATAATTCTGGGTGCCATTTAAAAACCATAAGTGCTAATGACTCCATTCCTTTTTGAGGTTGTAGGGGATGTTGATTGGAGTACACTAAAACAAACCTGATCTCTCTAGGACATTCAGAAGCCAAGTTATAAGCCCACAAATGTGTAACTGGACTACTTCTTTAAATTGACACCAGATCCGGTGACCTTTGGGAGATGGTTTGACCCCCTATAGGAATGTGCGATCATCATGAAACGTTCAGATCACTTACAACTCAATAGATTCTACCTTCTTGTAACGTTTCAGCCTGATTGGACCTTGTTTTCACACAAATGGACCCAGAATGATGTGAAATTGTGCTTCGTGCAACATAATTCTGGGTGCCATTTACAAACCATAAGTGCTAATGACTCCATTCCTTTTTGTGGATGTAGGGGCTGTTGGTTGGAGTACATTAAAACAAACCTGATCTCTCTAGGACATTCAGAAGCCAAGTTATTAGCCCACAAATGTGCAACTGGACTAATTCTTTAAATTGACACCAGATCCGATTACCTTTGGGACATGGTTTGACCCCCTTAGGAAAGTGCTATCATCATGAAACGTTCAGATCAATTACAACTCAATAGATTCTACCTTCCTGTAACGTTTCAGCCTGATTGGACCTTGTTTTCACACAAATAAACCCAGAATTATGTGAAATTGTGCTTCGTGCAACATAATTCTGGGTGCCATTTACAAACCATGAGTGCTAATGACTCCATTCCTTTTTGTGGTTGTAGGGGCTGTTGATTGGAGAACACTAAAACAAACCTAACCTCTCTAGGACATTCAGAAGCCAAGTTATAAGCCCACAAAGGTGTAACTGGACTACTTCTTTAAAGTGACACCAGGCCCGGTGACCTTTGGGACATGGTTTGACCCCCTATAGGAATGTGCGATCATCTTGAAATGTTCAGATCACTTACAACTCAATAGATTCTACCTTCCTGTAACGTTTCAGCCTGATTGGACCTTGTTTTCACACAAATGAACCCAGAATGATGTGAAATTGTGCTTCGTGCAACATAATTCTGGGTGCCATTTAAAAACCATAAGTGCTAATGACTCCATTCCTTTTTGAGGTTGTAGGGGCTGTTGATTGGAGTACACTAAAACAAACCTGATCTCTCTAGGACATTCAGAAGCCAAGTTATAAGCCCACAAATGTGTAACTGGACTACTTCTTTAAATTGACACCAGATTCGGTGACCTTTGGGACATGGTTTGACCCCCTTAGGAAAATGCTATCATCAAGAAACATTCAGATCACTTACAACTCAACAGATTCTAACTTCCTGTAACGTTTCAGCCTGATTGGACCTTGTTTTCACACAAATGAACCCAGAATGATGTGAAATTGTGCTTCATGCAACATAATTCTCGGGGTCCCATTTACAAACCTTAAGTGCTAATGACTCCATTCCTTTTTGTGGTTGTAGGGGCTGTTGATTGGAGTACACTAAAACAAACCTAACCTCTCTAGGACATTCAGAAGCCAAGTTATAAGCCCACAAAGGTGTAACTGGACTACTTCTTTAAAGTGACACCAGGCCCGGTGACCTTTGGGACATGGTTTGACCCCCTATAGGAATGTGCGATCATCTTGAAACGTTCAGATCACTTACAACTCAATAGATTCTACCTTCTTGTAACGTTTCAGCCTGATTGGACCTTGTTTTCACACAAATGGACCCAGAATGATGTGAAATTGTGCTTCGTGCAACATAATTCTGGGTGCCATTTACAAACCATAAGTGCTAATGACTCCATTCCTTTTTGTGGATGTAGGGGCTGTTGGTTGGAGTACATTAAAACAAACCTGATCTCTCTAGGACATTCAGAAGCCAAGTTATTAGCCCACAAATGTGCAACTGGACTAATTCTTTAAATTGACACCAGATCCGATTACCTTTGGGACATGGTTTGACCCCCTTAGGAAAGTGCTATCATCATGAAACGTTCAGATCAATTACAACTCAATAGATTCTACCTTCCTGTAACGTTTCAGCCTGATTGGACCTTGTTTTCACACAAATAAACCCAGAATTATGTGAAATTGTGCTTCGTGCAACATAATTCTGGGTGCCATTTACAAACCATGAGTGCTAATGACTCCATTCCTTTTTGTGGTTGTAGGGGCTGTTGATTGGAGAACACTAAAACAAACCTAACCTCTCTAGGACATTCAGAAGCCAAGTTATAAGCCCACAAAGGTGTAACTGGACTACTTCTTTAAAGTGACACCAGGCCCGGTGACCTTTGGGACATGGTTTGACCCCCTATAGGAATGTGCGATCATCTTGAAATGTTCAGATCACTTACAACTCAATAGATTCTACCTTCCTGTAACGTTTCAGCCTGATTGGACCTTGTTTTCACACAAATGAACCCAGAATGATGTGAAATTGTGCTTCGTGCAACATAATTCTGGGTGCCATTTAAAAACCATAAGTGCTAATGACTCCATTCCTTTTTGAGGTTGTAGGGGCTGTTGATTGGAGTACACTAAAACAAACCTGATCTCTCTAGGACATTCAGAAGCCAAGTTATAAGCCCACAAATGTGTAACTGGACTACTTCTTTAAATTGACACCAGATCCGGTGACCTTTGGGAGATGGTTTGACCCCCTATAGGAATGTGCGATCATCATGAAACGTTCAGATCACTTACAACTCAATAGATTCTACCTTCTTGTAACGTTTCAGCCTGATTGGACCTTGTTTTCACACAAATGGACCCAGAATGATGTGAAATTGTGCTTCGTGCAACATAATTCTGGGTGCCATTTACAAACCATAAGTGCTAATGACTCTATTCCTTTTTGTGGTTGTAGGGGCTGTTGGTTGGAGTACATTAAAACAAACCTGATCTCTCTAGGACATTCAGAAGCCAAGTTATTAGCCCATAAATGTGCAACTGGACTACTTCTTTAAATTGACACCAGATCCGGTGACCTTTGGGACATGGTTTGACCCCCTTAGAAAAGTTTTGGTACATGGTTTGACCCCCTTAGGAAAGTGCTATCATCATGAAACGTTCAGATCACTTACAACTCAATAGATTCTACCTTCCTGTAACGTTTCAGCCTGATTGGACCTTGTTTTCACACAAATAAACCCAGAATTATGTGAAATTGTGCTTCGTGCAACATAATTCTGGGTGCCATTTAAAAATCATAAGTGCTAATGACTCCATTCCTTTTTGGGTTGTAGGGGCTGTTGATTGGAGTATACTAAAACAAACCTGATCTCTCTAGGACATTCAGAAGCCAAGTTATAAGCCCACAAAGGTGTAACTGGACTACTTCTTTAAATTGACACCAGATCCGGTGACCTTTGGGACATGGTTTGACCCCCTTAGGAAAGTGCTATCATCATGAAACGTTCAGATCACTTACAACTCAATAGATTCCACCTTCCTGTAACATTTCAGCCTGATTGGACCTTGTTTTCACACAAATGAACCCAGAATGATGTGAAATTTTGCTTCGTGCAACATAATTCTGGGTGCCATTTAAAAACCATAAGTGCTAATGACTCCATTCCTTTTTGAGGTTGTAGGGGCTGTTGATTGGAGTACACTAAAACAAACCTGATCTCTCTAGGACATTCAGAGGCCAAGTTATAAGCCCTCAAAGGTGTAACTGGACTACTTCTTTAAAGTGACACAAGGCCCGGTGACCTTTGGGACATGGTTAGACCCCCTATAGGAATGTGCGATCATCATGAAAAGTTCAGATCACTTACAACTCAATAGATTCTACCTTCTTGTAACGTTTCAGCCTGATTGGACCTTGTTTTCACACAAATGGACCCAGAATGATGTGAAATAGTGCTTCGTGCAACATAATTCTGGGTGCCATTTACAAACCATAAGTGCTAATGACTCCATTCCTTTTGTGGTTGTAGGGGCTGTTGGTTGGAGTACATTAAAACAAACCTGATCTCTTTAGGACATTCAGAAGCTAAGTTATAAGCCCACAAATGTGTAACTGGACTACTTCTTTAAATTGACACCGGATCCGGTGACCTTTGGGACATGGTTTGATCCCCTTAGGAAAGTGCTATCATCATGAAACGTTCAGATCACTTACAACTCAATAGATTCTACCTTCCTGTAACGTTTCAGCCTGATTGGACCTTGTTTTCACACAAATGGACCCAGAATGATGTGAATTTGTGCTTAGTGCAGCATATTTCTGGGTGCCATTTAAAAACCTTTAGTGCTAATGACTCCATTCCTTTTTGAGGTTGTAGGGGATGTTGACTGGAGTACTCTAAAACAAACCTGATCTCTCTAGGACATTCAGAAGCCAAGTTATAAGCCCACAAATGTGTAACTGGACTACTTCTTTAAATTGACACCAGATCCGGTGACCTTTGGGACATGACCCCCTTAGGAATGGGCTATCATCATGAAACGTTCAGATCACTTACAACGCAATAGATTCTACCTTCCTGTAACGTTTCAGCCTGATTGGACCTTGTTTTCACACAAATGAACCCAGAATGATGTGAAATTGTGCTTCGTGCAACATAATTCTGGGTGCCATTTACAAACCATAAGTGCTAATGACTCCTTTCTTTTTTGTGGTTTTAGGGGCTGTTGATTGGAGTACACTAAAACAAACCTAACCTCTCTAGGACATTCAGAAGCCAAGTTATAAGCCCACAAAGGTGTAACTGGACTACTTCTTTAAAGTGACACCAGGCCCGGTGACCTTTGGGACATGGTTTTACCCTCTTAGGAAAGTGCTATCATCATGAAACGTTCAGATCCCTTACAACTCAATAGATTCTACCTTCCTGTAACGTTTCAGCCTGATTGGACCTTGTTTTCACACAAATGAACCCAGAATGATGTGAAATTGAACTTCGTGCAACATAATTCTGGGTGCCATTTACAAACCATAAGTGCTAATGACTCCATTCCTTTTTGTGGTTGTAGGGGCTGTTGATTGGAGTACATTAAAACAAACCTGATCTCTCTAGGACATTCAGAAGCCAAGTTATAAGCCCACAAATGAGTAACTGGACTACTTCTTTAAATTGACACCAGATCCGGTGACCTTTGGGACATGGTTTGACCCCCTTAGGAAAGTGCTATCATCATGAAACGTTCAGATCCCTTACAACTCAATAGATTCTACCTTCCTGCAACGTTTCAACCTGATTGGACCTTGTTTTCACACAAATGAACCCAGAATGATGTGAAATTGTGCTTCGTGCAACATAATTTCGGGTGCCATTTACAAACCATGAGTGCTAATGACTCCATTCCTTTTTGTGGTTGTAGGGGCTGTTGATTGGAGAACACTAAAACAAACCTAACCTCTCCAGGACATTCAGAAGCCAAGTTATAAGCCCACAAAGGTGTAACTGGACTACTTCTTTAAAGTGACACCAGGCCCGGTGACCTTTGGGACATGGTTTGACCCCCTATAGGAATGTGCGATCATCTTGAAATGTTCAGATCACTTACAACTCAATAGATTCTACCTTCCTGTAACGTTTCAGCCTGATTGGACCTTGTTTTCACACAAATGAACCCAGAATGATGTGAAATTGTGCTTCGTGCAACATAATTCTGGGTGCCATTTAAAAACCATAAGTGCTAATGACTCCATTCCTTTTTGAGGTTGTAGGGGCTGTTGATTGGAGTACACTAAAACAAACCTGATCTCTCTAGGACATTCAGAAGCCAAGTTATAAGCCCACAAATGTGTAACTGGACTACTTCTTTAAATTGACACCAGATTCGGTGACCTTTGGGACATTGTTTGACCCCCTTAGGAAAATGCTATCATCAAGAAACATTCAGATCACTTACAACTCAACAGATTCTAACTTCCTGTAACGTTTCAGCCTGATTGGACCTTGTTTTCACACAAATGAACCCAGAATGATGTGAAATTGTGCTTCATGCAACATAATTCTCGGGGTCCCATTTACAAACCTTAAGTGCTAATGACTCCATTCCTTTTTGTGGTTGTAGGGGCTGTTGATTGGAGTACACTAAAACAAACCTAACCTCTCTAGGACATTCAGAAGCCAAGTTATAAGCCCACAAAGGTGTAACTGGACTACTTCTTTAAAGTGACACCAGGCCCGGTGACCTTTGGGACATGGTTTGACCCCCTATAGGAATGTGCGATCATCTTGAAACGTTCAGATCACTTACAACTCAATAGATTCTACCTTCCTGTAACGTTTCAGCCTGATTGGACCTTGTTTTCACACAAATGAACCCAGAATGATGTGAAATTGTGCTTCGTGCAACATAATTCTGGGTGCCATTTAAAAACCATAAGTGCTAATGACTCCATTCCTTTTTGAGGTTGTAGGGGATGTTGATTGGAGTACACTAAAACAAACCTGATCTCTCTAGGACATTCAGAAGCCAAGTTATAAGCCCACAAATGTGTAACTGGACTACTTCTTTAAATTGACACCAGATCCGGTGACCTTTGGGAGATGGTTTGACCCCCTATAGGAATGTGCGATCATCATGAAACGTTCAGATCACTTACAACTCAATAGATTCTACCTTCTTGTAACGTTTCAGCCTGATTGGACCTTGTTTTCACACAAATGGACCCAGAATGATGTGAAATTGTGCTTCGTGCAACATAATTCTGGGTGCCATTTACAAACCATAAGTGCTAATGACTCCATTCCTTTTTGTGGTTGTAGGGGCTGTTGGTTGGAGTACATTAAAACAAACCTGATCTCTCTAGGACATTCAGAAGCCAAGTTATTAGCCCACAAATGTGCAACTGGACTACTTCTTTAAATTGACACCAGATCCGGTTACCTTTGGGACATGGTTTGACCCCCTTAGGAAAGTGCTATCATCATGAAACGTGCAGATCACTTACACCTCAATAGATTCTACCTTCCTGTAACGATTCAGCCTGATTGGACCTTGATTTCACACAAATGAACCCAGAATGATGTGAAATTGTGCTTAGTGCAGCATAATTCTGGGTGCCATTTAAAAACCATAAGTGCTAATGACTCCATTCCTTTTTGAGGTTGTAGGGGATGTTGATTGGAGTACACTAAAACAAACCTGATCTCTCTAGGACATTCAGAAGCCAAGTTATAAGCCCACAAATGTGTAACTGGACTGCTTCTTTAAATTGACACCAGATCCGGTGACCTTTGGGACATGGTTTGACCCCCTTAGGAAAGTTTTGGGACATGGTTTGACCCCCTTAGGAAAGTGCTATCATCATGAAACGTTCAGATCACTTACAACTCAATAGATTCTACCTTCCTGTAACGTTTCAGCCTGATTGGACCTTGTTTTCACACAAATAAACCCAGAATTATGTGAAATTGTGCTTCGTGCAACATAATTCTGGGTGCCATTTAAAAACCATAAGTGCTAATGACTCCATTCCTTTTTGAGGTTGTAGAGGCTGTTGATTGGAGTACACTAAAACAAACCTGATCTCTCTAGGATATTCAGAAGCCAAGTTATAAGCCCACAAATGTGTAACTGGACTACTTCTTTAAATTGACACCAGATCCGGTGACCTTTGAGAGATGGTTTGACCCCCTATAGGAATGTGCGATCATCATGAAACGTTCAGATCACTTACAACTCAATAGATTCTACCTTCTTGTAATGTTTCAGCCTGATTGGACCTTGTTTTCACACAAATGGACCCAGAATGATGTGAAATTGTGCTTCGTGCAACATAATTCTGGGTGCCATTTACAAACCATAATGGCTAATGACTCCATTCCTTTTTGTGGTTGTAGGGGCTGTTGGTTGGAGTACATTAAAACAAACCTGATCTCTCTAGGACATTCAGAAGCCAAGTTATTATCCCACAAATGTGCAACTGGACTACTTCTTTAAATTGACACCAGATCCGGTTACCTTTGGGACATGGTTTGACCCCCTTAGGAAAGTGCTATCATCATGAAACGTTCAGATCACTTACAACTCAATAGATTCTACCTTCCTGTAACGTTTCAGCCTGATTGGACCTTGATTTCACACAAATGAACCCAGAATGATGTGAAATTGTGCTTAGTGCAGCATAATTCTGGGTGCCATTTAAAAACCATAAGTGCTAATGACTCCATTCCTTTTTGAGGTTGTAGGGGATGTTGATTGGAGTACACTAAAACAAACCTGATCTCTCTAGGACATTCAGAAGCCAGGTTATAAGCCCACAAATGTGTAACTGGACTGCTTCTTTAAATTGACACCAGATCCGGTGACCTTTTGGACATGGTTTGACCCCCTTAGGAAAGTTTTGGGACATGGTTTGACCCCCTTAGGAAAGTGCTATCATCATGAAACGTTCAGATCCCTTACAACTCAATAGATTCTACCTTCCTGCAACGTTTCAACCTGATTGGACCTTGTTTTCACACAAATGAACCCAGAATGATGTGAAATTGTGCTTCGTGCAACATAATTCTGGGTGCCATTTAAAAACCATAAGTGCTAATGACTCCATTCCTTTTTGAGGTTGTAGGGCATGTTGATTGGAGTACACTAAAACAAACCTGATCTCTCTAGGACATTCAGAAGCCAAGTTATAAGCCCACAAATGTGTAACTGGACTACTTCTTTAAATTGACACCAGATCCGGTGACCTTTGGGAGATGGTTTGACCCCCTATAGGAATGTGCGATCATCATGAAACGTTCAGATCACTTACAACTCAATAGATTCTACCTTCTTGTAACGTTTCAGCCTGATTGGACCTTGTTTTCACACAAATGGACCCAGAATGATGTGAAATTGTGCTTCGTGCAACATAATTCTGGGTGCCATTTACAAACCATAAGTGCTAATGACTCCATTCCTTTTTGTGGATGTAGGGGCTGTTGGTTGGAGTACATTAAAACAAACCTGATCTCTCTAGGACATTCAGAAGCCAAGTTATTAGCCCACAAATGTGCAACTGGACTAATTCTTTAAATTGACACCAGATCCGATTACCTTTGGGACATGGTTTGACCCCCTTAGGAAAGTGCTATCATCATGAAACGTTCAGATCAATTACAACTCAATAGATTCTACCTTCCTGTAACGTTTCAGCCTGATTGGACCTTGTTTTCACACAAATAAACCCAGAATTATGTGAAATTGTGCTTCGTGCAACATAATTCTGGGTGCCATTTACAAACCATGAGTGCTAATGACTCCATTCCTTTTTGTGGTTGTAGGGGCTGTTGATTGGAGAACACTAAAACAAACCTAACCTCTCTAGGACATTCAGAAGCCAAGTTATAAGCCCACAAAGGTGTAACTGGACTACTTCTTTAAAGTGACACCAGGCCCGGTGACCTTTGGGACATGGTTTGACCCCCTATAGGAATGTGCGATCATCTTGAAATGTTCAGATCACTTACAACTCAATAGATTCTACCTTCCTGTAACGTTTCAGCCTGATTGGACCTTGTTTTCACACAAATGAACCCAGAATGATGTGAAATTGTGCTTCGTGCAACATAATTCTGGGTGCCATTTAAAAACCATAAGTGCTAATGACTCCATTCCTTTTTGAGGTTGTAGGGGCTGTTGATTGGAGTACACTAAAACAAACCTGATCTCTCTAGGACATTCAGAAGCCAAGTTATAAGCCCACAAATGTGTAACTGGACTACTTCTTTAAATTGACACCAGATTCGGTGACCTTTGGGACATGGTTTGACCCCCTTAGGAAAATGCTATCATCAAGAAACATTCAGATCACTTACAACTCAACAGATTCTAACTTCCTGTAACGTTTCAGCCTGATTGGACCTTGTTTTCACACAAATGAACCCAGAATGATGTGAAATTGTGCTTCATGCAACATAATTCTCGGGGTCCCATTTACAAACCTTAAGTGCTAATGACTCCATTCCTTTTTGTGGTTGTAGGGGCTGTTGATTGGAGTACACTAAAACAAACCTAACCTCTCTAGGACATTCAGAAGCCAAGTTATAAGCCCACAAAGGTGTAACTGGACTACTTCTTTAAAGTGACACCAGGCCCGGTGACCTTTGGGACATGGTTTGACCCCCTATAGGAATGTGCGATCATCTTGAAACGTTCAGATCACTTACAACTCAATAGATTCTACCTTCCTGTAACGTTTCAGCCTGATTGGACCTTGTTTTCACACAAATGAACCCAGAATGATGTGAAATTGTGCTTCGTGCAACATAATTCTGGGTGCCATTTAAAAACCATAAGTGCTAATGACTCCATTCCTTTTTGAGGTTGTAGGGGCTGTTGATTGGAGTACACTAAAACAAACATGATCTCTCTAGGACATTCAGAAGCCAAGTTATAAGCCCACAAATGTGTAACTGGACTACTTCTTTAAATTGACACCAGATCCGGTGACCTTTGGGAGATGGTTTGACCCCCTATAGGAATGTGCGATCATCATGAAACGTTCAGATCACTTACAACTCAATAGATTCTACCTTCTTGTAACGTTTCAGCCTGATTGGACCTTGTTTTCACACAAATGGACCCAGAATGATGTGAAATTGTGCTTCGTGCAACATAATTCTGGGTGCCATTTACAAACCATAAGTGCTAATGACTCTATTCCTTTTTGTGGTTGTAGGGGCTGTTGGTTGGAGTACATTAAAACAAACCTGATCTCTCTAGGACATTCAGAAGCCAAGTTATTAGCCCATAAATGTGCAACTGGACTACTTCTTTAAATTGACACCAGATCCGGTGACCTTTGGGACATGGTTTGACCCCCTTAGAAAAGTTTTGGTACATGGTTTGACCCCCTTAGGAAAGTGCTATCATCATGAAACGTTCAGATCACTTACAACTCAATAGATTCTACCTTCCTGTAACGTTTCAGCCTGATTGGACCTTGTTTTCACACAAATAAACCCAGAATTATGTGAAATTGTGCTTCGTGCAACATAATTCTGGGTGCCATTTAAAAACCATAAGTGCTAATGACTCCATTCCTTTTTGGGTTGTAGGGGCTGTTGATTGGAGTATACTAAAACAAACCTGATCTCTCTAGGACATTCAGAAGCCAAGTTATAAGCCCACAAAGGTGTAACTGGACTACTTCTTTAAATTGACACCAGATCCGGTGACCTTTGGGACATGGTTTGACCCCCTTAGGAAAGTGCTATCATCATGAAACGTTCAGATCACTTACAACTCAATAGATTCCACCTTCCTGTAAAATTTCAGCCTGATTGGACCTTGTTTTCACACAAATGAACCCAGAATGATGTGAAATTTTGCTTCGTGCAACATAATTCTGGGTGCCATTTAAAAACCATAAGTGCTAATGACTCCATTCCTTTTTGAGGTTGTAGGGGCTGTTGATTGGAGTACACTAAAACAAACCTGATCTCTCTAGGACATTCAGAGGCCAAGTTATAAGCCCTCAAAGGTGTAACTGGACTACTTCTTTAAAGTGACACAAGGCCCGGTGACCTTTGGGACATGGTTAGACCCCCTATAGGAATGTGCGATCATCATGAAAAGTTCAGATCACTTACAACTCAATAGATTCTACCTTCTTGTAACGTTTCAGCCTGATTGGACCTTGTTTTCACACAAATGGACCCAGAATGATGTGAAATTGTGCTTCGTGCAACATAATTCTGGGTGCCATTTACAAACCATAAGTGCTAATGACTCCATTCCTTTTTGTGGTTGTAGGGGCTGTTGGTTGGAGTACATTAAAACAAACCTGATCTCTCTAGGACATTCAGAAGCCAAGTTATTAGCCCACAAATGTGCAACTGGACTACTTCTTTAAATTGACACCAGATCCGGTTACCTTTGGGACATGGTTTGACCCCCTTAGGAAAGTGCTATCATCATGAAACGTTCAGATCACTTACAACTCAATAGATTCTACCTTCCTGTAACGTTTCAGCCTGATTGGACCTTGATTTCACACAAATGAACCCAGAATGATGTGAAATTGTGCTTAGTGCAGCATAATTCTGGGTGCCATTTAAAAACCATAAGTGCTAATGACTCCATTCCTTTTTGAGGTTGTAGGGGATGTTGACTGGAGTACACTAAAACAAACCTGATCTCTCTAGGACATTCAGAAGCCAAGTTATAAGCCCACAAATGTGTAACTGGACTACTTCTTTAAATTGACACCAGATCCGGTGACCTTTGGGACATGGTTTGACCCCCTTAGGAAAGTTTTGGGACATGGTTTGACCCCCTTAGGAAAGTGCTATCATCATGAAACGTTCAGATCACTTACAACTCAATAGATTCTACCTTCCTGTAACGTTTCAGCCTGATTGGACCTTGTTTTCACACAAATAAACCCAGAATTATGTGAAATTGTGCTTCGTGCAACATAATTCTGGGTGCCATTTAGAAACCATGAGTGCTAATGACTCCATTCCTTTTTGTGGTTGTAGGGGCTGTTGATTGGAGAACACTAAAACAAACCTAACCTCTCTAGGAATTTCAGAAGCCAAGTTATAAGCCCACAAAGGTGTAACTGGACTACTTCTTTAAAGTGACACCAGGCCCGGTGACCTTTGGGACATGGTTTGACCCCCTATAGGAATGTGCGATCATCTTGAAATGTTCAGATCACTTACAACTCAATAGATTCTACCTTCCTGTAACGTTTCAGCCTGATTGGACCTTGTTTTCACACAAATGAACCCAGAATGATGTGAAATTGTGCTTCGTGCAACATAATTCTGGGTGCCATTTAAAAACCATAAGTGCTAATGACTCCATTCCTTTTTGAGGTTGTAGGGGCTGTTGATTGGAGTACACTAAAACAAACCTGATCTCTCTAGGACATTCAGAAGCCAAGTTATAAGCCCACAAATGTGTAACTGGACTACTTCTTTAAATTGACACCAGATTCGGTGATCTTTGGGACATGGTTTGACCCCCTTAGGAAAATGCTATCATCAAGAAACATTCAGATCACTTACAACTCAACAGATTCTAACTTCCTGTAACGTTTCAGCCTGATTGGACCTTGTTTTCACACAAATGAACCCACAATGATGTGAAATTGTGCTTCGTGCAACATAATTCTCGGGGTCCCATTTACAAACCTTAAGTGCTAATGACTCCATTCCTTTTTGTGGTTGTAGGGGCTGTTGATTGGAGTACACTAAAACAAACCTAACCTCTCTAGGACATTCAGAAGCCAAGTTATAAGCCCACAAAGGTGTAACTGGACTACTTCTTTAAAGTGACACCAGGCCCGGTGACCTTTGGGACATGGTTTGACCCCCTATAGGAATGTGCGATCATCTTGAAACGTTCAGATCACTTACAACTCAATAGATTCTACCTTCCTGTAACGTTTCAGCCTGATTGGACCTTGTTTTCACACAAATGAACCCAGAATGATGTGAAATTGTGCTTCGTGCAACATAATTCTGGGTGCCATTTAAAAACCATAAGTGCTAATGACTCCATTCCTTTTTGAGGTTGTAGGGGCTGTTGATTGGAGTACACTAAAACAAACCTGATCTCTCTAGGACATTCAGAAGCCAAGTTATAAGCCCACAAATGTGTAACTGGACTACTTCTTTAAATTGACACCAGATCCGGTGACCTTTGGGAGATGGTTTGACCCCCTATAGGAATGTGCGATCATCATGAAACGTTCAGATCACTTACAACTCAATAGATTCTACCTTCTTGTAACGTTTCAGCCTGATTGGACCTTGTTTTCACACAAATGGACCCAGAATGATGTGAAATTGTGCTTCGTGCAACATAATTCTGGGTGCCATTTACAAACCATAAGTGCTAATGACTCCATTCCTTTTTGTGGTTGTAGGGGCTGTTGGTTGGAGTACATTAAAACAAACCTGATCTCTCTAGGACATTCAGAAGCCAAGTTATTAGCCCACAAATGTGCAACTGGACTACTTCTTTAAATTGACACCAGATCCGGTTACCTTTGGGACATGGTTTGACCCCCTTAGGAAAGTGCTATCATCATGAAACGTTCAGATCACTTACAACGCAATAGATTCTACCTTCTTGTAACGTTTCAGCCTGATTGGACCTTGTTTTCACACAAATGGACCCAGAATGATGTGAAATTGTGCTTCGTGCAACATAATTCTGGGTGCCATTTACAAACCATAAGTGCTAATGACTCCATTCCTTTTTATGGTTGTAGGGGCTGTTGGTTGGAGTACATTAAAACAAACCTGATCTCTCTAGGACATTCAGAAGCCAAGTTATAAGCCCACAAATGTGTAACTGGACTACTTCTTTAAATTGACACCAGATCCGGTGACCTTTGGGACATGGTTTGACCCCCTTAGAAAAGTTTTGGGACATGGTTTGACCCCCTTAGGAAAGTGCTATCATCATGAAACGTTCAGATCACTTACAACTCAATAGATTCTACCTTCCTGTAACGTTTCAGCCTGATTGGACCTTGTTTTCACACAAATAAACCCAGAATTATGTGAAATTGTGCTTCGTGCAACATAATTCTGGGTGCCATTTAAAAACCATAAGTGCTAATGACTCCATTCCTTTTTGGGTTGTAGGGGCTGTTGATTGGAGTATACTAAAACAAACTTGATCTCTCTAGGACATTCAGAAGCCAAGTTATAAGCCCACAAAGGTGTAACTGGACTACTTCTTTAAATCGACACCAGATCCGGTGACCTTTGGGACATGGTTTGACCCCCTTAGGAAAGTGCTATCATCATGAAACGTTCAGATCACTTACAACTCAATAGATTCCACCTTCCTGTAACATTTCAGCCTGATTGGACCTTGTTTTCACACAAATGAACCCAGAATGATGTGAAATTTTGCTTCGTGCAACAAAATTCTGGGTGCCATTTAAAAACCATAAGTGCTAATGACTCCATTCCTTTTTGAGGTTGTAGGGGCTGTAGATTGGAGTACAATGAAACAAACCTGATCTCTCTAGGACATTCAGAGGCCAAGTTATAAGCCCTCAAAGGTGTAACTGGACTACTTCTTTAAATTGACACCAGATCCGGTTACTTTTGGGACATGGTTTGACCCCCTTAGGAAAGTGCTATCATCATGAAACGTTCAGATCACTTACAACTCAATAGATTCTACCTTCCTGTAACGTTTCAGCCTGATTGGACCTTGATTTCACACAAATGAACCCAGAATGATGTGAAATTGTGCTTAGTGCAGCATAATTCTGGGTGCCATTTAAAAACCATAAGTGCTAATGACTCCATTCCTTTTTGAGGTTGTAGGGGATGTTGATTGGAGTACACTAAAACAAACCTGATCTCTCTAGGACATTCAGAAGCCAAGTTATAAGCCCACAAATGTGTAACTGGACTACTTCTTTAAATTGACACCAGATCCGGTGACCTTTGGGACAAGGTTTGACCCCCTTAGGAAAGTTTTGGGACATGGTTTGACCCCCTTAGGAAAGTGCTATCTTCATGAAACGTTCAGATCACTTACAACTCAATAGATTCTACCTTCCTGTAACGTTTCAGCCTGATTGGACCTTGTTTTCACACAAATAAACCCAGAATTATGTGAAATTGTGCTTCGTGCAACATAATTCTGGGTGCCATTTAAAAACCATAAGTGCTAATGACTCCATTCCTTTTTGGGTTGTAGGGGCTTTCGATTGGAGTATACTAAAACAAACCTGATCTCTCTAGGACATTCAGAAGCCAAGTTATAAGCCCACAAAGGTGTAACTGGACTACTTCTTTAAATTGACACCAGATCCGGTGACCTTTGGGACATGGTTTGACCCCCTTAGGAAAGTGCTATCATCATGAAACGTTCAGATCACTTACAACTCAATAGATTCCACCTTCCTGTAACATTTCAGCCTGATTGGACTTTGTTTTCACACAAATGAACCCAGAATGATGTGAAATTTTGCTTCGTGCAACATAATTCTGGGTGCCATTTAAAAACCATAAGTGCTAATGACTCCATTCCTTTTTGAGGTTGTAGGGGCTGTTGATTGGAGTACACTAAAACAAACCTGATCTCTCTAGGACATTCAGAGGCCAAGTTATAAGCCCTCATAGGTGTAACTGGACTACTTCTTTAAAGTGACACCAGGCCCGGTGACCTTTGGGACATGGTTAGACCCCCTATAGGAATGTGCGATCATCATGAAACGTTCAGATCACTTACAACTCAATAGATTCGACCTTCTTGTAACGTTTCAGCCTGATTGGACCTTGTTTTCACACAAATGGACCCAGAATGATGTGAAATTGTGCTTCGTGCAACATAATTCTGGGTGCCATTTAAAAACCATAAGTGCTAATGACTCCATTCCTTTTTGAGGTTGTAGGGGCTGTTGATTGGAGTACACTAAAACAAACCTGATCTCTCTAGGACATTCAGAAGCCAAGTTATGAGCGCACAAATGTGTAACTGGACTACTTCTTTAAATTGACACCAGATCCGGTGACCTTTGGGACATGGTTTGACCCCCTTAGGAAAGGTATGGGACATGGTTTGACCCCCTTAGGAAAGTGCTATCATCATGAAACGTTCAGATCACTTACAACTCAATAGATTCTACCTTCCTGTAACGTTTCAGCCTGATTGGACCTTGTTTTCACACAAATAAACCCAGAATTATGTGAAATTGTGCTTCGTGCAACATAATTCTGGGTGCCATTTAAAAACCATAAGTGCTAATGACTCCATTCCTTTTTGGGTTGTAGGGGCTGTTGATTGGAGTATACTAAAACAAACCTGATCTCTCTAGGACATTCAGAAGCCAAGTTATAAGCCCACAAAGGTGTAACTGGACTACTTCTTTAAATTGACACCAGATCCGGTGACCTTTGGGACATGGTTTGACCCCCTTAGGAAAGTGCTATCATCATGAAACGTTCAGATCACTTACAACTCAATAGATTCCACCTTCCTGTAACATTTCAGCCTGATTGGACCTTGTTTTCACACAAATGAACCCAGAATGATGTGAAATTTTGCTTCGTGCAACATAATTCTGGGTGCCATTTAAAAACCATAAGTGCTAATGACTCCATTCCTTTTTGAGGTTGTAGGGGCTGTTGATTGGAGTACACTAAAACAAACCTGATCTCTCTAGGACATTCAGAGGCCAAGTTATAAGCCCTCAAAGGTGTAACTGGACTACTTCTTTAAAGTGACACCAGGCCCGGTGACCTTTGGGACATGGTTAGACCCCCTATAGGAATCTGTGATCATCATGAAACGTTCAGATCACTTACAACTCAATAGATTCTACCTTCTTGTAACGTTTCAGCCTGATTGGACCTTGTTTTCACACAAATGGACCCAGAATGATGTGAAATTGTGCATCATGCAACATAATTCTGGGTGCCATTTAAAAACCATAAGTGCTAATGACTCCATTCCTTTTTGAGGTTGTAGGGGCTGTTGATTGGAGTACACTAAAACAAACCTGATCTCTCTAGGACATTCAGAAGCCAAGTTATGAGCGCACAAATGTGTAACTGGACTACTTCTTTAAATTGACACCAGATCCGTTGACCTTTGGGACATGGTTTGACCCCCTTAGGAAAGTTTTGGGACATGGTTTGACCCCCTTAGGAAAGTGCTATCATCATGAAACGTTCAGATCACTTACAACTCAATAGATTCTACCTTCCTGTAACGTTTCAGCCTGATTGGACCTTGATTTCACACAAATGAACCCAGAATGATGTGAAATTGTGCTTAGTGCAGCATAATTCTGGGTGCCATTTAAAAACCATAAGTGCTAATGACTCCATTCCTTTTTGAGGTTGTAGGGGATGTTGATTGGAGTACACTAAAACAAACCTGATCTCTCTAGGACATTCAGAAGCCAAGTTATAAGCCCACAAATGTGTAACTGGACTACTTCTTTAAATTGACACCAGATCCGGTGACCTTTGGGATAAGGTTTGACCCCCTTAGGAAAGTTTTGGGACATGGTTTGACCCCCTTAGGAAAGTGCTATCTTCATGAAACGTTCAGATCACTTACAACTCAATAGATTCTACCTTCCTGTAACGTTTCAGCCTGATTGGACCTTGTTTTCACACAAATAAACCCAGAATTATGTGAAATTGTGCTTCGTGCAACATAATTCTGGGTGCCATTTAAAAACCATAAGTGCTAATGACTCCATTCCTTTTTGGGTTGTAGGGGCTGTTGATTGGAGTATACTAAAACAAACCTGTTCTCTCTAGGACATTCAGAAGCCAAGTTATAAGCCCACAAAGGTGTAACTGGACTACTTCTTTAAATTGACACCAGATCCGGTGACCTTTGGGACATGGTTTGACCCCCTTAGGAAAGTGCTATCATCATGAAACGTTCAGATCACTTACAACTCAATAGATTCCACCTTCCTGTAACATTTCAGCCTGATTGGACCTTGTTTTCACACAAATGAACCCAGAATGATGTGAAATTTTGCTTCGTGCAACATAATTCTGGGTGCCATTTAAAAACCATAAGTGCTAATGACTCCATTCCTTTTTGAGGTTGTAGGGGCTGTTGATTGGAGTACACTAAAACAAACCTGATCTCTCTAGGACATTCAGAGGCCAAGTTATAAGCCCTCAAAGGTGTAACTGGACTACTTCTTTAAAGTGACACCAGGCCCGGTGACCTTTGGGACATGGTTAGACCCCCTATAGGAATGTGCGATCATCATGAAACGTTCAGATCACTTACAACTCAATAGATTCGACCTTCTTGTAACGTTTCAGCCTGATTGGACCTTGTTTTCACACAAATGGACCCAGAATGATGTGAAATTGTGCTTCGTGCAACATAATTCTGGGTGCCATTTAAAAACCATAAGTGCTAATGACTCCATTCCTTTTTGAGGTTGTAGGGGCTGTTGATTGGAGTACACTAAAACAAACCTGATCTCTCTAGGACATTCAGAAGCCAAGTTATGAGCGCACAAATGTGTAACTGGACTACTTCTTTAAATTGACACCAGATCCGGTGACCTTTGGGACATGGTTTGACCCCCTTAGGAAAGTTATGGGACATGGTTTGACCCCCTTAGGAAAGTGCTATCATCATGAAACGTTCAGATCACTTACAACTCAATAGATTCTACCTTCCTGTAACGTTTCAGCCTCATTGGACCTTGTTTTCACACAAATAAACCCAGAATTATGTGAAATTGTGCTTCGTGCAACATAATTCTGGGTGCCATTTAAAAACCATAAGTGCTAATGACTCCATTCCTTTTTGGGTTGTAGGGGCTGTTGATTGGAGTATACTAAAACAATCCTGATCTCTCTAGGACATTCAGAAGCCAAGTTATAAGCCCACAAAGGTGTAACTGGACTACTTCTTTAAATTGACACCAGATCCGGTGACCTTTGGGACATGGTTTGACCCCCTTAGGAAAGTGCTATCATCATGAAACGTTCAGATCACTTACAACTCAATAGATTCCACCTTCCTGTAACATTTCAGCCTGATTGGACCTTGTTTTCACACAAATGAACCCAGAATGATGTGAAATTTTGCTTCGTGCAACATAATTCTGGGTGCCATTTAAAAACCATAAGTGCTAATGACTCCATTCCTTTTTGAGGTTGTAGGGGCTGTTGATTGGAGTACACTAAAACAAACCTGATCTCTCTAGGACATTCAGAGGCCAAGTTATAAGCCCTCAAAGGTGTAACTGGACTACTTCTTTAAAGTGACACCAGGCCCGGTGACCTTTGGGACATGGTTAGACCCCCTATAGGAATCTGCGATCATCAGGAAACGTTCAGATCACTTACAACTCAATAGATTCTACCTTCTTGTAACGTTTCAGCCTGATTGGACCTTTTTTTCACACAAATGGACCCAGAATGATGTGAAATTGTGCTTCGTGCAACATAATTCTGGGTGCCATTTAAAAACCATAAGTGCTAATGACTCCATTCCTTTTTGAGGTTGTAGGGGCTGTTGATTGGAGTACACTAAAACAAACCTGATCTCTCTAGGACATTCAGAAGCCAAGTTATGAGCGCACAAATGTGTAACTGGACTACTTCTTTAAATTGACACCAGATCCGGTGACCTTTGGGACATGGTTTGACCCCCTTAGGAAAGTTTTGGGACATGGTTTGACCCCCTTAGGAAAGTGCTATCATCATGAAACGTTCAGATCACTTTAACTCAATAGATTCTACCTTCCTGTAACGTTTCAGCCTGATTGGACCTTGTTTTCACACAAATAAACCCAGAATTATGTGAAATTGTGCTTCGTGCAACATAATTCTGGGTGCCATTTAAAAACCATAAGTGCTAATGACTCCATTCCTTTTTGGGTTGTAGGGGCTGTTGATTGGAGTATACTAAAACAAACCTGATCTCTCTAGGGCATTCAGAAGCCAAGTTATAAGCCCACAAAGGTGTAACTGGACTACTTCTTTAAATTGACACCAGATCCGGTGACCTTTGGGACATGGTTTGACCCCCTTAGGAAAGTGCTATCATCCTGAAACGTTCAGATCACTTACAACTCAATAGATTCTACCTTCCTGTAACGTTTCAGCCTGATTGGACCTTGTTTTCACACAAATGGACCCAGAATGATGTGAAATTGTGCTTCGTGCAACATAATTCTGGGTGCCATTTAAAAACCATAAGTGCTAATGACTCCATTCCTTTTTGAGGTTGTAGGGAATGTTGATTGGAGTACACTAAAACAAACCTGATCTCTCTAGGACATTCAGAAGCCAAGTTATAAGCCCACAAATGTGTAACTGGACTACTTCTTTAAATTGACACCAGATCCGGTGACCTTTGGGACATGGTTTGACCCCCTTAGGAATGGGCTATCATCATGAAACGTTCAGATCACTTACAACTCAATAGATTCTACCTTCCTGTAACGTTTCAGCCTGATTGGACCTTGTTTTCACACAAATGAACCCAGAATAATGTAAAATTGTGCTTCGTGCAACATAATTCTGGGTGCCATTTACAAACCATAAGTGCTAATGACTGCATTCATTTTTGAGGTTGTAGGGGATATTGATTGGAGTACACTAAAACAAACCTGATCTCTCTAGGACATTCAGAAGCCAAGTTATAAGCCCACACATGTGTAACTGGACTACTTCTTTAAATTTACACCAGATCCGGTGACCTTTGGGACATGGTTTGACCCCCTTAGGAAAGTGCTATCATCATGAAACGTTCAGATCACTTACAACTCAATAGATTATACCTTCCTGTAACGTTTCAGCCTGATTGGACCTTGTTTTCACACAAATGAACCCAGAATGATGTGAAATTGTGCTTAGTGCAGCATAATTCTGGGTGCCATTTAAAAACCATAAGTGCTAATGACTCCATTCCTTTTTGTGGTTGTAGGGGCTGTTGATTGGAGTACACTAAAACAAACCTAACGTCTCTAGGACATTCAGAAGCCAAGTTATAAGCCCACAAAGGTTTAACTGGACTACTTCTTTAAAGTGACACCAGGCCCGGTGACCTTTGGGACATGGTTTTACCCCCTATAGGAATGTGCGATCATCTTGAAACGTTCAGATCACTTACAACTCAATAGATTCTACCTTCCTGTAACGTTTCAGCCTGATTGGACCTTGTTTTCACACAAATGAACCCAGAATGATGTGAAATTGTGCTTCGTGCAACATAATTCTGGGTGCCATTTAAAAACCATAAGTGCTAATGACTCCATTCTTTTTGAGGTTGTAGGGGCTGTTGATTGGAGTACACTAAAACAAACCTGATCTCTCTAGGACATTCAGAAGCCAAGTTATAAGCCCACAAATGTCTAAATGGACTACTTCTTTAAATTTACACCAGATCCGGTGACCTTTGGGACATGGTTTGACCCCCTATAGGAATGTGCGATCATCATGAAACGTTCAGATTACTTACAACTCAATAGATTCTACCTTCTTGTAATGTTTCAGCCTGATTGGACCATGTTTTCACACAAATGAACCCAGAATGATGTGAAATTGTGCTTAGTGCAGCATAATTCGGGGTGCCATTTAAAAACCATAAGTGCTAATGACTCCATTCCTTTTTGAGGTTGTAGGGGATGTTGATTGGAGTACACTAAAACAAACCTGATCTCTCTAGGACATTCAGAAGCCAAGTTATAAGCCCACAAATGTGTAACTGGACTACTTCTTTAAATTGACACCAGATCCGGTGACCTTTGGGACATGGTTTGACCCCCTTAGGAAAGTGCTATCATCATGAAACGTTCAGATCACTTACAACTCAATAGATTCTACCTTCCTGTAACGTTTCAGCCTGATTGGACCTTGTTTTCACACAAATGAACCCAGAATGATGTGAAATTGTGCTTCGTGCAACATAATTCTGGGTGCCATTTAAAAACCATAAGTGCTAATGACTCCATTCTTTTTTGGGTTGTAGGGGCTGTTGATTGGAGTATACTAAAACAAACCTGATCTCTCTAGGACATTCAGAAGCCAAGTTATAAGCCCACAAAGGTGTAACAGGACTACTTCTTTAAATTGACACCAGATCCGGTGACCTTTGGGACATGGTTTGACCCCCTTAGGAAAGTGCTATCATCATGAAACGTTCAGATCACTTACAACTCAATAGATTCCACCTTCCTGTAACATTTCAGCCTGATTGGACCTTGTTTTCACACAAATGAACCCAGAATGATGTGAAATTGTGCTTCGTGCAACATAATTCTGGGTGCCATTTACAAACCATAAGTGCTAATGACTCCATTCCTTTTTGAGGTTGTAGGGGCTGTTGATTGGAGTACACTAAAACAAACCTGATCTCTCTAGGACATTCAGAAGCCAAGTTATGAGCGCACAAATGTGTAACTGGACTACTTCTTTAAATTGACACCAGATCCGGTGACCTTTGGGACATGGTTTGACCCCCTTAGGAAAGTTATGGGACATGGTTTGACCCCCTTAGGAAAGTGCTATCATCATGAAACGTTCAGATCACTTACAACTCAATAGATTCTACCTTCCTGTAACGTTTCAGCCTCATTGGACCTTGTTTTCACACAAATAAACCCAGAATTATGTGAAATTGTGCTTCGTGCAACATAATTCTGGGTGCCATTTAAAAACCATAAGTGCTAATGACTCCATTCCTTTTTGGGTTGTAGGGGCTGTTGATTGGAGTATACTAAAACAATCCTGATCTCTCTAGGACATTCAGAAGCCAAGTTATAAGCCCACAAAGGTGTAACTGGACTACTTCTTTAAATTGACACCAGATCCGGTGACCTTTGGGACATGGTTTGACCCCCTTAGGAAAGTGCTATCATCATGAAACGTTCAGATCACTTACAACTCAATAGATTCCACCTTCCTGTAACATTTCAGCCTGATTGGACCTTGTTTTCACACAAATGAACCCAGAATGATGTGAAATTTTGCTTCGTGCAACATAATTCTGGGTGCCATTTAAAAACCATAAGTGCTAATGACTCCATTCCTTTTTGAGGTTGTAGGGGCTGTTGATTGGAGTACACTAAAACAAACCTGATCTCTCTAGGACATTCAGAGGCCAAGTTATAAGCCCTCAAAGGTGTAACTGGACTACTTCTTTAAAGTGACACCAGGCCCGGTGACCTTTGGGACATGGTTAGACCCCCTATAGGAATCTGCGATCATCAGGAAACGTTCAGATCACTTACAACTCAATAGATTCTACCTTCTTGTAACGTTTCAGCCTGATTGGACCTTTTTTTCACACAAATGGACCCAGAATGATGTGAAATTGTGCTTCGTGCAACATAATTCTGGGTGCCATTTAAAAACCATAAGTGCTAATGACTCCATTCCTTTTTGAGGTTGTAGGGGCTGTTGATTGGAGTACACTAAAACAAACCTGATCTCTCTAGGACATTCAGAAGCCAAGTTATGAGCGCACAAATGTGTAACTGGACTACTTCTTTAAATTGACACCAGATCCGGTGACCTTTGGGACATGGTTTGACCCCCTTAGGAAAGTTTTGGGACATGGTTTGACCCCCTTAGGAAAGTGCTATCATCATGAAACGTTCAGATCACTTTAACTCAATAGATTCTACCTTCCTGTAACGTTTCAGCCTGATTGGACCTTGTTTTCACACAAATAAACCCAGAATTATGTGAAATTGTGCTTCGTGCAACATAATTCTGGGTGCCATTTAAAAACCATAAGTGCTAATGACTCCATTCCTTTTTGGGTTGTAGGGGCTGTTGATTGGAGTATACTAAAACAAACCTGATCTCTCTAGGGCATTCAGAAGCCAAGTTATAAGCCCACAAAGGTGTAACTGGACTACTTCTTTAAATTGACACCAGATCCGGTGACCTTTGGGACATGGTTTGACCCCCTTAGGAAAGTGCTATCATCCTGAAACGTTCAGATCACTTACAACTCAATAGATTCTACCTTCCTGTAACGTTTCAGCCTGATTGGACCTTGTTTTCACACAAATGGACCCAGAATGATGTGAAATTGTGCTTCGTGCAACATAATTCTGGGTGCCATTTAAAAACCATAAGTGCTAATGACTCCATTCCTTTTTGAGGTTGTAGGGAATGTTGATTGGAGTACACTAAAACAAACCTGATCTCTCTAGGACATTCAGAAGCCAAGTTATAAGCCCACAAATGTGTAACTGGACTACTTCTTTAAATTGACACCAGATCCGGTGACCTTTGGGACATGGTTTGACCCCCTTAGGAATGGGCTATCATCATGAAACGTTCAGATCACTTACAACTCAATAGATTCTACCTTCCTGTAACGTTTCAGCCTGATTGGACCTTGTTTTCACACAAATGAACCCAGAATAATGTAAAATTGTGCTTCGTGCAACATAATTCTGGGTGCCATTTACAAACCATAAGTGCTAATGACTGCATTCATTTTTGAGGTTGTAGGGGATATTGATTGGAGTACACTAAAACAAACCTGATCTCTCTAGGACATTCAGAAGCCAAGTTATAAGCCCACACATGTGTAACTGGACTACTTCTTTAAATTTACACCAGATCCGGTGACCTTTGGGACATGGTTTGACCCCCTTAGGAAAGTGCTATCATCATGAAACGTTCAGATCACTTACAACTCAATAGATTATACCTTCCTGTAACGTTTCAGCCTGATTGGACCTTGTTTTCACACAAATGAACCCAGAATGATGTGAAATTGTGCTTAGTGCAGCATAATTCTGGGTGCCATTTAAAAACCATAAGTGCTAATGACTCCATTCCTTTTTGTGGTTGTAGGGGCTGTTGATTGGAGTACACTAAAACAAACCTAACGTCTCTAGGACATTCAGAAGCCAAGTTATAAGCCCACAAAGGTTTAACTGGACTACTTCTTTAAAGTGACACCAGGCCCGGTGACCTTTGGGACATGGTTTTACCCCCTATAGGAATGTGCGATCATCTTGAAACGTTCAGATCACTTACAACTCAATAGATTCTACCTTCCTGTAACGTTTCAGCCTGATTGGACCTTGTTTTCACACAAATGAACCCAGAATGATGTGAAATTGTGCTTCGTGCAACATAATTCTGGGTGCCATTTAAAAACCATAAGTGCTAATGACTCCATTCTTTTTGAGGTTGTAGGGGCTGTTGATTGGAGTACACTAAAACAAACCTGATCTCTCTAGGACATTCAGAAGCCAAGTTATAAGCCCACAAATGTGTAAATGGACTACTTCTTTAAATTTACACCAGATCCGGTGACCTTTGGGACATGGTTTGACCCCCTATAGGAATGTGCGATCATCATGAAACGTTCAGATTACTTACAACTCAATAGATTCTACCTTCTTGTAATGTTTCAGCCTGATTGGACCATGTTTTCACACAAATGAACCCAGAATGATGTGAAATTGTGCTTAGTGCAGCATAATTCGGGGTGCCATTTAAAAACCATAAGTGCTAATGACTCCATTCCTTTTTGAGGTTGTAGGGGATGTTGATTGGAGTACACTAAAACAAACCTGATCTCTCTAGGACATTCAGAAGCCAAGTTATAAGCCCACAAATGTGTAACTGGACTACTTCTTTAAATTGACACCAGATCCGGTGACCTTTGGGACATGGTTTGACCCCCTTAGGAAAGTGCTATCATCATGAAACGTTCAGATCACTTACAACTCAATAGATTCTACCTTCCTGTAACGTTTCAGCCTGATTGGACCTTGTTTTCACACAAATGAACCCAGAATGATGTGAAATTGTGCTTCGTGCAACATAATTCTGGGTGCCATTTAAAAACCATAAGTGCTAATGACTCCATTCTTTTTTGGGTTGTAGGGGCTGTTGATTGGAGTATACTAAAACAAACCTGATCTCTCTAGGACATTCAGAAGCCAAGTTATAAGCCCACAAAGGTGTAACAGGACTACTTCTTTAAATTGACACCAGATCCGGTGACCTTTGGGACATGGTTTGACCCCCTTAGGAAAGTGCTATCATCATGAAACGTTCAGATCACTTACAACTCAATAGATTCCACCTTCCTGTAACATTTCAGCCTGATTGGACCTTGTTTTCACACAAATGAACCCAGAATGATGTGAAATTGTGCTTCGTGCAACATAATTCTGGGTGCCATTTACAAACCATAAGTGCTAATGACTCCATTCCTTTTTGAGGTTGTAGGGGCTGTTGATTGGAGTACACTAAAACAAACCTGATCTCTCTAGGACATTCAGAGGCCAAGTTATAAGCCCTCAAAGGTGTAACTGGACTACTTCTTTAAAGTGACACCAGGCCCGGTGACCTTTGGGACATGGTTTGACCCCCTATAGGAATGTGCGATCATCATGAAACGTTCAGATCACTTACAACTCAATAGATTCTACCTTCTTGTAACGTTTCAGCCTGATTGGACCTTGTTTTCACACAAATGGACCCAGAATGATGTGAAATTGTGCTTCGTGCAACATAATTCTGGGTGCCATTTACAAACCATAAGTGCTAATGACTCCATTCCTTTTTGAGGTTGTAGGGGCTGTTGATTGGAGTACACTAAAACAAACCTGATCTCTCTAGGACATTCAGAAGCCAAGTTATAAGCCCACAAATGTGTAACTGGACTACTTCTTTAAATTGACACCAGATTCGGTGACCTTTGGGACATGGTTTGACCCCCTTAGGAAAGTGCTATCATCAAGAAACGTTCAGATCACTTACAACTCAATAGATTCTACCTTCCTGTAACGTTTCAGCCTGATTGGACCTTGTTTTCACACAAATGAACCCAGAATGATGTGAAATTGTGCTTCGTGCAACATAATTCTCGGGGTCCCATTTACGAACCTTAAGTGCTAATGACTCCATTCCTTTTTGTGGTTGTAGGGGCTGTTGATTGGAGAACACTAAAACAAACCTAACCTCTCTAGGACATGCAGAAGCCAAGTTATAAGCCCACAAAGGTGTAACTGGACTACTTCTTTAAAGTGACACCAGGCCCGGTGACCTTTGGGACATGGTTTGACCCCCTATAGGAATGTGCGATCATCTTGAAACGTTCAGATCACTTACAACTCAATAGATTCTACCTTCCTGTAACGTTTCAGCCTGATTGGACCTTGTTTTAACACAAATGAACCCAGAATGATGTGAAATTGTGCTTCGTGCAACATAATTCTGGGTGCCATTTAAAAACCATAAGTGCTAATGACTCCATTGCTTTTTGAGGTTGTAGGGGCTGTTGATTGGAGTACACTAAAACAAACCTGATCTCTCTAGGACATTCAGAAGCCAAGTTATAAGCCCACAAATGTGTAACTGGACTACTTCTTTAAATTGACACCAGATCCGGTGACCTTTGGGTCATGGTTTGACCCCCTTAGGAAAGTTCTATCATCATGAAACGTTCAGATCACTTACAACTCTATAGATTCTACCTTCCTGTAGCGTTTCAGCCTGACTGGACCTTGTTTTCACACAAATGGACCCAGAATGATGTGAAATTGTGCTTCGTGCAACATAATTCTGGGTGCCATTTACAAACCATAAGTGCTAATGACTCCATTCCTTTTTGTGGTTGTAGGGGCTGTTGATTGGAGTACATTAAAACAAACCTGATCTCTCTAGGACATTCAGAAGCCAAGTTATAAGCCCACAAATGTGTAACTGGACTACTTCTTTAAATTGACACCAGATCCGGTGACCTTTGGGACATGGTTTGACCCCCTTAGGAAAGTTTTGGGACATGGTTTGACACCCTTAGGAAAATGCTATCATCATGAAACGTTCAGATCACTTACAACTCAATAGATTCTACCTTCCTGTAACGTTTCAGTCTGATTGGACCTTGTTTTCACACAAATAAACCCAGTATTATGTGAAATTGTGCTTCGTGCAACATAATTCTGGGTGCCATTTAAAAACCATAAGTGCTAATGACTCCATTCCTTTTTGGGTATATGGGCTGTTGATTGGAGTATACTAAAACAAACATGATCTCTCTAGGACATACAGAAGCCAAGTTATAAGCCCACAAATGTGTAACTGGACTACTTCTTTAAATTGACACCAGATCCGGTGACCTTTGGGACATGGTTTGACCCCCTTAGGAAAGTGCCATCATCATGAAACGTTCAGATCACTTACAACTCAATAGATTCCACCTTCCTGTAACATTTCATCCTGATTGGACCTTGTTTTCATACAAATGAACCCAGAATGATGTGAAATTTTGCTTCGTGCAACATAATTCTGGGTGCCATTTAAAAACCATAAGTGCTAATGACTCCATTCCTTTTTGAGGTTGTAGGGGCTGTTGATTGGAGTACACTAAAACAAACCTGATCTCTCTAGGACATTCAGAGGCCAAGTTATAAGCCCTCAAAGGTGTAACTGGACTACTTCTTTAAAGTGACACCAGGCCCGGTGACCTTTGGGACATGGTTAGACCCCATATAGGAATGTTCGATCATCATGAAACGTTCAGATCACTTACAACTCAATAAATTCTACCTTCTTGTAACGTTTCAGCCTGATTGGACCTTGTTTTCACACAAATGGACCCAGAATGATGTGAAATTGTGCTTCGTGCAACATAATTCTGGGTGCCATTTACAAACCATAAGTGCTAATGACTCCATTCCTTTTTGTGGTTGTAGGGGCTGTTGGTTGGAGTACATTAAAACAAACCTGATCTCTCTAGGACATTCAGAAGCCAAGTTATAAGCCCACAAATGTGTAACTGGACTACTTCTTTAAATTGACACCAGATCTGGTGACCTTTGGGACATGGTTTGACCCCCTTAGGAAAGTGCTATCATCATGAAACGTTCAGATCACTTACAACTCAATAGATTCTACCTTCCTGTAACGTTTCAGCCTGATTGGACCTTGTTTTCACACAAATGAACCCAAAATGATGTGAAATTGTGCTGAGTGCAGCATAATTCTGGGTGCCATTTAAAAACCATAAGTGCTAATGACTCCATTCCTTTTTGAGGTTGTAGGGGATGTTGATTGGAGTACACTAAAACAAACCTGATCTCTCTAGGACATTCAGAAGCCAAGTTATAAGCCCACAAATGTGTAACTGGACTACTTCTTTAAATTGACACCAGATCCGGTGACCTTTGGGACATGGTTTGACCCCCTTAGGAATGGGCTATCATCATGAAACGTTCAGATCACTTACAACTCAATAGATTCTACCTTCCTGTAACGTTTCAGCCTGATTGGACCTTGTTTTCACACAAATGAACCCAGAATGATGTGAAATTGTGCTTCGTGCAACATAATTCTGGGTGCCATTTACAAACCATAAGTGCTAATGACTCCATTCCTTTTTGTGGTTGTAGGGGCTGTTGATTGGAGTACACTAAAACAAACCTAACGTCTCTAGGACATTCAGAAGCCAAGTTATAAGCCCACAAAGGTGTAACTGGACTACTTCTTTAAAGTGACACCAGGCCCGGTGACCTTTGGGACATGGTTTGACCCCCTTAGGAAAGTTTTGGGACATGGTTTGACACCCTTAGGAAAATGCTATCATCATGAAACGTTCAGATCACTTACAACTCAATAGATTCTACCTTCCTGTAACGTTTCAGTCTGATTGGACCTTGTTTTCACACAAATAAACCCAGTATTATGTGAAATTGTGCTTCGTGCAACATAATTCTGGGTGCCATTTAAAAACCATAAGTGCTAATGACTCCATTCCTTTTTGGGTATATGGGCTGTTGATTGGAGTATACTAAAACAAACATGATCTCTCTAGGACATACAGAAGCCAAGTTATAAGCCCACAAATGTGTAACTGGACTACTTCTTTAAATTGACACCAGATCCGGTGACCTTTGGGACATGGTTTGACCCCCTTAGGAAAGTGCCATCATCATGAAACGTTCAGATCACTTACAACTCAATAGATTCCACCTTCCTGTAACATTTCATCCTGATTGGACCTTGTTTTCATACAAATGAACCCAGAATGATGTGAAATTTTGCTTCGTGCAACATAATTCTGGGTGCCATTTAAAAACCATAAGTGCTAATGACTCCATTCCTTTTTGAGGTTGTAGGGGCTGTTGATTGGAGTACACTAAAACAAACCTGATCTCTCTAGGACATTCAGAGGCCAAGTTATAAGCCCTCAAAGGTGTAACTGGACTACTTCTTTAAAGTGACACCAGGCCCGGTGACCTTTGGGACATGGTTAGACCCCATATAGGAATGTTCGATCATCACGAAACGTTCAGATCACTTACAACTCAATAAATTCTACCTTCTTGTAACGTTTCAGCCTGATTGGACCTTGTTTTCACACAAATGGACCCAGAATGATGTGAAATTGTGCTTCGTGCAACATAATTCTGGGTGCCATTTACAAACCATAAGTGCTAATGACTCCATTCCTTTTTGTGGTTGTAGGGGCTGTTGGTTGGAGTACATTAAAACAAACCTGATCTCTCTAGGACATTCAGAAGCCAAGTTATAAGCCCACAAATGTGTAACTGGACTACTTCTTTAAATTGACACCAGATCTGGTGACCTTTGGGACATGGTTTGACCCCCTTAGGAAAGTGCTATCATCATGAAACGTTCAGATCACTTACAACTCAATAGATTCTACCTTCCTGTAACGTTTCAGCCTGATTGGACCTTGTTTTCACACAAATGAACCCAAAATGATGTGAAATTGTGCTGAGTGCAGCATAATTCTGGGTGCCATTTAAAAACCATAAGTGCTAATGACTCCATTCCTTTTTGAGGTTGTAGGGGATGTTGATTGGAGTACACTAAAACAAACCTGATCTCTCTAGGACATTCAGAAGCCAAGTTATAAGCCCACAAATGTGTAACTGGACTACTTCTTTAAATTGACACCAGATCCGGTGACCTTTGGGACATGGTTTGACCCCCTTAGGAATGGGCTATCATCATGAAACGTTCAGATCACTTACAACTCAATAGATTCTACCTTCCTGTAACGTTTCAGCCTGATTGGACCTTGTTTTCACACAAATGAACCCAGAATGATGTGAAATTGTGCTTCGTGCAACATAATTCTGGGTGCCATTTACAAACCATAAGTGCTAATGACTCCATTCCTTTTTGTGGTTGTAGGGGCTGTTGATTGGAGTACACTAAAACAAACCTAACGTCTCTAGGACATTCAGAAGCCAAGTTATAAGCCCACAAAGGTGTAACTGGACTACTTCTTTAAAGTGACACCAGGCCCGGTGACCTTTGGGACATGGTTTTACCCCCTATAGGAATGTGCGATCATCTTGAAACGTTCAGATCACTTACAACTCAATAGATTCTACCTTCTTGTAGCGTTTCAGCCTGATTGGACCTTGTTTTCACACAAATGGACCCAGAATGATGTGAAATTGTGCTTCGTGCAACATAATTCTGGTTGCCATTTACAAACCATGAGTGCTAATGACTCCATTCCTTTTTGTGGTTGTAGGGGCTGTTGATCGGAGAACACTAAAACCAACCTAACCTCTCTAGGACATTCAGAAGCCAAGTTATAAGCCCACAAAGGTGTAACTGGACTACTTCTTTAAAGTGACACCAGATCCAGTGACCTTTGGGACATGGTTTGACCCCCAATAGGAATGTGCGATCATCATGAAACGTTCAGATCACTTACAACTCAATAGATTCTAACTTCTTGTAACATTTCAGCCTGATTGGACCTTGTTTTCACACAAATGAACCCAGAATGATGTCAAATTGTGCTTAGTGCAGCATAAATCTGGGTGCCATTTAAAAACCATAAGTGCTAATGACTCCATTCCTTTTTTAGGTTGTAGGGGATGTTGATTGGAGTACAGTAAAACAAACCTGATCTCTCTAGGACATTCAGAAGCCAAGTTATAAGCCCACAAATGTGTAACTGGACTACTTCTTTAAATTGACACCAGATACGGTGACCTTTGGGACATGGTTTCACCCCCTTAGGAAAGTGCTATCATCATGAAACGTTCATATAACTTACAACTCAATAGATTCTACCTTCCTGTAATGTTTCAGCCTGATTGGACCTTGTTTTCACACAAATGGACCCAGAATGATGTGAAATTGTGCTTCGTGCAACATAATTCTGGGTGCCATTTATAAACCATAAGTGCTAATGACTCCATTCCTTTTTGTGGTTGTAGGGGCTGTTGATTGGAGTACACTAAAACAAACCTGATCTCTCTAGGACATTCAGAAGCCAAGTTATAAGCCCACAAATGTGTAACTGGACTACTTCTTTAAATTGACACCAGATCCGGTGACCTTTGGGACATGGTTTGACCCCCTTAGGAAAGTGCTATCATCATGAAACGTTCAGATCACTTACAACTCAATAGATTCTACCTTCCTGTAACGTTTCAGCCTGATTGGACCTTGTTTTCACACAAATTAACCCAGAATGATGTGAAATTGTGCTTCGTGCAACATAATTCGGGGTGCCATTTACAAACCATAAGTGCTAATGACTCCATTCCTTTTTGTGGTTTTAGGGGCTGTTGATTGGAGTACATTAAAACAAACCTGATCTCTCTTGGACATTCAGAAGCCAAGTTATAAGCCCACAAATGTGTAACTGGACTACTTCTTTAAATTGACACCAGATCCGGTGACCTTTGGGACATGGTTTGACCCCCTTAGGAAAGTGCTATCATCATGAAACGTTCAGATCCCTTACAACTCAATAGATTCTACCTTCCTGTAACGTTTCAGCCTGATTGGACCTTGTTTTCACAAAAATGGACCCAGAATGATGTGAAATTATGCTTCGTGCAACATAATTCTCGGGGTCCCATTTACAAACCATAAGTGCTAATGACTCCATTCCTTTTCGTGGTTGTAGGGGCTGTTGATTGGAGAACACTAAAACAAACCTAACCTCTCTAGGACATTCAGAAGCCAAGTTATAAGCCCACAAATGTGTAACTGGACTTCTTCTTTAAAGTGACACCAGGCCCGGTGACCTTTGGGACATGGTTTGACCCCCTATAGGAATGTGCGATCATCATGAAACGTTCAGATCACTTACAACTCAATAGATTCTACCTTCTTGTAACGTTTCAGCCTGATTGGACCTTGTTTTCACACAAATGGACCCAGAATGATGTGAAATTGTGCTTTGTGCAACATAATTCTGGGTGCCATTTACAAACCATAAGTGCTAATGACTCCATTCCTTTTTGAGGTTGTAGGGGATGTTGATTGGAGTACACTAAAACAAACCTGATCCCTCTAGGACATTCAGAAGCCAAGTTATAAGCCCACAAATGTGTAACTGGACTACTTCTTTAAATTTACACCAGATCCGGTGACCTTTGGGACATGGTTTGACCCCCTTAGGAAAGTGCTATCATCATGAAACGTTCAGATCACTTACAACTCAATAGATTCTACCTTCCTGTAATGTTTCAGCCTGATTGGACCTTGTTTTCTCAAAAATGGACCCAGAATGATGTGAAATTGTGCTTCGTGCAACATAATTCTGGGTGCCATTTACAAACCATAAGTGCTAATGACTCCATTCCTTTTTGTGGTTGTAGGGGCTGTTGATTGGAGTACACTAAATTAAACCTGATCTCTCTAGGACATTCAGAAGCCAAGTTATAAGCCCACAAATGTGTAACTGGACTACTTCTTTAAATTGACACCAGATCCGGTGACCTTTGGGACATGGTTTGACCCCCTTAGGAAAGTGCTATCATCATGAAACATTCAGATCACTTACAACTCAATAGATTCTACCTTCCTGTAATGTTTCATCCTGATTGGACCTTGTTTTCACACAAATGGACCCAGAATGATGTGAAATTGTGCTTCGTGCAACATAATTCTGGGTGCCGTTTACAAACCGTGAGTGCTAATGACTCCATTCCTTTTTGTGGTTGTAGGGGATGTTGACTGGAGTACACTAAAACAAACCTGATCTCTCTAGGACATTCAGAAGCCAAGTTATAAGCCCACAAATGTGTAACTGGACTACTTCTTTAAATTGACACCAGATCCAGTGACCTTTGGGACATGGTTTGACCCCCTTAGGAAAGTGCTATCATCATGAAACGTTCAGATCACTTACAACTCAATAGATTCTACCTTCCTGTAACGTTTCAGCCTGATTGGACCTTGCTTTCACAAAAAATGAACCCAGAATGATGTGAAATTGTGCTTAGTGCAGCATAATTCTGGGTGCCATTTAAAAACCATAAGTGCTAATGACTCCATTCCTTTTTGTGGTTGTAGGGGCTGTTGATTGGAGTACACTAAATTAAACCTGATCTCTCTAGGACATTCAGAAGCCAAGTTATAAGCCCACAAATGTGTAACTGAACTACTTCTTTAAATTGACACCAGATCCGGTGACCTTTGGGACATGGTTTGACCCCCTTAGGAAAGTGCTATCATCATGAAACGTTCAGATCACTTACAACTCAATAGAATCTACCTTCCTGTAACGTTTCAGCCTGATTGGACCTTGTTTTCACACAAATGGACCCAGAATGATTTGAAATTGTGCTTCGTGCAACATAATTCTGGGTGCCATTTACAAACCGTAAGTGCAAATGACTCCATTCCTTTTTGTGGTTGTAGGGGATGTTGATTGGAGTTCACTAAAACAAACCTGATCTCTCTAGGACATTCAGAAGCCAAGTTATAAGCCCACAAATGTGTAACTGGACTACTTCTTTAAATTTACACCAGATCCGGTGACCTTTGGGACATGGTTTGACCCCCTTAGGAAAGTGCTATCATCATGAACCGTTCAGATCACTTACAACTCAATAGATTCTACCTTCCTTTAGCGTTTCAGCCTGATTGGACCTTGTTTTCACACAAAAGGACCCAGAATGATGTGAAATTGTGCTTCGTGCAACATAAATCTGGGTGCCATTTACAAACCATAAGTGCTAATGACTCCATTCCGTTTTGTGGTTGTAGGGGCTGTTGATTGGAGTACACTAAAACAAACCTAACCTCTCTAGGACATTCAGAAGCCAAGTTATAAGCCCACAAAGGTGTAACTGGACTACTTCTTTAAAGTGACACCAGGCCCGGTGACCTTTGGGACATGGTTTGACCCCCTATAGGAATGTGCGATCATCTTGAAACGTTCAGATCACTTACAACTCAATAGATTCTACCTTCTTTTAGCGTTTCAGCCTGATTGGACCTTGTTTTCACACAAATGGACCCAGAATGATGTGAAATTGTGCTTCGTGCAACATAATTCTGGGTGCCATTTACAAACCTTAAGTGCTAATGACTCCATTCCTTTCTGTGGTTGTAGGGGCTGTTGATTGGAGTACACTAAAACAAACCTGATCTCTCTAGGACATTCAGAAGCCAAGTTATAAGCCCACAAATGTGTAACTGGACTACTTCTTTAAATTGACACCAGATCCGGTGACCTTTGGGACATGGTTTGACCCCCTTAGGAAAGTGCTATCATCATGAAACGCTCAGATCACTTACAACTCAATAGATTCTACCTTCCTGTAACGTTTCAGCCTGATTGGACCTTGTTTTCACACAAATGAACCAAGAATGATGTGAAATTGTGCTTCGTGCAACATAATTCTGGGTGCCATTTACAAACCATAAGTGCTAATGACTCCATTCCTTTTTGTGGTTGTAGGGGCTGTTGATTGGAGAATACTACAACAAAACCTAACCTCTCTAGGACATTCAGAAGCCAAGTTATAAGCCCACAAATGTGTAACTGGACTACTTCTTTAAAGTGACACCAGGCCCGGTGACCTTTGGGACATGGTTTGACCCCCTATAGGAATGTGCGATCATCTTGAAACGTTCAGATCACTTACAACTCAATAGATTCTACCTTCCTGTAACGTTTCAGCCTGATTGGACCTTGTTTTCACACAAATGAACCCAGAATGATGTGAAATTGTGCTTCTTGCAACATAATTCTGGGTGCCATTTAAAAACCATAAGTGCTAATGACTCCATTCCTTTTTGAGGTTGTAGGGGCTGTTGATTGGAGTACACTAAAACAAACCTGATCTCTCTAGGACATTCAGAAGCCAAGTTATAAGCCCACAAATGTGTAACTGGACTACTTCTTTAAATTGACACCAGATCCGGTGACCTTTGGGACATGGTTTGACCCCCTTAGGAAAGTGCTATCATCATGAAACGTTCAGATCACTTACAACTCAATAGATTCTACCTTCCTGTAACGTTTCAGCCTGATTGGACCTTGTTTTCACACAAATGAACCCAGAATGATGTGAAATTGTGCTTCGTGCAACATAATTCTGGGTGCCATTTACAAACCGTAAGTGCTAATGACTCCATTCCTTTTTGTGGTTGTAGGGGATGTTGATTGGAGTACACCAAAACAAACCTGATCTCTCTAGGACATTCAGAAGCCAAGTTATGAGCCCACAAATGTGTAACTGGACTACTTCTTTAAATTGACACCAGATCCGGTGACCTTAGGGACATGGTTTGACCCCCTTAGGAAAGTGCTATCATCATGAAACGTTCAGATCACTTACAACTCAATAGATTCTACCTTCCTTTAGCGTTTCAGCCTGATTGGACCTTGTTTTCACACAAATGGACCCAGAATGATGTGAAATTGTGCTTCGTGCAACATAATTCTGGGTGCCATTTAAAAACCATAAGTGCTAATGACTCCATTCCTTTTTGTGGTTGTAGCGGCTGTTGATTGGAGTACACTAAAACAAACCTGATCTCTCTAGGACATTCAGAATCCAAGTTATAAGCCCACAAATGTGTAACTGGAATACTTCTTTAAATTGACACCAGATCCGGTGACCTTTGGGACATGGTTTGACCCCCTATAGGAATGTGCGATCATCATGAAACGTTCAGATCACTTACAACTCAATAGATTCTACCTTCCTTTAGCGTTTCAGCCTGATTGGACCTTGTTTTCACACAAAAGGACCCAGAATGATGTGAAATTGTGCTTCGTGCAACATAAATCTGGGTGCCATTTACAAACCATAAGTGCTAATGACTCCATTCCGTTTTGTGGTTGTAGGGGCTGTTGATTGGAGTACACTAAAACAAACCTAACCTCTCTAGGACATTCAGAAGCCAAGTTATAAGCCCACAAAGGTGTAACTGGACTACTTCTTTAAAGTGACACCAGGCCCGGTGACCTTTGGGACATGGTTTGACCCCCTATAGGAATGTGCGATCATCTTGAAACGTTCAGATCACTTACAACTCAATAGATTCTACCTTCTTTTAGCGTTTCAGCCTGATTGGACCTTGTTTTCACACAAATGGACCCAGAATGATGTGAAATTGTGCTTCGTGCAACATAATTCTGGGTGCCATTTACAAACCTTAAGTGCTAATGACTCCATTCCTTTTTGTGGTTGTAGGGGCTGTTGATTGGAGTACACTAAAACAAACCTGATCTCTCTAGGACATTCAGAAGCCAAGTTATAAGCCCACAAATGTGTAACTGGACTACTTCTTTAATTTGACACCAGATCCGGTGACCTTTGGGACATGGTTTGACCCCCTTAGGAAAGTGCTATCATCATGAAACGCTCAGATCACTTACAACTCAATAGATTCTACCTTCCTGTAACGTTTCAGCCTGATTGGACCTTGTTTTCACACAAATGAACCAAGAATGATGTGAAATTGTGCTTCGTGCAACATAATTCTGGGTGCCATTTACAAACCATAAGTGCTAATGACTCCATTCCTTTTTGTGGTTGTAGGGGCTGTTGATTGGAGAATACTACAACAAAACCTAACCTCTCTAGGACATTCAGAAGCCAAGTTATAAGCCCACAAATGTGTAACTGGACTACTTCTTTAAAGTGACACCAGGCCCGGTGACCTTTGGGACATGGTTTGACCCCCTATAGGAATGTGCGATCATCTTGAAACGTTCAGATCACTTACAACTCAATAGATTCTACCTTCCTGTAACGTTTCAGCCTGATTGGACCTTGTTTTCACACAAATGAACCCAGAATGATGTGAAATTGTGCTTCTTGCAACATAATTCTGGGTGCCATTTAAAAACCATAAGTGCTAATGACTCCATTCCTTTTTGAGGTTGTAGGGGCTGTTGATTGGAGTACACTAAAACAAACCTGATCTCTCTAGGACATTCAGAAGCCAAGTTATAAGCCCACAAATGTGTAACTGGACTACTTCTTTAAATTGACACCAGATCCGGTGACCTTTGGGACATGGTTTGACCCCCTTAGGAAAGTGCTATCATCATGAAACGTTCAGATCACTTACAACTCAATAGATTCTACCTTCCTGTAACGTTTCAGCCTGATTGGACCTTGTTTTCACACAAATGAACCCAGAATGATGTGAAATTGTGCTTCGTGCAACATAATTCTGGGTGCCATTTACAAACCGTAAGTGCTAATGACTCCATTCCTTTTTGTGGTTGTAGGGGATGTTGATTGGAGTACACCAAAACAAACCTGATCTCTCTAGGACATTCAGAAGCCAAGTTATGAGCCCACAAATGTGTAACTGGACTACTTCTTTAAATTGACACCAGATCCGGTGACCTTAGGGACATGGTTTGACCCCCTTAGGAAAGTGCTATCATCATGAAACGTTCAGATCACTTACAACTCAAAAGATTCTACCTTCCTTTAGCGTTTCAGCCTGATTGGACCTTGTTTTCACACAAATGGACCCAGAATGATGTGAAATTGTGCTTCGTGCAACATAATTCTGGGTGCCATTTAAAAACCATAAGTGCTAATGACTCCATTCCTTTTTGTGGTTGTAGCGGCTGTTGATTGGAGTACACTAAAACAAACCTGATCTCTCTAGGACATTCAGAATCCAAGTTATAAGCCCACAAATGTGTAACTGGAATACTTCTTTAAATTGACACCAGATCCGGTGACCTTTGGGACATGGTTTGACCCCCTATAGGAATGTGCGATCATCATGAAACGTTCAGATCACTTACAACTCAATAGATTCTACCTTCTTGTAACGTTTCAGCCTGATTGGACCTTGTTTTCACACAAATGGACCCAGAATGATGTGAAATTGTGCATCGTGCAACATAATTCTGGGTGCCATTTACAAACCATAAGTGCTAATGACTCCATTCCTTTTTGTGGTTGTAGGGGCTGTTGGTTGGAGTACATTAAAATAAACCTGATCTCTCTAGGACATTCAGAAGCCAAGTTATAAGCCCACAAATGTGTAACTGGACTACTTCTTTAAATTGACACAGAATCCGGTGACCTTTGGGACATGGTTTGACCCCCTTAGGAAAGTGCTATCATCATGAACCGTTCAGATCACTTACAACTCAATAGATTCTACCTTCCTTTAGCGTTTCAGCCTGATTGGACCTTGTTTTCACACAAAAGGACCCAGAATGATGTGAAATTGTGCTTCGTGCAACATAAATCTGGGTGCCATTTACAAACCATAAGTGCTAATGACTCCATTCCGTTTTGTGGTTGTAGGGGCTGTTGATTGGAGTACACTAAAACAAACCTAACCTCTCTAGGACATTCAGAAGCCAAGTTATAAGCCCACAAAGGTGTAACTGGACTACTTCTTTAAAGTGACACCAGGCCCGGTGACCTTTGGGACATGGTTTGACCCCCTATAGGAATGTGCGATCATCTTGAAACGTTCAGATCACTTACAACTCAATAGATTCTACCTTCTTTTAGCGTTTCAGCCTGATTGGACCTTGTTTTCACACAAATGGACCCAGAATGATGTGAAATTGTGCTTCGTGCAACATAATTCTGGGTGCCATTTACAAACCTTAAGTGCTAATGACTCCATTCCTTTTTGTGGTTGTAGGGGCTGTTGATTGGAGTACACTAAAACAAACCTGATCTCTCTAGGACATTCAGAAGCCAAGTTATAAGCCCACAAATGTGTAACTGGACTGCTTCTTTAAATTGACACCAGATCCGGTGACCTTTGGGACATGGTTTGACCCCCTTAGGAAAGTGCTATCATCATGAAACGCTCAGATCACTTACAACTCAATAGATTCTACCTTCCTGTAACGTTTCAGCCTGATTGGACCTTGTTTTCACACAAATGAACCAAGAATGATGTGAAATTATGCTTCGTGCAACATAATTCTGGGTGCCATTTACAAACCATAAGTGCTAATGACTCCATTCCTTTTTGTGGTTGTAGGGGCTGTTGATTGGAGAATACTACAACAAAACCTAACCTCTCTAGGACATTCAGAAGCCAAGTTATAAGCCCACAAATGTGTAACTGGACTACTTCTTTAAAGTGACACCAGGCCCGGTGACCTTTGGGACATGGTTTGACCCCCTATAGGAATGTGCGATCATTTTGAAACGTTCAGATCACTTACAACTCAATAGATTCTACCTTCCTGTAACGTTTCAGCCTGATTGGACCTTGTTTTCACACAAATGAACCCAGAATGATGTGAAATTGTGCTTCTTGCAACATAATTCTGGGTGCCATTTAAAAACCATAAGTGCTAATGACTCCATTCCTTTTTGAGGTTGTAGGGGCTGTTGATTGGAGTACACTAAAACAAACCTGATCTCTCTAGGACATTCAGAAGCCAAGTTATGAGCCCACAAATGTGTAACTGGACTACTTCTTTAAATTGACACCAGATCCGGTGACCTTAGGGACATGGTTTGACCCCCTTAGGAAAGTGCTATCATCATGAAACGTTCAGATCACTTACAACTCAATAGATTCTACCTTCCTTTAGCGTTTCAGCCTGATTGGACCTTGTTTTCACACAAATGGACCCAGAATGATGTGAAATTGTGCTTTGTGCAACATAATTCTGGGTGCCATTTAAAAACCATAAGTGCTAATGACTCCATTCCTTTTTGTGGTTGTAGCGGCTGTTGATTGGAGTACACTAAAACAAACCTGATCTCTCTAGGACATTCAGAATCCAAGTTATAAGCCCACAAATGTGTAACTGGAATACTTCTTTAAATTGACACCAGATCCGGTGACCTTTGGGACATGGTTTGACCCCCTATAGGAATGTGCGATCATCATGAAACGTTCAGATCACTTACAACTCAATAGATTCTACCTTCTTGTAACGTTTCAGCCTGATTGGACCTTGTTTTCACACAAATGGACCCACAATGATGTGAAATTGTGCTTCGTGCAACATAATTCTGGGTGCCATTTACAAACCATAAGTGCTAATGACTCCATTCCTTTTTGTGGTTGTAGGGGCTGTTGGTTGGAGTACATTAAAATAAACCTGATCTCTCTAGGACATTCAGAAGCCAAGTTATAAGCCCACAAATGTGTAACTGGACTACTTCTTTAAATTGACACCAGATCCGGTGACCTTTGGGACATGGTTTGACCCCCTTAGGAAAGTGCTATCATCATGAAACGTTCAGATCACTTACAACTCAATAGATTCTACCTTCCTGTAACGTTTCAGCCTGATTGGACCTAGTTTTCACACAAATGAACACAGAATGATGTCAAATTGTGCTTAGTGCAGCATAATTCTGGGTGCCATTTAAAAACCATAAGTGCTAATGACTCCATTCCTTTTTGAGGTTGTAGGGGCTGTTGATTGGAGTACATTAAAACAAACCTGATCTCTCTAGGACATTCAGAAGCCAAGTTATAAGCCCACAAATGTGTAACTGGACTACTTCTTTAAATTGACACCAGATTCGGTGACCTTTGGGACATGGTTTGACCCCCTTAGGAAAGTGCTATCATCATGAAACGTTCAGATCACTTACAACTCAATAGATTCTACCTTCCTGTAACGTTTCAGCCTGATTGGACCTTGTTTTCACACAAATGAACCCAGAATGATGTGAAATTGTGCTTCGTGCAACATAATTCTCGGGGTCCCATTTACAAACCATAAGTGATAATGACTCCATTCCTTTTTGTGGTTGTAGGGGCTGTTGATTGGAGAACACTAAAACAAACCTAACCTCTCTAGGACATTCAGAAGCCAAGTTATAAGCCCACAAAGGTGTAACTGGACTACTTCTTTAAAGTGACACCAGGCCCGGTGACCTTTGGGACATGGTTTGACCCCCTATAGGAATGTGAGATCATCTTGAAACGTTCAGATCACTTACAACTCAATAGATTCTACCTTCCTGTAACGTTTCAGCCTGATTGGACCTTGTTTTCACACAAAGGAACCCAGAATGATGTGAAATTGTGCTTCGTGCAACATAATTCTGGGTGCCATATAAAAACCATAAGTGCTAATGACTCCATTGCTTTTTGAGGTTGTAGGGGCTGTTGATTGGAGAACACTAAAACAAACCTAACCTCTCTAGGACATTCAGAAGCCAAGTTATAAGCCCACAAATGTGTAACTGGACTACTTCTTTAAATTGACACCAGATCCGGTGACCTTTTGGGACATGGTATGACCCCCTTAGGAAAGTTTTGGGACATGGTTTGACCCCCTTAGGAAAGTGCTATCATCATGAAACGTTCAGATCACTTACAACTCAATAGATTCCACCTTCCTGTAACATTTCAGCCTGATTGGACCTTGTTTTCCCACAAATGTACCCAGAATGATGTGAAATTTTGCTTCGTGCAACATAATTCTGGGTGCCATTTAAAAATCATAAGTGCTAATGACTCCATTCCTTTTTGAGCTTGTAGGGGCTGTTGATTGGAGTACACTAAAACAAACCTGATCTCTCTAGGACATTCAGAAGCCAAGTTATAAGCCCACAAATGTGTAACTGGACTACTTCTTTAAATTGACACCAGATCCGGTGACCTTTGGGACATGGTTTGACCCCCTATAGGAATGTGCGATCATCATGAAACATTCAGATCACTTACAACTCAATAGATTCTACCTTCATGTAATGTTTCATCCTGATTGGACCTTGTTTTCACACAAATGGACCCAGAATGATGTGAAATTGTGCTTCGTGCAACATAATTCTGGGTGCCATTTACAAACCGTAAGAGCTAATGACTCCATTCCTTTTTGTGGTTGTAGGGGATGTTGACTGGAGTACACTAAAACAAACCTGATCTCTCTAGGACATTCAGAAGCCAAGTTATAAGCCCACAAATGTGTAACTGGACTACTTCTTTAAATTGACACCAGATCCGGTGACCTTTGGGACATGGTTTGACCCCCTTAGGAAAGTGCAATCATCATGAAACGTTCAGATCACTTACAACTCAATAGATTCTACCTTCCTGTAGCGTTTCAGCCTGATTGGACCTTGTTTTCACACAAATGGACCCAGAATGATGTGAAATTGTGCTTCGTGCAACATAATTCTGGGTGCCATTTACAAACCATAAGTGCTAATGACTCCATTCCTTTTTGTGGTTGTAGGGGCTGTTGGTTGGAGTAAATTAAAACAAACCTGATGTCTCTAGGACATTCAGAAGCCAAGTTATAAGCCCACAAATG
The DNA here is from genome assembly GCF_043380555.1 of Nothobranchius furzeri. Classification (NCBI taxonomy): domain Eukaryota; kingdom Metazoa; phylum Chordata; class Actinopteri; order Cyprinodontiformes; family Nothobranchiidae; genus Nothobranchius; species Nothobranchius furzeri. The sequence continues at coordinate 515,093 of NW_027223038.1, forward strand.
TGTAACTGGACTACTTCTTTAAATTGACCCCAGATCCGGTGACCTTTGGGACATGGTTTGACCCCCTTAGGAAAGTGCTATCATCATGAAACGTTCAGATCACTTACAACTCAATAGATTCTACCTTCCTGTAACGTTTCAGCCTGATTGGACCTTGTTTTCACACAAATGAACCCAGAATGATGTGAATTTGTGCTTCGTGCAACATAATTCTGGGTGCCATTTAAAAACCATAAGTGCTAATGACTCCATTGCTTTTTGAGGTTGTAGGGGCTGTTGATTGGAGTACACTAAAACAAACCTGATCTCTCTAGGACATTCAGAAGCCAAGTTACAAGCCCACAAATGTGTAACTGGACTACTTCTTTAAATTTACACCAGATCCGGTGACCTTTGGGACATGGTTTGACCCCCTATAGGAATGTGCGATCATCATGAAACGTTCAGATCACTTACAACTCAATAGATTCTACCTTCTTGTAACGTTTCAGCCTGATTGGACCTTGTTTTCACACAAATGGACCCAGAATGATGTGAAATTGTGCTTCGTGCAACATAATTCTGGCTGCCATTTACAAACCATAAGTGCTAATGACTCCATTCCTTTTTGTGGTTGTAGGGGCTGTTGGTTGGAGTACATTAAAACAAACCTGATCTCTCTAGGACATTCAGAAGCCAAGTTATAAGCCCACAAATGTGTAACTGGACTACTTCTTTAAATTGACACCAGATCCGGTGACCTTTGGGACATGGTTTGACCCCTTTAGGAAAGTGCTATCATCATGAAACGTTCAGATCACTTACAACTCAATAGATTCTACCTTCCTGTAACGTTTCAGCCTGATTGGACCTTGCTTTCACAAAAAATGAACCCAGAATGATGTGAAATTGTGCTTAGTGCAGCATAATTCTGGGTGCCATTTAAAAACCATAAGTGCAATTGACTCAATTCCTTTTTGAGGTTGTAGGGGATGTTGATTGGAGTACACTAAAACAAGCCTGATATCTCTAGGACATTCAGAAGCCAAGTTATAAGCCCACAAATGTGTAACTGGACTACTTCTTTAAATTGACACCAGATCCGGTGACCTTTGGGACATGGTTTGACCCCCTTAGGAAAGTGCTATCATCATGAAACATTCAGATCACTTACAACTCAATAGACTCTACCTTCCTGTAGCGTTTCAGCCTGATTGGACCTTGTTTTCACACAAATGGACCCAGAATGATGTGAAATTGTGCTTCGTGCAACATAATTCTGGGTGCCATTTACAAACCGTAAGTGCTAATGACTCCATTCCTTTTAGTGGTTGTAGGGGATGTTGATTGGAGTACACTAAAAAAACCTGATCTCTCTAGGACATTCAGAAGCCAAGTTATAAGCCCACAAATGTGTAACTGGACTACTTCTTTAAATTTACACCAGATCTGGTGACCTTTGGGACATGGTTTGACCCCCTTAGGAAAGTGCTATCATCATGAAACGTTCAGATCACTTACAACTCAATAGATTCTACCTTCTTGTAATGTTTCAGCCTGATTGGACCTTGTTTTCTCACAAATGGACCCAGAATGATGTGAAATTGTGCTTCGTGCAACATAATTCTGGGTGCCATTTACAAACCATAAGTGCTAATGACTCCATTCCTTTTTGTGGTTGTAGGGGCTGTTGACTGGAGTACACTAAATTAAACCTGATCTCTCTAGGACATTCAGAAGCCAAGTTATAAGCCCACAAATGTGTAACTGAACTACTTCTTTAAATTGACACCAGATCCGGTGACCTTTTGGACATGGTTTGACCCCCTTAGGAAAGTGCTATCATCATGAAACGTTCAGATCACTTACAACTCAATAGAATCTACCTTCCTGTAATGTATCAGCCTGATTGGACCTTGTTTTCACACAAATGGACCCAGAATGATGTGAAATTGTGCTTCGTGCAACATAATTCTGGGTGCCATTTACAAACCATAAGTGCAAATGACTCCATTCCTTTTTGTGGTTGTAGGGGATGTTGATTGCAGTTCACTAAAACAAACCTGATCTCTCTAGGACATTCAGAAGCCAAGTTATAAGCCCACAAATGTGTAACCTGACTACTTCTTTAAATTTACACCAGATACGGTGACCTTTGGGACATGGTTTGACCCCCTTAGGAAAGTGCTATCATCATGAAACGTTCAGATCACTTACAACTCAATATATTCTACCTTCCTTTAGCGTTTCAGCCTGATTGGACCTTGTTTTCACACAAATGGACCCAGAATGATGTGAAATTGTGCTTCGTGCAACATATATCTGGGTGCCATTTACAAACCATAAGTGCTAATGACTCCATTCCGTTTTGTGGTTGTAGGGGCTGTTGATTGGAGTACACTAAAACAAACCTAACCTCTCTAGGACAATCAGAAGCCAAGTTATAAGCCCACAAAGGTGTAACTGGACTACTTCTTTAAAGTGACACCAGGCCCGGTGACCTTTGGGACATGGTTTGACCCCCTATAGGAATGTGCGATCATCTTGAAACGTTCAGATCACTTACAACTCAATAGATTCTACCTTCTTGTAGCGTTTCAGCCTGATTGGACCTTGTTTTCACACAAATGGACCCAGAATGATGTGAAATTGTGCTTCGTGCAACATAATTCTGGGTGCCATTTAAAAACCATAAGTGCTAATGACTCCATTCCTTTTTGAGGTTGTAGGGGCTGTTGATTGGAGTACACTAAAATAAACCTGATCTCTCTAGGACATTCAGAAGCCAAGTTATAAGCCCACAAATGTGTAACTGGACTACTTCTTTAAATTGACACCAGATCCGGTGACCTTTGGGACATGGTTTGACCCCCTATAAGAATGTGCGATCATCATGAAACGTTCAGATCACTTACAACTCAATAGATTCTACCTTCCTGTAATGTTTCAGCCTGATTGGACCTTGTTTTCTCACAAATGGACCCAGAATGATGTGAAATTGTACTTCGTGCAACATAATTCTGGGTTCCATTTACAAACCATAAGTGCTAATGACTCCATTCCTTTTTGTGGTTGTAGGGGCTGTTGATTGGAGTACACTAAATTAAACCTAATCTCTCTAGGACATTCAGAAGCCAAGTTATAAGCCCACAAATGTGTAACTGGACTACTTCTTTAAATTGACACCAGATCCGGTGACCTTTGGGACATGGTTTGACCCCCTTAGGAAAGTGCTATCATCATGAAACGTTCAGATCACTTACAACTCAATAGATTCTACCTTCCTGTAACGTTTCAGCCTGATTGGACCTTGTTTTCACACAAATGGACCCAGAATGATGTGAAATTGTGCTTCATGCAACATAATTCTGGGTGCCATTTACAAACCGTAAGTGCTAATGACTCCATTCCTTTTTGTGGTTGTAGGGGATGTTGATTGGAGTACACCAAAACAAACCTGATCTCTCTAGGACATTCAGAAGCCAAGTTATAAGCCCACAAATGTGTAACTGGACTACTTCTTTAAATTTACACCAGATCCGGTGACCTTTGGGACATGGTTTGACCCCCTTAGGAAAGTGCTATCATCATGAAACGTTCAGATCACTTACAACTCAATAGATTCTACCTTCTTGTAATGTTTCAGCCTGATTGGACCTTGTTTTCTCACAAATGGACCCAGAATGATGTGAAATTGTGCTTCGTGCAACATAATTCTGGGTGCCGTTTACAAACCATAAGTGCTAATGACTCCATTCCGTGTTGTGGTTGTAGGGGCTGTTGATTGGAGTACACTAAATTAAACCTGATCTCTCTAGGACATTCAGAAGCCAAGTTATAAGCCCACAAATGTGTAACTGAACTACTTCTTTAAATTGACACCAGATCCGGTGACCTTTTGGACATGGTTTGACCCCCTTAGGAAAGTGCTATCATCATGAAACGTTCAGATCACTTACAACTCAATAGAATCTACCTTCCTGTAATGTATCAGCCTGATTGGACCTTGTTTTCACACAAATGGAACCAGAATGATGTGAAATTGTGCTTCGTGCAACATAATTCTGGGTGCCATTTACAAACCGTAAGTGCAAATGACTCCATTCCTTTTTGTGGTTGTAGGGGATGTTGATTGGAGTTCAATAAAACAAACCTGATCTCTCTAGGACATTCAGAAGCCAAGTTATAAGCCCACAAATGTGTAACCTGACTACTTCTTTAAATTTACACCAGATACGGTGACCTTTGGGACATGGTTTGACCCCCTTAGGAAAGTGCTATCATCATGAAACGTTCAGATCACTTACAACTCAATATATTCTACCTTCCTTTAGCGTTTCAGCCTGATTGGACCTTGTTTTCACACAAATGGACCCAGAATGATGTGAAATTGTGCTTCGTGCAACATAAATCTGGGTGCCATTTACAAACCAAAAGTGCTAATGACTCCATTCCGTTTTGTGGTTGTAGGGGCTGTTGATTGGAGTACACTAAAACAAACCTAACCTCTCTAGGACAATCAGAAGCCAAGTTATAAGCCCACAAAGGTGTAACTGGACTACTTCTTTAAAGTGACACCAGGCCCGGTGACCTTTGGGACAAGGTTTGACCCCCTATAGGAATGTGCGATCATCTTGAAACGTTCAGATCACTTACAACTCAATAGATTCTACCTTCTTGTAGCGTTTCAGCCTTATTGGACCTTGTTTTCACACAAATGGACCCAGAATGATGTGAAATTGTGCTTCGTGCAACATAATTCTGGGTGCCATTTACAAACCTTAAGTGCTAATGACTCCATTCCTTTTTGTGGTTGTAGGGGCTGTTGATTGGAGTACACTAAAACAAACCTGATCTCTCTAGGACATTCAGAAGCCAAGTTATAAGCCCACAAATGTGTAACTGGACTACTTCTTTAAATTGACACCAGATCCGGTGACCTTTGGGACATGGTTTGACCCCCTTAGGAAAGTGCTATCATCATGAAACGTTCAGATCACTTACAACTCAATAGATTCTACCTTCCTGTAACGTTTCAGCCTGATTGGACCTTGTTTTCACACAAATGAACCCAGAATGATGTGAAATTGTGCTTCGTGCAACATAATTCTGGGTGCCATTTACAAACCATAAGTGCTAATGACTCCATTCCTTTTTGTGGTTGTAGGGGCTGTTGATTGGAGAATACTAAAACAAAACCTAACCTCTCTAGGACATTCAGAAGCCAAGTTATAAGCCCACAAATGTGTAACTGGACTACTTCTTTAAAGTGACACCAGGCCCGGTGACCTTTGGGACATGGTTTGACCCCCTATAGGAATGTGCGATCATCTTGAAACGTTCAGATCACTTACAACTCAATAGATTCTACCTTCCTGTAACGTTTCAGCCTGGTTGGACCTTGTTTTCACACAAATGAACCCAGAATGATGTGAAATTGTGCTTCGTGCAACATAATTCTGGGTGCCATTTAAAAACCATAAGTGCTAATGACTCCATTCCTTTTTGAGGTTGTAGGGGCTGTTGATTGGAGTACACTAAAATAAACCTGATCTCTCTAGGACATTCAGAAGCCAAGTTATAAGCCCACAAATGTGTAACTGGACTACTTCTTTAAATTGACACCAGATCCGGTGACCTTTGGGACATGGTTTGACCCCCTATAGGAATGTGCGATCATCATGAAACGTTCAGATCACTTACAACTCAATAGATTCTACCTTCCTGTAATGTTTCAGCCTGATTGGACCTTGTTTTCTCACAAATGGACCCAGAATGATGTGAAATTGTACTTCGTGCAACATAATTCTGGGTTCCATTTACAAACCATAAGTGCTAATGACTCCATTCCTTTTTGTGGTTGTAGGGGCTGTTGATTGGAGTACACTAAATTAAACCTAATCTCTCTAGGACATTCAGAAGCCAAGTTATAAGCCCACAAATGTGTAACTGGACTACTTCTTTAAATTGACACCAGATCCGGTGACCTTTGGGACATGGTTTGACCCCCTTAGGAAAGTGCTATCATCATGAAACGTTCAGATCACTTACAACTCAATAGATTCTACCTTCCTGTAACGTTTCAGCCTGATTGGACCTTGTTTTCACACAAATGGACCCAGAATGATGTGAAATTGTGCTTCATGCAACATAATTCTGGGTGCCATTTACAAACCGTAAGTGCTAATGACTCCATTCCTTTTTGTGGTTGTAGGGGATGTTGATTGGAGTACACCAAAACAAACCTGATCTCTCTAGGACATTCAGAAGCCAAGTTATAAGCCCACAAATAAGTAACTGGACTACTTCTTTAAATTGACACCAGATCCGGTGACCTTTGGGACATGGTTTGACCCCCTTAGGAAAGTGCTATCATCATGAAACGTTCAGATCACTTACAACTCAATAGATTCTACCTTCTTGTAATGTTTCAGCCTGATTGGACCTTGTTTTCTCACAAATGGACCCAGAATGATGTGAAATTGTGCTTCGTGCAACATAATTCTGGGTGCCGTTTACAAACCATAAGTGCTAATGACTCCATTCCGTTTTGTGGTTGTAGGGGCTGTTGATTGGAGTACACTAAATTAAACCTGATCTCTCTAGGACATTCAGAAGCCAAGTTATAAGCCCACAAATGTGTAACTGAACTACTTTAAATTGACACCAGATCCGGTGACCTTTTGGACATGGTTTGACCCCCTTAGGAAAGTGCTATCATCATGAAACGTTCAGATCACTTACAACTCAATAGAATCTACCTTCCTGTAAAGTATCAGCCTGATTGGACCTTGTTTTCACACAAATGGACCCAGAATGATGTGAAATTGTGCTTCGTGCAACATAATTCTGGGTGCCATTTACAAACCGTAAGTGCAAATGACTCCATTCCTTTTTGTGGTTGTAGGGGATGTTGATTGGAGTTCACTAAAACAAACCTGATCTCTCTAGGACATTCAGAAGCCAAGTTATAAGCCCACAAATGTGTAACTGGACTACTTCTTTAAATTTACACCAGATCCGGTGACCTTTGGGACATGGTTTGACCCCCTTAGGAAAGTGCTATCATCATGAAATGTTTAGATCACTTACAACTCAATAGAATCTACCTTCCTTTAGCGTTTCAGCCTGATTGGACCTTGTTTTCACACAAATGCACCCAGAATGATGTGAAATTGTGCTTCGTGCAACATAAATCTGGGTGCCATTTACAAACCATAAGTGCTAATGACTCCATTCCGTTTTGTGGTTGTAGGGGCTGTTGATTGGAGTACACTAAAACAAACCTAACCTCTCTAGGACATTCAGAAGCCAAGTTATAAGCCCACAAAGGTGTAACTGGACTACTTCTTTAAAGTGACACCAGGCCCGGTGACCTTTGGGACATGGTTTGACCCCCTATAGGAATGTGCGATCATCATGAAACGTTCAGATCACTTACAACTCAATAGATTCTACCTTCCTGTAATGTTTCAGCCTGATTGGACCTTGTTTTCACACAAATGGACCCAGAATGATGTGAAATTGTTCTACGTGCAACATAATTCTGGGTGCCATTTACAAACCATAAGTGCTAATGACTCCATTCCTTTTTGTTGTTGTAGGGGCTGTTGATTGGAGAACACTAAAACAAAACCTAACCTCTCTAGGACATTCAGAAGCCAAGTTATAAGCCCACAAAGGTGTAACTGGACTACTTCTTTAAATTGACACCAGGCCCGGTGACCTTTGGGACATGGTTTGACCCCCTATAGGAATGTGCGATCATCTTGAAACGTTCAGATCACTTACAACTCAATAGATTCTACCTTCCTGTAACGTTTCAGCCTGATTGGACCTTGTTTTCACACAAATGAACCCAGAATGATGTGAAATTGTGCTTCGTGCAACATAATTCTGGGTGCCATTTAAAAACCATAAGTGCTAATGACTCCATTCCTTTTTGAGGTTGTAGGGGCTGTTGATTGGAGTACACTAAAATAAACCTGATCTCTCTAGGACATTCAGAAGCCAAGTTATAAGCCCACAAATGTGTAACTGGACTACTTCTTTAAATTGACACCAGATCCGGTGACCTTTGGGACATGGTTTGACCCCCTATAGGAATGTGCGATCATCATGAAACGTTCAGATCACTTACAACTCAATAGATTCTACCTTCTTGTAACGTTTCAGCCTGATTGGACCTTGTTTTCACACAAATGAACCCAGAATGATGTGAAATTGTGCTTCGTGCAACATAATTCTGGGTGCCATTTACAAACCATAAGTGCTAATGACTCCATTCCTTTTTGTGGTTGTAGGGTCTGTTGGTTGGAGTACATTAAAATAAACCTGATCTCTCTAGGACATTCAGAAGCCAAGTTATAAGCCCACAAATGTGTAACTGGACTACTTCTTTAAATTGACACCAGATCCGGTGACCTTTGGGACATGGTTTGACCCCCTTAGGAAAGTGCTATCATCATGAAACGTTCAGATTACTTACAACTCAATAGATTCTACCTTCCTGTAACGTTTCAGCCATGATTGGACCTTGTTTTCACACAAATGAACCCAGAATGATGTCAAATTGTGCTTAGTGCAGCATAATTTTGGGAGCCATTTAAAAACCATAAGTGCTAATGACTCCATTCCTTTTTGAGGTTGTAGGGGCTGTTGATTGGAGTACATTAAAACAAACCTGATCTCTCTAGGACATTCAGAAGCCAAGTTATAAGCCCACAAATGTGTAACTGGACTACTTCTTTAAATTGACACCAGATCCGGTGACCTTTGGGACATGGTTTGACCCCCTTAGGAAAGTGCTATCATCATGAAACGTTCAGATCACTTACAACTCAATAGATTCTACCTTCCTGTAACGTTTCAGCCTGATTGGACCTTGTTTTCACACAAATGAACCCAGAATGATGTGAAATTGTGCTTCGTGCAACATAATTCTCGGGGTCCCATTTACAAACCATAAGTGATAATGACTCCATTCCTTTTTGTGGTTGTAGGGGCTGTTGATTGGAGAACACTAAAACAAACCTAACCTCTCTAGGACATTCAGAAGCCAAGTTATAAGCCCACAAAGGTGTAACTGGACTACTTCTTTAAAGTGACACCAGGCCCGGTGACCTTTGGGACATGGTTTGACCCCCTATAGGAATGTGAGATCATCTTGAAACGTTCAGATCACTTACAACTCAATAGATTCTACCTTCCTGTAACGTTTCAGCCTGATTGGACCTTGTTTTCACACAAATGAACCCAGAATGATGTGAAATTGTGCTTCGTGCAACATAATTCTGGGTGCCATTTAAAAACCATAAGTGCTAATGACTCCATTGCTTTTTGAGGTTGTAGGGGCTGTTGATTGGAGAACACTAAAACAAACCTAACCTCTCTAGGACATTCAGAAGCCAAGTTATAAGCCCACAAATGTGTAACTGGACTACTTCTTTAAATTGACACCAGATCCGGTGACCTTTTGGGACATGGTTTGACCCCCTTAGGAAAGTTTTGGGACATGGTTTGACCCCCTTAGGAAATTGCTATCATCATTAAACGTTCAGATCACTTACAACTCAATAGATTCCACCTTCCTGTAACATTTCAGCCTGATTGGACCTTGTTTTCACACAAATGTACCGAGAATGATGTGAAATTTTGCTTCGTGCAACATAATTCTGGGTGCCATTTAAAAATCATAAGTGCTAATGACTCCATTCCTTTTTGAGCTTGTAGGGGCTGTTGATTGGAGTACACTAAAAGAAACCTAACCTCTCTAGGACATTCAGAAGCCAAGTTATAAGCCCACAAATGTGTAACTGGACTACTTCTTTAAAGTGACACCAGGCCCGGTGACCTTTGGGACATGGTTTTACCCCCTATAGGAATGTGCGGTCATCTTGAAACGTTCAGATCACTTACAACTCAATAGATTCTACCTTCTTGTAGCGTTTCAGCCTGATTGGACCTTGTTTTCACACAAATGGACCCAGAATGATGTGAAATTGTGCTTCGTGCAACATAATTCTGGGTGCCATTTACAAACCATAAGTGCTAATGACTCCATTCCTTTTTGTGGTTTTAGGGGCTGTTGATTGGAGTACATTAAAACAAACCTGATCTCTCTAGGACATTCAGAAGCCAAGTTATAAGCCCACAAATGTGTAACAGGACTACTTCTTTAAATTGACACCAGATCCGGTGACCTTTGGGACATGGTTTGACCCCCTTAGGAAAGTGCTATCATCATGAAACGTTCAGATCCCTTACAACTCAATAGATTCTAGCTTCTTGTAACGTTTCAGCCTGATTGGACCTTGTTTTCACACAAATGGACCCAGAATGATGTGAAATTGTGCTTTGTGCAACATAATTCTGGGTGCCATTTACAAACCATAAGTGCTAATGACTCCATTCCTTTTTGTGGTTGTAGGGGCAGTTGGTTGGAGTACATTAAAACAAAAATGATCTCTCTAGGACATTCAGAAGCCAAGTTATAAGCCCACAAATGTGTAACTGGACTACTTCTTTAAATTGACACCAGATCCGGTGACCTTTGGGACATGGTTTGACCTCCTTAGGAAAGTGCTATCATCATGAAACGTTCAGATCACTTACAACTCAATAGATTCTACCTTCCTGTAACGTTTCAGCCTGATTGGACCTTGTTTTCACACAAATGAACCCAGAATGATGTGAAATTGTGCCTAGTGCAGCATAATTGTGGGTGCCATTTAAAAACCATAAGTGCAAATGACTCCATTCCTTTTTGAGGTTGTAGGGGATGTTGATTGGAGTACACTAAAACAAACCTGATCTCTCTAGGACATTCAGAAGCCAAGTTATAAGCCCACAAATGTGTAACTGGACTACTTCTTTAAATTGACACCAGATCCGGTGACCTTTGGTACATGGTTTGACCCCCTTAGGAAAGTGCTATCATCATGAAACGTTCAGATCACTTACAACTCAATAGATTCTACCTTCCTGTAACGTTTCAGCCTGATTGGACCTTGTTTTCACACAAATGGACCCAGAATGATGTGAAATTGTGCTTCATGCAACATAATTCTGGGTGCCATTTACAAACCATAAGTGCTAATGACTCCATTCCTTTTTGTGGTTGTAGGGGCTGTTGATTGGAGTACACTAAAACAAACCTGATCTCTCTAGGACATTCAGAAGCCAAGTTATAAGCCCACAAATGTGTAACTGGACTACTTCTTTAAATTGACACCAGATCCGGTGACCTTTGGGACATGGTTTGACCCCCTTAGGAAAGTGCTATCATCATGAAACGTTCAGATCACTTACAACTCAATAGATTCTACCTTCCTGTAATGTTTCATCCTGATTGGACCTTGTTTTCACACAAATGGACCCAGAATGATGTGAAATTGTGCTTCGTGCAACATAATTCTGGGTGCCATTTACAAACCGTAAGTGCTAATGACTCCATTCCTTTTTGTGGTTGTAGGGGATGTTGATTGGAGTACACTAAAACAAACCTGATCTCTCTAGGACATTCAGAAGCCAAGTTATAAGCCCACAAATGTGTAACTGGACTACTTCTTTAAATTGACACCAGATCCGGTGACCTTTGGGACATGGTTTGACCCCCTTAGGAAAGTGCTGTAATCATTAAACGTTCAGATCACTTACAACTGAATAGATTCTACCTTCCTGTAGCGTTTCAGCCTGATTGGACCTTGTTTTCACACAAATGGACCCAAAATGATGTGAAATTGTGCTTCGTGCAACATAATTCTGGGTGCCATTTACAAACCATAAGTGCTAATGACTCCATTCCTTTTTGTGGTTGTAGGGGCTGTTGATTGGAGTACATTAAAACAAACCTTATCTCTCTAGGACATTCAGAAGCCAAGTTATAAGCCCACAAATGTGTAACTGGACTACTTCTTTAAATTGACCCCAGATCCGGTGACCTTTGGGACATGGTTTGACCCCCTTAGGAAAGTGCTATCATCATGAAACGTTCAGATCACTTACAACTCAATAGATTCTACCTTCCTGTAACGTTTCAGCCTGATTGGACCTTGTTTTCACACAAATGAACCCAGAATGATGTGAATTTGTGCTTCGTGCAACATAATTCTGGGTGCCATTTAAAAACCATAAGTGCTAATGACCCCATTGCTTTTTGAGGTTGTAGGGGCTGTTGATTGGAGTACACTAAAACAAACCTGATCTCTCTAGGACATTCAGAAGCCAAGTTATAAGCCGACAAATGTGTAACTGGACTACTTCTTTAAATTTACACCAGATCCGGTGACCTTTGGGACATGGTTTGACCCCCTATAGGAATGTGCGATCATCATGAAACGTTCAGATCACTTACAACTCAATAGATTCTACCTTCTTGTAACGTTTCAGCCTGATTGGACCTTGTTTTCACACAAATGGACCCAGAATGATGTGAAATTGTGCTTCGTGCAACATAATTCTGGGTGCCATTTACAAACCATAAGTGCTAATGACTCCATTCCTTTTTGTGGTTGTAGGGGCTGTTGGTTGGAGTACATTAAAACAAACCTGATCTCTCTAGGACATTCAGATGCCAAGTTATAAGCCCACAAATGTGTAACTGGACGACTACTTTAAATTTACACCAGATCCGGTGACCTTTGGGACATGGTTTGACCCGCTTAGGAAAGTGCTATCATCATGAAACGTTCAGATCACTTACAACTCAATAGAATCTACCTTCCTGTAACGTTTCAGCCTGATTGGACCTTGTTTTCACACAAATGAACCCAGAATGATGTGAAATTGTGCTTCGTGCAACATAATTCTGGGTGCCATTTAAAAACCATAAGTGCTAATGACTCCATTCCTTTTTGAGGTTGTAGGGGCTGTTGATTGGAGTACACTAAAACAAACCTGATCTCTCTAGGACATTCAGAAGCCAAGTTATAAGCCCTCAAAGGTGTAACTGGACTACTTCTTTAAATTGACACCAGATCCGGTGACCTTTGGGACATGGTTTGACCCCCTTAGGAAAGTGCTATCATCATGAAACGTTCAGATCACTTACAACTCAATAGATTCTACCGTCCTGTAACGTTTCAGCCTGATTGGACCTTGTTTTCACACAAATGAACCCAGAGTGATGTGAAATTGTGCTTCGTGCAACATAATTCTGGGTGCCATTTAAAAACCATAAGTGCTAATGACTCCATTCCTTTTTGAGGTTGTAGGGGCTGTTGATTGGAGTACACTAAAACAAACCTGATCTCTCTAGGACATTCAGAACAAGTTATAAGCCCTCAAAGGTGTAACTGGACTACTTCTTTAAAGTGACACCAGGCCCGGTGACCTTTGGGACATGGTTTTACCCCCTATAGGAATGTGAGATCATCTTGAAACGTTCAGATCACTTACAACTCAATAGATTCTACCTTCCTGTAATGTTTCAGCTTGATTGGACCTTGTTTTCACACAAATGAACCCAGAATGATGTGAAATTGTGCTTCGTGCAACATAATTCTGGGTGCCATTTAAAAACCATAAGTGCTAATGACTCCATTCCTTTTTGAGGTTGTAGGGGCTGTTGATTGGAGTACACTAAAACAAACCTGATCTCTCTAGGACATTCAGAAGCCAAGTTATAAGCCCAAAAATGTGTAACTGGACTACTTCTTTAAATTGACACCAGATCCGGTGACCTTTGGGACATGGTTTGACCCCCTTAGGAAAGTGCTATCATCATGAAATGCTCGGATCCTTTACAACTCAATAGATTCTACCTTCTTGTAACGTTTCAACCTGATTGGACCTTGTTTTCACACAAATGGACCCAGAATGATGTGAAATTGTTCTTCGTGCAACATAATTCTGGGTGCCATTTACAAACCATAAGTGCTAATGACTCCAATCCTTTTTGTTGTTGTAGGGGCTGTTGATTGGAGTACATTAAAACAAACCTGATCACTCTAGGACATTCAGAAGCCAAGTTATAAGCCCACAAAGGTGTAACTGGACTACTTCTTTAAAGTGACACCAGGTCCGGTGACCTTTGGGACATGGTTTGACCCCCTATAGGAAAGTGCTATCATCATGAAACGTTCAGATCACTTACAACTCAATAGATTCTACCTTCTTGTAACGTTTCAGCCTGATTGGACCTTGTTTTCACACAAATGGACCCAGAATGATGTGAAATTGTGCTTCGTGCAACATAATTCTGGGTGCCATTTACAAACCATAAGTGCTAATGACTCCATTCCTTTTTGTGGTTGTAGGGGCTGTTGGTTGGAGTACATTAAAACAAACCTGATCTCTCTAGGACATTCAGAAGCCATGTTATAAGCCCACAAATGTGTAACTGGACTACTTCTTTAAATTGACACCAGATCCGGTGACCTTTGGGACATGGTTTGACCCCCTTAGGAAAGTGCTATCATCATGAAACGTTCAGATCACTTACAACTCAATAGATTCTACATTCCTGTAACGTTTCAGCCTGATTGGACCTTGTTTTCACACAAATGAACCCAGAATGATGTGAAATTGTGCTTCGTGCAACATAATTCTGGGTGCCATTTACAAACCGTAAGTGCTAATGACTCCATTCCTTTTCGTGGTTGTTGGGGCTGTTGATTGGAGTACACTAAATTAAACCTGATCTCTCTAGGACATTCAGAAGCCAAGTTATAAGCCCACAAATGTGTAACTGGACTACTTCTTTAAATTGACACCAGATCCGGTGACCTTTGGGACATGGTTTGACCCCCTTAGGAAAGTGCTATCATCATGAAACATTCAGATCACTTACAACTCAATAGATTCTACCTTCCTGTAGCGTTTCAGCCTGATTGGACCTTGTTTTCACACAAATGGACCCAGAATGATGTGAAATTGTGCTTCGTGCAACATAATTCTGGGTGCCATTTACAAACAGTAAGTGCTAATGACTCCATTCCTTTTTGTGGTTGTAGGGGATGTTGATTGGAGTACACTAAAACAAACCTGATCTCTCTAGGACATTCAGAAGCCAAGTTATAAGACCACAAATGTGTAACTGGACTACTTCTTTAAATTGACACCAGATCCGGTGACCTTTGGGACATGGTTTGACCCCCCTAGGAAAGTGCTATCATCATGAAACGTTCAGATCACTTACAACTCAATAGATTCTACCTTCCTGTAATGTTTCAGCCTGATTGGACCTTGTTTTCACACAAATGGACCCAGAATGATGTGAAATTGTGCTTCGTGCAACATAATTCTGGGTGCCATTTACAAACCATAAGTGCTAATGACTCCATTCCTTTTTTTGGTTGTGGGGGCTGTTGATTGGAGTACATTAAAACAAACCTGATCTCTCTAGGACATTCAGAAGCCAAGTTATAAGCCCACAAATGTGTAACTGGACTACTTCTTTAAATTGACACCAGATCCGGTGACCTTTGGGACATGGTTTGACCCCCTTAGGAAAGTGCTATCATCATGAAACGTTCAGATCACTTACAACTCAATAGATTCTACCTTCCTGTAACGTTTCAGCCTGATTGGACCTTGTTTTCACACAAATGGACCCAGAATGATGTGAAATTGTGCTTCGTGCAACATAATTCTGGGTGCCATTTACAAACCATAAGTGCTAATGACTCCATTCCTTTTAGTGGTTGTAGGGGCTGTTGATTGTAGTACACTAAAACAAACCTGATCTCTCTAGGACATTCAGAAGTCAAGTTATAAGCCCACAAATGTGTAACTGGACTACTTCTTTAAATTGACACCAGATCCGGTGACCTTTGGGACATGGTTTGACCCCCTTAGGAAAGTGCTATCATCATGAAACGTTCAGATCACTTACAACTCAATCGATTCTACCTTCCTGTAGCGTGTCAGCCTGATTGGACCTTGTTTTCACACAAATGGACCCAGAATGATGTGAAATTGTGCCTCGTGCAACATAATTCTGGGTGGCATTTAAAAACCATAAGTGCTAATGACTCCATTCCTTTTTGAGGTTGTAGGGGCTGTTGATTGGAGTACACTAAAACAAACCTGATCTCTCTAGGACATTCAGAAGCCAAGTTATAAGCCCACAAATGTGTAACTGGACTACTTCTTTAAAGTGACACCAGGCCCGGTGACCTTTGGGACATGGTTTGACCCCCTATAGGAATGTGCGATCATCATGAAACGTTCAGATCACTTACAACTCAATAGATTCTACCTTCTTGTAACGCTTCAGCCTGATTGGACCTTGTTTTCACACAAATGAACCCAGAATGATGTGAAATTGTGCATCATGCAACATAATTCTGGGTGCCATTTAAAAACCATAAGTGCTAATGACTCCATTCCTTTTTGAGGTTGTAGGGGCTGTTGATTGGAGTACACTAAAACAAACCTGATCTCTCTAGGACATTCAGAAGCCAAGTTATAAGCCCTCAAAGGTGTAACTGGACTACTTCTTTAAAGTGACACCAGGCCCGGTGACCTTTGGGACATGGTTTGACCCCCCATAGGAATGTGCGATCATCATGAAACGTTCAGATCACTTACAACTCAATAGATTCTACCTTCTTGTAACGTTTCAGCCTGATTGGACCTTGTTTTTACACAAATGGACCCAGAATGATGTGAAATTGTGCTTAGTGCAGCATAATTCTGGGTGTCATTTAAAAACCAAAAGTGCTAATGACTCCATTCCTTTTTGAGGTTGTAGGGGATGTTGATTGGAGTACACTAAAACAAACCTGAACTCTCTAGGACATTCAGAAGCCAAGTTGTAAGCCCACAAATGTGTAACTGGACTACTTCTTAGTGACACCAGATCCGGTGACCTTTGGGACATGGTTTGACCCCCTATAGGAATGTGCGATCATCATGAAACGTTCAGATCACTTACAACTCAATAGATTCTACCTTCTTGTAACGTTTCAGCCTGATTGGACCTTGTTTTCACACAAATGAACCCAGAATGATGTGAAATTGTGCTTCTTGCAACATAATTCTGGGTGCCATTTAAAAACCATAAGTGCTAATGACTCCATTCCTTTTTGTGGTAAAGGGGGCTGTTAATTGGAGTACTCTAAAACAAACCTGACCTCTCTAGGATATTCAGAAGCCAAGTTATAAGCCCACAAATGTGTAACTGGACTACTTCTTTAAAGTGACACAAGGCCCGGTGACCTTAGGGACATGGTTTGACCCCCTATAGGAATGTGCGATCATCATGACACGTTCAGATCACTTACAACTCAATAGATTCTACCTTCTTGTAATGTTTCAGCCTGATTTGACCTTGTTTTCACACAAATGTACCCAGAATGATGTGAAATTGTGCTTCGTGCAACATAATTCTGGGTGCCATTTAAAAACCATAAGTGCTAATGACTCCATTCCTTTTTGTGGTAATGGGGGCTGTTAATTGGAGTACACTAAAACAAACCTGATCTCTCTAGGACATTCAGAAGCCAAGTTATAAGCCCACAAATGTGTAACTGGACTACTTCTTTAAAGTGACACCAGGCCTGGTGACCTTTGGGACATGGTTTTACCCCCTATAGGAATGTGCGATCATCATGAAATGTTCGGATCACTTACAACTCAATAGATTCTACCATTTTGTAACGTTTCAGCCTGAACGGACCTTGTTTTCACACAAATGGACCCAGAATGATGTGAAATTGTGCTTCGTGCAACATAATTCTGGGTGCCATTTACAAACCATAAGTGCTAATGACTCCATTCCTTTTTGTGGTTGTAGGGGCTGTTGATTGGAGTACACTAAAACAAACCTGATCTCTCTAGGACATTCAGAAGCCAAGTTATAAACCCACAAATGTGTAACTGGACTACTTCTTTAAAGTGACACCAGGCCTGGTGACCTTTGGGACATGGTTTTACCCCCTATAGGAATGTGCGATCATCATGAAACGTTCGGATCACTTACAACTCAATAGATTCTACCTTCTTGTAACGTTTCAGCCTGATTGGACCTTGTTTTCACACAAATGGACCCAGAATGATGTGAAATTGTGCTTCGTGCAACATAATTCTGGGTGCCATTTAAAAACCATAAGTGCTAATGACTCCATTCCTTTTTGTGGTAATGGGGGCTGTTAATTGGAGTACACTAAAACAAACCTGATCTCTCTAGGACATTCAGAAGCCTAGTTATAAGCCCACAAATGTGTAACTGGACTACTTCTTTAAAGTGACACCAGGCCTGGTGACCTTTGGGACATGGTTTTACCCCCTATAGGAATGTGCGATCATCATGAAATGTTCGGATCACTTACAACTCAATAGATTCTACCTTCTTGTAACCTTTCAGCCTGATTGGACCTTGTTTTCACACAAATGGACCCAGAATGATGTGAAATTGTGCTTCGTGCAACATAATTCTGGGTGCCATTTACAAACCATAAGTGCTAATGACTCCATTCCATTTTGTGGTTGTAGGGGCTGTTGATTGTAGTACATTAAAACAAACCTGATCTCTCTAGGACATTCAGAAGCCAAGTTATAAGCCCACAAAGGTGTAACTGGACTACTTCTTTAAAGTGACACCAGGCCCGGTGACCTTTGGGACATGGTTTGACCCCCTATAGGAATGTGCGATCATCATGAAACATTCAGATCACTTACAACTCAATAGATTCTACCTTCTGGTAACGTTTCAGCCTGATTGGACCTTGTTTTCACACAAATGAACCCAGAATGATGTGAAACTGTGCTTCGTGCAACATAATTCTGGGTGCCATTTAAAAACCATAAGTGCTAATGACTCCAATCCTTTTTGTGGTAATGGGGGCTGTTAATTGGAGTACACTAAAACAAACCTGATCTCTCTAGGACATTCAGAAGCCAAGTTATAAGCCCACAAATGTGTAACTGGACTACTTCTTTAAATTGACACCATATCCGGTGACCTTTGGGACATGGTTTGACCCCCGTAGGAAAGTGCTATTATCATGAAACGTTCAGATCACTTACAACTCAACAGATTCTACCTTCCTGTAACGTTTCAGCCTGATTGGACCTTGTTTTCACACAAATGAACCCAGAATGATGTGAAATTGTGCTTCGTGCAACATAATTCTGGGTGCCATTTAAAAATCATAAGTGCTAATGACTCCATTCCTTTTTGTGGTTGTAGGGGCTGTTGATTGGAGTACACTAAAACAAACCTGATCTCTCTAGGACATTCAGAAGCCAAGTTATAAGCCCACAAATGTGTAACTGGACTACTTCTTTAAATTGACACCAGATCGGTTGACCTTTGGGACATGGTTTGACCCCTTACAGGAATGTGCGATCATCATGAAACATTCAGATCACTTACAACTCAATAGATTCTACCTTCCTGTAACGTTTCTGCCTTATTGGACCTTGTTTTCACACAAATGAACCCAGAATGATGTGAAGTTGTGCTTCGTGCAACATAATTCTGGGTGCCATTTAAAAACCATAAGTGCTAATGACTTCATTCCTTTTTGGGGTAATGGGGGCTGTTAATTGGAGTACTCTAAAACAAGCCTGACCTCTCTAGGATATTCAGAAGCCAAGTTATAAGCCCACAAATGTGTAACTGGACTACTTCTTTAAAGTGACACCAGGCCCGGTGACCTTTGGGACATGGTTTGACCCCCTATAGGAATGTGCGATCATCATGACACGTTCAGATCACTTACAACTCAGTAGATTCTACCTTCTTGTAATGTTTCAGCCTGATTTGACCTTGTTTTCACACAAATGTACCCAGAATGATGTGAAATTGTGCTTCGTGCAACATAATTCTGGGTGCCATTTAAAAACCATAAGTGCTAATGACTCCATTCCTTTTTGTGGTAATGGGGGCTGTTAATTGGAGTACACTAAAACAAACCTGATCTCTCTAGGACATTCAGAAGCCAAGTTATAAGCCCACAAATGTGTAACTGGACTACTTCTTTAAAGTGACACCAGGCCTGGTGACCTTTGGGACATGGTTTTACCCCCTATAGGAATGTGCGATCATCATGAAATGTTCGGATCACTTACAACTCAATAGATTCTACCTTTTTGTAACGTTTCAGCCTGATTGGACCTTGTTTTCACACAAATGGACCCAGAATGATGTGAAATTGTGCTTCGTGCAACATAATTCTGGGTGCCATTTACAAACCATAAGTGCTAATGACTCCATTCCTTTTTGTGGTTGTAGGGGCTGTTGATTGGAGTACACTAAAACAAACCTGATCTCTCTAGGACATTCAGAAGCCAAGTTATAAACCCACAAATGTGTAACTGGACTACTTCTTTAAAGTGACACCAGGCCTGGTGACCTTTGGGACATGGTTTTACCCCCTATAGGAATGTGCGATCATCATGAAACGTTCGGATCACTTACAACTCAATAGATTCTACCTTCTTGTAACGTTTCAGCCTGATTGGACCTTGTTTTCACACAAATGGACCCAGAATGATGTGAAATTGTGCTTCGTGCAACATAATTCTGGGTGCCATTTAAAAACCATAAGTGCTAATGACTCCATTCCTTTTTGTGGTAATGGGGGCTGTTAATTGGAGTACACTAAAACAAACCTGATCTCTCTAGGACATTCAGAAGCCTAGTTATAAGCCCACAAATGTGTAACTGGACTACTTCTTTAAAGTGACACCAGGCCTGGTGACCTTTGGGACATGGTTTTACCCCCTTATAGGAATGTGCGATCATCATGAAATGTTCGGATCACTTACAACTCAATAGATTCTACCTTCTTGTAACCTTTCAGCCTGATTGGACCTTGTTTTCACACAAATGGACCCAGAATGATGTGAAATTGTGCTTCGTGCAACATAATTCTGGGTGCCATTTACAAACCATAAGTGCTAATGACTCCATTCCATTTTGTGGTTGTAGGGGCTGTTGATTGGAGTACATTAAAACAAACCTGATCTCTCTAGGACATTCAGAAGCCAAGTTATAAGCCCACAAAGGTGTAACTGGACTACTTCTTTAAAGTGACACCAGGCCCGGTGACCTTTGGGACATGGTTTGACCCCCTATAGGAATGTGCGATCATCATGAAACATTCAGATCACTTACAACTCAATAGATTCTACCTTCTGGTAACGTTTCAGCCTGATTGGACCTTGTTTTCACACAAATGAACCCAGAATGATGTGAAACTGTGCTTCGTGCAACATAATTCTGGGTGCCATTTAAAAACCATAAGTGCTAATGACTCCAATCCTTTTTGTGGTAATGGGGGCTGTTAATTGGAGTACACTAAAACAAACCTGATCTCTCTAGGACATTCAGAAGCCAAGTTATAAGCCCACAAATGTGTAACTGGACTACTTCTTTAAATTGACACCATATCCGGTGACCTTTGGGACATGGTTTGACCCCCGTAGGAAAGTGCTATTATCATGAAACGTTCAGATCACTTACAACTCAACAGATTCTACCTTCCTGTAACGTTTCAGCCTGATTGGACCTTGTTTTCACACAAATGAACCCAGAATGATGTGAAATTGTGCTTCGTGCAACATAATTCTGGGTGCCATTTAAAAACCATAAGTGCTAATGACTCCATTCCTTTTTGTGGTTGTAGGGGCTGTTGATTGGAGTACACTAAAACAAACCTGATCTCTCTAGGACATTCAGAAGCCAAGTTATAAGCCCACAAATGTGTAACTGGACTACTTCTTTAAATTGACACCAGATCGGGTGACCTTTGGGACATGGTTTGACCCCTTACAGGAATGTGCGATCATCATGAAACATTCAGATCACTTACAACTCAATAGATTCTACCTTCCTGTAACGTTTCTGCCTTATTGGACCTTGTTTTCACACAAATGAACCCAGAATGATGTGAAATTGTGCTTCGTGCAACATAATTCTGGGTGCCATTTAAAAACCATAAGTGCTAATGACTCCATTCCTTTTTGGGGTAATGGGGGCTGTTAATTGGAGTACTCTAAAACAAGCCTGACCTCTCTAGGATATTCAGAAGCCAAGTTATAAGCCCACAAATGTGTAACTGGACTACTTCTTTAAAGTGACACCAGGCCCGGTGACCTTTGGGACATGGTTTGACCCCCTATAGGAATGTGCGATCATCATGAAACGTTCAGATCACTTACAACTCAATAGATTCTACCTTCTTGTAACGTTTCAGCCTGATTGGACCTTGTTTTCACACAAATGGACCCAGAATGATGTGAAATTGTGCTTCGTGCATCATAATTCTGGGTGCCATTTACAAACCATAAGTGCTAATGACTCCATTCCTTTTTGTGGTAATGGGGGCTGTTAATTGGAGTACTCTAAAACAAAACTGACCTCTCTAGGACATTCAGAAGCCAAGTTATAAGCCCACAAAGGTGTAACTGGACTACTTCTTTAAATTGACACCAGATCCGGTGACCTTTGGGACATGGTTTGACCCCCTTAGGAAAGTGCTACCATCATGAAACGTTCAGATCACTTACAACTCAATAGATTCTACCTTCCTGTAACGTTTCAGCCTGATTGGACCTTGTTTTCACACAAATGGACCCACAATGATGTGAAATTGTGCTTCGTACAACATAATTCTGGGTGTCATTTACAAACCATAAGTGCTAATGACTCCATTCCTTTTTGTGGTTGTAGGGGCTGTTGATTGGAGTACACTAAAACAAACCTGATCTCTCTAGGACATTCAGAAGCCAAATTATAAGCCAACAAATGTGTAACTGGACTACTTCTTTAAAGTGACACCAGGCCCGGTGACCTTTGGGACATGGTTTGACCCCCTATAGGAATGTGCGATCATCATGAAACGTTCAGATCACTTACAACTCAATAGATTCTACCTTCTTGTAACGCTTCAGCCTGATTGGACCTTGTTTTCACACAAATGAACCCAGAATGATGTGAAATTGTGCTTCGTGCAACATAATTCTGGGTGCCATTTAAAAACCATAAGTGCTAATGACTCCATTCCTTTTTGAGGTTGTAGGGGCTGTTGATTGGAGTACACTAAAACAAACCTGATCTCTCTAGGACATTCAGAAGCCAAGTTATAAGCCCTCAAAGGTGTAACTGGACTACTTCTTTAAAGTGACACCAGGCCCGGTGAGCTTTGGGACATGGTTTGACCCCCCATAGGATTGTGCGATCATCATGAAACGTTCAGATCACTTACAACTCAATAGATTCTACCTTCTTGTAACGTTTCAGCCTGATTGGACCTTGTTTTTACACAAATGGACCCAGAATGATGTGAAATTGTGCTTAGTGCAGCATAATTCTGGGTGTCATTTAAAAACCAAAAGTGCTAATGACTCCATTCCTTTTTGAGGTTGTAGGGGATGTTGATTGGAGTACACTAAAACAAGCCTGATCTCTCTAGGACATTCAGAAGCCAAGTTATAAGCCCACAAATGTGTAACTGGACTACTTTTTTAAATTGACTCCAGATCCGGTGACCTTTGGGACATGGTTAGACCCCCTTAGGAAAGTGCTATCATCATGAAACGTTCAGATCACTTACAACTCAATAGATTCTACCTTCTTGTAACGTTTCACCCTGATTGGACCTTGTTTTCACACAAACGGACCCAGAATGATGTGAAATTGTGCTTCGTGCAACATAATTCTGGGTGCCATTTACAAACCATAAGTGCTAATGACTCCATTCCTTTTTGTGGTTGTAGGGGCTGTTAATTGGAGTACATTAAAACAAACCTGATCTCTCTAGGACATTCAGAAGCCAAGTTATAAGCCCACAAAGGTGTAACTGGACTACTTCTTAGTGACACAAGGCCCGGTGACCTTTGGGACATGGTTTAACCCCCTATAGGAATGTGCGATCATCATGAAACGTTCAGATCACTTACAACTCAATAGATTCTACCTTCTTGTAACGTTTCAGCCTGATTGGACCTTGTTTTCACACAAATGAACCCAGAATGATGTGAAATTGTGCTTCGTGCAACATAATTCTGGGTGCCATTTACAAACCATAAGTGCTAATGACTCCATTCCATTTTGTGGTTGTAGGGGCTGTTGATTGGAGTACATTAAAACAAACCTGATCTCTCTAGGACATTCAGAAGCCAAGTTATAAGCCCACAAAGGTGTAACTGGACTACTTCTTTAAAGTGACACCAGGCCCGGTGACCTTTGGGACATGGTTTGACCCCCTATAGGAATGTGCGATCATCATGAAACATTCAGATCACTTACAACTCAATAGATTCTACCTTCTGGTAACGTTTCAGCCTGATTGGACCTTGTTTTCACACAAATGAACCCAGAATGATGTGAAACTGTGCTTCGTGCAACATAATTCTGGGTGCCATTTAAAAACCATAAGTGCTAATGACTCCAATCCTTTTTGTGGTAATGGGGGCTGTTAATTGGAGTACACTAAAACAAACCTGATCTCTCTAGGACATTCAGAAGCCAAGTTATAAGCCCACAAATGTGTAACTGGACTACTTCTTTAAATTGACACCATATCCGGTGACCTTTGGGACATGGTTTGACCCCCGTAGGAAAGTGCTATTATCATGAAACGTTCAGATCACTTACAACTCAACAGATTCTACCTTCCTGTAACGTTTCAGCCTGATTGGACCTTGTTTTCACACAAATGAACCCAGAATGATGTGAAATTTGCTTCGTGCAACATAATTCTGGGTGCCATTTAAAAACCATAAGTGCTAATGACTCCATTCCTTTTTGTGGTTGTAGGGGCTGTTGATTGGAGTACACTAAAACAAACCTGATCTCTCTAGGACATTCAGAAGCCAAGTTATAAGCCCACAAATGTGTAACTGGACTACTTCTTTAAATTGACACCAGATCGGGTGACCTTTGGGACATGGTTTGACCCCTTACAGGAATGTGCGATCATCATGAAACATTCAGATCACTTACAACTCAATAGATTCTACCTTCCTGTAACGTTTCTGCCTTATTGGACCTTGTTTTCACACAAATGAACGCAGAATGATGTGAAATTGTGCTTCGTGCAACATAATTCTGGGTGCCATTTAAAAACCATAAGTGCTAATGACTCCATTCCTTTTTGGGGTAATGGGGGCTGTTAATTGGAGTACTCTAAAACAAGCCTGACCTCTCTAGGATATTCAGAAGCCAAGTTATAAGCCCACAAATGTGTAACTGGACTACTTCTTTAAAGTGACACCAGGCCCGGTGACCTTTGGGACATGGTTTGACCCCCTATAGGAATGTGCGATCATCATGAAACGTTCAGATCACTTACAACTCAATAGATTCTACCTTCTTGTAACGTTTCAGCCTGATTGGACCTTGTTTTCACACAAATGGACCCAGAATGATGTGAAATTGTGCTTCGTGCATCATAATTCTGGGTGCCATTTACAAACCATAAGTGCTAATGACTCCATTCCTTTTTGTGGTAATGGGGGCTGTTAATTGGAGTACTCTAAAACAAAACTGACCTCTCTAGGACATTCAGAAGCCAAGTTATAAGCCCACAAAGGTGTAACTGGACTACTTCTTTAAATTGACACCAGATCCGGTGACCTTTGGGACATGGTTTGACCCCCTTAGGAAAGTGCTACCATCATGAAACGTTCAGATCACTTACAACTCAATAGATTCTACCTTCCTGTAACGTTTCAGCCTGATTGGACCTTGTTTTCACACAAATGGACCAACAATGATGTGAAATTGTGCTTCGTACAACATAATTCTGGGTGTCATTTACAAACCATAAGTGCTAATGACTCCATTCCTTTTTGTGGTTGTAGGGGCTGTTGATTGGAGTACACTAAAACAAACCTGATCTCTCTAGGACATTCAGAAGCCAAATTATAAGCCCACAAATGTGTAACTGGACTACTTCTTTAAAGTGACACCAGGCCCGGTGACCTTCGGGACATGGTTTGACCCCCTATAGGAATGTGCGATCATCATGAAACGTTCAGATCACTTACAACTCAATAGATTCTACCTTCTTGTAACGCTTCAGCCTGATTGGACCTTGTTTTCACACAAATGAACCCAGAATGATGTGAAATTGTGCTTCGTGCAACATAATTCTGGGTGCCATTTAAAAACCATAAGTGCTAATGACTCCATTCCTTTTTGAGGTTGTAGGGGCTGTTGATTGGAGTACACTAAAACAAACCTGATCTCTCTAGGACATTCAGAAGCCAAGTTATAAGCCCTCAAAGGTGTAACTGGACTACTTCTTTAAAGTGACACCAGGCCCGGTGAGCTTTGGGACATGGTTTGACCCCCCATAGGATTGTGCGATCATCATGAAACGTTCAGATCACTTACAACTCAATAGATTCTACCTTCTTGTAACGTTTCAGCCTGATTGGACCTTGTTTTTACACAAATGGACCCAGAATGATGTGAAATTGTGCTTAGTGCAGCATAATTCTGGGTGTCATTTAAAAACCAAAAGTGCTAATGACTCCATTCCTTTTTGAGGTTGTAGGGGATGTTGATTGGAGTACACTAAAACAAGCCTGATCTCTCTAGGACATTCAGAAGCCAAGTTATAAGCCCACAAATGTGTAACTGGACTACTTTTTTAAATTGACTCCAGATCCGGTGACCTTTGGGACATGGTTAGACCCCCTTAGGAAAGTGCTATCATCATGAAACGTTCGGATCACTTACAACTCAATAGATTCTACCTTCTTGTAACGTTTCAGCCTGATTGGACCTTGTTTTCACACAAACGGACCCAGAATGATGTGAAATTGTGCTTCGTGCAACATAATTCTGGGTGCCATTTAAAAACCATAAGTGCTAATGACTCCATTCCTTCTTGTGGTTGTAGCGGCTGTTGATTGGAGTACACTAAAACAAACCTGAACTCTCTAGGACATTCAGAAGCCAAGTTGTAAGCCCACAAATGTGTAACTGGACTACTTCTTAGTGACACCAGATCCGGTGACCTTTGGGACATGGTTTGACCCCCTATAGGAATGTGCGATCATCATGAAACGTTCAGATCACTTACAACTCAATAGATTCTACCTTCTTGTAACGTTTCAGCCTGATTGGACCTTGTTTTCACACAAATGAACCCAGAATGATGTGAAATTGTGCTTCTTGCAACATAATTCTGGGTGCCATTTAAAAACCATTAGTGCTAATGACTCCATTCCTTTTTGTGGTAAAGGGGGCTGTTAATTGGAGTACTCTAAAACAAACCTGACCTCTCTAGGATATTCAGAAGCCAAGTTATAAGCCCACAAATGTGTAACTGGACTACTTCTTTAAAGTAACACCAGGCCCGGTGACCATAGGGACATGGTTTGACCCCCTATAGGAATGTGCGATCATCATGACACGTTCAGATCACTTACAACTCAATAGATTCTACCTTCTTGTAATGTTTCAGCCTGATTTGACCTTGTTTTCACACAAATGGACCCAGAATGATGTGAAATTGTGCTTCGTGCAACATAATTCTGGGTGCCATTTAAAAACCATAAGTGCTAATGACTCCATTCCTTTTTGTGGTAATGGGGGCTGTTAATTGGAGTACACTAAAACAAACCTGATCTCTCTAGGACATTCAGAAGCCAAGTTATAAGCCCACAAATGTGTAACTGGACTACTTCTTTAAAGTGACACCAGGCCTGGTGACCTTTGGGACATGGTTTTACCCCCTATAGGAATGTGCGATCATCATGAAATGTTCGGATCACTTACAACTCAATAGATTCTACCTTTTTGTAACGTTTCAGCCTGATTGGACCTTGTTTTCACACAAATGGACCCAGAATGATGTGAAATTGTGCTTCGTGCAACATAATTCTGGGTGCCATTTACAAACCATAAGTGCTAATGACTCCATTCCTTTTTGTGGTTGTAGGGGCTGTTGATTGGAGTACACTAAAACAAACCTGATCTCTCTAGGACATTCAGAAGCCAAGTTATAAACCCACAAATGTGTAACTGGACTACTTCTTTAAAGTGACACCAGGCCTGGTGACCTTTGGGACATGGTTTTACCCCCTATAGGAATGTGCGATCATCATGAAACGTTCGGATCACTTACAACTCAATAGATTCTACCTTCTTGTAACGTTTCAGCCTGATTGGACCTTGTTTTCACACAAATGGACCCAGAATGATGTGAAATTGTGCTTCGTGCAACATAATTCTGGGTGCCATTTAAAAACCATAAGTGCTAATGACTCCATTCCTTTTTGTGGTAATGGGGCCTGTTAATTGGAGTACACTAAAACAAACCTGATCTCTCTAGGACATTCAGAAGCCAAGTTATAAGCCCACAAATGTGTAATTGGACTACTTCTTTAAAGTGACACCAGGCCTGGTGACCTTTGGGACATGGTTTGACCCCCCATAGGAATGTGCGATCATCATGAAACGTTCAGATCACTTACAACTCAATAGATTCTACCTTCTTGTAACGTTTCAGCCTGATTGGACCTTGTTTTTACACAAATGGACCCAGAATGATGTGAAATTGTGCTTAGTGCAGCATAATTCTGGGTGTCATTTAAAAACCAAAAGTGCTAATGACTCCATTCCTTTTTGAGGTTGTAGGGGCTGTTGATTGGAGTACACTAAAACAAACCTGATCTCTCTAGGACATTCAGAAGCCAAGTTATAAGCCCACAAATGTGTAACTGGACTACTTCTTTAAAGTGACACCAGGCCCAGTGACCTTTGGGACATGGTTTGACCCCCTATAGGAATGTGCGATCATCATGAAACGTTCAGATCACTTACAACTCAATAGATTCTACCTTCCTGTAACGTTTCAGCCTGATTGGACCTTGTTTTTACACAAATGGACCCAGAATGATGTGAAATTGTGCTTAGTGCAGCAAAATTCTGGGTGTCATTTAAAAACCAAAAGTGCTAATGACTCCATTCCTTTTTGAGGTTGTAGGGGATGTTGATTGGAGTACACTAAAACAAGCCTGATCTCTCTAGGACATTCAGAAGCCAAGTTATAAGCCCACAAATGTGTAACTGGACTACTTTTTTAAATTGACACCAGATCCGGTGACCTTTGGGACATGGTTAGACCCCCTTAGGAAAGTGCTATCATCATGAAACGTTCGGATCACTTACAACTCAATAGATTCTACCTTCTTGTAAAGTTTCAGCCTGATTGGACCTTGTTTTCACACAAACGGACCCAGAATGAAGTGAAATTGTGATTCGTGCAACATAATTCTGGGTGCCATTTACAAACCATAAGTGCTAATGACTCCATTCCTTTTTGTGGTTGTAGGGGCTGTTAATTGGAGTACATTAAAACAAACCTGATCTCTCTAGGACATTCAGAAGCCAAGTTATAAGGCCACAAAGGTGTAACTGGACTACTTCTTAGTGACACAAGGCCCGGTGACCTTTGGGACATGGTTTAACCCCCTATAGGAATGTGCGATCATCATGAAACGTTCAGATCACTTACAACTCAATAGATTCTACCTTCTTGTAACGTTTCAGCCTGATTGGACCTTGTTTTCACACAAATGAACCCAGAATGATGTGAAATTGTGCTTCGTGCAACATAATTCTGGGTGCCATTTAAAAACCATAAGTGCTAATGACTCCATTCCTTCTTGTGGTTGTAGCGGCTGTTGATTGGAGTACACTAAAACAAACCTGAACTCTCTAGGACATTCAGAAGCCAAGTTGTAAGCCCACAAATGTGTAACTGGACTACTTCTTAGTGACACCAGATCCGGTGACCTTTGGGACATGGTTTGACCCCCTATAGGAATGTGCGATCATCATGAAACGTTCAGATCACTTACAACTCAATAGATTCTACCTTCTTGTAACGTTTCAGCCTGATTGGACCTTGTTTTCACACAAATGAACCCAGAATGATGTGAAATTGTGCTTCTTGCAACATAATTCTGGGTGCCATTTAAAAACCATAAGTGCTAATGACTCCATTCCTTTTTGTGGTAAAGGGGGCTGTTAATTGGAGTACTCTAAAACAAACCTGACCTCTCTAGGATATTCAGAAGCCAAGTTATAAGCCCACAAATGTGTAACTGGACTACTTCTTTAAAGTGACACCAGGCCCGGTGACCTTAGGGACATGGTTTGACCCCCTATAGGAATGTGCGATCATCATGACACGTTCAGATCACTTACAACTCAATAGATTCTACCTTCTTGTAATGTTTCAGCCTGATTTGACCTTGTTTTCACACAAATGGACCCAGAATGATGTGAAATTGTGCTTCGTGCAACATAATTCTGGGTGCCATTTAAAAACCATAAGTGCTAATGACTCCATTCCTTTTTGTGGTAATGGGGGCTGTTAATTGGAGTACACTAAAACAAACCTGATCTCTCTAGGACATTCAGAAGCCAAGTTATAAGCCCACAAATGTGTAACTGGACTACTTCTTTAAAGTGACACCAGGCCTGGTGACCTTTGGGACATGGTTTTACCCCCTATAGGAATGTGCGATCATCATGAAATGTTCGGATCACTTACAACTCAATAGATTCTACCTTTTTGTAACGTTTCAGCCTGATTGGACCTTGTTTTCACACAAATGGACCCAGAATGATGTGAAATTGTGCTTCGTGCAACATAATTCTGGGTGCCATTTAAAAACCATAAGTGCTAATGACTCCATTCCTTTTTGTGGTTGTAGGGGCTGTTGATTGGAGTACACTAAAACAAACCTGATCTCTCTAGGACATTCAGAAGCCAAGTTATAAACCCACAAATGTGTAACTGGACTACTTCTTTAAAGTGACACCAGGCCTGGTGACCTTTGGGACATGGTTTTACCCCCTATAGGAATGTGCGATCATCATGAAACGTTTGGATCACTTACAACTCAATAGATTCTACCTTCTTGTAACGTTTCAGCCTGATTGGACCTTGTTTTCACACAAATGGACCCAGAATGATGTGAAATTGTGCTTCGTGCAACATAATTCTGGGTGCCATTTAAAAACCATAAGTGCTAATGACTCCATTCCTTTTTGTGGTAATGGGGGCTGTTAATTGGAGTACACTAAAACAAACCTGATCTCTCTAGGACATTCAGAAGCCAAGGTATAAGCCCACAAATGTGTAACTGGACTACTTCTTTAAAGTGACACCAGGCCTGGTGACCTTTGGGACATGGTTTTACCCCCTATAGGAATGTGCTATCATCATGAAACATTCAGATCACTTACAACTCAATAGATTCTACCTTCCTGTAACGTTTCTGCCTTATTGGACCTTGTTTTCACACAAATGAACCCAGAATGATGTGAAATTGTGCTTCGTGCAACATAATTCTGGGTGCCATTTAAAAACCATAAGTGCTAATGACTCCATTCCTTTTTGGGGTAATGGGGGCTGTTAATTGGAGTACTCTAAAACAAGCCTGACCTCTCTAGGATATTCAGAAGCCAAGTTATAAGCCCACAAAGGTGTAACTGGACTACTTCTTTAAATTGACACCAGATCCGGTGACCTTTGGGACATGGTTTGACCCCCTTAGGAAAGTGCTACCATCATGAAACGTTCAGATCACTTACAACTCAATAGATTCTACCTTCCTGTAACGTTTCAGCCTGATTGGACCTTGTTTTCACACAAATGGACCCACAATGATGTGAAATTGTGCTTCGTACAACATAATTCTGGGTGTCATTTACAAACCATAAGTGCTAATGACTCCATTCCTTTTTGTGGTTGTAGGGGCTGTTGATTGGAGTACACTAAAACAAACCTGATCTCTCTAGGACATTCAGAAGCCTAGTTATAAGCCCACAAATGTGTAACTGGACTACTTCTTTAAAGTGACACCAGGCCCGGTGACCTTTGGGACATGGTTTTACCCCCTATAGGAATGTGCGATCATCATGCAACGTTCAGATCACTTACAACTCAATAGATTCTACCTTCTTGTAACGTTTCAGCCTGATTGGACCTTGTTTTCACACAAATGGACCCAGAATGATGTGAAATTGTGCTTCGTGCAACATAATTCTGGGTGCCATTTAAAAACCATAAGTGCTAATGACTCCATTCCTTTTTTGGGGTAATGGGGGCTGTTAATTGGAGTACTCTAAAACAAACCTGACCTCTCTAGGTAATTCAGAAGCCAAGTTATAAGCCCACAAAGGTGTAAATTGACTACTTCTTTAAAGTGACACCAGACCCGGTGACCTTTGGGACATGGTTTGACCCCCTATAAGAATGTGCGATCATCATGAAACGTTCAGATCACTTACAACTCAATAGATTCTAACTTCTTGTAACGTTTCAGCCTGATTGGACATTGTTTTCACACAAATGAACCCAGAAATATGTGAAATTGTCCTTCGGGCAACATAATTCTGGGTGACATTTACAAACCATAAGTGCTAATGACTCCATTCTTTTTTGTGGTTGTAGGGGCTGTTGATTGGAGTACACTAAAACAAACCTGATCTCTCTAGGACATTCAGAAGCCAAGTTATAAGCCCACAAATGTGTAACTGGACTACTTCTTTAAAGTGACACCAGGCCTGGTGACCTTTGGGACATGGTTTTACCCCCTATAGGAATGTGCGATCATCATGAAACGTTCAGATCACTTACAACTCAATAGATTCTACCTTCTTGTAAAGTTTCAGCCTGATTGGACATTGTTTTCACACAAATGGACCCAGAATGATGTGAAATTGTGCTTCGTGCAAAATAATTCTGGGTGCCATTTACAAACCATAAGTGCTAATGACTCCATTCCTTTTTGTGGTTGTATGGGCTGTTGATTGGAGTGCACTAAAATAAACCTGACCTCTCTAGGACATTCAGAAGCCAAGTTATAAGCCCACAAAGGTGTAACTGGACTACTTCTTTAAATTGACACCAGATCCGGTGACCTTTGGGACATGGTTTGACCCCCTTAGGAAAGTGCTACCATCATGAAACGTTCAGATCACTTACAACTCAATAGATTCTACCTTCCTGTAACGTTTCTGCCTTATTGGACCTTGTTTTCACACAAATGAACCCAGAATGATGTGAAATTGTGCTTCGTGCAACATAATTCTGGGTGCCATTTAAAAACCATAAGTGCTAATGACTCCATTCCTTTTTGGGGTAATGGGGCTGTTAATTGGAGTACTCTAAAACAAGACTGACCTCTCTAGGATATTCAGAAGCCAAGTTATAAGCCCACAAATGTGTAACTGGACTACTTCTTTAAAGTGACACCAGGCCCGGTGACCTTTGGGACATGGTTTGACCCCCTATAGGAATGTGCGATCATCATGAAACGTTCAGATCACTTACAACTCAATAGATTCTACCTTCTTGTAACGTTTCAGCCTGATTGGACCTTGTTTTCACACAAATGGACCCAGAATGATGTGAAATTGTGCTTCGTGCATCATAATTCTGGGTGCCATTTACAAACCATAAGTGCTAATGACTCCATTCCTTTTTGTGGTAATGGGGGCTGTTAATTGGAGTACTCTAAAACAAAACTGACCTCTCTAGGACATTCAGAAGCCAAGTTATAAGCCCACAAAGGTGTAACTGGACTACTTCTTTAAATTGACACCAGATCCGGTGACCTTTGGGACATGGTTTGACCCCCTTAGGAAAGTGCTACCATCATGAAACGTTCAGATCACTTACAACTCAATAGATTCTACCTTCTTGTAACGTTTCAGCCTGATTGGACCTTGTTTTCACACAAATGGACCCAGAATGATGTAAAATTGTGCTTCGTGCAACATAATTCTGGGTGCCATTTAAAAACCATAAGGGCTAATGACTCCATTCCTTTTTTGGGGTAATGGGGGCTGTTAATTGGAGTACTCTAAAACAAAACTGACCTCTCTAGGACATTCAGAAGCCAAGTTATAAGCCCACAAATGTGTAACTGGACTACTTCTTTAAAGTGACACCAGGCCCAGTGACCTTTGGGACATGGTTTGACCCCCTATAGGAATGTGCGATCATCATGAAACGTTCAGATCACTTACAACTCAATAGATTCTACCTTCCTGTAACGTTTCAGCCTGATTGGACCTTGTTTTTACACAAATGGACCCAGAATGATGTGAAATTGTGCTTAGTGCAGCAAAATTCTGGGTGTCATTTAAAAACCAAAAGTGCTAATGACTCCATTCCTTTTTGAGGTTGTAGGGGATGTTGATTGGAGTACACTAAAACAAGCCTGATCTCTCTAGGACATTCAGAAGCCAAGTTATAAGCCCACAAATGTGTAACTGGACTACTTTTTTAAATTGACACCAGATCCGGTGACCTTTGGGACATGGTTAGACCCCCTTAGGAAAGTGCTATCATCATGAAACGTTCGGATCACTTACAACTCAATAGATTCTACCTTCTTGTAAAGTTTCAGCCTGATTGGACCTTGTTTTCACACAAACGGACCCAGAATGAAGTGAAATTGTGCTTCGTGCAACATAATTCTGGGTGCCATTTACAAACCATAAGTGCTAATGACTCCATTCCTTTTTGTGGTTGTAGGGGCTGTTAATTGGAGTACATTAAAACAAACCTGATCTCTCTAGGACATTCAGAAGCCAAGTTATAAGCCCACAAAGGTGTAACTGGACTACTTCTTAGTGACACAAGGCCCGGTGACCTTTGGGACATGGTTTAACCCCCTATAGGAATGTGCGATCATCATGAAACGTTCAGATCACTTACAACTCAATAGATTCTACCTTCTTGTAACGTTTCAGCCTGATTGGACCTTGTTTTCACACAAATGAACCCAGAATGATGTGAAATTGTGCTTCGTGCAACATAATTCTGGGTGCCATTTAAAAACCATAAGTGCTAATGACTCCATTCCTTCTTGTGGTTGTAGCGGCTGTTGATTGGAGTACACTAAAACAAACCTGAACTCTCTAGGACATTCAGAAGCCAAGTTGTAAGCCCACAAATGTGTAACTGGACTACTTCTTAGTGACAACAGATCCGGTGACCTTTGGGACATGGTTTGACCCCCTATAGGAATGTGCGATCATCATGAAACGTTCAGATCACTTACAACTCAATAGATTCTACCTTCTTGTAACGTTTCAGCCTGATTGGACCTTGTTTTCACACAAATGAACCCAGAATGATGTGAAATTGTGCTTCTTGCAACATAATTCTGGGTGCCATTTAAAAACCATAAGTGCTAATGACTCCATTCCTTTTTGTGGTAAAGGGGGCTGTTAATTGGAGTACTCTAAAACAAACTTGACCTCTCTTGGACATTCAGAAGCCAAGTTATAAGCCCACAAAGGTGTAACTGGACTACTTCTTTAAATTGACACCAGATCCGGTGACCTTTGGGACATGGTTTGACCCCCTTAGGAAAGTGCTACCATCATGAAACGTTCAGATCACTTACAACTCAATAGATTCTACCTTCCTGTAACGTTTCAGCCTGATTGGACCTTGTTTTCACACAAATGGACCCACAATGATGTGAAATTGTGCTTCGTACAACATAATTCTGGGTGTCATTTACAAACCATAAGTGCTAATGACTCCATTCCTTTTTGTGGTTGTAGGGGCTGTTGATTGGAGTACACTAAAACAAACCTGATCTCTCTAGGACATTCAGAAGCCTAGTTATAAGCCCACAAATGTGTAACTGGACTACTTCTTTAAAGTGACACCAGGCCCGGTGACCTTTGGGACATGGTTTTACCCCCTATAGGAATGTGCGATCATCATGCAACGTTCAGATCACTTACAACTCAATAGATTCTACCTTCTTGTAACGTTTCAGCCTGATTGGACCTTGT
Organism: Nothobranchius furzeri; assembly: GCF_043380555.1. NCBI lineage: Eukaryota > Metazoa > Chordata > Actinopteri > Cyprinodontiformes > Nothobranchiidae > Nothobranchius > Nothobranchius furzeri. The sequence continues at coordinate 550,818 of NW_027223038.1, forward strand.
TTTCACACAAATGGACCCAGAATGATGTGAAATTGTGCTTCGTGCAACATAATTCTGGGTGCCATTTAAAAACCATAAGTGCTAATGACTCCATTCCTTTTTTGGGGTAATGGGGGCTGTTAATTGGAGTACTCTAAAACAAACCTGACCTCTCTAGGTAATTCAGAAGCCAAGTTATAAGCCCACAAAGGTGTAAATTGACTACTTCTTTAAAGTGACACCAGACCCGGTGACCTTTGGGACATGGTTTGACCCCCTATAAGAATGTGCGATCATCATGAAACGTTCAGATCACTTACAACTCAATAGATTCTAACTTCTTGTAACGTTTCAGCCTGATTGGACATTGTTTTCACACAAATGAACCCAGAAATATGTGAAATTGTCCTTCGGGCAACATAATTCTGGGTGACATTTACAAACCATAAGTGCTAATGACTCCATTCTTTTTTGTGGTTGTAGGGGCTGTTGATTGGAGTACACTAAAACAAACCTGATCTCTCTAGGACATTCAGAAGCCAAGTTATAAGCCCACAAATGTGTAACTGGACTACTTCTTTAAAGTGACACCAGGCCTGGTGACCTTTGGGACATGGTTTTACCCCCTATAGGAATGTGCGATCATCATGAAACGTTCAGATCACTTACAACTCAATAGATTCTACCTTCTTGTAAAGTTTCAGCCTGATTGGACATTGTTTTCACACAAATGGACCCAGAATGATGTGAAATTGTGCTTCGTGCAAAATAATTCTGGGTGCCATTTACAAACCATAAGTGCTAATGACTCCATTCCTTTTTGTGGTTGTATGGGCTGTTGATTGGAGTGCACTAAAATAAACCTGACCTCTCTAGGACATTCAGAAGCCAAGTTATAAGCCCACAAAGGTGTAACTGGACTACTTCTTTAAATTGACACCAGATCCGGTGACCTTTGGGACATGGTTTGACCCCCTCAGGAAAGTGCTACCATCATGAAACGTTCAGATCACTTACAACTCAATAGATTCTACCTTCCTGTAACGTTTCTGCCTTATTGGACCTTGTTTTCACACAAATGAACCCAGAATGATGTGAAATTGTGCTTCGTGCAACATAATTCTGGGTGCCATTTAAAAACCATAAGTGCTAATGACTCCATTCCTTTTTGGGGTAATGGGGGCTGTTAATTGGAGTACTCTAAAACAAGACTGACCTCTCTAGGATATTCAGAAGCCAAGTTATAAGCCCACAAATGTGTAACTGGACTACTTCTTTAAAGTGACACCAGGCCCGGTGACCTTTGGGACATGGTTTGACCCCCTATAGGAATGTGCGATCATCATGAAACGTTCAGATCACTTACAACTCAATAGATTCTACCTTCTTGTAACGTTTCAGCCTGATTGGACCTTGTTTTCACACAAATGGACCCAGAATGATGTGAAATTGTGCTTCGTGCATCATAATTCTGGGTGCCATTTACAAACCATAAGTGCTAATGACTCCATTCCTTTTTGTGGTAATGGGGGCTGTTAATTGGAGTACTCTAAAACAAAACTGACCTCTCTAGGACATTCAGAAGCCAAGTTATAAGCCCACAAAGGTGTAACTGGACTACTTCTTTAAATTGACACCAGATCCGGTGACCTTTGGGACATGGTTTGACCCCCTTAGGAAAGTGCTACCATCATGAAACGTTCAGATCACTTACAACTCAATAGATTCTACCTTCTTGTAACGTTTCAGCCTGATTGGACCTTGTTTTCACACAAATGGACCCAGAATGATGTAAAATTGTGCTTCGTGCAACATAATTCTGGGTGCCATTTAAAAACCATAAGGGCTAATGACTCCATTCCTTTTTTGGGGTAATGGGGGCTGTTAATTGGAGTACTCTAAAACAAAACTGACCTCTCTAGGACATTCAGAAGCCAAGTTATAAGCCCACAAATGTGTAACTGGACTACTTCTTTAAAGTGACACCAGGCCCAGTGACCTTTGGGACATGGTTTGACCCCCTATAGGAATGTGCGATCATCATGAAACGTTCAGATCACTTACAACTCAATAGATTCTACCTTCCTGTAACGTTTCAGCCTGATTGGACCTTGTTTTTACACAAATGGACCCAGAATGATGTGAAATTGTGCTTAGTGCAGCAAAATTCTGGGTGTCATTTAAAAACCAAAAGTGCTAATGACTCCATTCCTTTTTGAGGTTGTAGGGGATGTTTATTGGAGTACACTAAAACAAGCCTGATCTCTCTAGGACATTCAGAAGCCAAGTTATAAGCCCACAAATGTGTAACTGGACTACTTTTTTAAATTGACACCAGATCCGGTGACCTTTGGGACATGGTTAGACCCCCTTAGGAAAGTGCTATCATCATGAAACGTTCGGATCACTTACAACTCAATAGATTCTACCTTCTTGTAAAGTTTCAGCCTGATTGGACCTTGTTTTCACACAAACGGACCCAGAATGAAGTGAAATTGTGCTTCGTGCAACATAATTCTGGGTGCCATTTACAAACCATAAGTGCTAATGACTCCATTCCTTTTTGTGGTTGTAGGGGCTGTTAATTGGAGTACATTAAAACAAACCTGATCTCTCTCGGACATTCAGAAGCCAAGTTATAAGCCCACAAAGGTGTAACTGGACTACTTCTTAGTGACACAAGGCCCGGTGACCTTTGGGACATGGTTTAACCCCCTATAGGAATGTGCGATCATCATGAAACGTTCAGATCACTTACAACTCAATAGATTCTACCTTCTTGTAACGTTTCAGCCTGATTGGACCTTGTTTTCACACAAATGAACCCAGAATGATGTGAAATTGTGCTTCGTGCAACATAATTCTGGGTGCCATTTAAAAACCATAAGTGCTAATGACTCCATTCCTTCTTGTGGTTGTAGCGGCTGTTGATTGGAGTACACTAAAACAAACCTGAACTCTCTAGGACATTCAGAAGCCAAGTTGTAAGCCCACAAATGTGTAACTGGACTACTTCTTAGTGACAACAGATCCGGTGACCTTTGGGACATGGTTTGACCCCCTATAGGAATGTGCGATCATCATGAAACGTTCAGATCACTTACAACTCAATAGATTCTACCTTCTTGTAACGTTTCAGCCTGATTGGACCTTGTTTTCACACAAATGAACCCAGAATGATGTGAAATTGTGCTTCTTGCAACATAATTCTGGGTGCCATTTAAAAACCATAAGTGCTAATGACTCCATTCCTTTTTGTGGTAAAGGGGGCTGTTAATTGGAGTACTCTAAAACAAACCTGACCTCTCTTGGACATTCAGAAGCCAAGTTATAAGCCCACAAATGTGTAACTGGACTACTTCTTTAAAGTGACACCAGGCCCGGTGACCTTAGGGACATGGTTTGACCCCCTATAGGAATGTGCGATCATCATGACACGTTCAGATCACTTACAACTCAATAGATTCTACCTTCTTGTAATGTTTCAGCCTGATTTGACCTTGTTTTCACACAAATGGACCCAGAATGATGTGAAATTGTGCTTCGTGCAACATAATTCTGGGTGCCATTTAAAAACCATAAGTGCTAATGACTCCATTCCTTTTTGTGGTAATGGGGGCTGTTAATTGGAGTACACTAAAACAAACCTGATCTCTCTAGGACATTCAGAAGCCAAGTTATAAGCCCACAAATGTGTAACTGGACTACTTCTTTAAAGTGACACCAGGCCTGGTGACCTTTGGGACATGGTTTTACCCCCTATAGGAATGTGCGATCATCATGAAATGTTCGGATCACTTACAACTCAATAGATTCTACCTTTTTGTAACGTTTCAGCCTGATTGGACCTTGTTTTCACACAAATGGACCCAGAATGATGTGAAATTGTGCTTCGTGCAACATAATTCTGGGTGCCATTTACAAACCATAAGTGCTAATGACTCCATTCCTTTTTGTGGTTGTAGGGGCTGTTGATTGGAGTACACTAAAACAAACCTGATCTCTCTAGGACATTCAGAAGCCAAGTTATAAACCCACAAATGTGTAACTGGACTACTTCTTTAAAGTGACACCAGGCCTGGTGACCTTTGGGACATGGTTTTACCCCCTATAGGAATGTGCGATCATCATGAAACGTTTGGATCACTTACAACTCAATAGATTCTACCTTCTTGTAACGTTTCAGCCTGATTGGACCTTGTTTTCACACAAATGGACCCAGAATGATGTGAAATTGTGCTTCGTGCAACATAATTCTGGGTGCCATTTAAAAACCATAAGTGCTAATGACTCCATTCCTTTTTGTGGTAATGGGGGCTGTTAATTGGAGTACACTAAAACAAACCTGATCTCTCTAGGACATTCAGAAGCCAAGGTATAAGCCCACAAATGTGTAACTGGACTACTTCTTTAAAGTGACACCAGGCCTGGTGACCTTTGGGACATGGTTTTACCCCCTATAGGAATGTGCTATCATCATGAAACATTCAGATCACTTACAACTCAATAGATTCTACCTTCCTGTAACGTTTCTGCCTTATTGGACCTTGTTTTCACACAAATGAACCCAGAATGATGTGAAATTGTGCTTCGTGCAACATAATTCTGGGTGCCATTTAAAAACCATAAGTGCTAATGACTCCATTCCTTTTTGGGGTAATGGGGGCTGTTAATTGGAGTACTCTAAAACAAGCCTGACCTCTCTAGGATATTCAGAAGCCAAGTTATAAGCCCACAAAGGTGTAACTGGACTACTTCTTTAAATTGACACCAGATCCGGTGACCTTTGGGACATGGTTTGACCCCCTTAGGAAAGTGCTACCATCATGAAACGTTCAGATCACTTACAACTCAATAGATTCTACCTTCCTGTAACGTTTCAGCCTGATTGGACCTTGTTTTCACACAAATGGACCCACAATGATGTGAAATTGTGCTTCGTACAACATAATTCTGGGTGTCATTTACAAACCATAAGTGCTAATGACTCCATTCCTTTTTGTGGTTGTAGGGGCTGTTGATTGGAGTACACTAAAACAAACCTGATCTCTCTAGGACATTCAGAAGCCTAGTTATAAGCCCACAAATGTGTAACTGGACTACTTCTTTAAAGTGACACCAGGCCCGGTGACCTTTGGGACATGGTTTTACCCCCTATAGGAATGTGCGATCATCATGCAACGTTCAGATCACTTACAACTCAATAGATTCTACCTTCTTGTAACGTTTCAGCCTGATTGGACCTTGTTTTCACACAAATGGACCCAGAATGATGTGAAATTGTGCTTCGTGCAACATAATTCTGGGTGCCATTTAAAAACCATAAGTGCTAATGACTCCATTCCTTTTTTGGGGTAATGGGGGCTGTTAATTGGAGTACTCTAAAACAAACCTGACCTCTCTAGGTAATTCAGAAGCCAAGTTATAAGCCCACAAAGGTGTAAATTGACTACTTCTTTAAAGTGACACCAGACCCGGTGACCTTTGGGACATGGTTTGACCCCCTATAAGAATGTGCGATCATCATGAAACGTTCAGATCACTTACAACTCAATAGATTCTAACTTCTTGTAACGTTTCAGCCTGATTGGACATTGTTTTCACACAAATGAACCCAGAAATATGTGAAATTGTCCTTCGGGCAACATAATTCTGGGTGACATTTACAAACCATAAGTGCTAATGACTCCATTCTTTTTTGTGGTTGTAGGGGCTGTTGATTGGAGTACACTAAAACAAACCTGATCTCTCTAGGACATTCAGAAGCCAAGTTATAAGCCCACAAATGTGTAACTGGACTACTTCTTTAAAGTGACACCAGGCCTGGTGACCTTTGGGACATGGTTTTACCCCCTATAGGAATGTGCGATCATCATGAAACGTTCAGATCACTTACAACTCAATAGATTCTACCTTCTTGTAAAGTTTCAGCCTGATTGGACATTGTTTTCACACAAATGGACCCAGAATGATGTGAAATTGTGCTTCGTGCAAAATAATTCTGGGTGCCATTTACAAACCATAAGTGCTAATGACTCCATTCCTTTTTGTGGTTGTATGGGCTGTTGATCGGAGTGCACTAAAATAAACCTGACCTCTCTAGGACATTCAGAAGCCAAGTTATAAGCCCACAAAGGTGTAACTGGACTACTTTTTTAAATTGACACCAGATCCGGTGACCTTTGGGACATGGTTAGACCCCCTTAGGAAAGTGCTATCATCATGAAACGTTCGGATCACTTACAACTCAATAGATTCTACCTTCTTGTAAAGTTTCAGCCTGATTGGACCTTGTTTTCACACAAACGGACCCAGAATGAAGTGAAATTGTGCTTCGTGCAACATAATTCTGGGTGCCATTTACAAACCATAAGTGCTAATGACTCCATTCCTTTTTGTGGTTGTAGGGGCTGTTAATTGGAGTACATTAAAACAAACCTGATCTCTCTCGGACATTCAGAAGCCAAGTTATAAGCCCACAAAGGTGTAACTGGACTACTTCTTAGTGACACAAGGCCCGGTGACCTTTGGGACATGGTTTAACCCCCTATAGGAATGTGCGATCATCATGAAACGTTCAGATCACTTACAACTCAATAGATTCTACCTTCTTGTAACGTTTCAGCCTGATTGGACCTTGTTTTCACACAAATGAACCCAGAATGATGTGAAATTGTGCTTCGTGCAACATAATTCTGGGTGCCATTTAAAAACCATAAGTGCTAATGACTCCATTCCTTCTTGTGGTTGTAGCGGCTGTTGATTGGAGTACACTAAAACAAACCTGAACTCTCTAGGACATTCAGAAGCCAAGTTGTAAGCCCACAAATGTGTAACTGGACTACTTCTTAGTGACAACAGATCCGGTGACCTTTGGGACATGGTTTGACCCCCTATAGGAATGTGCGATCATCATGAAACGTTCAGATCACTTACAACTCAATAGATTCTACCTTCTTGTAACGTTTCAGCCTGATTGGACCTTGTTTTCACACAAATGAACCCAGAATGATGTGAAATTGTGCTTCTTGCAACATAATTCTGGGTGCCATTTAAAAACCATAAGTGCTAATGACTCCATTCCTTTTTGTGGTAAAGGGGGCTGTTAATTGGAGTACTCTAAAACAAACCTGACCTCTCTTGGACATTCAGAAGCCAAGTTATAAGCCCACAAATGTGTAACTGGACTACTTCTTTAAAGTGACACCAGGCCCGGTGACCTTAGGGACATGGTTTGACCCCCTATAGGAATGTGCGATCATCATGACACGTTCAGATCACTTACAACTCAATAGATTCTACCTTCTTGTAATGTTTCAGCCTGATTTGACCTTGTTTTCACACAAATGGACCCAGAATGATGTGAAATTGTGCTTCGTGCAACATAATTCTGGGTGCCATTTAAAAACCATAAGTGCTAATGACTCCATTCCTTTTTGTGGTAATGGGGGCTGTTAATTGGAGTACACTAAAACAAACCTGATCTCTCTAGGACATTCAGAAGCCAAGTTATAAGCCCACAAATGTGTAACTGGACTACTTCTTTAAAGTGACACCAGGCCTGATGACCTTTGGGACATGGTTTTACCCCCTATAGGAATGTGCGATCATCATGAAATGTTCGGATCACTTACAACTCAATAGATTCTACCTTTTTGTAACGTTTCAGCCTGATTGGACCTTGTTTTCACACAAATGGACCCAGAATGATGTGAAATTGTGCTTCGTGCAACATAATTCTGGGTGCCATTTACAAACCATAAGTGCTAATGACTCCATTCCTTTTTGTGGTTGTAGGGGCTGTTGATTGGAGTACACTAAAACAAACCTGATCTCTCTAGGACATTCAGAAGCCAAGTTATAAACCCACAAATGTGTAACTGGACTACTTCTTTAAAGTGACACCAGGCCTGGTGACCTTTGGGACATGGTTTTACCCCCTATAGGAATGTGCGATCATCATGAAACGTTTGGATCACTTACAACTCAATAGATTCTACCTTCTTGTAACGTTTCAGCCTGATTGGACCTTGTTTTCACACAAATGGACCCAGAATGATGTGAAATTGTGCTTCGTGCAACATAATTCTGGGTGCCATTTAAAAACCATAAGTGCTAATGACTCCATTCCTTTTTGTGGTAATGGGGGCTGTTAATTGGAGTACACTAAAACAAACCTGATCTCTCTAGGACATTCAGAAGCCAAGGTATAAGCCCACAAATGTGTAACTGGACTACTTCTTTAAAGTGACACCAGGCCTGGTGACCTTTGGGACATGGTTTTACCCCCTATAGGAATGTGCTATCATCATGAAACATTCAGATCACTTACAACTCAATAGATTCTACCTTCCTGTAACGTTTCTGCCTTATTGGACCTTGTTTTCACACAAATGAACCCAGAATGATGTGAAATTGTGCTTCGTGCAACATAATTCTGGGTGCCATTTAAAAACCATAAGTGCTAATGACTCCATTCCTTTTTGGGGTAATGGGGGCTGTTAATTGGAGTACTCTAAAACAAGCCTGACCTCTCTAGGATATTCAGAAGCCAAGTTATAAGCCCACAAAGGTGTAACTGGACTACTTCTTTAAATTGACACCAGATCCGGTGACCTTTGGGACATGGTTTGACCCCCTTAGGAAAGTGCTACCATCATGAAACGTTCAGATCACTTACAACTCAATAGATTCTACCTTCCTGTAACGTTTCAGCCTGATTGGACCTTGTTTTCACACAAATGGACCCACAATGATGTGAAATTGTGCTTCGTACAACATAATTCTGGGTGTCATTTACAAACCATAAGTGCTAATGACTCCATTCCTTTTTGTGGTTGTAGGGGCTGTTGATTGGAGTACACTAAAACAAACCTGATCTCTCTAGGACATTCAGAAGCCTAGTTATAAGCCCACAAATGTGTAACTGGACTACTTCTTTAAAGTGACACCAGGCCCGGTGACCTTTGGGACATGGTTTTACCCCCTATAGGAATGTGCGATCATCATGCAACGTTCAGATCACTTACAACTCAATAGATTCTACCTTCTTGTAACGTTTCAGCCTGATTGGACCTTGTTTTCACACAAATGGACCCAGAATGATGTGAAATTGTGCTTCGTGCAACATAATTCTGGGTGCCATTTAAAAACCATAAGTGCTAATGACTCCATTCCTTTTTTGGGGTAATGGGGGCTGTTAATTGGAGTACTCTAAAACAAACCTGACCTCTCTAGGTAATTCAGAAGCCAAGTTATAAGCCCACAAAGGTGTAAATTGACTACTTCTTTAAAGTGACACCAGACCCGGTGACCTTTGGGACATGGTTTGACCCCCTATAAGAATGTGCGATCATCATGAAACGTTCAGATCACTTACAACTCAATAGATTCTAACTTCTTGTAACGTTTCAGCCTGATTGGACATTGTTTTCACACAAATGAACCCAGAAATATGTGAAATTGTCCTTCGGGCAACATAATTCTGGGTGACATTTACAAACCATAAGTGCTAATGACTCCATTCTTTTTTGTGGTTGTAGGGGCTGTTGATTGGAGTACACTAAAACAAACCTGATCTCTCTAGGACATTCAGAAGCCAAGTTATAAGCCCACAAATGTGTAACTGGACTACTTCTTTAAAGTGACACCAGGCCTGGTGACCTTTGGGACATGGTTTTACCCCCTATAGGAATGTGCGATCATCATGAAACGTTCAGATCACTTACAACTCAATAGATTCTACCTTCTTGTAAAGTTTCAGCCTGATTGGACATTGTTTTCACACAAATGGACCCAGAATGATGTGAAATTGTGCTTCGTGCAAAATAATTCTGGGTGCCATTTACAAACCATAAGTGCTAATGACTCCATTCCTTTTTGTGGTTGTATGGGCTGTTGATCGGAGTGCACTAAAATAAACCTGACCTCTCTAGGACATTCAGAAGCCAAGTTATAAGCCCACAAAGGTGTAACTGGACTACTTCTTTAAATTGACACCAGATCCGGTGACCTTTGGGACATGGTTTGACCCCCTTAGGAAAGTGCTACCATCATGAAACGTTCAGATCACTTACAACTCAATAGATTCTACCTTCCTGTAACGTTTCTGCCTTATTGGACCTTGTTTTCACACAAATGAACCCAGAATGATGTGAAATTGTGCTTCGTGCAACATAATTCTGGGTGCCATTTAAAAACCATAAGTGCTAATGACTCCATTCCTTTTTGAGGTAATGGGGGCTGTTAATTGGAGTACTCTAAAACAAGACTGACCTCTCTAGGATATTCAGAAGCCAAGTTATAAGCCCACAAATGTGTAACTGGACTACTTCTTTAAAGTGACACCAGGCCCGGTGACCTTTGGGACATGGTTTGACCCCCTATAGGAATGTGCGATCATCATGAAACGTTCAGATCACTTACAACTCAATAGATTCTACCTTCTTGTAACGTTTCAGCCTGATTGGACCTTGTTTTCACACAAATGGACCCAGAATGATGTGAAATTGTGCTTCGTGCATCATAATTCTGGGTGCCATTTACAAACCATAAGTGCTAATGACTCCATTCCTTTTTGTGGTAATGGGGGCTGTTAATTGGAGTACTCTAAAACAAAACTGACCTCTCTAGGACATTCAGAAGCCAAGTTATAAGCCCACAAAGGTGTAACTGGACTACTTCTTTAAATTGACACCAGATCCGGTGACCTTTGGGACATGGTTTGACCCCCTTAGGAAAGTGCTACCATCATGAAACGTTCAGATCACTTACAACTCAATAGATTCTACCTTCTTGTAACGTTTCAGCCTGATTGGACCTTGTTTTCACACAAATGGACCCAGAATGATGTAAAATTGTGCTTCGTGCAACATAATTCTGGGTGCCATTTAAAAACCATAAGTGCTAATGACTCCATTCCTTTTTTGGGGTAATGGGGGCTGTTAATTGGAGTACTCTAAAACAAACCTGACCTCTCTAGGTAATTCAGAAGCCAAGTTATAAGCCCACAAAGGTGTAAATTGACTACTTCTTTAAAGTGACACCAGACCCGGTGACCTTCGGGACATTGTTTGACCCCCTATAAGAATGTGCGATCATCATGAAACGTTCAGATCACTTACAACTCAATAGATTCTACCTTCTTGTAATGTTTCAGCCTGATTGGACCTTGTTTTCACACAAATGAACCCAGAATTATGTGAAATTGTGCTTCGTGCAACATAATTCTGGGTGACATTTACAAACCATAAGTGCTAATGACTCCATTCTTTTTTGTGGTTGTAGGGGCTGTTGATTGGAGTACACTAAAACAAACCTGATCTCTCTAGGACATTCAGAAGCCAAGTTATACAGGTGCTGGCCAGTAAATTAGAATATCATCAAAAGGTTGAAAATATTTCAGTAATTCCATTCAAAACGTGAAACATGTACATTATATTCATGCAATGCACACAGACCAATGTATTTCCAATGTTCATTACATTTAAATTTGATATTCATAAGTGACAACTAATGAAAACTCCAAATTTGGTATCTCAAAAAATTAGAATATTCTGAAAAGGCTGAATATAGAAGACACCTGCTGCCACTCTAATCAGCGGATTTACTCAAAACACCTGCAAAGGCCTTTAAAAGGTCCCTCAGTCTTGTTTTGAAGGCACCACAATCATGGGGAAGACTTCTGACTTAACAGCTGTCCAAAAGACAATCATTGACACCTTGCACAAGGAGGGCAAGACACAAAAGGTGATTGCTAAAGAAGCTGGCTGTTCGCAGAGCTCTGTGTCCAAGCACATTAACAGACAGGCAAAGGGACGGAAAAAATGTGGTAGAAAAAAGTGTACAAGCTCTAGGGATAACCGCACCCTGCAGAGAATTGTGACGACAAACCCATTCAAAAATGTGGGGGAGATCCACAAAGAGTGGACTGCAGCTGGAGTCAGCGCTTCAAGAACCACCACGAGGAGACTCATGAAAGACATGGGATTCAGGTGTCGCATTCCGTGTGTCAAGCCACTCTTGAACAAGAAACAGCGCAAGAAGCGTCTCGCCTGGGCCAAGGACAAAAAGGACTGGACTGATGCTGAGTGGTCCAAAGTTATGTTTTCTGATGAAAGCAAGTTCTACATTTCCTTTGGAAATCAAGGACCCAGAGTCTGGAGGAAGAGCGGAGAAGCACAGAATCCACGTTGCATGAGGTCCAGTGTAAAGTTTCCACCGTCAGTGATGGTGTGGGGTGCCATGTCATCTGCCGGTGTTGGCCCACTCTGTTTCCTGAGGTCCAGGGTCAATGCAGCCGTCTACCAGGAAGTTTTAGAGCACTTCATGCTTCCTGCTGCTGACCAACTTTATGGGGATGCAGACTTCACCTTTCAACAGGACTTGGCACCTGCACACAGTGCCAAAACCACCAGCACCTGGTTGAAGGACCATGGTATCCCTGTCCTTGATTGGCCAGCAAACTCGCCTGACCTTAACCCCATAGAAAATCTATGGGGTATTGTGAAGCGGAGGATGCAATACGCTAGAACCAACAATGCAGAGGAGCTGAAGACGACTATCAGAGCAGCCTGGGCTCTCATAACACCTGAGCAGTGCCACAGACTGATCGAGTCCATGCCACGCCGCATTACTGCAGTTATTGAGGCAAAAGGAGCCCCGACTAAGTATTGAGTGCTATACATGCACATTCTTTTCATGTTCATTCTTTTCAGTTGGCCAACATTAGAGAAACAAACATTTTTTCATTGGCCTTTAGAATATTCTAATTTTCTGAGATACCAGATTTGATGTTTTCATTGGTTGTCACCTATAAATATCAAATTTAAATGTAATAAACATCGGAAATACATTGGTCTGTGTGCATTGCATGAATATAATGTACAAGTTTCACGTTTTGAATGGAATTACTGAAATATTTTCAACCTTTTGATGATATTCTAATTTACTGGCCAGCACCTGTAAGCCCACAAATGTGTAACTGGACTACTTCTTTAAAGTGACACCAGGCCTGGTGACCTTTGGGACATGGTTTTACCACCTATAGGAATGTGCGATCATCATGAAACGTTCAGATCACTTACAACTCAATAGATTCTACCTTCTTGTAAAGTTTCAGCCTGATTGGACCTTGTTTTCACACAAATGGACCCAGAATGATGTGAAATTGTGCTTCGTGCAAAAATATTCTGGGTGCCATTTACAAACCATAAGTGCTAATGACTCCATTCTTTTTGTGGTTGTAGGGGCTGTTGATTGGAGTACACTAAAATAAACCTGACCTCTCTAGGACATTCAGAAGCCAAGTTATAAGCCCACAAAGGTGTAACTGGACTACTTCTTTAAATTGACACCAGATCCGGTGACCTTTGGGACATGGTTTGACCCCTTATAGGAATGTGCGATCATCATGAAACATTCAGATAACTTACAACTCAATAGATTCTACCTTCTTGTAACGTTTCAGCCTGATTGGACCTTGTTTTCACACAAATGAACCCAGAATTATGTGAAATTGTGCTTCGTGCAACATAATTCTGGGTGCCATTTACAAACCATAAGTGCTAATGACTCCATTCTTTTTGTGGTTGTAGGGGCTGTTGATTGGAGTACACTAAAACAAACCTGTTCTCTCTAGGACATTCAGAAGCCAAGTTATAAGCCCACAAATGTGTAACTGGACAACTTCTTTAAAGTGACACCAGGCCTGGTGACCTTTGGGACATGGTTTTACCTCCTATAGGAATGTGCTATCATCATGAAACGTTCAGATCACTTACAACTCAATAGATTCTACCTTCTTGTAACGTTTCAGCCTCATTGGACCTTTATTTCACACAAATGGACCCAGAATGATGTGAAATTGTGCTTCGTGCAACATAATTCTGGGTGCCATTTAAAAACCATAAGTGCTAATGACTCCATTCCTTTTGTGGTAATGGGGGCTGTTAATTGGAGTACTCTAAAACAAACCTGACCTCTCTAGGATATTCAGAAGCCAAGTTATAAGCCCACAAATGTGTAACTGGACTACTTCTTTAAAGTGACACCAGGCCCGGTGACCTTTGGGGCATGGTTTGACCCCCTATAGGAATGTGCGATCATCATGAAACGTTCAGATCACTTACAACTCAATAGATTCTACCTTCTTGTAACGTTTCAGCCTGATTGGACCTTGTTTTCACACAAATGGACCCAGAATGATGTGAAATTTTGCTTCGTGCAACATAATTCTGGGTGCCATTTACAAACCATGAGTGCTAATGACTCCATTCCTTTTTGTGGTAATGGGGGCTGTTAATTGGAGTACTCTAAAACAAAACTGACCTCTCTAGGATATTCAGAAGCCAAGTTATAAGCCCACAAAGGTGTAACTGGACTACTTCTTTAAATTGACACCAGATCCGGTGACCTTTGGGACATGGTTTGACCCCCTTAGGAAAGTGCTACCATCATGAAACGTTCAGATCACTTACAACTCAATAGATTCGACCTTCCTGTAACGTTTCAGCCTGATTGGACCTTGTTTTCACACAAATGGACCCACAATGATGTGAAATTGTGCTTCGTACAACATAATTCTGGGTGCCATTTACAAACCATAAGTGCTAATGACTCCATTCCTTTTTGTGGTTGTAGGGGCTGTTGATTGGAGTACACTAAAACAAACCTGATCTCTCTAGGGCATTCAGAAGCCTAGTTATAAGCCCACAAATGTGTAACTGGACTACTTCTTTAAAGTGACACCAGGCCCGGTGACCTTTGGGACATGGTTTTACCCCCTATAGGAATGTGTGATCATCATGCAACGTTCAGATCACTTACAACTCAATAGATTCTACCTTCTTGTAACGTTTCAGCCTGATTGGACCTTGTTTTCACACAAATGGACCCAGAATGATGTGAAATTGTGCTTCGTGCAACATAATTCTGGGTGCCATTTAAAAACCATAAGTGCTAATGACTCCATTCCTTTTTTGGGTAATGGGGGCTGTTAATTGGAGTACTCTAAAACAAACCTGACCTCTCCAGGTAATTCAGAAGCCAAGTTATAAGCCCACAAAGGTGTAAATTGACTACTTCTTTAAAGTGACACCAGACCCGGTGACCTTTGGGACATGGTTTGACCCCCTATAAGAATGTGCGATAATCATGAACTGTTCAGATCACTTACAACTCAATAGATTCTACCTTCTTGTAACGTTTCAGCCTGATTGGACCTTGTTTTCACACAAATGAACCAAGAATTATGTGAAATTGTGCTTCGTGCAACATAATTCTGGGTGACATTTACAAACCATAAGTGCTAATGACTCCATTCTTTTTTGTGGTTGTAGGGGCTGTTGATTGGAGTACACTAAAACAAACCTGATCTCTCTAGGACATTCAGAAGCCAAGTTATAAGCCCACAAATGTGTAACTGGACTACTTCTTTAAAGTGACACCAGGCCTGGTGACCTTTGGGACATGGTTTTACCCCCTATAGGAATGTGCGATCATCATGAAACGTTCAGATCACTTACAACTCAATAGATTCTACCTCCTTGTAAAGTTTCAGCCTGATTGGACCTTGTTTTCACACAAATGGACCCAGAATGATGTGAAATTGTGCTTCGTGCAAAATAATTCTGGGTGCCATTTACAAACCATAAGTGCTAATGACTCCATTCCTTTTTGTGGTTGTATGGGCTGTTGATTGGAGTACACTAAAATAAACCTGACCTCTCTAGGACATTCAGAAGCCAAGTTATAAGCCCACAAATGTGTAACTGGACTACTTCTTTAAATTGACACCAGGCCCGGTGATCTTTGGGACATGGTTTTACCCCCTATAGGAATGTGCGATCAACATGAAACGTTCAGATCACTTACAACTCAATAGATTCTACCTTCTTGTAACGTTTCAGCCTGATTGGACCTTGTTTTCACACAAAAGGACCCAGAATGATGTGAAATTGTGCATCGTGCAACATAATTCTAGGTGCCATTTAAAAACCATAAGTGCTAATGACTCCATTCCTTTTTTGGGGTAATGGGGACTGTTAATTGGAGTACTCTAAAACAAACCTGACCTCTCTAGGTAATTCAGAAGCCAAGTTATAAGCCCACAAAGGTGTAACTGGACTACTTCTTTAAAGTGACACCAGGCCCGGTGACCTTTGGGACAAGGTTTGACCCCCTATAAGAATGTGCGATCATCATGAAACGTTCAGATCACTTACAACTCAATAGATTCTACCTTCTTGTAACGTTTCAGCCTGATTGGACCTTGTTTTCACACAAATGGACCCAGAATGATGTGAAATTGTGCTTCGTGCAACAAAATTCTGGGTGCCATTTACAAACCATAATTGTAGGGGCTGTTGGTTCGAGTACACTAAAACAAACCTGACCTCTCTAGGACATTCAGAAGCCAAGTTATAAGCCCACAAAGGTGTAACTAGACTACTTCTTTAAATTGACACCAGATCCTGTGACCTTTGGGACATGGTTTGACCCCTTATAGGAATGTGTGATCATTATGAAACATTCAGATCACTTACAACTCAATAGATTCTACCTTCCTGTAACATTTCAGCCTGATTGGACCTTGTTTTCACACAAATGAACCCAGAATGATGTGAAATTGTGCTTCGTGCAACATAATTCTGGGTGCCATTTACAAACCATAAGTGCTAATGACTCCATTCTTTTTTGTGGTTGTAGGGGCTGTTGATTGGAGTACACTAAAACAAACCTGATCTCTCTAGGACATTCAGAAGCCAAGTTGTAAGCCCACAAATGTGTAACTGGACTACTTCTTTGAAGTGACACCAGGCCTGGTGACCTTTGGGACATGGTTTTACCCCCTATAGGAATGTGCAATCATCATGAAACATTCAGATCACTTACAACTCAATAGATTCTACCTTCTTGTAACGTTTCAGCCTGATTGGACCTTGTTTTCACACAAATGGACCCAGAATGATGTGAAATTGTGCTTCGTGCAACATAATTCTGGGTGCCATTTACAAACTATAAGTGCTAATGACTCCATTCCTTTTTGTGGTTGTAGGGGCTGTTGGTTGGAGTACATTAAAAAAAACTGATCTCTCTAGGACATTCAGAAGCCAAGTTATAAGCCCACAAATGTGTAACTGGACTACTTCTTTAAATTGACACCAGATCCGGTGACATTTGGGACATGGTTTGACCCCCTTAGGAAAGTGCTATCATCATGAAACGTTCAGATCACTTACAACTCAATAGATTCTACCTTCTTGTAACGTTTCAGCCTGATTGGACCTTGTTTTCACACAAATGAACCAAGAATTATGTGAAATTGTGCTTCGTGCAACATAATTCTGGGTGACATTTACAAACCATAAGTGCTAATGACTCCATTCTTTTTTGTGGTTGTAGGGGCTGTTGATTTGAGTACACTAAAACAAACCTGATCTCTCTAGGACATTCAGAAGCCAAGTTATAAGCCCACAAATGTGTAACTGGACTACTTTAAAGTGACACCAGGCCTGGTTACCTTTGGGACATGGTTTTACCCCCTATAGGAATGTGCGATTATCATGAAACGTTCAGATCACTTACAACTCAATAGATTCTACCTTCTTGTAAAGTTTCAGCCTGATTGGACCTTGTTTTCACACAAATGGACCCAGAATGATGTGAAATTGTGCTTCGTGCAAAATAATTCTGGGTGCCATTTACAAACCATAAGTGCTAATGACTCCATTCCTTTTTGTGGTTGTATGGGCTGTTGATTGGAGTACACTAAAATAAACCTGACCTCTCTAGGACATTCAGAAGCCAAGTTATAAGCCCACAAAGGTGTAACTGGACTACTTCTTTAAATTGACACCAGATCCGGTGACCTTTGGGACATGGTTTGACCCCTTATAGGAATGTGCGATCATCATGAAACATTCAGATCACTTACAACTCAATAGATTCTACCTTCTTGTAACGTTTCAGCCTGATTGGACCTTGTTTTCACACAAATGGACCCAGAATGATGTGAAATTGTGCTTCGTGCAACATAATTCTGGGTGCCATTTACAAACCATAAGTGCTAATGACTCCATTCTTTTAGTGGTTGTAGGGGCTGTTGATTGGAGTACACTAAAACAAACCTGATCTCTCTAGGACATTTTGACGCCAAGTTATAAGCCCACAAATGTGTAACTGGACTACTTCTTTAAAGTGACACCAGGCCTGGTGACCTTTGGGACATGGTTTTACCCCCTATAGGAATGTGCTATCATCATGAAACGTTCAGATCACTTACAACTCAATAGATTCTACCTTCTTGTAACGTTTCAGCCTGATTGGACCTTGTTTTCACACAAATGGACCCAGAATGATGTGAAATTGTGCTTCGTGCAACATAATTCTGGGTGCCATTTAAAAACCATAAGTGCTAATGACTCCAATTCCTTTTGTGGTAATGGGGGCTGTTAATTGGAGTACTCTAAAACAAACCTGACCTCTTTAGGATATTCAGAAGCCAAGTTATAAGCCCACAAAGGTGTAACTGGACTACTTCTTTAAAGTGACACCAGGCCCGGTGACCTTTGGGACATGGTTTGACCCCCTATAGGAATGTGCGATTATCATGAAACGTTCAGATCACTTACAACTCAATAGATTCTACCTTCTTGTAACGTTTCAGCCTGATTGGACCTTGTTTTCACACAAATGGACCCAGAATGATGTGAAATTGTGCTTCGTGCAAAATAATTCTGGGTGCCATTTACAAACCATAAGTGCTAATGACTCCATTCCTTGTTGTGGTTGTAGGGGCTGTTGATTGGAGTACACTAAAATAAACCTGACCTCTCTAGGACATTCAAAAGCCAAGTTATAAGCCCACAAATCTGTAACTGGACTACTTCTTTGAAGTGACACCAGGCCTGGTGACCTTTGGGACATGGTTTTACCCCCTATAGGAATGTGCGATCATCATGAAACGTTCAGATCACTTACAACTCAATAAATTCTACCTTCTTGTAATGTTTCAGCCTGATTGGACCTTGTTTTCACACAAATGGACCCAGAATGATGTGAAATTGTGCTTCGTGCAACATAATTCTAGGTGCCATTTAAAAACCATAAGTGCTAATGACTCAATTCCTTTTTTGGGGTAATGGGGGCTGTTAATTGGAGTACTCTAAAACAAACCTGACCTCTCTAGGATATTCAGAAGCCAAGTTATAAGCCCACAAAGGTGTAACTGGACTACTTCTTTAAAGTGACACCAGGCCCGGTGACCTTTGGGACATGGTTTGACCCCCTTATAGGAATGTGCGATCATCATGAAACGTTCAGATCACTTACAACTCAATAGATTCTACCTTCTTGTAACGTTTCAGCCTGATTGGACCTTGTTTTCACACAAATGGACCCAGAATGATGTGAAATTGTGCTTCGTGCAACAAAATTCTGGGTGCCATTTACAAACCATAATTGTAGGGGCTGCTGATTGGAGTACACTAAAAAAAAACCTGACCTCTCTAGGACATTCAGAAGCCAAGTTATAAGCCCACAAATGTGTAACTGGACTACTTCTTTAAAGTGACACCAGGCCCGGTGACCTTTGGGACATGGTTTTACCCCTTATAGGAATGTGCGATCATCATGAAACATTCAGATCACTTACAACTCAATAGATTCTACCTTCTTGTAATGTTTCAGCCTTATTGGACCTTGTTTTCACACAAATGGACCCAGAATGATGTGAAATTGTGCTTCGTGCAACATAATTCTGGGTGCCATTTACAAACCATAAGTGCTAATGACTCCATTCTTTTTTGTGGTTGTAGGGGCTGTTGATTGGAGTACACTAAAACAAACCTGATCTCTCTAGGACATTCAGAAGCCAAGTCATAAGCCCACAAAGGTGAAACTGGACTACTTCTTTAAAGTGACACCAGGCCTGGTGACCTTTGGGACATGGTTTTACCCCCTATAGGAATGTGCGATCATCATGAAACGTTCAGATCACTTACAACTCAATAGATTCTACCTTCTTGTAACGTTTCAGCCTGATTGGACCTTGTTTTCACACAAATGGACCCAGAATGATGTGAAATTGTGCTTCGTGCAACATAATTCTGGGTGCCATTTACAAACCATAATTGTAGGGGCTGTTGATTGGAGTACAATAAAACAAACCTGACCTCTCTAGGACATTCAAAAGCCAAGTTATAAGCCCAAAAAGGTGTAACTGGACTACTTCTTTAAATTGACACCAGATCCGGTGACCTTTGGTACATGGTTTTACCCCTTATAGGAATGTGCGATCATCATGAAACATTCAGATCACTTACAACTCAATAGATTCTACCTTCTTGTAATGTTTCAGCCTTATTGGACCTTGTTTTCACACAAATGGACCCAGAATGATGTGAAATTGTGCTTCGTGCAACATAATTCTGGGTGCCATTTACAAACCATAAGTGCTAATGACTCCATTCTTTTTTGTGGTTGTAGGGGCTGTTGATTGGAGTACACTAAAACAAACCTGATCTCTCTAGGACATTCAGAAGCCAAGTCATAAGCCCACAAAGGTGAAACTGGACTACTTCTTTAAAGTGACACCAGGCCTGGTGACCTTTGGGACATGGTTTGACCCCTTATAGGAATGTGCAATAATCATGAAACATTCAGATAACTTACAACTCAATAGATTCTACCTTCTTGTAACATTTCAGCCTGATTGGACCTTGTTTTCACACAAATGGACCCAGAATGATGTGAAATTGTGCTTCGTGCAACATAATTCTGGGTGCCATTTACAAACCATAATTGTAGGGGCTGTTGATTGGAGTACAATAAAACAAACCTGACCTCTCTAGGACATTCAAAAGCCAAGTTATAAGCCCAAAAAGGTGTAACTGGACTACTTCTTTAAATTGACACCAGATCCGGTGACCTTTGGTACATGTTTTGACCCCTTATAGGATTGTGCGATCATCATGAAACATTCAGATCACTTACAACTCAATAGATTCTACCTTATTGTAACGTTTCAGCCTGATTGGACCTTGTTTTCACACAAATGGACCCAGAATGATGTGAAATTGTGCTTCGTGCAAAAATATTCTGGGTGCCATTTACAAACCATAAGTGCTAATGACTCCATTCCTTTTTGTGGTTGTAGAGACTGTTGATTGGAGTACACTAAAACAAACCTGACCTTTCTAGTACATTCAGAAGCCAAGTTGTAAGCCCACAAATGTGTAACTGGACTACTTCTTTAAAGTGACACCAGGCCCGGTGACCTTTGGGACATGGTTTGACCCCTTATAGGAATGTGCAATAATCATGAAACATTCAGATAACTTACAACTCAATAGATTCTACCTTCTTGTAACATTTCAGCCTGATTGGACCTTGTTTTCACACAAATGGACCCAGAATGATGTGAAATTGTGCTTCGTGCAAAATAATTCTGGGTGCCATTTACAAACCATAAGTGCTAATGACTCCATTCCTCTTTGTGGTTGTAGGGGCTGTTGATTGGAGTACACTAAAATAAACCTGACCTCTGTAGGACATTCAGAAGCCAAGTTATAAGCCCACAAAGGTGTAACTGGACTACTTCTTTAAATTGACACCAGATCCGGTGACCTTTGGGACATGGTTTGACCCCTTATAGGAATGTGCGATCATCATGAAACATTCAGATCACTTACAACTCAATAGATTCTACCTTCTTGTAACGTTTCAGCCTGACTGGACCTTGTTTTCACACAAATGGACCCAGAATGATGTGAAATTGTGCTTCGTGCAACATAATTCTGGAAGCCATTTACAAACCATAAGTGCTAATGACTCCATTCTTTTTTGTGGTTGTAGGGGCTGTTGATTGGAGTACACTAAAACAAACCTGATCTCTCTAGGACATTCAGAAGCCAAGTTATAAGCCCACAAAGGTATAACTGGACTACTTCTTTAAAGTGACACCAGGCCTGTTGACCTTTGGGACATGGTTTGACCCCTTATAGGAATATGCGATCATCATGAAACGTTCAGATCACTTACAACTCAATAGATTCTACCTTCTTGTAACGTTTCAGCTTGATTGGACCTTGTTTTCACACAAATTGAGCCAGAATGATGTGAAATTGTGCTTCGTGCAACATAATTCTGGGTGCCATTTAAAAACCATAAGTGCTAATGACTCCATTCCTTTTGTGGTAATGGGGGCTGTTAATTGGAGTACTCTAAAACAAACCTGACCTCTCTAGGATATTCAGAAGCCAAGTTATAAGCCCACAAAGGTGTAACTGGACTACTTCTTTAAAGTGACACCAGGCCCGGTGACCTTTGGGACATGGTTTGACCCCCTTATAGGAATGTGAGATCATCATGAAACGTTCAGATCACTTACAACTCAATAGATTCTACCTTCTTGTAACGTTTCAGCCTGATTGGACCTTGTTTTCACACAAATGAACCCAGAATGATGTGAAATTGTGCTTCGTGCAACATAATTCTGGGTGCCATTTACAAACCATAAGTGCTAATGACTCCATTCCTTTTTGTGGGTGTAGGGGCTGTTGATTGGAGTACACTAAAACAAACCTGATCTCTCTAGGACATTCAGAAGCCAAGTTATAAGCCCACAAATGTGTAACTGGACTACTTCTTTAAAGTGACACCAGGCCTGGTGACCTTTGGGACATGGTTTTACCCCCTATAGGAATGTGCGATCATCATGAAACGTTCAGATCAATTACAACTCAATAAATTCTACCTTCTTGTAACGTTTCAGCCTGATTGGACCTTGTTTTCACACAAATGGACCCAGAATGATGTGAAATTGTGCTTCATGCAAAATAATTCTGGGTGCCATTTACAAACCATAAGTGCTAATGACTCCATTCCTTTTTGTGGTTGTAGGGGCTGTTGATTGGAGTACACTAAAACAAACCTGACCTCTCTAGGACATTCAGAAGCCAAGTTATAAGCCCACAAATGTGTAACTGGACTACTTCTTTAAAGTGACACCAGGCCCGGTGACCTTTGGGACATGGTTTGACCCCTTATAGGAATGTGCGATCATCATGAAACATTCAGATCACTTACAACTCAATAGATTCTACCTTCTTGTAACATTTCAGCCTGAATAGACCTTGTTTTCACACAAATGGACCCAGAATGATGTGAAATTGTGCTTCGTGCAAAATAATTCTGGGTGCCATTTACAAACCATAAGTGCTAATGACTCGATTCCTTATTGTGGTTGTAGGGGCTGTTGATTGGAGTACACTAAAATAAACCTGACCTCTCTAGGACATTCAGAAGCCAAGTTATAAGCCCACAAAGGTGTAACTGGACAACTTCTTTAAATTGACACCAGATCCGGTGACCTTTGGGACATGGTTTGACCCCTTATAGGAATGTGCGATCATCATGAAACATTCAGATCACTTGCAACTCAATAGATTCTACCTTCTTGTAACGTTTCAGCCTGATTGGACCTTGTTTTCACACAAATGGACCCAGAATGATGTGAAATTGTGCTTCGTGCAAAAATATTCTGGGTGCCATTTACAAACCATAAGTGCTAATGACTCCATTCTTTTTGTGGTTGTAGGGGCTGTTGATTGGAGTACACTAAAATAAACCTGACCTCTCTAGGACATTCAGAAGCCAAGTTATAAGCCCACAAAGGTGTAACTGGACTACTTCTTTAAATTGACACCAGATCCGGTGACCTTTGGGACATGGTTTGACCCCTTATAGGAATGTGCGATCATCATGAAACATTCAGATAACTTACAACTCAATAGATTCTACCTTCTTGTAACGTTTCAGCCTGATTGGACCTTGTTTTCACACAAATGAACCCAGAATTATGTGAAATTGTGCTTCGTGCAACATAATTCTGGGTGCCATTTACAAACCATAAGTGCTAATGACTCCATTCTTTTTGTGGTTGTAGGGGCTGTTGATTGGAGTACACTAAAACAAACCTGATCTCTCTAGGACATTCAGAAGCCAAGTTATAAGCCCACAAATGTGTAACTGGACAACTTCTTTAAAGTGACACCAGGCCTGGTGACCTTTGGGACATGGTTTTACCTCCTATAGGAATGTGCTATCATCATGAAACGTTCAGATCACTTACAACTCAATAGATTCTACCTTCTTGTAATGTTTCAGCCTCATTGGACCTTTATTTCACACAAATGGACCCAGAATGATGTGAAATTGTGCTTCGTGCAACATAATTCTGGGTGCCATTTAAAAACCATAAGTGCTAATGACTCCATTCCTTTTGTGGTAATGGGGGCTGTTAATTGGAGTACTCTAAAACAAACCTGACCTCTCTAGGATATTCAGAAGCCAAGTTATAAGCCCACAAATGTGTAACTGGACTACTTCTTTAAAGTGACACCAGGCCCGGTGACCTTTGGGGCATGGTTTGACCCCCTATAGGAATGTGCGATCATCATGAAACGTTCAGATCACTTACAACTCAATAGATTCTACCTTCTTGTAACGTTTCAGCCTGATTGGACCTTGTTTTCACACAAACGGACCCAGAATGATGTGAAATTGTGCTTCGTGCAACATAATTCTGGGTGCCATTTAAAAACCATAAGTGCTAATGACTCCATTCCTTTTTTGGGGTAATGGGGGCTGTTAATTGGAGTACTCTAAAACAAACCTGACCTCTCTAGGTAATTCAGAAGCCAAGTTATAAGCCCACAAAGGTGTAAATTGACTACTTCTTTAAAGTGACACCAGACCCGGTGACCTTTGGGACATGGTTTGACCCCCTATAAGAATTTGCGATCATCATGAAACGTTCAGATCACTTACAACTCAATAGATTCTACCTTCTTGTAATGTTTCAGCCTGATTGGACCTTGTTTTCACACAAATGAACCCAGAATTATGTGAAATTGTCCTTCGGGCAACATAATTCTGGGTGACATTTACAAAACATAAGTGCTAATGACTCCATTCTTTTTTGTGGTTGTAGGGGCTGTTGATTGGAGTACACTAAAACAAACCTGATCTCTCTAGGACATTCAGAAGCCAAGTTATAAGCCCACAAATGTGTAACTGGACTACTTCTTTAAAGTGACACCAGGCCTGGTGACCTTTGGGACATGGTTTTACCCCCTATAGGAATGTGCGATCATCATGAAACGTTCAGATCACTTACAACTCAATAGATTCTACCTTCTTGTAAAGTTTCAGCCTGATTGGACATTGTTTTCACACAAATGGACCCAGAATGATGTGAAATTGTGCGTCGTGCAAAATAATTCTGGGTGCCATTTACAAACCATAAGTGCTAATGACTCCATTCCTTTTTGTGGTTGTATGGGCTGTTGATTGGAGTGCACTAAAATAAACCTGACCTCTCTAGGACATTCAGAAGCCAAGTTATAAGCCCACAAAGGTGTAACTGGACTACTTCTTTAAATTGACACCAGATCCGGTGACCTTTGGGACATGGTTTGACCCCCTTAGGAAAGTGCTACCATCATGAAACGTTCAGATCACTTACATCTCAATAGATTCTACCTTCCTGTAACGTTTCTGCCTTATTGGACCTTGTTTTCACACAAATGAACCCAGAATGATGTGAAATTGTGCTTCGTGCAACATAATTCTGGGTGCCATTTAAAAACCATAAGTGCTAATGACTCCATTCCTTTTTGGGGTAATGGGGGCTGTTAATTGGAGTACTCTAAAACAAGACTGACCTCTCTAGGATATTCAGAAGCCAAGTTATAAGCCCACAAATGTGTAACTGGACTACTTCTTTAAAGTGACACCAGGCCCGGTGACCTTTGGGACATGGTTTGACCCCCTATAGGAATGTGCAATCATCATGAAACGTTCAGATCACTTACAACTCAATAGATTCTACCTTCTTGTAACGTTTCAGCCTGATTGGACCTTGTTTTCACACAAATGGACCCAGAATGATGTGAAATTGTGCTTCGTGCATCATAATTCTGGGTGCCATTTACAAACCATAAGTGCTAATGACTCCATTCCTTTTTGTGGTAATGGGGGCTGTTAATTGGAGTACTCTAAAACAAAACTGACCTCTCTAGGACATTCAGAAGCCAAGTTATAAGCCCACAAAGGTGTAACTGGACTACTTCTTTAAATTGACACCAGATCCGGTGACCTTTGGGACATGGTTTGACCCCCTTAGGAAAGTGCTACCATCATGAAACGTTCAGATCACTTACAACTCAATAGATTCTACCTTCTTGTAACGTTTCAGCCTGATTGGACCTTGTTTTCACACAAATGGACCCAGAATGATGTAAAATTGTGCTTCGTGCAACATAATTCTGGGTGCCATTTAAAAACCATAAGTGCTAATGACTCCATTCCTTTTTTGGGGTAATGGGGGCTGTTAATTGGAGTACTCTAAAACAAACCTGACCTCTCTAGGTAATTCAGAAGCCAAGTTATAAGCCCACAAAGGTGTAAATTGACTACTTCTTTAAAGTGACACCAGACCCGGTGACCTTCGGGACATTGTTTGACCCCCTATAAGAATGTGCGATCATCATGAAACGTTCAGATCACTTACAACTCAATAGATTCTACCTTCTTGTAATGTTTCAGCCTGATTGGACCTTGTTTTCACACAAATGAACCCAGAATTATGTGAAATTGTGCTTCGTGCAACATAATTCTGGGTGACATTTACAAACCATAAGTGCTAATGACTCCATTCTTTTTTGTGGTTGTAGGGGCTGTTGATTGGAGTACACTAAAACAAACCTGATCCCTCTAGGACATTCAGAAGCCAAGTTATAAGCCCACAAAGGTGTAACTGGACTACTTCTTTAAAGTGACACCAGGCCTGGTGACCTTTGGGACATGGTTTTACCCCCTATAGGAATGTGCGATCATCATGAAACGTTCAGATCACTTACAACTCAATAGATTCTACCTTCTTGTAAAGTTTCAGCCTGATTGGACCTTGTTTTCACACAAATGGACCCAGAATGATGTGAAATTGTGCTTCGTGCAAAAATATTCTGGGTGCCATTTACAAACCATAAGTGCTAATGACTCCATTCTTTTTGTGGTTGTAGGGGCTGTTGATTGGAGTACACTAAAATAAACCTGACCTCTCTAGGACATTCAGAAGCCAAGTTATAAGCCCACAAAGGTGTAACTGGACTACTTCTTTAAATTGACACCAGATCCGGTGACCTTTGGGACATGGTTTGACCCCTTATAGGAATGTGCGATCATCATGAAACATTCAGATAACTTACAACTCAATAGATTCTACCTTCTTGTAACGTTTCAGCCTGATTGGACCTTGTTTTCACACAAATGAACCCAGAATTATGTGAAATTGTGCTTCGTGCAACATAATTCTGGGTGCCATTTACAAACCATAAGTGCTAATGACTCCATTCTTTTTGTGGTTGTAGGGGCTGTTGATTGGAGTACACTAAAACAAACCTGATCTCTCTAGGACATTCAGAAGCCAAGTTATAAGCCCACAAATGTGTAACTGGACAACTTCTTTAAAGTGACACCAGGCCTGGTGACCTTTGGGACATGGTTTTACCTCCTATAGGAATGTGCTATCATCATGAAACGTTCAGATCACTTACAACTCAATAGATTCTACCTTCTTGTAACGTTTCAGCCTCATTGGACCTTTATTTCACACAAATGGACCCAGAATGATGTGAAATTGTGCTTCGTGCAACATAATTCTGGGTGCCATTTAAAAACCATAAGTGCTAATGACTCCATTCCTTTTGTGGTAATGGGGGCTGTTAATTGGAGTACTCTAAAACAAACCTGACCTCTCTAGGATATTCAGAAGCCAAGTTATAAGCCCACAAATGTGTAACTGGACTACTTCTTTAAAGTGACACCAGGCCCGGTGACCTTTGGGGCATGGTTTGACCCCCTATAGGAATGTGCGATCATCATGAAACGTTCAGATCACTTACAACTCAATAGATTCTACCTTCTTGTAACGTTTCAGCCTGATTGGACCTTGTTTTCACACAAATGGACCCAGAATGATGTGAAATTTTGCTTCGTGCAACATAATTCTGGGTGCCATTTACAAACCATGAGTGCTAATGACTCCATTCCTTTTTGTGGTAATGGGGGCTGTTAATTGGAGTACTCTAAAACAAAACTGACCTCTCTAGGATATTCAGAAGCCAAGTTATAAGCCCACAAAGGTGTAACTGGACTACTTCTTTAAATTGACACCAGATCCGGTGACCTTTGGGACATGGTTTGACCCCCTTAGGAAAGTGCTACCATCATGAAACGTTCAGATCACTTACAACTCAATAGATTCGACCTTCCTGTAACGTTTCAGCCTGATTGGACCTTGTTTTCACACAAATGGACCCACAATGATGTGAAATTGTGCTTCGTACAACATAATTCTGGGTGCCATTTACAAACCATAAGTGCTAATGACTCCATTCCTTTTTGTGGTTGTAGGGGCTGTTGATTGGAGTACACTAAAACAAACCTGATCTCTCTAGGGCATTCAGAAGCCTAGTTATAAGCCCACAAATGTGTAACTGGACTACTTCTTTAAAGTGACACCAGGCCCGGTGACCTTTGGGACATGGTTTTACCCCCTATAGGAATGTGTGATCATCATGCAACGTTCAGATCACTTACAACTCAATAGATTCTACCTTCTTGTAACGTTTCAGCCTGATTGGACCTTGTTTTCACACAAATGGACCCAGAATGATGTGAAATTGTGCTTCGTGCAACATAATTCTGGGTGCCATTTAAAAACCATAAGTGCTAATGACTCCATTCCTTTTTTGGGTAATGGGGGCTGTTAATTGGAGTACTCTAAAACAAACCTGACCTCTCCAGGTAATTCAGAAGCCAAGTTATAAGCCCACAAAGGTGTAAATTGACTACTTCTTTAAAGTGACACCAGACCCGGTGACCTTTGGGACATGGTTTGACCCCCTATAAGAATGTGCGATAATCATGAACTGTTCAGATCACTTACAACTCAATAGATTCTACCTTCTTGTAACGTTTCAGCCTGATTGGACCTTGTTTTCACACAAATGAACCAAGAATTATGTGAAATTGTGCTTCGTGCAACATAATTCTGGGTGACATTTACAAACCATAAGTGCTAATGACTCCATTCTTTTTTGTGGTTGTAGGGGCTGTTGATTGGAGTACACTAAAACAAACCTGATCTCTCTAGGACATTCAGAAGCCAAGTTATAAGCCCACAAATGTGTAACTGGACTACTTCTTTAAAGTGACACCAGGCCTGGTGACCTTTGGGACATGGTTTTACCCCCTATAGGAATGTGCGATCATCATGAAACGTTCAGATCACTTACAACTCAATAGATTATACCTCCTTGTAAAGTTTCAGCCTGATTGGACCTTGTTTTCACACAAATGGACCCAGAATGATGTGAAATTGTGCTTCGTGCAAAATAATTCTGGGTGCCATTTACAAACCATAAGTGCTAATGACTCCATTCCTTTTTGTGGTTGTATGGGCTGTTGATTGGAGTACACTAAAATAAACCTGACCTCTCTAGGACATTCAGAAGCCAAGTTATAAGCCCACAAATGTGTAACTGGACTACTTCTTTAAATTGACACCAGGCCCGGTGATCTTTGGGACATGGTTTTACCCCCTATAGGAATGTGCGATCAACATGAAACGTTCAGATCACTTACAACTCAATAGATTCTACCTTCTTGTAACGTTTCAGCCTGATTGGACCTTGTTTTCACACAAAAGGACCCAGAATGATGTGAAATTGTGCTTCGTGCAACATAATTCTAGGTGCCATTTAAAAACCATAAGTGCTAATGACTCCATTCCTTTTTTGGGGTAATGGGGACTGTTAATTGGAGTACTCTAAAACAAACCTGACCTCTCTAGGTAATTCAGAAGCCAAGTTATAAGCCCACAAAGGTGTAACTGGACTACTTCTTTAAAGTGACACAAGGCCCGGTGACCTTTGGGACAAGGTTTGACCCCCTATAAGAATGTGCGATCATCATGAAACGTTCAGATCACTTACAACTCAATAGATTCTACCTTCTTGTAACGTTTCAGCCTGATTGGACCTTGTTTTCACACAAATGGACCCAGAATGATGTGAAATTGTGCTTCGTGCAACAAAATTCTGGGTGCCATTTACAAACCATAATTGTAGGGGCTGTTGGTTCGAGTACACTAAAACAAACCTGACCTCTCTAGGACATTCAGAAGCCAAGTTATAAGCCCACAAAGGTGTAACTAGACTACTTCTTTAAATTGACACCAGATCCTGTGACCTTTGGGACATGGTTTGACCCCCTATAGGAATGTGCAATCATCATGAAACATTCAGATCACTTACAACTCAATAGATTCTACCTTCTTGTAACGTTTCAGCCTGATTGGACCTTGTTTTCACACAAATGGACCCAGAATGATGTGAAATTGTGCTTCGTGCAACATAATTCTGGGTGCCATTTACAAACTATAAGTGCTAATGACTCCATTCCTTTTTGTGGTTGTAGGGGCTGTTGGTTGGAGTACATTAAAAAAAACTGATCTCTCTAGGACATTCAGAAGCCAAGTTATAAGCCCACAAATGTGTAACTGGACTACTTCTTTAAATTGACACCAGATCCGGTGACATTTGGGACATGGTTTGACCCCCTTAGGAAAGTGCTATCATCATGAAACGTTCAGATCACTTACAACTCAATAGATTCTACCTTCTTGTAACGTTTCAGCCTGATTGGACCTTGTTTTCACACAAATGAACCAAGAATTATGTGAAATTGTGCTTCGTGCAACATAATTCTGGGTGACATTTACAAACCATAAGTGCTAATGACTCCATTCTTTTTTGTGGTTGTAGGGGCTGTTGATTTGAGTACACTAAAACAAACCTGATCTCTCTAGGACATTCAGAAGCCAAGTTATAAGCCCACAAATGTGTAACTGGACTACTTTAAAGTGACACCAGGCATGGTAACCTTTGGGACATGGTTTTACCCCCTATAGGAATGTGCGATTATCATGAAACGTTCAGATCACTTGCAACTCAATAGATTCTACCTTCTTGTAAAGTTTCAGCCTGATTGGACCTTGTTTTCACACAAATGGACCCAGAATGATGTGAAATTGTGCTTCGTGCAAAATAATTCTGGGTGCCATTTACAAACCATAAGTGCTAATGACTCCATTCCTTTTTGTGGTTGTATGGGCTGTTGATTGGAGTACACTAAAATAAACCTGACCTCTCTAGGACATTCAGAAGCCAAGTTATAAGCCCACAAAGGTGTAACTGGACTACTTCTTTAAATTGACACCAGATCCGGTGACCTTTGGGACATGGTTTGACCCCTTATAGGAATGTGCGATCATCATGAAACATTCAGATCACTTACAACTCAATAGATTCTACCTTCTTGTAACGTTTTAGCCTGATTGGACCTTGTTTTCACACAAATGGACCCAGAATGATGTGAAATTGTGCTTCGTGCAACATAATTCTGGGTGCCATTTACAAACCATAAGTGCTAATGACTCCATTATTTTAGTGGTTGTAGGGGCTGTTGATTGGAGTACACTAAAACAAACCTGATCTCTCTAGGACATTTTGAAGCCAAGTTATAAGCCCACAAATGTGTAACTGGACTACTTCTTTAAAGTGACACCAGGCCTGGTGACCTTTGGGACATGGTTTTACCCCCTATAGGAATGTGCTATCATCATGAAACGTTCAGATCACTTACAACTCAATAGATTCTACCTTCTTGTAACGTTTCAGCCTGATTGGACCTTGTTTTCACACAAATGGACCCAGAATGATGTGAAATTGTGCTTCGTGCAACATAATTCTGGGTGCCATTTAAAAACCATAAGTGCTAATGACTCCAATTCCTTTTGTGGTAATGGGGGCTGTTAATTGGAGTACTCTAAAACAAACCTGACCTCTTTAGGATATTCAGAAGCCAAGTTATAAGCCCACAAAGGTGTAACTGGACTACTTCTTTAAAGTGACACCAGGCCCGGTGACCTTTGGGACATGGTTTGACCCCCTATAGGAATGTGCGATTATCATGAAACGTTCAGATCACTTACAACTCAATAGATTCTACCTTCTTGTAACGTTTCAGCCTGATTGGACCTTGTTTTCACACAAATGGACCCAGAATGATGTGAAATTGTGCTTCGTGCAAAATAATTCTGGGTGCCATTTACAAACCATAAGTGCTAATGACTCCATTCCTTGTTGTGGTTGTAGGGGCTGTTGATTGGAGTACACTAAAATAAACCTGACCTCTCTAGGACATTCAAAAGCCAAGTTATAAGCCCACAAATCTGTAACTGGACTACTTCTTTGAAGTGACACCAGGCCTGGTGACCTTTGGGACATGGTTTTACCCCCTATAGGAATGTGCGATCATCATGAAACGTTCAGATCACTTACAACTCAATAAATTCTACCTTCTTGTAATGTTTCAGCCTGATTGGACCTTGTTTTCACACAAATGGACCCAGAATGATGTGAAATTGTGCTTCGTGCAACATAATTCTAGGTGCCATTTAAAAACCATAAGTGCTAATGACTCCATTCCTTTTTTGGGGTAATGGGGGCTGTTAATTGGAGTACTCTAAAACAAACCTGGCCTCTCTAGGATATTCAGAAGCCAAGTTATAAGCCCACAAAGGTGTAACTGGACTACTTCTTTAAAGTGACACCAGGCCCGGTGACCTTTGGGACATGGTTTGACCCCCTTATAGGAATGTGCGATCATCATGAAACGTTCAGATCACTTACAACTCAATAGATTCTACCTTCTTGTAACGTTTCAGCCTGATTGGACCTTGTTTTCACACAAATGGACCCAGAATGATGTGAAATTGTGCTTCGTGCAACAAAATTCTGGGTGCCATTTACAAACCATAATTGTAGGGGCTGCTGATTGGAGTACACTAAAACAAACCTGACCTCTCTAGGACATTCAGAAGCCAAGTTATAAGCCCACAAATGTGTAACTGGACTACTTCTTTAAAGTGACACCAGGCCCGGTGACCTTTGGGACATGGTTTTACCCCTTATAGGAATGTGCGATCATCATGAAACATTCAGATCACTTACAACTCAATAGATTCTACCTTCTTGTAATTTTTCAGCCTTATTGGACCTTGTTTTCACACAAATGGACCCTGAATGATGTGAAATTGTGCTTCGTGCAACATAATTCTGGGTGCCATTTACAAACCATAAGTGCTAATGACTCCATTCTTTTTTGTGGTTGTAGGGGCTGTTGATTGGAGTACACTAAAACAAACCTGATCTCTCTAGGACATTCAGAAGCCAAGTCATAAGCCCACAAAGGTGAAACTGGACTACTTCTTTAAAGTGACACCAGGCCTGGTGACCTTTGGGACATGGTTTTACCCCCTATAGGAATGTGCGATCATCATGAAACGTTCAGATCACTTACAACTCAATAGATTCTACCTTCTTGTAACGTTTCAGCCTGATTGGACCTTGTTTTCACACAAATGGACCCAGAATGATGTGAAATTGTGCTTCGTGCAACATAATTCTGGGTGCCATTTACAAACCATAATTGTAGGGGCTGTTGATTGGAGTACAATAAAACAAACCTGACCTCTCTAGGACATTCAAAAGCCAAGTTATAAGCCCAAAAAGGTGTAACTGGACTACTTCTTTAAATTGACACCAGATCCGGTGACCTTTGGTACATGGTTTTACCCCTTATAGGAATGTGCGATCATCATGAAACATTCAGATCACTTACAACTCAATAGATTCTACCTTCTTGTAATGTTTCAGCCTTATTGGACCTTGTTTTCACACAAATTGACCCAGAATGATGTGAAATTGTGCTTCGTGCAACATAATTCTGGGTGCCATTTACAAACCATAAGTGCTAATGACTCCATTCTTTTTTGTGGTTGTAGGGGCTGTTGATTGGAGTACACTAAAACAAACCTGATCTCTCTAGGACATTCAGAAGCCACGTCATAAGCCCACAAAGGTGAAACTGGACTACTTCTTTAAAGTGACACCAGGCCTGGTGACCTTTGGGACATGGTTTTACCCCCTATAGGAATGTGCGATCATCATGAAACGTTCAGATCACTTACAACTCAATAGATTCTACCTTCTTATAACGTTTCAGCCTGATTGGACCTTGTTTTCACACAAATGGACCCAGAATGATGTGAAATTGTGCTTCGTGCAACATAATTCTGGGTGCCATTTACAAACCATAATTGTAGGGGCTGTTGATTGGAGTACAATAAAACAAACCTGACCTCTCTAGGACATTCAAAAGCCAAGTTATAAGCCCAAAAAGGTGTAACTGGACTACTTCTTTAAATTGACACCAGATCCGGTGACCTTTGGTACATGTTTTGACCCCTTATAGGATTGTGCGATCATCATGAAACATTCAGATCACTTACAACTCAATAGATTCTACCTTATTGTAACGTTTCAGCCTGATTGGACCTTGTTTTCACACAAATGGACCCAGAATGATGTGAAATTGTGCTTCGTGCAAAAATATTCTGGGTGCCATTTACAAACCATAAGTGCTAATGACTCCATTCCTTTTTGTGGTTGTAGAGACTGTTGATTGGAGTACACTAAAACAAACCTGACCTTTCTAGTACATTCAGAAGCCAAGTTGTAAGCCCACAAATGTGTAACTGGACTACTTCTTTAAAGTGACACCAGGCCCGGTGACCTTTGGGACATGGTTTGACCCCTTATAGGAATGTGCAATAATCATGAAACATTCAGATAACTTACAACTCAATAGATTCTACCTTCTTGTAACATTTCAGCCTGATTGGACCTTGTTTTCACACAAATGGACCCAGAATGATGTGAAATTGTGCTTCGTGCAAAATAATTCTGGGTGCCATTTACAAACCATAAGTGCTAATGACTCCATTCCTCTTTGTGGTTGTAGGGGCTGTTGATTGGAGTACACTAAAATAAACCTGACCTCTGTAGGACATTCAGAAGCCAAGTTATAAGCCCACAAAGGTGTAACTGGACTACTTCTTTAAATTGACACCAGATCCGGTGACCTTTGGGACATGGTTTGACCCCTTATAGGAATGTGCGATCATCATGAAACATTCAGATCACTTACAACTCAATAGATTCTACCTTCTTGTAACGTTTCAGCCTGACTGGACCTTGTTTTCACACAAATGGACCCAGAATGATGTGAAATTGTGCTTCGTGCAACATAATTCTGGAAGCCATTTACAAACCATAAGTGCTAATGACTCCATTCTTTTTTGTGGTTGTAGGGGCTGTTGATTGGAGTACACTAAAACAAACCTGATCTCTCTAGGACATTCAGAAGCCAAGTTATAAGCCCACAAAGGTATAACTGGACTACTTCTTTAAAGTGACACCAGGCCTGTTGACCTTTGGGACATGGTTTGACCCCTTATAGGAATATGCGATCATCATGAAACGTTCAGATCACTTACAACTCAATAGATTCTACCTTCTTGAAACGTTTCAGCTTGATTGGACCTTGTTTTCACACAAATTGAGCCAGAATGATGTGAAATTGTGCTTCGTGCAACATAATTCTGGGTGCCATTTAAAAACCATAAGTGCTAATGACTCCATTCCTTTTGTGGTAATGGGGGCTGTTAATTGGAGTACTCTAAAACAAACCTGACCTCTCTAGGATATTCAGAAGCCAAGTTATAAGCCCACAAAGGTGTAACTGGACTACTTCTTTAAAGTGACACCAGGCCCGGTGACCTTTGGGACATGGTTTGACCCCCTTATAGGAATGTGAGATCATCATGAAACGTTCAGATCACTTACAACTCAATAGATTCTACCTTCTTGTAACGTTTCAGCCTGATTGGACCTTGTTTTCACACAAATGAACCCAGAATGATGTGAAATTGTGCTTCGTGCAACATAATTCTGGGTGCCATTTACAAACCATAAGTGCTAATGACTCCATTCCTTTTTGTGGTTGTAGGGGCTGTTGATTGGAGTACACTAAAACAAACCTGATCTCTCTAGGACATTCAGAAGCCAAGTTATAAGCCCACAAATGTGTAACTGGACTACTTCTTTAAAGTGACACCAGGCCTGGTGACCTTTGGGACATGGTTTTACCCCCTATAGGAATGTGCGATCATCATGAAACGTTCAGATCAATTACAACTCAATAAATTCTACCTTCTTGTAACGTTTCAGCCTGATTGGACCTTGTTTTCACACAAATGGACCCAGAATGATGTGAAATTGTGCTTCATGCAAAATAATTCTGGGTGCTATTTACAAACCATAAGTGCTAATGACTCCATTCCTTTTTGTGGTTGTAGGGGCTGTTGATTGGAGTACACTAAAACAAACCTGACCTCTCTAGGACATTCAGAAGCCAAGTTATAAGCCCACAAATGTGTAACTGGACTACTTCTTTAAAGTGACACCAGGCCCGGTGACCTTTGGGACATGGTTTGACCCCTTATAGGAATGTGCGATCATCATAAAACATTCAGATCACTTACAACTCAATAGATTCTACCTTCTTGTAACATTTCAGCCTGAATAGACCTTGTTTTCACACAAATGGACCCAGAATGATGTGAAATTGTGCTTCGTGCAAAATAATTCTGGGTGCCATTTACAAACCATAAGTGCTAATGACTCGATTCCTTATTGTGGTTGTAGGGGCTGTTGATTGGAGTACACTAAAATAAACCTGACCTCTCTAGGACATTCAGAAGCCAAGTTATAAGCCCACAAAGGTGTAACTGGACAACTTCTTTAAATTGACACCAGATCCGGTGACCTTTGGGACATGGTTTGACCCCTTATAGGAATGTGCGATCATCATGAAACATTCAGATCACTTACAACTCAATAGATTCTACCTTCTTGTAACGTTTCAGCCTGATTGGACCTTGTTTTCACACAAATGGACCCAGAATGATGTGAAATTGTGCTTCGTGCAACATAATTCTGGAAGCCATTTACAAACCATAAGTGCTAATGTCTCCATTCTTTTTTGTGGTTGTAGGGGCTGTTGATTGGAGTACACTAAAACAAACCTGATCTCTCTAGGACATTCAGAAGCCAAGTTATAAGCCCACAAAGGTATAACTGGACTATTTCTTTAAAATGACACCAGGCCTGGTGACCTTTGGGACATGGTTTTACCCCCTATAGGAATGTGCGATCATCATGAAACGTTATGATCACTTACAACTCAGTAGATTCTACTTTCTTGTAACGTTTCAGCCTGATTGGACCTTGTTTTCACACCTATGGACCCAGAATGATGTGAAATTGTGCTTCGTGCAACATAATTCTGGGTGCCATTTACAAACCATAAGTGCTAATGACTACATTCCTTTTTGTGGGTGTAGGGGCTGTTTATTGGAGTACACTTAAACAAACCTGATCTCTCTAGGAAATTCAGAAGCCAAGTTATAAGCCCACAAATGTGTAACTGGACTACTTCTTTAAATTGACACCAGATCCGGTGACCTTTGGGACATGGTTTGACCCCCTTAGGAAAATGCTATCATCATGAAACGTTCAGATCACTTACAACTCAATAGATTCTAACTTCCTGCAACGTTTCTGCCTGATTGGACCATGTTTTCACACAAATGAACCCAGAATGATGTGAAATTGTGCTTCGTGCAACATAATTCTGGGTGCCATTTAAAAACCATAAGTGCTAATGACTCCATTCCTTTTTGGGGTAATGGGGGCTGTTAATTGGAGTACTCTGAAACAAACCTGACCTCTCTAGGATATTGAGAAGCCAAGTTATAAGCCCACAAATGTGTAACTGGACTACTTCTTTAAAGTGACACCAGGCCCGGTGACCTTTGGGACATGGTTTGACCCCCTATAGGAATGTGCGATCATCATGAAACGTTCAGATCACTTACAACTCAATAGATTCTACCTTCTTGTAACGTTTCAGCCTGATTGGACCTTGTTTTCACACAAATGGACCCCAAATGATGTGAAATTGTGCTTCGTGCAACATAATTCTGGGTGCCATTTACAAACCATAAGTGCTAATGACTCCATTCCTTTTTGTGGTTGTAGGGGCTGTTGATTGGAGTACACTAAAACAAACCTGATCTCTCTAGGACATTCAGAAGCCAAGTTATAAGCCCACAAATGTGTAACTGGACTACTTCTTTAAAGTGACACCAGGCCCGGTGACCTTTGGGACATGGTTTGACCCCCTTAGGAAAGTGCAATCATCATGAAACGTTCAGATCACTTACAACTCAATAGATTCTACCTTCTTGTAACGTTTCAGCCTGATTGGACCTTGTTTTCACACAAATGGACCCAGAATGATTTGAAATTGTGCTTCGTGCAACATAATTCTGGGTGCCATTTAAAAACCATAAGTGCTAATGACTCCATTCCTTTTTTGGGTAATGGGGGCTGTTAATTGGAGTACTCTAAAACAAACCTGACCTCTCCAGGTAATTCAGAAGCCAAGTTATAAGCCCACAAAGGTGTAAATTGACTACTTCTTTAAAGTGACACCAGACCCGGTGACCTTTGGGACATGGTTTGACCCCCTATAAGAATGTGCGATAATCATGAAACGTTCAGATCACTTACAACTCAATAGATTCTACCTTCTTGTAATGTTTCAGCCTGATTGGACCTTGTTTTCACACAAATGAACCAAGAATTATGTGAAATTGTGCTTCGTGCAACATAATTCTGGGTGACATTTACAAACCATAAGTGCTAATGACTCCATTCTTTTTTGTGGTTGTAGGGGCTGTTGATTGGAGTACACTAAAACAAACCTGATCTCTCTAGGACATTCAGAAGCCAAGTTATAAGCCCACAAATGTGTAACTGGACTACTTCTTTAAAGTGACACCAGGCCTGGTGACCTTTGGGACATGGTTTTACCCCCTATAGGAATGTGCGATCATCATGAAACGTTCAGATCACTTACAACTCAATAGATTCTACCTCCTTGTAAAGTTTCAGCCTGATTGGACCTTGTTTTCACACAAATGGTCCCAGAATGATGTGAAATTGTGCTTCGTGCAAAATAATTCTGGTTGGCATTTACAAACCATAAGTGCTAATGACTCCATTCCTTTTTTGGGGTAATGGGGACTGTTAATTGGAGTACTCTAAAACAAACCTGACCTCTCTAGGTAATTCAGAAGCCAAGTTATAAGCCCACAAAGGTGTAACTGGACTACTTCTTTAAAGTGACACCAGGCCCGGTGACCTTTGGGACAAGGTTTGACCCCCTATAAGAATGTGCGATCATCATGAAACGTTCAGATCACTTACAACTCAATAGATTCTACCTTCTTGTAACGTTTCAGCCTGATTGGACCTTGTTTTCACACAAATGGACCCAGAATGATGTGAAATTGTGCTTCGTGCAACAAAATTCTGGGTGCCATTTACAAACCATAATTGTAGGGGCTGTTGGTTCGAGTACACTAAAACAAACCTGACCTCTCTAGGACATTCAGAAGCCAAGTTATAAGCCCACAAAGGTGTAACTAGACTACTTCTTTAAATTGACACCAGATCCTGTGACCTTTGGGACATGGTTTGACCCCTTATAGGAATGTGTGATCATTATGAAACATTCAGATCACTTACAACTCAATAGATTCTACCTTCCTGTAACATTTCAGCCTGATTGGACCTTGTTTTCACACAAATGAACCCAGAATGATGTGAAATTGTGCTTCGTGCAACATAATTCTGGGTGCCATTTACAAACCATAAGTGCTAATGACTCCATTATTTTTTGTGGTTGTAGGGGCTGTTGATTGGAGTACACTAAAACAAACCTGATCTCTCTAGGACATTCAGAAGCCAAGTTATAAGCCCACAAATGTGTAACTGGACTACTTCTTTGAAGTGACACCAGGCCTGGTGACCTTTGGGACATGGTTTTACCCCCTATAGGAATGTGTAATCATCATGAAACATTCAGATCACTTACAACTCAATAGATTCTACCTTCTTGTAACGTTTCAGCCTGATTGGACCTTGTTTTCACACAAATGGACCCAGAATGATGTGAAATTGTGCTTCGTGCAACATAATTCTGGGTGCCATTTACAAACTATAAGTGCTAATGACTCCATTCCTTTTTGTGGTTGTAGGGGCTGTTGGTTGGAGTACATTAAAAAAAACCTGATCTCTCTAGGACATTCAGAAGCCAAGTTATAAGCCCACAAATGTGTAACTGGACTACTTCTTTAAATTGACACCAGATCCGGTGACCTTTGGGACATGGTTTGACCCCCTTAGGAAAGTGCTATCATCATGAAACGTTCAGATCACTTACAACTCAATAGATTCTACCTTCTTGTAACGTTTCAGCCTGATTGGACCTTGTTTTCACACAAATGAACCAAGAATTATGTGAAATTGTGCTTCGTGCAACATAATTCTGGGTGACATTTACAAACCATAAGTGCTAATGACTCCATTCTTTTTTGTGGTTGTAGGGGCTGTTGATTTGAGTACACTAAAACAAACCTGATCTCTCTAGGACATTCAGAAGCCAAGTTATAAGCCCACAAATGTGTAACTGGACTACTTCTTTAAAGTGACACCAGGCCTGGTAACCTTTGGGACATGGTTTTACCCCCTATAGGAATGTGCGATCATCATGAAACGTTCAGATCACTTACAACTCAATAGATTCTACCTTCTTGTAAAGTTTCAGCCTGATTGGACCTTGTTTTCACACAAATGGACCCAGAATGATGTGAAATTGTGCTTCGTGCAAAATAATTCTGGGTGCCATTTACAAACCATAAGTGCTAATGACTCCATTCCTTTTTGTGGTTGTATGGGCTGTTGATTGGAGTACACTAAAATAAACCTGACCTCTCTAGGACATTCAGAAGCCAAGTTATAAGCCCACAAAGGTGTAACTGGACTACTTCTTTAAATTGACACCAGATCCGGTGACCTTTGGGACATGGTTTGACCCCTTATAGGAATGTGCGATCATCATGAAACATTCAGATCACTTACAACTCAATAGATTCTACCTTCTTGTAACGTTTCAGCCTGATTGGACCTTGTTTTCACACAAATGGACCCAGAATGATGTGAAATTGTGCTTCGTGCAACATAATTCTGGGTGCCATTTACAAACCATAAGTGCTAATGACTCCATTCTTTTAGTGGTTGTAGGGGCTGTTGATTGGAGTACACTAAAACAAACCTGATCTCTCTAGGACATTTTGAAGCCAAGTTATAAGCCCACAAATGTGTAACTGGACTACTTCTTTAAAGTGACACCAGGCCTGGTGACCTTTGGGACATGGTTTTACCCCCTATAGGAATGTGCTATCATCATGAAACGTTCAGATCACTTACAACTCAATAGATTCTGCCTTCTTGTAATGTTTCAGCCTGATTGGACCTTGTTTTCACACAAATGGACCCAGAATGATGTGAAATTGTGCTTCGTGCAACATAATTCTGGGTGCCATTTAAAAACCATAAGTGCTAATGACTCCAATTCCTTTTGTGGTAATGGGGGCTGTTAATTGGAGTACTCTAAAACAAACCTGACCTCTTTAGGATATTCAGAAGCCAAGTTATAAGCCCACAAAGGTGTAACTGGACTACTTCTTTAAAGTGACACCAGGCCCGGTGACCTTTGGGACATGGTTTGACCCCCTATAGGAATGTGCGATTATCATGAAACGTTCAGATCACTTACAACTCAATAGATTCTACCTTCTTGTAACGTTTCAGCCTGATTGGACCTTGTTTTCACACAAATGGACCCAGAATGATGTGAAATTGTGCTTCGTGCAAAATAATTCTGGGTGCCATTTACAAACCATAAGTGCTAATGACTCCATTCCTTGTTGTGGTTGTAGGGGCTGTTGATTGGAGTACACTAAAATAAACCTGACCTCTCTAGGACATTCAAAAGCCAAGTTATAAGCCCACAAAGGTGTAACTGGACTACTTCTTTAAATTGATTCCAGATCCGGTGACTTTTGGGACATGGTTTGACCCCTTATAGGAATGTGCGATCATCATGAAACATTCAGATCACTTACAACTCAATAGATTCTACCTTCTTGTAACGTTTCAGCCTGATTGGACCTTGTTTTCACACAAATGGACCCAGAATGATGTGAAATTGTGCTTCGTGCAACAAAATTCTGGGTGCCATTTACAAACCATAATTGTAGGGGCTGTTGGTTCGAGTACACTAAAACAAACCTGACCTCTCTAGGACATTCAGAAGCCAAGTTATAAGCCCACAAAGGTGTAACTAGACTACTTCTTTAAATTGACACCAGATCCTGTGACCTTTGGGACATGGTTTGACCCCTTATAGGAATGTGTGATCATTATGAAACATTCAGATCACTTACAACTCAATAGATTCTACCTTCCTGTAACATTTCAGCCTGATTGGACCTTGTTTTCACACAAATGAACCCAGAATGATGTGAAATTGTGCTTCGTGCAACATAATTCTGGGTGCCATTTACAAACCATAAGTGCTAATGACTCCATTATTTTTTGTGGTTGTAGGGGCTGTTGATTGGAGTACACTAAAACAAACCTGATCTCTCTAGGACATTCAGAAGCCAAGTTATAAGCCCACAAATGTGTAACTGGACTACTTCTTTGAAGTGACACCAGGCCTGGTGACCTTTGGGACATGGTTTTACCCCCTATAGGAATGTGTAATCATCATGAAACATTCAGATCACTTACAACTCAATAGATTCTACCTTCTTGTAACGTTTCAGCCTGATTGGACCTTGTTTTCACACAAATGGACCCAGAATGATGTGAAATTGTGCTTCGTGCAACATAATTCTGGGTGCCATTTACAAACTATAAGTGCTAATGACTCCATTCCTTTTTGTGGTTGTAGGGGCTGTTGGTTGGAGTACATTAAAAAAAACCTGATCTCTCTAGGACATTCAGAAGCCAAGTTATAAGCCCACAAATGTGTAACTGGACTACTTCTTTAAATTGACACCAGATCCGGTGACCTTTGGGACATGGTTTGACCCCCTTAGGAAAGTGCTATCATCATGAAACGTTCAGATCACTTACAACTCAATAGATTCTACCTTCTTGTAACGTTTCAGCCTGATTGGACCTTGTTTTCACACAAATGAACCAAGAATTATGTGAAATTGTGCTTCGTGCAACATAATTCTGGGTGACATTTACAAACCATAAGTGCTAATGACTCCATTCTTTTTTGTGGTTGTAGGGGCTGTTGATTTGAGTACACTAAAACAAACCTGATCTCTCTAGGACATTCAGAAGCCAAGTTATAAGCCCACAAATGTGTAACTGGACTACTTCTTTAAAGTGACACCAGGCCTGGTAACCTTTGGGACATGGTTTTACCCCCTATAGGAATGTGCGATCATCATGAAACGTTCAGATCACTTACAACTCAATAGATTCTACCTTCTTGTAAAGTTTCAGCCTGATTGGACCTTGTTTTCACACAAATGGACCCAGAATGATGTGAAATTGTGCTTCGTGCAAAATAATTCTGGGTGCCATTTACAAACCATAAGTGCTAATGACTCCATTCCTTTTTGTGGTTGTATGGGCTGTTGATTGGAGTACACTAAAATAAACCTGACCTCTCTAGGACATTCAGAAGCCAAGTTATAAGCCCACAAAGGTGTAACTGGACTACTTCTTTAAATTGACACCAGATCCGGTGACCTTTGGGACATGGTTTGACCCCTTATAGGAATGTGCGATCATCATGAAACATTCAGATCACTTACAACTCAATAGATTCTACCTTCTTGTAACGTTTCAGCCTGATTGGACCTTGTTTTCACACAAATGGACCCAGAATGATGTGAAATTGTGCTTCGTGCAACATAATTCTGGGTGCCATTTACAAACCATAAGTGCTAATGACTCCATTCTTTTAGTGGTTGTAGGGGCTGTTGATTGGAGTACACTAAAACAAACCTGATCTCTCTAGGACATTTTGAAGCCAAGTTATAAGCCCACAAATGTGTAACTGGACTACTTCTTTAAAGTGACACCAGGCCTGGTGACCTTTGGGACATGGTTTTACCCCCTATAGGAATGTGCTATCATCATGAAACGTTCAGATCACTTACAACTCAATAGATTCTGCCTTCTTGTAATGTTTCAGCCTGATTGGACCTTGTTTTCACACAAATGGACCCAGAATGATGTGAAATTGTGCTTCGTGCAACATAATTCTGGGTGCCATTTAAAAACCATAAGTGCTAATGACTCCAATTCCTTTTGTGGTAATGGGGGCTGTTAATTGGAGTACTCTAAAACAAACCTGACCTCTTTAGGATATTCAGAAGCCAAGTTATAAGCCCACAAAGGTGTAACTGGACTACTTCTTTAAAGTGACACCAGGCCCGGTGACCTTTGGGACATGGTTT
The DNA here is from genome assembly GCF_043380555.1 of Nothobranchius furzeri. Lineage (NCBI taxonomy): Eukaryota > Metazoa > Chordata > Actinopteri > Cyprinodontiformes > Nothobranchiidae > Nothobranchius > Nothobranchius furzeri. Next base: position 595,291 of record NW_027223038.1, read on the forward strand.
GACCCCCTATAGGAATGTGCGATTATCATGAAACGTTCAGATCACTTACAACTCAATAGATTCTACCTTCTTGTAACGTTTCAGCCTGATTGGACCTTGTTTTCACACAAATGGACCCAGAATGATGTGAAATTGTGCTTCGTGCAAAATAATTCTGGGTGCCATTTACAAACCATAAGTGCTAATGACTCCATTCCTTGTTGTGGTTGTAGGGGCTGTTGATTGGAGTACACTAAAATAAACCTGACCTCTCTAGGACATTCAAAAGCCAAGTTATAAGCCCACAAAGGTGTAACTGGACTACTTCTTTAAATTGATTCCAGATCCGGTGACTTTTGGGACATGGTTTGACCCCTTATAGGAATGTGCGATCATCATGAAACATTCAGATCACTTACAACTCAATAGATTCTACCTTCTTGTAACGTTTCAGCCTGATTGGACCTTGTTTTCACACAAATGGACCCAGAATGATGTTAAATTGTGCTTCGTGCAACATAATTCTGGGTGCCATTTAAAAACCATAAGTGCTAATGACTCCATTCCTTTTTGTGGTTGTAGGGGCTGTTGATTGGAGTACACTAAAACAAACCTGATCTCTCTAGGACATTCAGAAGCCAAGTTATAAGCCCACAAATCTGTAACTGGACTACTTCTTTGAAGTGACACCAGGCCTGGTGACCTTTGGGACATGGCTTTACCCCCTATAGGAATGTGCGATCATCATGAAACGTTCAGATCACTTACAACTCAATAAATTCTACCTTCTTGTAATGTTTCAGCCTGATTGGACCTTGTTTTCACAAAAATGGACCCAGAATGATGTGAAATTGTGCTTCGTGCAACATAATTCTAGGTGCCATTTAAAAACCATAAGTGCTAATGACTCCATTCCTTTTTTGGGGTAATGGGGGCTGTTAATTGGAGTACTCTAAAACAAACCTGACCTCTCTAGGATATTCAGAAGCCAAGTTATAAGCCCACAAAGGTGTAACTGGACTACTTCTTTAAAGTGACACCAGGCCCGGTGACCTTTGGGACATGGTTTGACCCCCTTATAGGAATGTGCGATCATCATGAAACGTTCAGATCACTTACAACTCAATAGATTCTACCTTCTTGTAACGTTTCAGCCTGATTGGACCTTGTTTTCACACAAATGGACCCAGAATGATGTGAAATTGTGCTTCGTGCAACAAAATTCTGGGTGCCATTTACAAACCATAATTGTAGGGGCTGCTGATTGGAGTACACTAAAACAAACCTGACCTCTCTAGGACATTCAGAAGCCAAGTTATAAGCCCACAAATGTGTAACTGGACTACTTCTTTAAAGTGACACCAGGCCCGGTGACCTTTGGGACATGGTTTTACCCCTTATAGGAATGTGCGATCATCATGAAACATTCAGATCACTTACAACTCAATAGATTCTACCTTCTTGTAATGTTTCAGCCTTATTGGACCTTGTTTTCACACAAATGGACCCAGAATGATGTGAAATTGTGCTTCGTGCAACATAATTCTGGGTGCCATTTACAAACCATAAGTGCTAATGACTCCATTCTTTTTTGTGGTTGTAGGGGCTGTTGATTGGAGTACACTAAAACAAACCTGATCTCTCTAGGACATTCAGAAGCCAAGTCATAAGCCCACAAAGGTGAAACTGGACTACTTCTTTAAAGTGACACCAGGCCTGGTGACCTTTGGGACATGGTTTTACCCCCTATAGGAATGTGCGATCATCATGAAACGTTCAGATCACTTACAACTCAATAGATTCTACCTTCTTGTAACGTTTCAGCCTGATTGGACCTTGTTTTCGCACAAATGGACCCAGAATGATGTGAAATTGTGCTTCGTGCAACATAATTCTGGGTGCCATTTACAAACCATAATTGTAGGGGCTGTTGATTGGAGTACAATAAAACAAACCTGACCTCTCTAGGACATTCAAAAGCCAAGTTATAAGCCCAAAAAGGTGTAACTGGACTACTTCTTTAAATTGACACCAGATCCGGTGACCTTTGGTACATGGTTTGACCCCTTATAGGATTGTGCGATCATCATGAAACATTCAGATCACTTACAACTCAATAGATTCTACCTTATTGTAACGTTTCAGCCTGATTGGACCTTGTTTTCACACAAATGGACCCAGAATGATGTGAAATTGTGCTTCGTGCAAAAATATTCTGGGTGCCATTTACAAACCATAAGTGCTAATGACTCCATTCCTTTTTGTGGTTGTAGAGACTGTTGATTGGAGTACACTAAAACAAACCTGACCTTTCTAGTACATTCAGAAGCCAAGTTGTAAGCCCACAAATGTGTAACTGGACTACTTCTTTAAAGTGACACCAGGCCCGGTGACCTTTGGGACATGGTTTGACCCCTTATAGGAATGTGCAATAATCATGAAACATTCAGATAACTTACAACTCAATAGATTCTACCTTCTTGTAACGTTTCAGCCTGATTGGACCTTGTTTTCACACAAATGGACCCAGAATGATGTGAAATTGTGCTTCGTGCAACAAAATTCTGGGTGCCATTTACAAACCATAATTGTAGGGGCTGCTGATTGGAGTACACTAAAACAAACCTGACCTCTCTAGGACATTCAGAAGCCAAGTTATAAGCCCACAAATGTGTAACTGGACTACTTCTTTAAAGTGACACCAGGCCCGGTGACCTTTGGGACATGGTTTTACCCCTTATAGGAATGTGCGATCATCATGAAACATTCAGATCACTTACAACTCAATAGATTCTACCTTCTTGTAATGTTTCAGCCTTATTGGACCTTGTTTTCACACAAATGGACCCAGAATGATGTGAAATTGTGCTTCGTGCAACATAATTCTGGGTGCCATTTACAAACCATAAGTGCTAATGACTCCATTCTTTTTTGTGGTTGTAGGGGCTGTTGATTGGAGTACACTAAAACAAACCTGATCTCTCTAGGACATTCAGAAGCCAAGTCATAAGCCCACAAAGGTGAAACTGGACTACTTCTTTAAAGTGACACCAGGCCTGGTGACCTTTGGGACATGGTTTTACCCCCTATAGGAATGTGCGATCATCATGAAACGTTCAGATCACTTACAACTCAATAGATTCTACCTTCTTGTAACGTTTCAGCCTGATTGGACCTTGTTTTCGCACAAATGGACCCAGAATGATGTGAAATTGTGCTTCGTGCAACATAATTCTGGGTGCCATTTACAAACCATAATTGTAGGGGCTGTTGATTGGAGTACAATAAAACAAACCTGACCTCTCTAGGACATTCAAAAGCCAAGTTATAAGCCCAAAAAGGTGTAACTGGACTACTTCTTTAAATTGACACCAGATCCGGTGACCTTTGGTACATGGTTTGACCCCTTATAGGATTGTGCGATCATCATGAAACATTCAGATCACTTACAACTCAATAGATTCTACCTTATTGTAACGTTTCAGCCTGATTGGACCTTGTTTTCACACAAATGGACCCAGAATGATGTGAAATTGTGCTTCGTGCAAAAATATTCTGGGTGCCATTTACAAACCATAAGTGCTAATGACTCCATTCCTTTTTGTGGTTGTAGAGACTGTTGATTGGAGTACACTAAAACAAACCTGACCTTTCTAGTACATTCAGAAGCCAAGTTGTAAGCCCACAAATGTGTAACTGGACTACTTCTTTAAAGTGACACCAGGCCCGGTGACCTTTGGGACATGGTTTGACCCCTTATAGGAATGTGCAATAATCATGAAACATTCAGATAACTTACAACTCAATAGATTCTACCTTCTTGTAACATTTCAGCCTGATTGGACCTTGTTTTCACACAAATGGACCCAGAATGATGTGAAATTGTGCTTCGTGCAAAATAATTCTGGGTGCCATTTACAAACCATAAGTGCTAATGACTCCATTCCTCTTTGTGGTTGTAGGGGCTGTTGATTGGAGTACACTAAAATAAACCTGACCTCTGTAGGACATTCAGAAGCCAAGTTATAAGCCCACAAAGGTGTAACTGGACTACTTCTTTAAATTGACACCAGATCCGGTGACCTTTGGGACATGGTTTGACCCCTTATAGGAATGTGCGATCATCATGAAACATTCAGATCACTTACAACTCAATAGATTCTACCTTCTTGTAACGTTTCAGCCTGACTGGACCTTGTTTTCACACAAATGGACCCAGAATGATGTGAAATTGTGCTTCGTGCAACATAATTCTGGAAGCCATTTACAAACCATAAGTGCTAATGACTCCATTCTTTTTTGTGGTTGTAGGGGCTGTTGATTGGAGTACACTAAAACAAACCTGATCTCTCTAGGACATTCAGAAGCCAAGTTATAAGCCCACAAAGGTATAACTGGACTACTTCTTTAAAGTGACACCAGGCCTGTTGACCTTTGGGACATGGTTTGACCCCCTATAGGAATATGTGATCATCATGAAACGTTCAGATCACTTACAACTCAATAGATTCTACCTTCTTGTAACGTTTCAGCTTGATTGGACCTTGTTTTCACACAAATTGAGCCAGAATGATGTGAAATTGTGCTTCGTGCAACATAATTCTGGGTGCCATTTAAAAACCATAAGTGCTAATGACTCCATTCCTTTTGTGGTAATGGGGGCTGTTAATTGGAGTACTCTAAAACAAACCTGACCTCTCTAGGATATTCAGAAGCCAAGTTATAAGCCCACAAAGGTGTAACTGGACTACTTCTTTAAAGTGACACCAGGCCCGGTGACCTTTGGGACATGGTTTGACCCCCTTATAGGAATGTGAGATCATCATGAAACGTTCAGATCACTTACAACTCAATAGATTCTACCTTCTTGTAACGTTTCAGCCTGATTGGACCTTGTTTTCACACAAATGAACCCAGAATGATGTGAAATTGTGCTTCGTGCAACATAATTCTGGGTGCCATTTACAAACCATAAGTGCTAATGACTCCATTCCTTTTTGTGGTTGTAGGGGCTGTTGATTGGAGTACACTAAAACAAACCTGATCTCTCTAGGACATTCAGAAGCCAAGTTATAAGCCCACAAATGTGTAACTGGACTACTTCTTTAAAGTGACACCAGGCCTGGTGACCTTTGGGACATGGTTTTACCCCCTATAGGAATGTGCGATCATCATGAAACGTTCAGATCAATTACAACTCAATAGATTCTACCTTCTTGTAACGTTTCAGCCTGACTGGACCTTGTTTTCACACAAATGGACCCAGAATGATGTGAAATTGTGCTTCGTGCAACATAATTCTGGGTGCCATTTACAAACCATAATTGTAGGGGCTGTTGATTGGAGTACAATAAAACAAACCTGACCTCTCTAGGACATTCAAAAGCCAAGTTATAAGCCCAAAAAGGTGTAACTGGACTACTTCTTTAAATTGACACCAGATCCGGTGACCTTTGGTACATGGTTTGACCCCTTATAGGATTGTGCGATCATCATGAAACATTCAGATCACTTACAACTCAATAGATTCTACCTTATTGTAACGTTTCAGCCTGATTGGACCTTGTTTTCACACAAATGGACCCAGAATGATGTGAAATTGTGCTTCGTGCAAAAATATTCTGGGTGCCATTTACAAACCATAAGTGCTAATGACTCCATTCCTTTTTGTGGTTGTAGAGACTGTTGATTGGAGTACACTAAAACAAACCTGACCTTTCTAGTACATTCAGAAGCCAAGTTGTAAGCCCACAAATGTGTAACTGGACTACTTCTTTAAAGTGACACCAGGCCCGGTGACCTTTGGGACATGGTTTGACCCCTTATAGGAATGTGCAATAATCATGAAACATTCAGATAACTTACAACTCAATAGATTCTACCTTCTTGTAACATTTCAGCCTGATTGGACCTTGTTTTCACACAAATGGACCCAGAATGATGTGAAATTGTGCTTCGTGCAAAATAATTCTGGGTGCCATTTACAAACCATAAGTGCTAATGACTCCATTCCTCTTTGTGGTTGTAGGGGCTGTTGATTGGAGTACACTAAAATAAACCTGACCTCTGTAGGACATTCAGAAGCCAAGTTATAAGCCCACAAAGGTGTAACTGGACTACTTCTTTAAATTGACACCAGATCCGGTGACCTTTGGGACATGGTTTGACCCCTTATAGGAATGTGCGATCATCATGAAACATTCAGATCACTTACAACTCAATAGATTCTACCTTCTTGTAACGTTTCAGCCTGACTGGACCTTGTTTTCACACAAATGGACCCAGAATGATGTGAAATTGTGCTTCGTGCAACATAATTCTGGAAGCCATTTACAAACCATAAGTGCTAATGACTCCATTCTTTTTTGTGGTTGTAGGGGCTGTTGATTGGAGTACACTAAAACAAACCTGATCTCTCTAGGACATTCAGAAGCCAAGTTATAAGCCCACAAAGGTATAACTGGACTACTTCTTTAAAGTGACACCAGGCCTGTTGACCTTTGGGACATGGTTTGACCCCCTATAGGAATATGCGATCATCATGAAACGTTCAGATCACTTACAACTCAATAGATTCTACCTTCTTGTAACGTTTCAGCTTGATTGGACCTTGTTTTCACACAAATTGAGCCAGAATGATGTGAAATTGTGCTTCGTGCAACATAATTCTGGGTGCCATTTAAAAACCATAAGTGCTAATGACTCCATTCCTTTTGTGGTAATGGGGGCTGTTAATTGGAGTACTCTAAAACAAACCTGACCTCTCTAGGATATTCAGAAGCCAAGTTATAAGCCCACAAAGGTGTAACTGGACTACTTCTTTAAAGTGACACCAGGCCCGGTGACCTTTGGGACATGGTTTGACCCCCTTATAGGAATGTGAGATCATCATGAAACGTTCAGATCACTTACAACTCAATAGATTCTACCTTCTTGTAACGTTTCAGCCTGATTGGACCTTGTTTTCACACAAATGAACCCAGAATGATGTGAAATTGTGCTTCGTGCAACATAATTCTGGGTGCCATTTACAAACCATAAGTGCTAATGACTCCATTCCTTTTTGTGGTTGTAGGGGCTGTTGATTGGAGTACACTAAAACAAACCTGATCTCTCTAGGACATTCAGAAGCCAAGTTATAAGCCCACAAATGTGTAACTGGACTACTTCTTTAAAGTGACACCAGGCCTGGTGACCTTTGGGACATGGTTTTACCCCCTATAGGAATGTGCGATCATCATGAAACGTTCAGATCAATTACAACTCAATAGATTCTACCTTCTTGTAACGTTTCAGCCTGACTGGACCTTGTTTTCACACAAATGGACCCAGAATGATGTGAAATTGTGCTTCGTGCAACATAATTCTGGAAGCCATTTACAAACCATAAGTGCTAATGACTCCATTCTTTTTTGTGGTTGTAGGGGCTGTTGATTGGAGTACACTAAAACAAACCTGATCTCTCTAGGACATTTTGAAGCCAAGTTATAAGCCCACAAATGTGTAACTGGACTACTTCTTTAAAGTGACACCAGGCCTGGTGACCTTTGGGACATGGTTTTACCCCCTATAGGAATGTGCTATCATCATGAAACGTTCAGATCACTTACAACTCAATAGATTCTACCTTCTTGTAATGTTTCAGCCTGATTGGACCTTGTTTTCACACAAATGGACCCAGAATGATGTGAAATTGTGCTTCGTGCAACATAATTCTGGGTGCCATTTAAAAACCATAAGTGCTAATGACTCCAATTCCTTTTGTGGTAATGGGGGCTGTTAATTGGAGTACTCTAAAACAAACCTGACCTCTTTAGGATATTCAGAAGCCAAGTTATAAGCCCACAAAGGTGTAACTGGACTACTTCTTTAAAGTGACACCAGGCCCGGTGACCTTTGGGACATGGTTTGACCCCCTATAGGAATGTGCGATTATCATGAAACGTTCAGATCACTTACAACTCAATAGATTCTACCTTCTTGTAACGTTTCAGCCTGATTGGACCTTGTTTTCACACAAATGGACCCAGAATGATGTGAAATTGTGCTTCGTGCAAAATAATTCTGGGTGCCATTTACAAACCATAAGTGCTAATGACTCCATTCCTTGTTGTGGTTGTAGGGGCTGTTGATTGGAGTACACTAAAATAAACCTGACCTCTCTAGGACATTCAAAAGCCAAGTTATAAGCCCACAAAGGTGTAACTGGACTACTTCTTTAAATTGATTCCAGATCCGGTGACTTTTGGGACATGGTTTGACCCCTTATAGGAATGTGCGATCATCATGAAACATTCAGATCACTTACAACTCAATAGATTCTACCTTCTTGTAACGTTTCAGCCTGATTGGACCTTGTTTTCACACAAATGGACCCAGAATGATGTTAAATTGTGCTTCGTGCAACATAATTCTGGGTGCCATTTAAAAACCATAAGTGCTAATGACTCCATTCCTTTTTGTGGTTGTAGGGGCTGTTGATTGGAGTACACTAAAACAAACCTGATCTCTCTAGGACATTCAGAAGCCAAGTTATAAGCCCACAAATCTGTAACTGGACTACTTCTTTGAAGTGACACCAGGCCTGGTGACCTTTGGGACATGGCTTTACCCCCTATAGGAATGTGCGATCATCATGAAACGTTCAGATCACTTACAACTCAATAAATTCTACCTTCTTGTAATGTTTCAGCCTGATTGGACCTTGTTTTCACAAAAATGGACCCAGAATGATGTGAAATTGTGCTTCGTGCAACATAATTCTAGGTGCCATTTAAAAACCATAAGTGCTAATGACTCCATTCCTTTTTTGGGGTAATGGGGGCTGTTAATTGGAGTACTCTAAAACAAACCTGACCTCTCTAGGATATTCAGAAGCCAAGTTATAAGCCCACAAAGGTGTAACTGGACTACTTCTTTAAAGTGACACCAGGCCCGGTGACCTTTGGGACATGGTTTGACCCCCTTATAGGAATGTGCGATCATCATGAAACGTTCAGATCACTTACAACTCAATAGATTCTACCTTCTTGTAACGTTTCAGCCTGATTGGACCTTGTTTTCACACAAATGGACCCAGAATGATATGAAATTGTGCTTCGTGCAACAAAATTCTGGGTGCCATTTACAAACCATAATTGTAGGGGCTGCTGATTGGAGTACACTAAAACAAACCTGACCTCTCTAGGACATTCAGAAGCCAAGTTATAAGCCCACAAATGTGTAACTGGACTACTTCTTTAAAGTGACACCAGGCCCGGTGACCTTTGGGACATGGTTTTACCCCTTATAGGAATGTGCGATCATCATGAAACATTCAGATCACTTACAACTCAATAGATTCTACCTTCTTGTAATGTTTCAGCCTTATTGGACCTTGTTTTCACACAAATGGACCCAGAATGATGTGAAATTGTGCTTCGTGCAACATAATTCTGGGTGCCATTTACAAACCATAAGTGCTAATGACTCCATTCTTTTTTGTGGTTGTAGGGGCTGTTGATTGGAGTACACTAAAACAAACCTGATCTCTCTAGGACATTCAGAAGCCAAGTCATAAGCCCACAAAGGTGAAACTGGACTACTTCTTTAAAGTGACACCAGGCCTGGTGACCTTTGGGACATGGTTTTACCCCCTATAGGAATGTGCGATCATCATGAAACGTTCAGATCACTTACAACTCAATAGATTCTACCTTCTTGTAACGTTTCAGCCTGATTGGACCTTGTTTTCGCACAAATGGACCCAGAATGATGTGAAATTGTGCTTCGTGCAACATAATTCTGGGTGCCATTTACAAACCATAATTGTAGGGGCTGTTGATTGGAGTACAATAAAACAAACCTGACCTCTCTAGGACATTCAAAAGCCAAGTTATAAGCCCAAAAAGGTGTAACTGGACTACTTCTTTAAATTGACACCAGATCCGGTGACCTTTGGTACATGGTTTGACCCCTTATAGGATTGTGCGATCATCATGAAACATTCAGATCACTTACAACTCAATAGATTCTACCTTATTGTAACGTTTCAGCCTGATTGGACCTTGTTTTCACACAAATGGACCCAGAATGATGTGAAATTGTGCTTCGTGCAAAAATATTCTGGGTGCCATTTACAAACCATAAGTGCTAATGACTCCATTCCTTTTTGTGGTTGTAGAGACTGTTGATTGGAGTACACTAAAACAAACCTGACCTTTCTAGTACATTCAGAAGCCAAGTTGTAAGCCCACAAATGTGTAACTGGACTACTTCTTTAAAGTGACACCAGGCCCGGTGACCTTTGGGACATGGTTTGACCCCTTATAGGAATGTGCAATAATCATGAAACATTCAGATAACTTACAACTCAATAGATTCTACCTTCTTGTAACATTTCAGCCTGATTGGACCTTGTTTTCACACAAATGGACCCAGAATGATGTGAAATTGTGCTTCGTGCAAAATAATTCTGGGTGCCATTTACAAACCATAAGTGCTAATGACTCCATTCCTCTTTGTGGTTGTAGGGGCTGTTGATTGGAGTACACTAAAATAAACCTGACCTCTGTAGGACATTCAGAAGCCAAGTTATAAGCCCACAAAGGTGTAACTGGACTACTTCTTTAAATTGACACCAGATCCGGTGACCTTTGGGACATGGTTTGACCCCTTATAGGAATGTGCGATCATCATGAAACATTCAGATCACTTACAACTCAATAGATTCTACCTTCTTGTAACGTTTCAGCCTGACTGGACCTTGTTTTCACACAAATGGACCCAGAATGATGTGAAATTGTGCTTCGTGCAACATAATTCTGGAAGCCATTTACAAACCAGAAGTGCTAATGACTCCATTCTTTTTTGTGGTTGTAGGGGCTGTTGATTGGAGTACACTAAAACAAACCTGATCTCTCTAGGACATTCAGAAGCCAAGTTATAAGCCCACAAAGGTATAACTGGACTACTTCTTTAAAGTGACACCAGGCCTGTTGACCTTTGGGACATGGTTTGACCCCCTATAGGAATATGCGATCATCATGAAACGTTCAGATCACTTACAACTCAATAGATTCTACCTTCTTGTAACGTTTCAGCTTGATTGGACCTTGTTTTCACACAAATTGAGCCAGAATGATGTGAAATTGTGCTTCGTGCAACATAATTCTGGGTGCCATTTACAAACCATAAGTGCTAATGACTCCATTCCTTTTTGTGGTTGTAGGGGCTGTTGATTGGAGTACACTAAAACAAACCTGATCTCTCTAGGACATTCAGAAGCCAAGTTATAAGCCCACAAATGTGTAACTGTACTACTTCTTTAAAGTGACACCAGGCCTGGTGACCTTTGGGACATGGTTTTACCCCCTATAGGAATGTGCGATCATCATGAAACGTTCAGATCAATTACAACTCAATAGATTCTACCTTCTTGTAACGTTTCAGCCTGACTGGACCTTGTTTTCACACAAATGGACCCAGAATGATGTGAAATTGTGCTTCGTGCAACATAATTCTGGAAGCCATTTACAAACCATAAGTGCTAATGACTCCATTCTTTTTTGTGGTTGTAGGGGCTGTTGATTGGAGTACACTAAAACAAACCTGATCTCTCTAGGACATTCAGAAGCCAAGTTATAAGCCCACAAAGGTATAACTGGACTACTTCTTTAAAGTGACACCAGGCCTGTTGACCTTTGGGACATGGTTTGACCCCCTATAGGAATATGCGATCATCATGAAACGTTCAGATCACTTACAACTCAATAGATTCTACCTTTTTGTAACGTTTCAGCTTGATTGGACCTTGTTTAGACACAAATTGAGCCAGAATGATGTGAAATTGTGCTTCGTGCAACATAATTCTGGGTGCCATTTAAAAACCATAAGTGCTAATGACTCCATTCCTTTTGTGGTAATGGGGGCTGTTAATTGGAGTACTCTAAAACAAACCTGACCTCTCTAGGATATTCAGAAGCCAAGTTATAAGCCCACAAAGGTGTAACTGGACTACTTCTTTAAAGTGACACCAGGCCCGGTGACCTTTGGGACATGGTTTGACCCCCTTATAGGAATGTGAGATCATCATGAAACGTTCAGATCACTTACAACTCAATAGATTCTACCTTCTTGTAACGTTTCAGCCTGATTGGACCTTGTTTTCACACAAATGAACCCAGAATGATGTGAAATTGTGCTTCGTGCAACATAATTCTGGGTGCCATTTACAAACCATAAGTGCTAATGACTCCATTCCTTTTTGTGGTTGTAGGGGCTGTTGATTGGAGTACACTAAAACAAACCTGATCTCTCTAGGACATTCAGAAGCCAAGTTATAAGCCCACAAATGTGTAACTGGACTACTTCTTTAAAGTGACACCAGGCCCGGTGACCTTTGGGGCATGGTTTGACCCCTTATAGGAATGTGCGATCATCATGAAACATTCAGATCACTTACAACTCAATAGATTCTACCTTCTTGTAACATTTCAGCCTGAATAGACCTTGTTTTCACACAAATGGACCCAGAATGATGTGAAATTGTGCTTCGTGCAAAATAATTCTGGGTGCCATTTACAAACCATAAGTGCTAATGACTCCATTCCTTATTGTGGTTGTAGGGGCTGTTGATTGGAGTACACTAAAATAAACCTGACCTCTCTAGGACATTCAGAAGCCAAGTTATAAGCCCACAAAGGTGTAACTGGACAACTTCTTTAAATTGACACCAGATCCGGTGACCTTTGGGACATGGTTTGACCCCTTATAGGAATGTGCGATCATCATGAAACATTCAGATCACTTACAACTCAATAGATTCTACCTTCTTGTAACGTTTCAGCCTGATTGGACCTTGTTTTCACACCTATGGACCCAGAATGATGTGAAATTGTGCTTCGTGCAACATAATTCTGGGTGCCATTTACAAACCATAAGTGCTAATGACTCCATTCCTTTTTGTGGGTGTAGGGGCTGTTTATTGGAGTACACTTAAACAAACCTGATCTCTCTAGGAAATTCAGAAGCCAAGTTATAAGCCCACAAATGTGTAACTGGACTACTACTTTAAATTGACACCAGATCCGGTGACCTTTGGGACATGGTTTGACCCCCTTAGGAAAATGCTATCATCATGAAACGTTCAGATCCCTTACAACTCAATAGATTATAACTTCCTGCAACGTTTCTGCCTGATTGGACCATGTTTTCACACAAATGAACCCAGAATGATGTGAAATTGTGCTTCGTGCAACATAATTCTGGGTGCCATTTAAAAACCATAAGTGCTAATGACTCCATTCCTTTTTGGGGTAATGGGGGCTGTTAATTGGAGTACTCTGAAACAAACCTGACCTCTCTAGGATATTGAGAAGCCAAGTTATAAGCCCACAAATGTGTAACTGGACTACTTCTTTAAAGTGACACCAGGCCCGGTGACCTTTGGGACATGGTTTGACCCCCTATAGGAATGTGCGATCATCATGAAACGTTCAGATCACTTACAACTCAATAGATTCTACCTTCTTGTAACGTTTCAGCCTGATTGGACCTTGTTTTCACACAAATGGACCCCAAATGATGTGAAATTGTGCTTCGTGCAACATAATTCTGGGTGCCATTTAGAAACCATAAGTGCTAATGACTCCATTCCTTTTTGTGGATGTAGGGGCTGTTGATTGGAGTACACTAAAACAAACCTGATCTCTCTAGGACATTCAGAAGCCAAGTTATAAGCCCACAAATGTGTAACTGGACTACTTCTTTAAAGTGACACCAGGCCCGGTGACCTTTGGGACATGGTTTGACCCCCTTAGGAAAGTGCAATCATCATGAAACGTTCAGATCACTTACAACTCAATAGATTCTACCTTCTTGTAACGTTTCAGCCTGATTGGACCTTGTTTTCACACAAATGGACCCAGAATGATGTGAAATTGTGCTTCGTGCAACATAATTCTGGGTGCCATTTACAAACCATAAGTGCTAATGACTCCATTCCTTTTTGTGGATGTAGGGGCTGTTGATTGGAGTACACTAAAACAAACCTGATCTCTCTAGGACATTCAGAAGCCAGGTTATAAGCCCACAAATGTGTAACTGGACTACTTCTTTATAGTGACACCAGGCCCGGTGACCTTTGGGACATGGTTTTACCCCCTATAGGAATGCGCGATCATCATGAAACGTTCAGATCACTTACAACTCAATAGATTCTACCTTCTTGTAACTTTTCAGCCTGATTGGACCTTGTTTTCACACAAATGGACCCAGAATGATGTGAAATTGTGCTTCGTGCAACATAATTCTGGGTGCCATTTACAAAAAATAAGTGCTAATGACTCCATTCCTTTTTGTGGTTGTAGGGACTGTTGATTGGAGTACATTAAAAAAACCTGATCTCTCTAGGACATTCAGAAGCCAAGTTATAAGCCCACACAGGTGTAACTGGACTACTTCTTTAAAGTGAAACTAGGCCCGGTGACCTTTGAGACATGGTTTGACCCCCTATAGGAATGTGCGATCATCATGAAACGTTCAGATCACTTACAACTCAATAGATTCTACCTTCTTGTAACGTTTCAGCCTGATTGGACCTTGTTTTCACACAAATGGACCCAGAATGATGTGAAATTGTGCTTCGTGCAACATAATTCTGGGTGCCATTTACAAACCATAAGTGCTAATGACTCCATTCCTTTTTGTGGTTGTAGGGCTGTTGATTGGAGTACACTAAAACAAACCTGACCTCTCTAGGGCATTCAGAAGCCAAGTTATAAGCCCACAAAGGTGTAACTGGACTACTTCTTTAAAGTGACACCAGGCCCGGTGACCTTTGGGACATGGTTTTACCCCCTATAGGAATGTGAGATCATCTTGAAACATTCAGATCACTTACAACTCAATAGCTTCTACCTTCTTGTAACGTTTCAGCCTGATTGGACCTTGTTTTCACACAAATGGACCCAGAATGATGTGAAATTGTGCTTCGTGCAACATAATTCTGGGTGCCATTTAAAAACCATAAGTGCTAATGACTCCAGTCCTTTTGGGGGTAATGGGGGCATTTAATTGGAGTACTCTAAAACAAACCTGACCTCTCTAGGATATTCAGAAGCCAAGTTATAAGCCCACAAAGGTGTAACTGGACTACTTCTTTAAAGTGACACCAGGCCAGGTGACCTTTGGGACATGGTTTGACCCCCTATAGGAATGTGCGATCATCATCAAACGTTCAGATCACTTACAACTCAATAGATTCTACCTTCTTGTAACGTTTCAGCCTGATTGGACCTTGTTTTCACACAAATGGACCCAGAATGATGTGAAATTGTGCTTCGTGCAACATAATTCTGGGTGCCATTTACAAACCATAAGTGCTAATGACTCCATTCCTTTTTGTGGTTGTAGGGGCTGTTGATTGGAGTACACTAAAACAAACCTGACGTATCTAGGACATTCAGAAGCCAAGTTATAAGCCCAAAAAGGTGTAATTGGACTACTTCTTTAAATTGACACTAGATCCGGTGACCTTTGGGACATGGTTTGACCCCCTTAGGAAAGTACTATCATCATGAAACGTTCAAATCATTTACAACTCAATAGATTCTACCTTCCTGTAACGTTTCAGCCTGATTGGACCTTGTTTTCACACAAATGAACCCAGAATGATGTGAAATTGTGCTTCGTGCAACATAATTCTGTGTGCCATTTAAAAACCATAAGTGCTAATGACTCCATTCCTTTTTGTGGTTGTACGGGCTGTTGATTGGAGTATACTAAAACAAACCTGATCTCTCTAGGACATTCAGAAGCCAAGTTATAAGCCCACAAATGTGTAACTGGACTACTTCTTTAAATTTACACCAGATCCGGTGACCTTTGGGACATGGTTTGACCCCCATAGGAAAGTGCTATCATCATGAAACGTTCAGATCACTTACAACTCAATAGATTCTACCTTCCTGTAATGTTTCAGCCTGATTGGACCTTGTTTTCACACGAATGAACCCAGAATGATGTGAAATTGTGCTTCGTGCAACATAATTCTGGGTGCCATTTAAAAACCATAAGGGCTAATGACTCAATTCCTTTTAGTGGTAATGGGGGCTGTTAATTGGAGTACTCTAAAACAAACCTGACCTCTCTAGGATATTCAGAAGCCAAGTTATAAGCCCACAAATGTGTAACTGGACTTCTTCTTTAAAGTGACACCATGCCCGGTGACCTTTGGGACATGGTTTGACCCCCTATAGGAATGTGCGATCATCATGAAACGTTCAGATCACTTACAACTCAATAGATTCTACCTTCTTGTAACGTTTCAGCCTGATTGGACCTTGTTTTCACACAAATGGACCCAGAATGATGTGAAATTGTGCTTCGTGCAACATAATTCTGGGTGCCATTTACAAACCATAAGTGCTAATGACTCCATTCCTTTTTGTGGTTGTAGGGGCTGTTTATTGGAGTACTCTAAAACAAACCTGACCTCTCTAGGATATTCAGAAGCCAAGTTATAAGCCCACAAAGGTGTAACTGGACTACTTCTTTAAAGTGACACCAGGCCCGGTGACCTTTGGGACATGGTTTGACCCCCTTATAGGAATGTGCGATCATCATGAAACGTTCAGATCACTTACAACTCAATAGATTCTACCTTCTTGTAACGTTTCAGCCTGATTGGACCTTGTTTTCACACAAATGAACCCAGAATGATGTGAAATTGTGCTTCGTGCAACATAATTATGGGTGCCATTTACAAACCATAAGTGCTAATGACTCCATTCCTTTTTGTGGTTGTAGGGGCTGTTGATTGGAGTACACTAAAACAAACCTGACCTCTCTAGGACATTCAGAAGCCAAGTTATAAGCCCACAAATGTGTAACTGGACTACTTCTTTAAAGTGACACCAGGCCCGGTGACCTTTGGGACATTGTTTGACCCCTTATAGGAATGTGAGATCATCATGAAACATTCAGATCACTTACAACTCAATAGATTCTACCTTCTTGTAACGTTTCAGCCTGATTGGACATTTTTTTTACACAAATGAACCCAGAATGATGTGAAATTGTGCTTCGTGCAACATAATTCTGGGGGCCATTTAAAAACCATAAGTGCTAATGACTCCATTCCTTTTTGTGGTTGTAGGGGCTGTTGATTGGAGTACACTCAAACAAACCTGACGTATCTAGGACATTCAGAAGCCAAGTTATAAGCCCAAAAAGGTGTAATTGGACTACTTCTTTAAATTGACACCAGATCCGTTGACCTTTGGGACATGGTTTGACCCCCTTAGGAAAGTACTATCATCATGAAACGTTCAAATCATTTACAACTCAATAGATTCTACCTTCCTGTAACGTTTCAGCCTGACTGGACCTTGTTTTCACACAAATGAACCCAGAATGATGTGAAATTGTGCTTCGTGCAACATAATTCTGGGTGCCATTTAAAAACCATAAGTGCTAATGACTCCATTCCTTTTTGTGGTTGTAGGGGCTGTTGATTGGAGTATACTAAAACAAACCTGATCTCTCTAGGACATTCAGAAGCCAAGTTAAAAGCCCACAAATGTGTAACTGGACTACTTCTTTAAATTTACACCAGATCCGGTGACCTTTGGGACATGGTTTGACCCCCTTAGGAAAGTGCTATCATCATGAAATGTTCAGATCACTTACAACTCAATAGATTCTACCTTCCTGTAACGTTTCAGCCTGATTGGACCTTGTTTTCACACAAATGAACCCAGAATGATGTGAAATTGTGCTTCGTGCAACATAATTCTGGGTGCCATTTAAAAACCATAAGGGCTAATGACTCCATTCCTTTTAGTGGTAATGGGGGCTGTTAATTGGAGTACTCTAAAACAAACCTGACCTCTCTAGGATATTCAGAAGCCAAGTTATAAGCCCACAAATGTGTAACTGGACTTCTTCTTTAAAGTGACACCAGGCCCGGTGACCTTTGGGACATGGTTTGACCCCCTATAGGAATGTGCGATCATCATGAAACGTTCAGATCACTTACAACTCAATAGATTCTACCTTCTTGTAACGTTTCAGCCTGATTGGACCTTGTTTTCACACAAATGGACCCAGAATGATGTGAAATTGTGCTTCGTGCAACATAATTCTGGGTGCCATTTACAAACCATAAGTGCTAATGACTCCATTCCTTTTTGTGGTTGTAGGGGCTGTTTATTGGAGTACTATAAAACAAACCTGACCTCTCTAGGATATTCAGAAGCCAAGTTATAAGCCCACAAAGGTGTAACTGGACTACTTCTTTAAAGTGACACCAGGCCCGGTGACCTTTGGGACATGGTTTGACCCCCTTATAGGAATGTGCGATCATCATGAAACGTTCAGATCACTTACAACTCAATAGATTTTACCTTCTTGTAACGTTTCAGCCTGATTGGTCCTTGTTTTCACACAAATGAACCCAGAATGATGTGAAATTGTGCTTCGTGCAACATAATTCTGGGTGCCATTTACAAACCATAAGTGCTAATGACTCCATTCCTTTTTGTGGTTGTAGGGGCTGTTGATTGGAGTACACTAAAACAAACCTGACCTCTCTAGGACATTCAGAAGCCAAGTTATAAGCCCACAAATGTGTAACTGGACTACTTCTTTAAAGTGACACCAGGCCCGGTGACCTTTGGGACATGGTTTGACCCCTTATAGGAATGTGAGATCATCATGAAACATTCAGATCACTTACAACTCAATAGATTCTACCTTCTTGTAACGTTTCAGCCTGATTGGACCTTGTTTTCACACAAATGGACCAAGAATGATATGAAATTGTGCTTCGTGCAAAATAATTCTGGGTGCCATTTACAAACCATAAGTGCTAATGACTCCATTCCTTTTTGTGGTTGTAGGGGATGTTGATTGGAGTACACTAAAACAAACCTGACCTCTCTAGGACATTCAGAAGCCAAGTTATAAGCCCACAAATGTGTAACTGGACTACTTCTTTAGGGTGACACCAGGCCCGGTGACCTTTGGGACATGGTTTTACCCCCTATAGGAATGTGCGATCATCTTGAAACGTTCAGATCACTTACAACTCAATAGATTCTACCTTCTTGTAACGTTTCAGCCTGATTGGACCTTGTTCTCATACAAATGGACCCAGAATGATGTGAAATTGTGCTTCGTGCAACATAATTCTGGATGCCATTTACAAACCATAAGTGCTAATGACTCCATTCCTTTTTGTGGTTGTAGGGGCTGTTGATTGGAGTATTCTGAAATAATTCTGATCTCTCTAGGACATTCAGAAGCCAAGTTATAAGCCCACAAATGTGTAACTGGACTACTTCTTTAAATCGACACCAGATCCGGTGACCTTTGGGACATGGTTTGACTCCCTTAGGAATGTGCGATCATCATGAAACGTTCAGATCCCTTACAACTCAATAGATTCTACCTTCTTGTAACGTTTCAGCCTGAATGGACCTTGTTTTCACACAAATGGACCCAGAATTATGTGAGATTGTGCTTAGTGCCACATAATTCTGGGTGCCATTTACAAACCATAAGTGCTAATGACTCCATTCCTTTTTGTGGTTGTAGTGGCTGTTGATTGGAGTACATTAAAACAAACCTGATCTCTCTAGGACATTCAGAAGCCAAGTTATAAGCCCACAAAGGTGTAACTGGACTACTTCTTTAAATTGACACCAGGCCCGGTGACCTTTGGGACATGGTTTGACCCCCTATAGGAATGTGTGATCATCATGAAACGTTCAGATCACTTACAACTCAATAGATTCTACCTTCTTGTAACGTTTCAGCCTGGTTGGACCTTGTTTTCACACAAATGAACCCAGAATGATGTGAAATTGTGCTTCCTGCAACATAATTCTGGGTGCCATTTAAAAACCATAAGTGCTAATGACTCCATTCCTTTTTGTGGTTGTAGGGGCTGTTGATTGGAGTATACTAAAACAAACCTGATCTCTCTAGGACATTCAGAAGCCAAGTTATAAGCCCACAAATGTGTAACTGGACTACTTCTTTAAATTTACACCAGATCCGGTGACCTTTGGGACATGGTTTGACCCTCTTAGGAAAGTGCTATCATCATGAAACGTTCAGATCACTTACAACTCAATAGATTCTACCTTCCTGTAACGTTTCAGCCTGATTGGACCTTGTTTTCACACAAATGAACCCAGAATGATGTGAAATTGTGCTTCGTGCAACATAATTCTGGGTGCCATTTAAAAACCATAAGGGCTAATGACTACATTCCTTTTAGTGGTAATGGGGGCTGTTAATTGGAGTACTCTAAAACAAACCTGACCTCTCTAGGATATTCAGAAGCCAAGTTATAAGCCCACAAATGTGTAACTGGACTACTTCTTTAAATTGACACCAGATCCGGTGACCTTTAGGACATGGTTTGAACCCCTTAGGAAAGTGCTATCATCATGAAACGTTCAGATCACTTACAACTCAATAGATTCTACCTTCCTGTAACGTTTCTGCCTGATTGGACCTTGTTTTCACACAAATGAACCCAGAATGATGTGAAATTGTGCTTCGTGCAACATAATTCTGGGTGCCATTTAAAAGCCATAAGTGCTAATGACTCCATTCCTTTTTGGGGTAATGGGGGCTGTTAATTGGAGTACTCTGAAACAACCCTGACCTCTCTAGGATATTGAGAAGCCAAGTTATAAGCCCACAAATGTGTAACTGGACTACTTCTTTAAAGTGACACCAGGCCCGGTGACCTTTGGGACATGGTTTGACCCCCTATAGGAATGTGCGATCATCATGAAACGTTCAGATCACTTACAACTCAATAGATTCTACCTTCTTGTAACGTGTCAGCCTTATTGGACCTTGTTTTCACACAAATGGACCCAGAATGATGTGAAATTGTGCTTCGTGCAACATAATTCTGGGTGCCATTTACAAACCATAAGTGCTAATGACTCCATTCCTTTTTGTGGTTGTAGGGGCTGTTGATTGGAGTACTCTAAAACAAACCTGATTTCTCTAGGACATTCAGAAGCCAAGTTATAAGCCAACAAATGTGTAACTGGACTACTTCTTTAAAGTGACACCAGGCCCGGTGACCTTTGGGACATGGTTTTACCCCCTTAGGAAAGTGCGATCATCATGAAACGTTCAGATCACTTACAACTCAATAGATTCTACCTTCTTGTAACGTTTCAGCCTGATTGGACCTTGTTTTCACACAAATGGACCCAGAATGATGTGAAATTGTGCTTCGTGCAACATAATTCTGGGTGCCATTGACAAACCATAAGTGCTAATGACTCCATTCCTTTTTGTGGTTGTAGGGGCTGTTGATTGGAGTACACTAAAACAAACCTGATCTCTCTAGGACATTCAGAAGCCAAGTTATAAGCCCACAAATGTGTAACTGGATTACTTCTTTAAAGTGACACCAGGCCCGGTGACCTTTGGGACATGGTTTTACCCCCTATAGGAATGTGCGATCATCATGAAACGTTCAGATCACTTACAACTCAATAGATTCTTCCTTCTTATAGCGTTTCAGCCTGATTGGACCTTGTTTTCACACAAATGGACCCAGAATGATGTGAAATTGTGCTTCGTGCAACATAATTCTGGGTGCCATTTACAAACCATAAGTGCTAATGACTCCATTCCTTTTTGTGGTTGTAGGGGCTGTTTATTGGAGTACTCTAAAACAAACCTGACCTCTCTAGGATATTCAGAAGCCAAGTTATAAGCCCACAAAGTTGTAACTGGACTACTTCTTTAAAGTGACACCAGGCCCGGTGACCTTTGGGACATGGTTTGACCCCCTTATAGGAATGTGCGATCATCATGAAACGTTCAGATCACTTACAACTCAATAGATTCTACCTTCTTGTAACGTTTCAGCCTGATTGGTCCTTGTTTTCACACAAATGAACCCAGAATGATGTGAAATTGTGCTTTGTGCAACATAATTCTGGGTGCCATTTACAAACCATAAGTGCTAATGACTCCATTCCTTTTTGTGGTTGTAGGGGCTGTTGATTGGAGTACACTAAAACAAACCTGACCTCTCTAGGACATTCAGAAGCCAAGTTATAAGCCCACAAATGTGTAAATGGACTACTTCTTTAAAGTGACACCAGGCCCGGTGACCTTCGGGACATGGTTTGACCCCTTATAGGAATGTGCGATCATCATGAAACATTCAGATCACTTACAACTCAATAGATTCTACCTTCTTGTAATGTTTCAGCCTGATTGGACCTTGTTTTCACACAAATGGACCCAGAATGATGTGAAATTGTGCTTCGTGCAACATAATTCTGGAAGCCATTTACAAACCATAAGTGCTAATGACTCCATTATTTTTTGTGGTTGTAGGGGCTGTTGATTGGAGAACACTAAAACAAACCTAACCTCTCTAGGACATTCAGAAGCCAAGTTATAAGCCCACAAAGGTGTAACTGGACTGCTTCTCTAAAGTGACACCAGGCCCGGTGACCTTTGGGACATGGATTGACCCCCGATAGGAAAGTGCTATCATCATGAAACGTTCAGATCACTTACAACTCAACAGATTCTACCTTCTTGTAACATTTCAGCCTGATTGGACCTTGTTTTCACACAAATGAACCCAGAATGATGTGAAATTGTGCTTCGTGCAACATAATTCTGGGTGCCATTTACAAACCATAAGTGCTAATGACTCCATTCCTTTTTGTGGTTTCAGGGGCTGTTATTGGAGTACACTAAAACAAACCTAACCTCTCTAGGACATTCAAAAGCCAAGTTATAAGCCCACAAAGGTGTAACTGGACTACTTCTTTAAAGTGACACCAGGCCCGGTGACCTTTGGGACATGGTTTTACCCCCTATAGGAATGTGCGATCATCTTGAAACGTTCAGATCACTTACAACTCAATAGATTCTACCTTCTTGTAGCGTTTCAGCCTGATTGGACCTTGTTTTCACACAAATGGACCAAGAATGATGTGAAATTGTGCTTCGTGCAACATAATTCTGGGTGCCGTTTACAAACCATAAGTGCTAATGACTCCATTCCTTTTTGTGGTTGTAGGGGCTGTTGATTGGAGTACATTAAAACAAACCTGATCTCTCTAGGACATTCAGAAGCCAAGTTATAAGCCCACAAATGTGTAACTGGACTGCTTCTTTAAAGTGACACCAGGCCCGGTGACCTTTGGGACATGGTTTGACCCCCTATAGGAATGTGCGATCATCTTGAAACGTTCAGATCACTTACAACTCAATAGATTCTACCTTCCTGTAACGTTTCAGCCTGATTGGACCTTGTTTTCACACAAATGAACCCAGAATGATGTGAAATTGTGCTTCATGCAACATAATTCTGGGTGCCATTTAAAAACCATAAGTGCTAATTACTCCATTCCTTTTTGTGGTTGTAGGGGCTGTTGATTGGAGTATACTAAAACAAACCTGATCTCTCTAGGACATTCAGAAGCCAAGTTATAAGCCCACAAAGGTGTAACAGGACTACTTCTTTAAATTGACACCAGATCCGGTGACATTTGGGACATGGTTTGACCCCCTTAGGAAAGTGCTATCATCATGAAACGTTCAGATCACTTACAACTCAATAGATTCTACCTTCCTGTAACGTTTCAGCCTGATTGGACCTTGTTTTCACACAAATGGACCCAGAATGATCTGAAATTGTGCTTCGTGCAACATAATTCTGGGTGCCATTTACAAACCATAAGTGCTAATGACTCCATTCCTTTTTGTGGTTGTAGGGGCTGTTGATTGGAGAACACTAAAACAAACCTAACCTCTCTAGGACATTCAGAAGCCAAGTTATAAGCCCACAAAGGTGTAACTGGACTGCTTCTTTAAAGTGACACCAGGCCCGGTGACCTTTGGGACATGGTTTGACCCCCTATAGGAAAGTGCGATCATCTTGAAACGTTCAGACCACTTACAACTCAATAGATTCTACCTTCCTGTAACGTTTCAGCCTGATTGGACCTTGTTTTCACACAAATGAACCCAGAATGATGTGAAATTGTGCTTCGTGCAACATAATTCTGGGTGCCATTTAAAAACCATAAGTGCTAATTACTCCATTACTTTTTGTGGTTGTAGGGGCTGTTGATTGGAGTATACTAAAACAAACCTGATCTCTCTAGGACATTCAGAAGCCAAGTTATAAGCCCACAAAGGTGTAACTGGACTACTTCTTTAAATTGACACCAGATCTGGTGACCTTTGGGACATGGTTTGACCCCCTTAGGAAAGTGCTATCATCATGAAACGTTCAGATCACTTACAACTCAATAGATTCTACCTTCCTGTAACGTTTCAGCCTGATTGGACCTTGTTTTCACACAAATGAACCCAGAATGATGTGAAATTGTGCTTTGTGCAACATAATTCTGGGTGCCATTTACAAACCATGAGTGCTAATGACTCCATTGCTTTTTGTGGTTGTAGGGGCTGTTGATTGGAGTACACTAAAACAAACCTGATCTCTCTAGGACATTCAGAAGCCAAGTTATAAGCCCACAAATGTGTAACTGGACTACTTCTTTAAATTGACACCAGATCCTGTGACCTTTGGGACATGGTTTGACCCCCTTAGGAAAGTGCTATCATCATGAAACGTTCAGATAGCTTACAACTCAATAGATTCTACCTTCCTGTAACATTTCAGCCTGATTGGACCTTGTTTTCACACAAATGAACCCAGAATGATGTGAAATTGTGCTTAGTGCAGCATAATTCTGGGTGCCATTTACAAACCATAAGTGCTAATGACTCCATTCCTTTTTGTGGTTGTAGGGGCTGTTGGTTGGAGTACATTAAAACAAACCTGATCTCTAGGACATTCAGAAGCCAAGTTATAAGCCCACAAATGTGTAACTGGACTACTTCTTTAAATTGACACCAGATCCGGTGACCTTTGGGACATGGTTTGACCCCCTTAGGAAAGTGCTATCATCATGAAACGTTCAGATCACTTACAACTCAATAGATTCTACCTTCCTGTAACGTTTCAGCCTGATTGGACCTTGTTTTCACACAAATGAACCCAGAATGATGTGAAATTGTGCTTTGTGCAACATAATTCTGGGTGCCATTTACAAACCATAAGTGCTAATGACTCCATTCCTTTTTGTGGTTGTAGGGACTTTTGATTGGAGTACACTAAAACAAACCTAACCTCTCTAGTACATTCAGAAGCCAAGTTATAAGCCGACAAAGGTGTAACTGGACTACTTCTTTAAAGTGACACCAGATCCTGTGACCTTTGGGACATGGTTTGACCCCCTTAGGAAAGTGCTATCATCATGAAACGTTCAGATCACTTACAACTCAACAGATTCTACCTTCTTGTAACATTTCAGCCTGATTGGACCTTGTTTTCACACAAATGAACCCAGAATGATGTGAAATTGTGCTTCGTGCAACATAATTCTGGGTGCCATTTACAAACCATAAGTGCTAATGACTCCATTCCTTTTTGTGGTTTCAGGGGCTGTTATTGGAGTACACTAAAACAAACCTAACCTCTCTAGGACATTCAGAAGCCAAGTTATAAGCCCACAAAGGTGTAACTGGACTACTTCTTTAAAGTGACACCAGGCCCGGTGACCTTTGGGACATGGTTTTACCCCCTATAGGAATATGCGATCATCTTGAAACGTTCAGATCACTTACAACTCAATAGATTCTACCTTCTTGTAGCGTTTCAGCCTGATTGGACCTTGTTTTCACACAAATGGACCAAGAATGATGTGAAATTGTGCTTCGTGCAACATAATTCTGGGTGCCGTTTACAAACCATAAGTGCTAATGACTCCATTCCTTTTTGTGGTTGTAGGGGCTGTTGATTGGAGTACATTAAAACAAACCTGATCTCTCTAGGACATTCAGAAGCCAAGTTATAAGCCCACAAATGTGTAACTGGACTGCTTCTTTAAAGTGACACCAGGCCCGGTGACCTTTGGGACATGGTTTGACCCCCTATAGGAATGTGCGATCATCTTGAAACGTTCAGATCACTTACAACTCAATAGATTCTACCTTCCTGTAACGTTTCAGCCTGATTGGACCTTGTTTTCACACAAATGAACCCAGAATGATGTGAAATTGTGCTTTGTGCAACATAATTCTGGGTGCCATTTACAAACCATGAGTGCTAATGACTCCATTGCTTTTTGTGGTGGTAGGGGCTGTTGATTGGAGTACACTAAAACAAACCTGATCTCTCTAGGACATTCAGAAGCCAAGTTATAAGCCCACAAATGTGTAACTGGACTACTTCTTTAAATTGACACCAGATCCTGTGACCTTTGGGACATGGTTTGACCCCCTTAGGAAAGTGCTATCATCATGAAACGTTCAGATAGCTTACAACTCAATAGATTCTACCTTCCTGTAACATTTCAGCCTGATTGGACCTTGTTTTCACACAAATGAACCCAGAATGATGTGAAATTGTGCTTAGTGCAGCATAATTCTGGGTGCCATTTACAAACCATAAGTGCTAATGACTCCATTCCTTTTTGTGGTTGTAGGGGCTGTTGGTTGGAGTACATTAAAACAAACCTGATCTCTAGGACATTCAGAAGCCAAGTTATAAGCCCACAAATGTGTAACTGGACTACTTCTTTAAATTGACACCAGATCCGGTGACCTTTGGGACATGGTTTGACCCCCTTAGGAAAGTGCTATCATCATGAAACGTTCAGATCACTTACAACTCAATAGATTCTACCTTCCTGTAACGTTTCAGCCTGATTGGACCTTGTTTTCACACAAATGAACCCAGAATGATGTGAAATTGTGCTTTGTGCAACATAATTCTGGGTGCCATTTACAAACCATAAGTGCTAATGACTCCATTCCTTTTTGTGGTTGTAGGGACTTTTGATTGGAGTACACTAAAACAAACCTAACCTCTCTAGTACATTCAGAAGCCAAGTTATAAGCCGACAAAGGTGTAACTGGACTACTTCTTTAAAGTGACACCAGATCCTGTGACCTTTGGGACATGGTTTGACCCCCTTAGGAAAGTGCTATCATCATGAAACGTTCAGATCACTTACAACTCAACAGATTCTACCTTCTTGTAACATTTCAGCCTGATTGGACCTTGTTTTCACACAAATGAACCCAGAATGATGTGAAATTGTGCTTCGTGCAACATAATTCTGGGTGCCATTTACAAACCATAAGTGCTAATGACTCCATTCCTTTTTGTGGTTTCAGGGGCTGTTATTGGAGTACACTAAAACAAACCTAACCTCTCTAGGACATTCAGAAGCCAAGTTATAAGCCCACAAAGGTGTAACTGGACTACTTCTTTAAAGTGACACCAGGCCCGGTGACCTTTGGGACATGGTTTTACCCCGTATAGGAATGTGCGATCATCTTGAAACGTTCAGATCACTTACAACTCAATAGATTCTACCTTCTTGTAGCGTTTCAGCCTGATTGGACCTTGTTTTCACACAAATGGACCAAGAATGATGTGAAATTGTGCTTCGTGCAACATAATTCTGGGTGCCGTTTACAAACCATAAGTGCTAATGACTCCATTCCTTTTTGTGGTTGTAGGGGCTGTTGATTGGAGTACATTAAAACAAACCTGATCTCTCTAGGACATTCAGAAGCCAAGTTATAAGCCCACAAATGTGTAACTGGACTGCTTCTTTAAAGTGACACCAGGCCCGGTGACCTTTGGGACATGGTTTGACCCCCTATAGGAATGTGCGATCATCTTGAAACGTTCAGATCACTTACAACTCAATAGATTCTAACTTCCTGTAACGTTTCAGCCTGATTGGACCTTGTTTTCACACAAATGAACCCAGAATGATGTGAAATTGTGCTTCGTGCAACATAATTCTGGGTGCCATTTAAAAACCATAAGTGCTAATTACTCCATTCCTTTTTGTGGTGGTAGGGGCTGTTGATTGGAGTATACTAAAACAAACCTGAACTCTCTAGGACATTCAGAAGCCAAGTTATAAGCCCACAAAGGTGTAACAGGACTACTTCTTTAAATTGACACCAGATCCGGTGACATTTGGGACATGGTTTGACCCCCTTAGGAAAGTGCTATCATCATGAAACGTTCAGATCACTTACAACTCAATAGATTCTACCTTCCTGTAACGTTTCAGCCTGATTGGACCTTGTTTTCACACAAATGGACCCAGAATGATCTGAAATTGTGCTTCGTGCAACATAATTCTGGGTGCCATTTACAAACCATAAGTGCTAATGACTCCATTCCTTTTTGTGGTTGTAGGGGCTGTTGATTGGAGAACACTAAAACAAACCTAACCTCTCTAGGACATTCAGAAGCCAAGTTATAAGCCCACAAAGGTGTAACTGGACTGCTTCTTTAAAGTGACACCAGGCCCGGTGACCTTTGGGACATGGTTTGACCCCCTATAGGAATGTGCGATCATCTTGAAACGTTCAGACCACTTACAACTCAATAGATTCTACCTTCCTGTAACGTTTCAGCCTGATTGGACCTTGTTTTCACACAAATGAACCCAGAATGATGTGAAATTGTGCTTCGTGCAACATAATTCTCTGTGCCATTTAAAAACCTTAAGTGCTAATGACTCCATTCCTTTTTGTGGTTGTAGGGGCTGTTGATTGGAGTACACTAAAACAAACCTGATCTCTCTAGGACATTGAGAAGCCAAGTTATAAGCCCACAAAGGTGTAACTGGACTACTTATTTAAAGTGACACCAGGCCCGCTGACCTTTGGGACATGGTTTGACCCCCTTAGGAAAGTGCTATCATCATGAAACGTTCAGATCACTTACAACTCAATAGATTCTACCTTCCTGTAACGTTTCAGCCTGATTGGACCTTGTTTTCACACAAATGAACCCAGAATGATGTGAAATTGTGCTTTGTGCAACATAATTCTGGGTGCCATTTACAAACCATGAGTGCTAATGACTCCATTGCTTTTTGTGGTTGTAGGGGCTGTTGATTGGAGTACACTAAAACAAACCTGATCTCTCTAGGACATTCAGAAGCCAAGTTATAAGCCCACAAATGTGTAACTGGACTACTTCTTTAAATTGACACCAGATCCTGTGACCTTTGGGACATGGTTTGACCCCCTTAGGAAAGTGCTATCATCATGAAACGTTCAGATAGCTTACAACTCAATAGATTCTACCTTCCTGTAACATTTCAGCCTGATTGGACCTTGTTTTCACACAAATGAACCCAGAATGATGTGAAATTGTGCTTAGTGCAGCATAATTCTGGGTGCCATTTACAAACCATAAGTGCTAATGACTCCATTCCTTTTTGTGGTTGTAGGGGCTGTTGGTTGGAGTACATTAAAACAAACCTGATCTCTAGGACATTCAGAAGCCAAGTTATAAGCCCACAAATGTGTAACTGGACTACTTCTTTAAATTGACACCAGATCCGGTGACCTTTGGGACATGGTTTGACCCCCTTAGGAAAGTGCTATCATCATGAAACGTTCAGATCACTTACAACTCAATAGATTCTACCTTCCTGTAACGTTTCAGCCTGATTGGACCTTGTTTTCACACAAATGAACCCAGAATGATGTGAAATTGTGCTTTGTGCAACATAATTCTGGGTGCCATTTACAAACCATAAGTGCTAATGACTCCATTCCTTTTTGTGGTTGTAGGGACTTTTGATTGGAGTACACTAAAACAAACCTAACCTCTCTAGTACATTCAGAAGCCAAGTTATAAGCCGACAAAGGTGTAACTGGACTACTTCTTTAAAGTGACACCAGGCCCGGTGACCTTTGGGACATGGTTTGACCCCCTATAGGAATGTGCGATCATCTTGAAACGTTCAGATCACTTACAACTCAATAGATTCTACCTTATTGTAGCGTTTCAGCCTGATTGGACCTTGTTTTCACAAGAAGTGTGAAAGGGAGTTTTCCTGGTTCGTAAATGGCACCCAGAATTATGTTGCACGAAGCACAATTTCACATCATTCTGGGTCCATTTGTGTGAAAACAAGGTCCAATCAGGCTGAAACGTTACAGGAAGGTAGAATCTATTGAGTTGTAAGTGATCTGAACGTTTCATGATGATCGCACATTCCTATAGGGGGTCAAACCATGTCCCAAAGGTCACCGGGCCTGGTGTCACTTTAAAGAAGTAGTCCATTTACACCTTTGAGGTCTTATAACTTGGCTTCTGAATGTCCTAGAGAGATCAGGTTTGTTTTAGTGTACTCCAATCAACAGCCCCTACAACCTCAAAAAGGAATGGAGTCATTAGCACTTATGGTTTTTAAATGGCACCCAGAATTATGTTGCACGAAGCACAATTTCACATCATTCTGGGTTCATTTGTGTGAAAACAAGGTCCAATCAGGCTCAAATGTTACAGAAAGGTAGAATCTATTGTGTTGTAAGTGATCTGAACGTTTCATGATGATAGCACTTTCCTAAGGGGGTCAAACCATGTCCCAAAGGTCACCGGATCTGGTGTCAATTTAAAGAAGTAGTCCAGTTACACCTTTGTGGGCTTATAACTTGGCTTCTGAATGTCCTAGAGAGATCAGGTTTGTTTTATTATACTCCAATCAACAGCCCCTACAACCCAAAAAGGAATGGAGTAATTAGCACTTATGGTTTTTAAATGGCACCCAGAATTATGTTGCACGAAGCACAATTTCACATCATTCTGGGTTCATTTGTGTGAAAACAAGGTCCAATCAGGCTGAAATGTTGCAGGAAGGTAGAATCTATTGAGTTGTAAGTGATCTGAACGTTTCATGATGATAGCACTTTCCTAAGGGGGTCAAACCATGTCCCAAAGGTCACCGGATCTGGTGTCAATTTAAAGAAGTAGTCCAGTTACACCTTTGTGGGCTTATAACTTGGCTTCTGAATGTCCAAGAGAGATCAGGTTTGTTTTAGTATTCTCCAATCAACAGCCCCTACTACCCAAAAAGGAATGGAGTCATTAGCACTTATGGTTTTTAAATGGCACCCAGAATTATGTTGCACGAAGCACAATTTCACATCATTCTGGGTTCATTTGTGTGAAAACAAGGTCCAATCAGGCTGAAACGTTACAGGAAGGTAGAATTTATTGAGTTGTAAGTGATCTGAACGTTTCATGATGATAGCACTTTCCTAAGGGGGTCAAACCATGTCCCAAAGGTCACCGGACCTGGTGTCAATTTAAAGAAGTAGTCCAGTTACACATTTGTGGGCTTATAACTTGGCTTCTGAATGTCCTAGAGAGATCAGGTTTGTTTTAATGTACTCCAACCAACAGCCCCTACAACCACAAAAAGGAATGGAGTCATTAGCACTTATGGTTTGTAAATGGCACCCAGAATTATGCTGCACTAAGCACAATTTCACATCATTCTGGGTTCATTTGTGTGAAAACAAGGTCCAATCAGGCTGAAACGTTACAAGAAGGTAGAATCTATTGAGTTGTAAGTGATCTGAACGTTTCATGATGATCGCACATTCCTATAGGGGGTCAAACCATGTCCCAAAGGTCACCGGGCCTGGTGTCACTTTAAAGAAGTAGTCCATTTACACCTTTGAGGGCTTATAACTTGGATTCTGAATGTCCTAGAGAGATCAGGTTCATTTTAGCGTACTCCAATCAACAGCCCCTACAACCTCAAAAAGGAATGGAGTCATTAGCACTTATGGTTTTTAAATGGCACCCAGAATTATGTTGCACGAAGCACAATTTCACATCATTCTGGGTTCATTTGTGTGAAAACAAGGTACAATCAGGCTGAAACGTTAGAGGAAGGTAGAATCTATTGAGTTGTAAGTGATCTGAACGTTTCATGATGATAGCACTTTCCTAAGGGGGTCAAACAATGTCCCAAAGGTCACCGGATCTGGTGTCAATTTAAAGAAGTAGTCCAGTTACACATTTGTGGGCTTATAACTTGGCTTCTGAATGTCCTAGAGAGATCAGGTTTTTTTTTTGTACTCCAATCAACAGCCTCTAAAACCCAAAAAGGAATGGAGTCATTAGCACTTATGGTTATGGCACCCAGAATTATGTTGCACGAAGCACAATTTCACATCATTCTGGGTTCATTCGTGTGAAAACAAGGTCCAATCAGGCTGAAACGTTACAGGAAGGTAGAATCTATTGAGTTGTAAGTGATCTGAACGTTTCATGATGATAGCACTTTCCTAAGGGGGTCAAACCATGTCCCAAAGGTCACCGGATCTGGTGTCAATTTTAAGAAGTAGTCCAGTTACACATTTGTGGGCTTATAACTTGGCTTCTGAATGTCCTAGAGAGATCAGGTTTGTTTTAGTGTATTCCAATCAACAGCCCCTACAACCACAAAAAGGAATGGAGTCATTAGCACTTAAGGTTTGTAAAGGGCACCCAGAATTATGTTGCACGAAGCACAATTTCACATCATTCTGGGTCCATTTGTGTGAAAACAAGGTCCAATCAGGCTGAAACGTTACAGGAAGGTAGAATCTATTGAGTTGTAAGTGATCTGAACGTTTCAAGATGATAGCACTTTCCTAAGGGGGTCAAACCATGTCC
This sequence comes from Nothobranchius furzeri, assembly GCF_043380555.1. Taxonomy (NCBI): domain Eukaryota; kingdom Metazoa; phylum Chordata; class Actinopteri; order Cyprinodontiformes; family Nothobranchiidae; genus Nothobranchius; species Nothobranchius furzeri. The sequence goes on from NW_027223038.1 coordinate 627,827, forward strand.
CAAAGGTCACCGGATCTGGTGTCAATTTAAAGAAGTAGTCCAGTTACACATTTGTGGGCTTATAACTTGGCTTGTGAATGTCCTAGAGAGATCAGGTTTGTTTTATTGTACTCCAACCAACAGCCCCTACAACCACAAAAAGGAATGGAGTCATTAGCACTTATGGTTTGTAAATGGCACCCAGAATTATGTTGCACGAAGCACAATTTCACATCATTCTGGGTCCATTTGTGTGAAAACAAGGTCCAATCAGGCTGAAACGTTACAAGAAGGTAGAATCTATTGAGTTGTAAGTGATCTGAACGTTTCAAGATGATCGCACTTTCCTAAGGGGGTCAAACAATGTCCCAAAGGTCACCGGATCTGGTGTCAATTTAAAGAAGTAGTCCAGTTACACCTTTGTGGGCTTATAATTTGGCTTCTGAATGTCCTAGAGAGATCAGGTTTGTTTTAGTGTACTCCAATCAACAGCCCCTACAACCACAAAAAGGAATGGCGTCATTAGCACTTATGGTTTGTAAATGGCACCCAGAATTATGTTGCACGAAGCACAATTTCACATCATTCTGGGTCCATTTGTGTGAAAACAAGGTCCAATCAGGCTGAAACGTTACAAGAAGGTAGAATCTATTGAGTTGTAAGTGATCTGAACGTTTCATGATGATCGCACATTCCTATAGGGGGTCAATCCATGTCCCAAAGGTCACCGGGCCTGGTGTCACTTTAAAGAAGTAGTCCAGTCACACCTTTGTGGGCTTATAACTTGGCTTCTGAATATCCTAGAAAGGTCAGGTTTGTTTTAGAGTACTCCAATTAACAGCCCCCGTTACCACTAAAAGGAATGGAGTCATTAGCACTTATGGTTTTTAAATGGCACCCAGAATTATGTTGCACGAAGCACAATTTCACATCATTCTGGGTTCATTTGTGTGAAAACAAGGTCCAATCAGGCTGAAACGTTACAAGAAGGTAGAATCTATTGAGTTGTAAGTGATCTGAACGTTTCATGATAATCGTACATTCCTATAGGGGGTAAAACCATGTCCCAAAGGTCACCGGGCCTGGTGTCACTTTAAAGAAGTAGTCCAGTTACACATTTGTGGGCTTATAACTTGGCTTCTGAATGTCCTAGAGAGATCAGGTTTGTTTTAGAGTACTCCAATTAACAGCCCCCATTACCACAAAAAGGAATGGAGTCATTAGCACTTATGGTTTTTAAATGGCACCCAGAATTATGTTGCACGAAGCACAATTTCACATCATTCTGGGTTCATTTGTGTGAAAACAAGGTCCAATCAGGCTGAAACGTTACAAGAAGGTAGAATCTATTGAGTTGTAAGTGATCTGAACGTTTCATGATGATCGCACATTCCTATAGGGGGTAATACCATGTCCCAAAGGTCACCGGGCCTGGTGTGACTTTAAAGAAGTAGTCCAGTTACACATTTGTGGGCTTATAACTTGGCTTCTGAATTTCCTAGAGAGATCAGTTTTGTTTTAATGTACTCCAATCAACAGCCCCTACAACCACAAAAGGAATGGAGTCATTAGCACTTATGGTTTGTAAATGGCACCCAGAATTATGTTGCATAAAGCAAAATTTCACATCATTCTGGGTTCATTTGTGTGTAAACAAGGTCCAATCAGGCTGAAACGTTACAGGAATGTAGAATCTATTGAGTTGTTAGTGATCTGAACGTTTCATGATGATAGCACTTTCCTAAGAGGGTCAAACCATGTCCCAAAGGTCACCGGATCTGGTGTCAATTTAAAGAAGTAGTCCAGTTACACATTTGTGGGCATATAACTTTGCTTCTGAATGTCCTAGAGAGATCAGGTTTGTATTAATGTACTCCAACCAACAGCCCCTACAACCACAAAAAGGAATGGAGTCATTAGCACTTATGGTTTGTAAATGGCACCCAGAATTATGTTGCACGAAGCACAATTTCACATCATTCTGTGTCCATTTGTGTGAAAACAAGGTCCAATCAGGCTGAAACGTTACAAGAAGGTAGAATCTATTGAGTTGTAAGTGATCTGAACGTTTCATGATGATCGCACATTCCTATAGGGGGTCAAACCATGTCCCAAAGGTCATCGGGCCTGGTGTCACTTTAAAGAAGTAGTCCATTTACACCTTTGAGGGCTTATAACTTGGTTTCTGAATGTCCTAGAGAGATCAGGTTTGTTTTAGTGTACTCCAGTCAACAGCCCCTACAACCTCAAAAAGGAATGGAGTCATTAGCACTTATGGTTTTTAAATGGCTTCCAGAATTATGTTGCACGAAGCACAATTTCACATCATTCTGGGTTCATTTGTGTGAAAACAAGGTCCAATCAGGCTGAAACGTTACAGGAAGGTAGAATCTATTGAGTTGTAAGTGATCTGAACGTTTCATCATGATAGCACTTTCCTAAGGGGGTCAAACCATGTCCCAAAGGTCACCGGATCTGGTGTCAATTTAAAGAAGTAGTCCAGTTACACATTTGTGGGCTTATAACTTGGCTTCTGAATGTCCTATAGAGATCAGGTTTGTTTTATTATACTCCAATCAACAGCCCCTACAATCACAAAAAGGAATGGAGTCATTAGCACTTATGGTTTTTAAATGGCACCCAGAATTATGTTGCACGAAGCACAATTTCACATCATTCTGGGTCCATTTGTGTGAAAACAAGGTCCAATCAGGCTGAAACGTTACAGGAAGGTAGAATCTATTGAGTTGTAAGTGATCTGAACGTTTCATGATGATCGCACATTCCTATAGGGGGTCAAACCATGTCCCAAAGGTCACCGGGCCTGGTGTCACTTTAAAGAAGTAGTCCATTTACACCTTTGAGGTCTTATAACTTGGCTTCTGAATGTCCTAGAGAGATCAGGTTTGTTTTAGTGTACTCCAATCAACAGCCCCTACAACCTCAAAAAGGAATGGAGTCATTAGCACTTATGGTTTTTAAATGGCACCCAGAATTATGTTGCACGAAGCACAATTTCACATCATTCTGGGTTCATTTGTGTGAAAACAAGGTCCAATCAGGCTCAAATGTTACAGAAAGGTAGAATCTATTGAGTTGTAAGTGATCTGAACGTTTCATGATGATAGCACTTTCCTAAGGGGGTCAAACCATGTCCCAAAGGTCACCGGATCTGGTGTCAATTTAAAGAAGTAGTCCAGTTACACCTTTGTGGGCTTATAACTTGGCTTCTGAATGTCCTAGAGAGATCAGGTTTGTTTTATTATACTCCAATCAACAGCCCCTACAACCCAAAAAGGAATGGAGTCATTAGCACTTATGGTTTTTAAATGGCACCCAGAATTATGTTGCACGAAGCACAATTTCACATCATTCTGGGTTCATTTGTGTGAAAACAAGGTCCAATCAGGCTGAAATGTTGCAGGAAGGTAGAATCTATTGAGTTGTAAGTGATCTGAACGTTTCATGATGATAGCACTTTCCTAAGGGGGTCAAACCATGTCCCAAAGGTCACCGGATCTGGTGTCAATTTAAAGAAGTAGTCCAGTTACACCTTTGTGGGCTTATAACTTGGCTTCTGAATGTCCAAGAGAGATCAGGTTTGTTTTAGTACTCTCCAATCAACAGCCCCTACAACCCAAAAAGGAATGGAGTCATTAGCACTTATGGTTTTTAAATGGCACCCAGAATTATGTTGCACGAAGCACAATTTCACATCATTCTGGGTTCATTTGTGTGAAAACAAGGTCCAATCAGGCTGAAACGTTACAGGAAGGTAGAATTTATTGAGCTGTAAGTGATCTGAACGTTTCATGATGATAGCACTTTCCTAAGGGGGTCAAACCATGTCCCAAAGGTCACCGGACCTGGTGTCAATTTAAAGAAGTAGTCCAGTTACACATTTGTGGGCTTATAACTTGGCTTCTGAATGTCCTAGAGAGATCAGGTTTGTTTTAATGTACTCCAACCAACAGCCCCTACAACCACAAAAAGGAATGGAGTCATTAGCACTTAAGGTTTGTAAATGGCACCCAGAATTATGCTGCACTAAGCACAATTTCACATCATTCTGGGTTCATTTGTGTGAAAACAAGGTCCAATCAGGCTGAAACGTTACAAGAAGGTAGAATCTATTGAGTTGTAAGTGATCTGAACGTTTCATGATGATCGCACATTCCTATAGGGGGTCAAACCATGTCCCAAAGGTCACCGGGCCTGGTGTCACTTTAAAGAAGTAGTCCATTTACACCTTTGAGGGCTTATAACTTGGATTCTGAATGTCCTAGAGAGATCAGGTTCATTTTAGTGTACTCCAATCAACAGCCCCTACAACCTCAAAAAGGAATGGAGTCATTAGCACTTATGGTTTTTAAATGGCACCCAGAATTATGTTGCACGAAGCACAATTTCACATCATTCTGGGTTCATTTGTGTGAAAACAAGGTACAATCAGGCTGAAACGTTAGAGGAAGGTAGAATCTATTGAGTTGTAAGTGATCTGAACGTTTCATGATGATAGCACTTTCCTAAGGGGGTCAAACAATGTCCCAAAGGTCACCGGATCTGGTGTCAATTTAAAGAAGTAGTCCAGTTACACATTTGTGGGCTTATAACTTGGCTTCTGAATGTCCTAGAGAGATCAGGTTTTTTTTTGTACTCCAATAAACAGCCTCTAAAACCCAAAAAGGAATGGAGTCATTAGCACTTATGGTTATGGCACCCAGAATTATGTTGCACGAAGCACAATTTCACATCATTCTGGGTTCATTCGTGTGAAAACAAGGTCCAATCAGGCTGAAACGTTACAGGAAGGTAGAATCTATTGAGTTGTAAGTGATCTGAACGTTTCATGATGATAGCACTTTCCTAAGGGGGTCAAACCATGTCCCAAAGGTCACCGGATCTGGTGTCAATTTAAAGAAGTAGTCCAGTTACACATTTGTGGGCTTATAACTTGGCTTCTGAATGTCCTAGAGAGATCAGGTTTGTTTTAGTGTATTCCAATCAACAGCCCCTACAACCACAAAAAGGAATGGAGTCATTAGCACTTAAGGTTTGTAAAGGGCACCCAGAATTATGTTGCACGAAGCACAATTTCACATCATTCTGGGTCCATTTGTGTGAAAACAAGGTCCAATCAGGCTGAAACGTTACAGGAAGGTAGAATCTATTGAGTTGTAAGTGATCTGAACGTTTCAAGATGATAGCACTTTCCTAAGGGGGTCAAACCATGTCCCAAAGGTCACCGGATCTGGTGTCAATTTAAAGAAGTAGTCCAGTTACACATTTGTGGGCTTATAACTTGGCTTGTGAATGTCCTAGAGAGATCAGGTTTGTTTTATTGTACTCCAACCAACAGCCCCTACAACCACAAAAAGGAATGGAGTCATTAGCACTTATGGTTTGTAAATGGCACCCAGAATTATGTTGCAAGAAGCACAATTTCACATCATTCTGGGTCCATTTGTGTGAAAACAAGGTCCAATCAGGCTGAAACGTTACAAGAAGGTAGAATCTATTGAGTTGTAAGTGATCTGAACGTTTCAAGATGATCGCACTTTCCTAAGGGGGTCAAACAATGTCCCAAAGGTCACCGGATCTGGTGTCAATTTAAAGAAGTAGTCCAGTTACACCTTTGTGGGCTTATAATTTGGCTTCTGAATGTCCTAGAGAGATCAGGTTTGTTTTAGTGTACTCCAATCAACAGCCCCTACAACCACAAAAAGGAATGGAGTCATTAGCACTTATGGTTTGTAAATGGCACCCAGAATTATGTTGCACGAAGCACAATTTCACATCATTCTGGGTCCATTTGTGTGAAAACAAGGTCCAATCAGGCTGAAACGTTACAAGAAGGTAGAATCTATTGAGTTGTAAGTGATCTGAACGTTTCATGATGATCGCACATTCCTATAGGGGGTCAATCCATGTCCCAAAGGTCACCGGGCCTGGTGTCACTTTAAAGAAGTAGTCCAGTCACACCTTTGTGGGCTTATAACTTGGCTTCTGAATATCCTAGAAAGGTCAGGTTTGTTTTAGAGTACTCCAATTAACAGCCCCCGTTACCACTAAAAGGAATGGAGTCATTAGCACTTATGGTTTTTAAATGGCACCCAGAATTATGTTGCACGAAGCACAATTTCACATCATTCTGGGTTCATTTGTGTGAAAACAAGGTCCAATCAGGCTGAAACGTTACAAGAAGGTAGAATCTATTGAGTTGTAAGTGATCTGAACGTTTCATGATAATCGCACATTCCTATAGGGGGTAAAACCATGTCCCAAAGGTCACCGGGCCTGGTGTCACTTTAAAGAAGTAGTCCAGTTACACATTTGTGGGCTTATAACTTGGCTTCTGAATGTCCTAGAGAGATCAGGTTTGTTTTAGAGTACTCCAATTAACAGCCCCCATTACCACAAAAAGGAATGGAGTCATTAGCACTTATGGTTTTTAAATGGCACCCAGAATTATGTTGCACGAAGCACAATTTCACATCATTCTGGGTTCATTTGTGTGAAAACAAGGTCCAATCAGGCTGAAACGTTACAAGAAGGTAGAATCTATTGAGTTGTAAGTGATCTGAACGTTTCATGATGATCGCACATTCCTATAGGGGGTAATACCATGTCCCAAAGGTCACCGGGCCTGGTGTGACTTTAAAGAAGTAGTCCAGTTACACATTTGTGGGCTTATAACTTGGCTTCTGAATTTCCTAGAGAGATCAGTTTTGTTTTAATGTACTCCAATCAACAGCCCCTACAACCACAAAAGGAATGGAGTCATTAGCACTTATGGTTTGTAAATGGCACCCAGAATTATGTTGCATAAAGCAAAATTTCACATCATTCTGGGTTCATTTGTGTGTAAACAAGGTCCAATCAGGCTGAAACGTTACAGGAATGTAGAATCTATTGAGTTGTTAGTGATCTGAACGTTTCATGATGATAGCACTTTCCTAAGAGGGTCAAACCATGTCCCAAAGGTCACCGGATCTGGTGTCAATTTAAAGAAGTAGTCCAGTTACACATTTGTGGGCTTATAACTTTGCTTCTGAATGTCCTAGAGAGATCAGGTTTGTATTAATGTACTCCAACCAACAGCCCCTACAACCACAAAAAGGAATGGAGTCATTAGCACTTATGGTTTGTAAATGGCACCCAGAATTATGTTGCACGAAGCACAATTTCACATCATTCTGTGTCCATTTGTGTGAAAACAAGGTCCAATCAGGCTGAAACGTTACAAGAAGGTAGAATCTATTGAGTTGTAAGTGATCTGAACGTTTCATGATGATCGCACATTCCTATAGGGGGTCAAACCATGTCCCAAAGGTCATCGGGCCTGGTGTCACTTTAAAGAAGTAGTCCATTTACACCTTTGAGGGCTTATAACTTGGTTTCTGAATGTCCTAGAGAGATCAGGTTTGTTTTAGTGTACTCCAGTCAACAGCCCCTACAACCTCAAAAAGGAATGGAGTCATTAGCACTTATGGTTTTTAAATGGCTTCCAGAATTATGTTGCACGAAGCACAATTTCACATCATTCTGGGTTCATTTGTGTGAAAACAAGGTCCAATCAGGCTGAAACGTTACAGGAAGGTAGAATCTATTGAGTTGTAAGTGATCTGAACGTTTCATCATGATAGCACTTTCCTAAGGGGGTCAAACCATGTCCCAAAGGTCACCGGATCTGGTGTCAATTTAAAGAAGTAGTCCAGTTACACATTTGTGGGCTTATAACTTGGCTTCTGAATGTCCTAGAGAGATCAGGTTTGTTTTATTATACTCCAATCAACAGCCCCTACAATCACAAAAAGGAATGGAGTCATTAGCACTTATGGTTTTTAAATGGCACCCAGAATTATGTTGCACGAAGCACAATTTCACATCATTCTGGGTTCATTTGTGTGAAAACAAGGTCCAATCAGGCTGAAACGTTACAGGAAGGTAGAATCTATTGAGTTGTAAGTGATCTGAACGTTTCATGATGATCGCACATTCCTATAGGGGGTCAAACCATGTCCCAAAGGTCACCGGGCCTGGTGTCACTTTAAAGAAGTAGTCCATTTACACCTTTGAGGTCTTATAACTTGGCTTCTGAATGTCCTAGAGAGATCAGGTTTGTTTTAGTGTACTCCAATCAACAGCCCCTACAACCTCAAAAAGGAATGGAGTCATTAGCACTTATGGTTTTTAAATGGCACCCAGAATTATGTTGCACGAAGCACAATTTCACATCATTCTGGGTTCATTTGTGTGAAAACAAGGTCCAATCAGGCTCAAATGTTACAGAAAGGTAGAATCTATTGAGTTGTAAGTGATCTGAACGTTTCATGATGATAGCACTTTCCTAAGGGGGTCAAACCATGTCCCAAAGGTCACCGGATCTGGTGTCAATTTAAAGTAGTCCAGTTACACCTTTGTGGGCTTATAACTTGGCTTCTGAATGTCCTAGAGAGATCAGGTTTGTTTTATTATACTCCAATCAACAGCCCCTACAACCCAAAAAGGAATGGAGTCATTAGCACTTATGGTTTTTAAATGGCACCCAGAATTATGTTGCACGAAGCACAATTTCACATCATTCTGGGTTCATTTGTGTGAAAACAAGGTCCAATCAGGCTGAAATGTTGCAGGAAGGTAGAATCTATTGAGTTGTAAGTGATCTGAACGTTTCATGATGATAGCACTTTCCTAAGGGGGTCAAACCATGTCCCAAAGGTCACCGGATCTGGTGTCAATTTAAAGAAGTAGTCCAGTTACACCTTTGTGGGCTTATAACTTGGCTTCTGAATGTCCAAGAGAGATCAGGTTTGTTTTAGTACTCTCCAATCAACAGCCCCTACAACCCAAAAAGGAATGGAGTCATTAGCACTTATGGTTTTTAAATGGCACCCAGAATTATGTTGCACGAAGCACAATTTCACATCATTCTGGGTTCATTTGTGTGAAAACAAGGTCCAATCAGGCTGAAACGTTACAGGAAGGTAGAATTTATTGAGCTGTAAGTGATCTGAACGTTTCATGATGATAGCACTTTCCTAAGGGGGTCAAACCATGTCCCAAAGGTCACCGGACCTGGTGTCAATTTAAAGAAGTAGTCCAGTTACACATTTGTGGGCTTATAACTTGGCTTCTGAATGTCCTAGAGAGATCAGGTTTGTTTTAATGTACTCCAACCAACAGCCCCTACAACCACAAAAAGGAATGGAGTCATTAGCACTTATGGTTTGTAAATGGCACCCAGAATTATGCTGCACTAAGCACAATTTCACATCATTCTGGGTTCATTTGTGTGAAAACAAGGTCCAATCAGGCTGAAACGTTACAAGAAGGTAGAATCTATTGAGTTGTAAGTGATCTGAACGTTTCATGATGATCGCACATTCCTATAGGGGGTCAAACCATGTCCCAAAGGTCACCGGGCCTGGTGTCACTTTAAAGAAGTAGTCCATTTACACCTTTGAGGGCTTATAACTTGGATTCTGAATGTCCTAGAGAGATCAGGTTCATTTTAGTGTACTCCAATCAACAGCCCCTACAACCTCAAAAAGGAATGGAGTCATTAGCACTTATGGTTTTTAAATGGCACCCAGAATTATGTTGCACGAAGCACAATTTCACATCATTCTGGGTTCATTTGTGTGAAAACAAGGTACAATCAGGCTGAAACGTTAGAGGAAGGTAGAATCTATTGAGTTGTAAGTGATCTGAACGTTTCATGATGATAGCACTTTCCTAAGGGGGTCAAACAATGTCCCAAAGGTCACCGGATCTGGTGTCAATTTAAAGAAGTAGTCCAGTTACACATTTGTGGGCTTATAACTTGGCTTCTGAATGTCCTAGAGAGATCAGGTTTTTTTTTGTACTCCAATAAACAGCCTCTAAAACCCAAAAAGGAATGGAGTCATTAGCACTTATGGTTATGGCACCCAGAATTATGTTGCACGAAGCACAATTTCACATCATTCTGGGTTCATTCGTGTGAAAACAAGGTCCAATCAGGCTGAAACGTTACAGGAAGGTAGAATCTATTGAGTTGTAAGTGATCTGAACATTTCATGATGATAGCACTTTCCTAAGGGGGTCAAACCATGTCCCAAAGGTCACCGGATCTGGTGTCAATTTAAAGAAGTAGTCCAGTTACACATTTGTGGGCTTATAACTTGGCTTCTGAATGTCCTAGAGAGATCAGGTTTGTTTTAGTGTATTCCAATCAACAGCCCCTACAACCACAAAAAGGAATGGAGTCATTAGCACTTAAGGTTTGTAAAGGGCACCCAGAATTATGTTTCACGAAGCACAATTTCACATCATTCTGGGTCCATTTGTGTGAAAACAAGGTCCAATCAGGCTGAAACGTTACAGGAAGGTAGAATCTATTGAGTTGTAAGTGATCTGAACGTTTCAAGATGATAGCACTTTCCTAAGGGGGTCAAACCATGTCCCAAAGGTCACCGGATCTGGTGTCAATTTAAAGAAGTAGTCCAGTTACACATTTGTGGGCTTATAACTTGGCTTGTGAATGTCCTAGAGAGATCAGGTTTGTTTTATTGTACTCCAACCAACAGCCCCTACAACCACAAAAAGGAATGGAGTCATTAGCACTTATGGTTTGTAAATGGCACCCAGAATTATGTTGCAAGAAGCACAATTTCACATCATTCTGGGTCCATTTGTGTGAAAACAAGGTCCAATCAGGCTGAAACGTTACAAGAAGGTAGAATCTATTGAGTTGTAAGTGATCTGAACGTTTCAAGATGATCGCACTTTCCTAAGGGGGTCAAACAATGTCCCAAAGGTCACCGGATCTGGTGTCAATTTAAAGTAGTCCAGTTACACCTTTGTGGGCTTATAACTTGGCTTCTGAATGTCCTAGAGAGATCAGGTTTGTTTTAGTGTACTCCAATCAACAGCCCCTACAACCACAAAAAGGAATGGAGTCATTAGCACTTATGGTTTGTAAATGGCACCCAGAATTATGTTGCACGAAGCACAATTTCACATCATTCTGGGTTCATTTGTGTGAAAACAAGGTCCAATCAGGCTGAAACGTTACAAGAAGGTAGAATCTATTGAGTTGTAAGTGATCTGAACGTTTCATGATAATCGCACATTCCTATAGGGGGTAAAACCATGTCCCAAAGGTCACCGGGCTTGGTGTCACTTTAAAGAAGTAGTCCAGTTACACATTTGTGGGCTTATAACTTGGCTTCTGAATGTCCTAGAGAGATCAGGTTTGTTTTAGAGTACTCCAATTAACAGCCCCCATTACCACAAAAAGGAATGGAGTCATTAGCACTTATGGTTTTTAAATGGCACCCAGAATTATGTTGCACGAAGCACAATTTCACATCATTCTGGGTTCATTTGTGTGAAAACAAGGTCCAATCAGGCTGAAACGTTACAAGAAGGTAGAATCTATTGAGTTGTAAGTGATCTGAACGTTTCATGATGATCGCACATTCCTATAGGGGGTAATACCATGTCCCAAAGGTCACCGGGCCTGGTGTGACTTTAAAGAAGTAGTCCAGTTACACATTTGTGGGCTTATAACTTGGCTTCTGAATTTCCTAGAGAGATCAGTTTTGTTTTAATGTACTCCAATCAACAACCCCTACAACCACAAAAGGAATGGAGTCATTAGCACTTATGGTTTGTAAATGGCACCCAGAATTATGTTGCATAAAGCAAAATTTCACATCATTCTGGGTTCATTTGTGTGTAAACAAGGTCCAATCAGGCTGAAACGTTACAGGAATGTAGAATCTATTGAGTTGTTAGTGATCTGAACGTTTCATGATGATAGCACTTTCCTAAGAGGGTCAAACCATGTCCCAAAGGTCACCGGATCTGGTGTCAATTTAAAGAAGTAGTCCAGTTACACATTTGTGGGCTTATAACTTTGCTTCTGAATGTCCTAGAGAGATCAGGTTTGTATTAATGTACTCCAACCAACAGCCCCTACAACCACAAAAAGGAATGGAGTCATTAGCACTTATGGTTTGTAAATGGGACCCAGAATTATGTTGCACGAAGCACAATTTCACATCATTCTGTGTCCATTTGTGTGAAAACAAGGTCCAATCAGGCTGAAACGTTACAAGAAGGTAGAATCTATTGAGTTGTAAGTGATCTGAACGTTTCATGATGATCGCACATTCCTATAGGGGGTCAAACCATGTCCCAAAGGTCATCGGGCCTGGTGTCACTTTAAAGAAGTAGTCCATTTACACCTTTGAGGGCTTATAACTTGGTTTCTGAATGTCCTAGAGAGATCAGGTTTGTTTTAGTGTACTCCAGTCAACAGCCCCTACAACCTCAAAAAGGAATGGAGTCATTAGCACTTATGGTTTTTAAATGGCTTCCAGAATTATGTTGCACGAAGCACAATTTCACATCATTCTGGGTTCATTTGTGTGAAAACAAGGTCCAATCAGGCTGAAACGTTACAGGAAGGTAGAATCTATTGAGTTGTAAGTGATCTGAACGTTTCATCATGATAGCACTTTCCTAAGGGGGTCAAACCATGTCCCAAAGGTCACCGGATCTGGTGTCAATTTAAAGAAGTAGTGCAGTTACACATTTGTGGGCTTATAACTTGGCTTCTGAATGTCCTAGAGAGATCAGGTTTGTTTTATTATACTCCAATCAACAGCCCCTACAATCACAAAAAGGAATGGAGTCATTAGCACTTATGGTTTTTAAATGGCACCCAGAATTATGTTGCACGAAGCACAATTTCACATCATTCTGGGTCCATTTGTGTGAAAACAAGGTCCAATCAGGCTGAAACGTTACAAGATGGTAGAATCTATTGAGTTGTAAGTGATCTGAACGTTTCATGATGATCGCACATTCCTATAGGGGGTCAAACCATGTCCCAAAGGTCACCGGGCCTGGTGTCACTTTAAAGAAGTAGTCCAGTTACACCTTTGTGGGCTTATAACTTGGCTTCTGAATATCCTAGAGAGGTCAGGTTTGTTTTAGAGTACTCCAATTAACAGCCCCCATTACCACTAAAAGGAATGGAGTCATTAGCACTTATGGTTTTTAAATGGCACCAAGAATTATGTTGCACGAAGCACAATTTCACATCATTCTGGGTTCATTTGAGTGAAAACAAGGTCCAATCAGGCTGAAACGTTACAAGAAGGTAGAATCTATTGAGTTGTAAGTGATATGAACGTTTCATGATGATCGCACATTCCTGTAGGAAGTGAAACCATGTCCCAAAGGTCACCGGGCTTGGTGTCACTTTAAAGAAGCAGTCCAGTTACACCTTTGTGGGCTTATAACTTGGCTTCTGAATGTCCTAGAGAGGTTAGGTTTGTTTTAGTGTACTCCAATCAACAGCCCCTACAACCACAAAAAGGAATGGAGTCATTAGCACTTAAGGTTTGTAAATGGCACCCAGAATTATGTTGCACGAAGCACAATTTCACATCATTCTGGGTCCATTTGTGTGAAAACAAGGTCCAATCAGGCTGAAACGCTACAAGAAGGTAGAATCTATTGAGTTGTAAGTGATCTGAACGTTTCAAGATGATCCCACATTCCTATAGGGGGTAAAACCATGTCACAAAGGTCACCGGTTCTGGTGTCAATTTAAAGAAGTAGTCCAGTTACACATTTGTGGGCTTATAACTTGGCTTCTGAATTTCCTAGAGAGATCAGTTTTGTTTTAATGTACTCCAATCAACAGCCCCTACAACCACAAAAGGAATGGAGTCATTAGCACTTATGGTTTGTAAATGGCACCCAGAATTATGTTGCATAAAGCAAAATTTCACATCATTCTGGGTTCATTTGTGTGTAAACAAGGTCCAATCAGGCTGAAACGTTACAGGAATGTAGAATCTATTGAGTTGTTAGTGATCTGAACGTTTCATGATGATAGCACTTTCCTAAGAGGGTCAAACCATGTCCCAAAGGTCACCGGATCTGGTGTCAATTTAAAGAAGTAGTCCAGTTACACATTTGTGGGCTTATAACTTTGCTTCTGAATGTCCTAGAGAGATCAGGTTTGTATTAATGTACTCCAACCAACAGCCCCTACAACCACAAAAAGGAATGGAGTCATTAGCACTTATGGTTTGTAAATGGGACCCAGAATTATGTTGCACGAAGCACAATTTCACATCATTCTGTGTCCATTTGTGTGAAAACAAGGTCCAATCAGGCTGAAACGTTACAAGAAGGTAGAATCTATTGAGTTGTAAGTGATCTGAACGTTTCATGATGATCGCACATTCCTATAGGGGGTAAAACCATGTCACAAAGGTCACCGGTTCTGGTGTCACTTTAAAGAAGTAGTCCATTTACACCTTTGAGGGCTTATAACTTGGTTTCTGAATGTCCTAGAGAGATCAGGTTTGTTTTAGTGTACTCCAGTCAACAGCCCCTACAACCTCAAAAAGGAATGGAGTCATTAGCACTTATGGTTTTTAAATGGCTTCCAGAATTATGTTGCACGAAGCACAATTTCACATCATTCTGGGTTCATTTGTGTGAAAACAAGGTCCAATCAGGCTGAAACGTTACAGGAAGGTAGAATCTATTGAGTTGTAAGTGATCTGAACGTTTCATCATGATAGCACTTTCCTAAGGGGGTCAAACCATGTCCCAAAGGTCACCGGATCTGGTGTCAATTTAAAGAAGTAGTCCAGTTACACATTTGTGGGCTTATAACTTGGCTTCTGAATGTCCTAGAGAGATCAGGTTTGTTTTATTATACTCCAATCAACAGCCCCTACAATCACAAAAAGGATTGGAGTCATTAGCACTTATGGTTTTTAAATGGCACCCAGAATTATGTTGCACGAAGCACAATTTCACATCATTCTGGGTCCATTTGTGTGAAAACAAGGTCCAATCAGGCTGAAACGTTACAAGATGGTAGAATCTATTGAGTTGTAAGTGATCTGAACGTTTCATGATGATCGCACATTCCTATAGGGGGTCAAACCATGTCCCAAAGGTCACCGGGCCTGGTGTCACTTTAAAGAAGTAGTCCAGTTACACCTTTGTGGGCTTATAACTTGGCTTCTGAATATCCTAGAGAGGTCAGGTTTGTTTTAGAGTACTCCAATTAACAGCCCCCATTACCACTAAAAGGAATGGAGTCATTAGCACTTATGGTTTTTAAATGG
The DNA here is from genome assembly GCF_043380555.1 of Nothobranchius furzeri. Classification (NCBI taxonomy): domain Eukaryota; kingdom Metazoa; phylum Chordata; class Actinopteri; order Cyprinodontiformes; family Nothobranchiidae; genus Nothobranchius; species Nothobranchius furzeri. Next base: position 642,958 of record NW_027223038.1, read on the forward strand.
CACCCAGAATTATGTTGCACGAAGCACAATTTCACATCATTCTGGGTTCATTTGAGTGAAAACAAGGTCCAATCAGGCTGAAACGTTACAAGAAGGTAGAATCTATTGAGTTGTAAGTGATATGAACGTTTCATGATGATCGCACATTCCTGTAGGAAGTGAAACCATGTCCCAAAGGTCACCGGGCTTGGTGTCACTTTAAAGAAGCAGTCCAGTTACACCTTTGTGGGCTTATAACTTGGCTTCTGAATGTCCTAGAGAGGTTAGGTTTGTTTTAGTGTACTCCAATCAACAGCCCCTACAACCACAAAAAGGAATGGAGTCATTAGCACTTAAGGTTTGTAAATGGCACCCAGAATTATGTTGCACGAAGCACAATTTCACATCATTCTGGGTCCATTTGTGTGAAAACAAGGTCCAATCAGGCTGAAACGCTACAAGAAGGTAGAATCTATTGAGTTGTAAGTGATCTGAACGTTTCAAGATGATCCCACATTCCTATAGGGGGTAAAACCATGTCACAAAGGTCACCGGTTCTGGTGTCAATTTAAAGAAGTAGTCCAGTTACACCTTTGTGGGCTTATAACTTGGCTTCTGAATGTCCTAGAGAGATCAGGTTTGTTTTAGTATACTCCAATCAACAGCCCCTACAACCACAAAAAGGAATGGAGTCATTAGCACTTATGGTTTGTAAATGGCACCCAGAATTATGTTGCACGAATCACAATTTCACATCATTCTGGGTCCATTTGTGTGAAAACAAGGTCCATTCAGGCTGAAACGTTACAAGAAGGTAGAATCTATTGAGTTTTAAGTGATCTGAATGTTTCATGATGATCGCACATTCCTATAGGGGGTCAAACCATGTCCCAAAGGTCACCGGGCCTGGTGTCACTTTAAAGAAGTAGTCCAGTTACACCTTTGTGGGCTTATAACTTGGCTTCTGAATGTCCTAGAGAGATCAGGTTTGTTTTAGTATACTCCAATCAACAGCCCCTACAACCACAAAAAGGAATGGAGTCATTAGCACTTATGGTTTGTAAATGGCACCCAGAATTATGTTGCACGAATCACAATTTCACATCATTCTGGGTCCATTTGTGTGAAAACAAGGTCCATTCAGGCTGAAACGTTACAAGAAGGTAGAATCTATTGAGTTTTAAGTGATCTGAACGTTTCATGATGATCGCACATTCCTATAGGGGGTCAAACCATGTCCCAAAGGTCACCGGGCCTGGTGTCACTTTAAAGAAGTAGTCCAGTTACACCTTTGTGGGCTTATAACTTGGCTTCTGAATGTCCTAGAGAGATCAGGTTTGTTTTAGTATACTCCAATCAACAGCCCCTACAATCACAAAAAGGAATGGAGTCATTAGCACTTATGGTTTTTAAATGGCAACCAGAATTATGTTGCACGAAGCACAATTTCACATCATTCTGGGTTCATTTGAGTGAAAACAAGGTCCAATCAGGCTGAAACGCTACAAGAAGGTAGAATCCATTGAGTTGTAAGTGATCTGAACGTTTCATGATGATAGCACTTTCCGAAGGGGGTCAAACCATGTCCCAAAGGTCTCCGGGCCTGGTGTCACTTTAAAGAAGCAGTCCAGTTACACCTTTGTGGGCTTATAACTTGGCTTCTGAATCTCCTAGAGAGGTTACGTTTGTTTTAGTGTTCTCCAATCAACAGCCCCTACAACCACAAAAAGGAATGGAGTCATTAGCACTTATGGTTTGTAAATGGCACCCAGAATTATGTTGCACGAAGCACAATTTCACATCATTCTGGGTTCATTTGTGAGAAAACAAGGTCCAATCAGGCTGAAACGTTACAGGAAGGTAGAATCTATTGAGTTGTAAGTGATCTGAACGTTTCATGATGATAGCACTTTCCTAAGGGGGTCAAACCATGTCCCAAAGGTCACCGGGCCTGGTGTCACTTTAAAGAAGTAGTCCAGTTACACCTTTGTGGGCTTATAACTTGGCTTCTGAATGTCCTAGAGAGGTTAGGTTTGTTTTAGTGTACTCCAATCAACAGCCCCTACAACCACAAAAAGGAATGGAGTCATTAGCACTTAAGGTTTTTAAATGGCACAGAGAATTATGTTGCACGAAGCACAATTTCACATCATTCTGGGTTCATTTGTGTGAAAACAAGGTCCAATCAGGCTGAAATGTTATAGGAAGGTAGAATCTATTGAGTTGTAAGTGATCTGAACGTTTCATGATGATAGTACTTTCCTAAGGGGATCAAACCATGTCCCAAAGGTCACCGGATCTGGTGTCAATTTAAAGAAGTAGTCCAGTTACACCTTTGTGGGCTTATAACTTGGCTTCTGAATATCCTAGAGAGGTCAGGTTTGTTTTAGAGTACTCCAATTAGCAGCCCCCATTACCACTAAAAGGAATGGAGTCATTAGCACTTATGGTTTTTAAATGGCACCCAGAATTATGTTGCACGAAGCACAATTTCACATCATTCTGGGTTCATTTGTGTGAAAACAAGGTCCAATCAGGCTGAAACGTTACAGGAAGGTAAAGGAAGGTAGAATCTATTGAGTTGTAAGTGATCTGAACGTTTCATGATGATCACACATTCCTAAGGGGGTCAAACCATGTCCCAAAGGTCACCGGATCTGGTGTCAATTTAAAGAAGTCCAGTTACACATTTGTGGGCTTATAACTTGGCTTCTGAATGTCCTAGAGAGATCAGGTTTGTTTTAGTGTACTCCAATCAACAGCCCCTACAACCACAAAAGGAATGGAGTCATTAGAACTTAAGGTTTGTAAATGGCACCCAGAATTATGTTGCACGAAGCATAATTTCACATCATTCTGGGTCCATTTGTGTGAAAACAATGTCCAATCAGGCTGAAACGCTACAAGAAGGTAGAATCTATTGAGTTGTAAGTGATCTGAACGTTTCAAGATGATCGCTCATTCCTATAGGGGGTAAAACCATGTCCCAAAGGTCACCGGGCCTGGTGTCACTTTAAAGAAGTAGTCCAGTTACACCTTTGTGGGCTTATAACTTGGCTTCTGAATGTCCTAGAGAGGTTAGGTTATTTTTAGTGTTCTCCAATCAACAGCCCCTACAACCACAAAAAGGAATGGAGTCATTAGCACTTATGGTTTGTAAATGGCACCCAGAATTATGTTGCACGAAGCACAATTTCACATCATTCTGGGTTCATTTGTGTGAAAACAAGGTCCAATCAGGCTGAAACGTTACAGGAAGGTAGAATCTATTGAGTTGTAAGTGATCTGAACGTTTCATGATGATAGCACTTTCCTAAGGGGGTCAAACCATGTCCCAAAGGTCACCGGATCTGGTGTCAATTTAAAGAAGTAGTCCAGTTACACATTTGTGGGCTTATAACCTGGCTTCTGAATGTCCTAGAGAGACCAGGTTTGTTTTAATGTACTCCAATCAACAGCCCCTACAACCACAAAAAGGAATGAAGTCATTAGCACTTATGGTTTGTAAATGGCACCCAGAATTATGTTGCACGAAGCACAATTTCACATCATTCTGGGTCCATTTGTGTGAAAACAAGGTCCAATCAGGCTGAAACGCTACAAGAAGGTAGAATCTATTGAGTTGTAAGTGATCTGAACGTTTCATGATGATCGCACATTCCTATAGGGGGTCAAACCATGTCCCAAAGGTCACCGGGCCTGGTGTCACTTTAAAGAAGTAGTCCAGTTACACCTTTGAGGTCTTATAACTTGGCTTCTGAATGTCCTAGAGTGATCAGGTTTGTTTTAGTGTACTCCAATCAACAGCCCCTACAACCTCAAAAAGGAATGGAGTCATTAGCACTTATGGTTTTTAATTGGCACCCAGAATTATGTTGCACGAAGCACAATTTCACATCATTCTGGGTTCATTTGTGTGAAAACAAGGTCCAATCAGGCTGAAATGTTACAGGAAGGTAGAATCTATTGAGTTGTAAGTGATCTGAACGTTTCATGATGATAGCACTTTCCTAAGGGGGTCAAACCATGTCCCAAAGGTCACAGGATCTGGTGTCAATTTAAAGAAGTAGTCCAGTTACACATTTGTGGGCTTATAACTTGGCTTCTGAATGTCCTAGAGAGATCAGGTTTTTTTTAGTATACTCCAATCAACAGCCCCTACAACCACAAAAAGGAATGGAGTCATTAGCACTTATGGTTTTTAAATGGCACCCAGAATTATGTTGCACGAAGCACAATTTCACATCATTCTGGGTTCATTTGTGTGAAAACAAGGTCCAATCAGGCTGAAACGTTACAGGAAGGTAGGTTCCATTGAGTTGTAAGTGATCTGAACGTTTCATGATGATAGCACTTTCCTAAGGGGGTCAAACCATGTCCCAAAGGTCACCGGATCTGGTGTCAATTTAAAGAAGTAGTCCAGTTACACATTTGAGGGCTTATAACTTGGCTTCTGAATGTCCTAGAGAGATCAGGTTTGTTTTAGTGTACTCCAATCAACAGCCCCTACAACCACAAAAAGGAATGGAGTCATTAGCACTTAAGGTTTGTAAATGGCACCCAGAATTATGTTGCACGAAGCACAATTTCACATCATTCTGGGTCCATTTGTGTGAAAACAAGGTCCAATCAGGCTGAAACGCTACAAGAAGTTAGAATCTATTGAGTTGTAAGTGATATGAACGTTTCAAGATGATCGCACATTCCTATAGGGGGTAAAACCATGTCCCAAAGGTCACCGGGCCTGGTGTCACTTTAAAGAAGTACTCCAGTTACACCTTTGAGGGCTTATAACTTGGCTTCTGAATGTCCTAGAGAGATCAGGTTTGTTTAAGTGTACTCCAATCAACAGCCCCTACAACCTCAAAAAGGAATGGAGTCATTAGCACTTATGGTTTTTAAATGGCACCCAGAATTATGTTGCACGAAGCACAATTTCACATCATTCTGGGTTCATTTGTGTGAAAACAAGGTCCAATAAGGCTGAAATGTTACAGGAAGGTAGAATCTATTTAGTTGTAAGTGATCTGAACGTTTCATGATGATAACACTTTCCTAAGGGGGTCAAACCATGTCCCAAAGGTCACCGGATCTGGTGTCAATTTAAAGAAGTAGTCCAGTTACACCTTTGTGGGCTTATAACTTGGCTTCTGAATGTCCTAGAGAGATCAGGTTTGTTTTAGAATACTCCAATCAACAGCCCCTACAACCACAAAAAGGAATGGAGTCATTAGCACTTATTGTTTTTAAATGGCACCCAGAATTATGTTGCACGAAGCACAATTTCACATCATTCTGGGTTCATTTGTGTGAAAACAAGGTCCAATCAGGCTGAAACGTTACAGGAAGGTAGAATCTATTGAGTTGTAAGTGATCTGAACGTTTCATCATGATAGCACTTTCCTAAGGGGGTCAAACCATGTCCCAAAGGTCACCGGATCTGGTGTCAATTTAAAGAAGTAGTCCAGTTACACATTTGTGGGCTTATAACTTGGCTTCTGAATGTCCTAGAGAGATCAGGTTTGTTTTAATGTACTCCAATCAACAGCCCCTAGAACCACAAAAAGGAATGGAGTCATTAGCACTTATGGTTTGTAAATGGCACCCAGAATTATGTTGCACGAAGCACAATTTCACATCATTCTGGGTTCATTTGTGTGAAAACAAGGTCCAATCAGGCTGAAACGCTACAAGAAGGTAGAATCTATTGAGTTGTAAGTGATCTGAACGTTTCATGATGATAGCACTTTCCTAAGGGGGTCAAACCATGTCCCAAATGTCTCCGGGCCTGGTGTCACTTTAAAGAAGTAGTCCAGTTACACCTTTGTGGGCTTATAACTTGGCTTCTGAATGACCTAGAGAGATCAGGTTTGTTTTAATGTACTCCAATCAACAGCCCCTACAACCACAAAAAGGAATGGAGTCATTAGCACTTATGGTTTGTAAATGGCACCCAGAATTATGTTGCACGAAGCACAATTTCACATCATTCTGGGTCCATTTGTGTGAAAACAAGGTCCAGTCAGGCTGAAACGCTACAAGAAGGTAGAATCTATTGAGTTGTAAGTGATCTGAACGTTTCATGATGATCGCACATTCCTATAGGGGGTAAAACAATGTCCCAAAGGTCACCGGGCCTGGTGTCACTTTAAAGAAGTAGTCCAGTTACACCTTTGTGGGCTTATAACTTGGCTTCTGAACTTCCTAGAGAGGTTAGATTTGTTTTAGTGTACTCCAAGCAACAGCCCCTACAACCACAAAAAGGAATGGAGTCATTAGCACTTATGGTTTGTAAATGGCACCCAGAATTATGTTGCACAAAGCACAATTTCACATCATTCTGGGTTCATTTGTGTGAAAACAAGGTCCAATCAGGCTGAAATGTTACAGGAAGGTAGAATCTATTGAGTTGTAAGTGATCTGGACGTTTCATGATGATAGCACTTTCCTAAGGGGGTCAAACCATGTCACAAAGGTCACCGGATCTGGTGTCAATTTAAAGAAGTAGTCCAGTTACACCTTTGTGGGCTTATAACTTGGCTTCTGAATGTCCTAGAGAGATCAGGTTTGTTTTAGTATACTCCAATCAACAGCCCCTACAACCACAAAAAGGAATGGAGTCATTAGCACTTATGGTTTGTAAATGGCACCCAGAATTATGTTGCACGAAGCACAATTTCACATCATTCTGGGTCCATTTGTGTGAAAACAAGGTCCAATCAGGCTGAAACGTTACAAGAAGGTAGAATATATTGAGTTTTAAGTGATCTGAATGTTTCATGATGATCGCACATTCCTATAGGGGGTCAAACCATGTCCCAAAGGTCACCGGGCCTGGTGTCACTTTAAAGAAGTAGTCCAGTTACACCTTTGTGGGCTTATAACTTGGCTTCTGAATGTCCTAGAGAGATCAGGTTTGTTTTAGTATACTCCAATCAACAGCCCCTACAACCACAAAAAGGAATGGAGTCATTAGCACTTATGGTTTTTAAATGGCACCCAGAATAATGTTGCACGAAGCACAATTTCACATCATTCTGGGTTCATTTGTGTGAAAACAAGGTCCAATCAGGCTGAAACGTTACAAAACGGTAGAATCTATTGAGTTGTAAGTGATTTGAACGTTTCATGATGATCGCACATTCCTATAGGGGGTCAAACCATGTCCCAAAGGTCACCGGGCCTGGTGTCACTTTAAAGAAGTAGTCCAGTTACACCTTTGTGGGCTTATAACTTGGCTTCTGAATATCCTAGAGAGGTCAGGTTTGTTTTAGAGTACTCCAACTAGCAGCCCCCATTACCACTAAAAGGAATGGAGTCATTAGCACTTATGGTTTTTAAATTGCACCCAGAGTTATGTTGCACGAAGCACAATTTCACATCATTCTGGGTTCATTTGTGTGAAAACAAGGTCCAATCAGGCTGAAACGTTACAGGAAGGTAGAATCTATTGAGTTGTAAGTGATCTGAACATTTCATGATGATAGCACTTTCCTAAGGGGGTCAAAACATGTCCCAAAGGTCACCAGATCTGGTGTCAATTTAAAGAAGTAGTCCAGTTACACATTTGTGGGCTTATAACTTGGCTTCTGAATGTCCTAGAGAGATCAGGTTTGTTTTAATGTACTCCAACCAACAGCCCCTACAACCACAAAAAGGAATGGAGTCATTAGCACTTATGGTTTTTAAATGGCACCCAGAATTATGTTGCACGAAGCACAATTTCACATCATTCTGGGTTCATTTGTGTGAAAACAAGGTCCAATCAGGCTGAAACGTTACAAAACGGTAGAATCTATTGAGTTGCAAGTGATCTGAACATTTCATGATGATCGCACATTCCTATAGGGGGTCAAACCATGTCCCAAAGGTCACCGGGCCTGGTGTCACTAAAGAAGTAGTCCAGTTACACCTTTGTGGGCTTATAACTTGGCTTCTGAATATCCTAGAGAGGTCAGGTTTCTTTTAGAGTACTCCAATCAATAGCCCCCATTACCACTAAAAGGAATGGAGTCATTAGCACTTATGGTTTTTAAATGGCACCCAGAATTATGTTGCACGAAGCACAATTTCACATCATTCTGGGTTCATTTGTGTGAAAACAAGGTCCAATCAGGCTGAAACGTTACAAGAAGGTAGAATCTATTGAGTTGTAAGTTATCTGAACATTTCATGATGATCGCACATTCCTATAGGGGGTCAAACCATGTCCAAAAAGTCACCGGGCCTGGTGTCACTAAAGAAGTAGTTCAGTTACACATTTTTGGGCTTATAACTTGGCTTCTGAATATCCTAGAGAGGTCAGGTTTGTTTTAGAGTACTCCAATCAATAGCCCCCATTACCACTAAAAGGAATGGAGTCATTAGCACTTATGGTTTTTAAATGGCACCCAGAATTATGTTGCACGAAGCACAATTTCACATCATTCTGGGTTCATTTGTGTGAAAACAAGGTCCAATCAGGCTGAAACGTTACAGGAAGGTAGAATCTATTGAGTTGTAAGTGATCTGAACATTTCATGATGATAGCACTTTCCTAAGGGGGTCAAACCATGTCCCAAAGGTCACCGGATCTGGTGTCAATTTAAAGTAGTCCAGTTACACCTTTGTGGGCTTATAACTTGGCTTCTGAATGTCCTAGAGAGATCAGGTTTGTTTTAGTATACTCCAATCAACAGCCCCTACAACCACAAAAAGGAATGGAGTCATTAGCACTTATGGTTTGTAAATGGCACCCAGAATTATGTTGCACGAAGCACAATTTCACATCATTCTGGATCCATTTGTGTGAAAACAAGGTCCAATCAGGCTGAAACGTTACAAGAAGGTAGAATCTATTGAGTTTTAAGTGATCTGAATGTTTCATGATGATCACACATTCCTATAGGGGGTCAAACCATGTCCCAAAGGTCACCGGGCCTGGTGTCACTTTAAAGAAGTAGTCCAGTTACACCTTTGTGGGCTTATAACTTGGCTTCTGAATGTCCTAGAGAGATCAGGTTTGTTTTAGTATACTCCAATCAACAGCCCCTACAACCACAAAAAGGAATGGAGTCATTAGCACTTATGGTTTTTAAATGGCACCCAGAATTATGTTGCACGAAGCACAATTTCACATCATTCTGGGTTCATTTGTGTGAAAACAAGGTCCAATCAGGCTGAAATGTTACAAAACGGTAGAATCTATTGAGTTGTAAGTGATTTGAACGTTTCATGATGATCGCACATTCCTATAGGGGGTCAAACCATGTCCCAAAGGTCACCGGGCCTGGTGTCACTTTAAAGAAGTAGTCCAGTTACACCTTTGTGGGCTTATAACTTGGCTTCTGAATATCCTAGAGAGGTCAGGTTTGTTTTAGAGTACGCCAACTAGCAGCCCCCATTACCACTAAAAGGAATGGAGTCATTAGCACTTATGGTTTTTAAATTGCACCCAGAGTTATGTTGCACGAAGCACAATTTCACATCATTCTGGGTTCATTTGTGTGAAAACAAGGTCCAATCAGGCTGAAACGTTACAGGAAGGTAGAATCTATTGAGTTGTAAGTGATCTGAACATTTCATGATGATAGCACTTTCCTAAGGGGGTCAAAACATGTCCCAAAGGTCACCAGATCTGGTGTCAATTTAAAGAAGTAGTCCAGTTACACATTTGTGGGCTTATAACTTGGCTTCTGAATGTCCTAGAGAGATCAGGTTTGTTTTAATGTACTCCAACCAACAGCCCCTACAACCTCAAAAAGGAATGGAGTCATTAGCACTTATGGTTTGTAAATGGCACCCAGAATTATGTTGCACGAAGCACAATTTCACATCATTCTGGGTCCATTTGTGTGAAAACAAGGTCCAATCAGGCTGAAACGTTACAAGAAGGTAGAATCTATTGAGTTGTAAGTGATCTGAACATTTCATGATGATCGCACATTCCTATAGGGGGTCAAACCATGTCCCAAAGGTCACCGGGCCTGGTGTCACTAAAGAAGTAGTCCAGTTACACTTTTGTGGGCTTATAACTTGGCTTCTGAATATCCTAGAGAGGTCAGGTTTGTTTTAGAGTACTCCAATCAATAGCCCCCATTACCACTAAAAGGAATGGAGTCATTAGCACTTATGGTTTTTAAATGGCACCCAGAATTATGTTGCACGAAGCACAATTTCACATCATTCTGGGTTCATTTGTGTGAAAACAAGGTCCAATCAGGCTGAAACGTTACAAGAATGTAGAATCTATTGAGTTGTAAGTGATCTGAACATTTCATGATGATCGCACATTCCTATAGGGGGTCAAACCATGTCCAAAAGGTCACCGGGCCTGGTGTCACTAAAGAAGTAGTTCAGTTACACCTTTGTGGGCTTATAACTTGGCTTCTGAATATCCTAGAGAGGTCAGGTTTGTTTTAGAGTACTCCAATCAATAGCCCCCATTACCACTAAAAGGAATGGAGTCATTAGCACTTATGGTTTTTAAATGGCACCCAGAATTATGTTGCACGAAGCACAATTTCACATCATTCTGGGTTCATTTGTGTGAAAACAAGGTCCAATCAGGCTGAAACGTTACAGGAAGGTAGAATCTATTGAGTTGTAAGTGATCTGAACATTTCATGATGATAGCACTTTCCTAAGGGGGTCAAACCATGTCCCAAAAGTCACCGGATCTGGTGTCAATTTAAAGTAGTCCAGTTACACATTTGTGGGCTTATAACTTGGCTTCTGAATGTCCTAGAGAGATCAGGTTTGTTTTAATGTACTCCAACCAACAGCCCCTACAACCACAAAAAGGAATGGAGTCATTAGCACTTATGGTTTGTAAATGGCACCCAGAATTATGTTGCACGAAGCACAATTTCACATCATTCTGGGTCCATTTGTGTGAAAACAAGGTCGAATCAGGCTGAAACGTTACAAGAAGGTAGAATCTATTGAGTTATAAGTGATCTGAACGTTTCATGATGATCGCACATTCCTATAGGGGGTCAAACCATGTCCCAAAGGTCACCGGATCTGGTGTCAATTTAAACAAGTAGTCCAGTTACATCTTTGTGGGCTTATAACTTGGCTTCTGAATGCCCTAGAGAGATCAGGTTTGTTTTAGTATACTCCAATCAACAGCCCCTACAACCACAAAAAGGAATGGAGTCATTAGCGCTTATGGTTTTTAAATGGCACCCAGAATTATGTTGCACGAAGCACAAATTCACATCATTCTGGGTTCATTTGTGTGGAAACAAGGTCCAATCAGGCTGAAACGTTATAGGAAGGTATAATCTATTTAGTTGTAAGTGATCTGAACGTTTCATGATGATAGTACTTTCCTAAGGGGGTGAAACCATTTCCCAAAGGTCACCGGATCTGGTGTCAATTTAAAGAAGTAGTCCAGTTACACCTTTGTGGGCTTATAACTTGGCTTCTGAATGTCCTAGAGAGATCAGGTTTGTTTTAGTATACTCCAATCAACAGCCCCTACAACCACAAAAAGGAATGGAGTCATTAGCACTTATGGTTTGTAAATGGCACCCAGAATTATGTTGCACGAAGCACAATTTCACATCATTCTGGATCCATTTGTGTGAAAACAAGGTCCAATCAGGCTGAAACGTTACAAGAAGGTAGAATCTATTGAGTTTTAAGTGATCTGAATGTTTCATGATGATCACACATTCCTATAGGGGGTCAAACCATGTCCCAAAGGTCACCGGGCCTGGTGTCACTTTAAAGAAGTAGTCCAGTTACACCTTTGTGGGCTTATAACTTGGCTTCTGAATGTCCTAGAGAGATCAGGTTTGTTTTAGTATACTCCAATCAACAGCCCCTACAACCACAAAAAGGAATGGAGTCATTAGCACTTATGGTTTTTAAATGGCACCCAGAATTATGTTGCACGAAGCACAATTTCACATCATTCTGGGTTCATTTGTGTGAAAACAAGGTCCAATCAGGCTGAAATGTTACAAAACGGTAGAATCTATTGAGTTGTAAGTGTTTTGAACGTTTCATGATGATCGCACATTCCTATAGGGGGTCAAACCATGTCCCAAAGGTCACCGGGCCTGGTGTCACTTTAAAGAAGTAGTCCAGTTACACCTTTGTGGGCTTATAACTTGGCTTCTGAATATCCTAGAGAGGTCAGGTTTGTTTTAGAGTACGCCAACTAGCAGCCCCCATTACCACTAAAAGGAATGGAGTCATTAGCACTTATGGTTTTTAAATTGCACCCAGAGTTATGTTGCACGAAGCACAATTTCACATCATTCTGGGTTCATTTGTGTGAAAACAAGGTCCAATCAGGCTGAAACGTTACAGGAAGGTAGAATCTATTGAGTTGTAAGTGATCTGAACATTTCATGATGATAGCACTTTCCTAAGGGGGTCAAAACATGTCCCAAAGGTCACCAGATCTGGTGTCAATTTAAAGAAGTAGTCCAGTTACACATTTGTGGGCTTATAACTTGGCTTCTGAATGTCCTAGAGAGATCAGGTTTGTTTTAATGTACTCCAACCAACAGCCCCTACAACCTCAAAAAGGAATGGAGTCATTAGCACTTATGGTTTGTAAATGGCACCCAGAATTATGTTGCACGAAGCACAATTTCACATCATTCTGGGTCCATTTGTGTGAAAACAAGGTCCAATCAGGCTGAAACGTTACAAGAAGGTAGAATCTATTGAGTTGTAAGTGATCTGAACATTTCATGATGATCGCACATTCCTATAGGGGGTCAAACCATGTCCCAAAGGTCACCGGGCCTGGTGTCACTAAAGAAGTAGTCCAGTTACACTTTTGTGGGCTTATAACTTGGCTTCTGAATATCCTAGAGAGGTCAGGTTTGTTTTAGAGTACTCCAATCAATAGCCCCCATTACCACTAAAAGGAATGGAGTCATTAGCACTTATGGTTTTTAAATGGCACCCAGAATTATGTTGCACGAAGCACAATTTCACATCATTAAGGGTTCATTTGTGTGAAAACAAGGTCCAATCAGGCTGAAACGTTACAAGAAGGTAGAATCTATTGAGTTGTAAGTGATCTGAACATTTCATGATGATCGCACATTCCTATAGGGGGTCAAACCATGTCCAAAAGGTCACCGGGCCTGGTGTCACTAAAGAAGTAGTTCAGTTACACCTTTGTGGGCTTATAACTTGGCTTCTGAATATCCTAGAGAGGTCAGGTTTGTTTTAGAGTACTCCAATCAATAGCCCCCATTACCACTAAAAGGAATGGAGTCATTAGCACTTATGGTTTTTAAATGGCACCCAGAATTATGTTGCACGAAGCACAATTTCACATCATTCTGGGTTCATTTGTGTGAAAACAAGGTCCAATCAGGCTGAAACGTTACAGGAAGGTAGAATCTATTGAGTTGTAAGTGATCTGAACATTTCATGATGATAGCACTTTCCTAAGGGGGTCAAACCATGTCCCAAAAGTCACCGGATCTGGTGTCAATTTAAAGTAGTCCAGTTACACATTTGTGGGCTTATAACTTGGCTTCTGAATGTCCTAGAGAGATCAGGTTTGTTTTAATGTACTCCAACCAACAGCCCCTACAACCACAAAAAGGAATGGAGTCATTAGCACTTATGGTTTGTAAATGGCACCCAGAATTATGTTGCACGAAGCACAATTTCACATCATTCTGGGTCCATTTGTGTGAAAACAAGGTAGAATCAGGCTGAAACGTTACAAGAAGGTAGAATCTATTGAGTTATAAGTGATCTGAACGTTTCATGATGATCGCACATTCCTATAGGGGGTCAAACCATGTCCCAAAGGTCACCGGATCTGGTGTCAATTTAAACAAGTAGTCCAGTTACATCTTTGTGGGCTTATAACTTGGCTTCTGAATGCCCTAGAGAGATCAGGTTTGTTTTAGTATACTCCAATCAACAGCCCCTACAACCACAAAAAGGAATGGAGTCATTAGCGCTTATGGTTTTTAAATGGCACCCAGAATTATGTTGCACGAAGCACAAATTCACATCATTCTGGGTTCATTTGTGTGGAAACAAGGTCCAATCAGGCTGAAACGTTATAGGAAGGTATAATCTATTTAGTTGTAAGTGATCTGAACGTTTCATGATGATAGTACTTTCCTAAGGGGGTAAAACCATTTCCCAAAGGTCACCGGATCTGGTGTCAATTTAAAGAAGTAGTCCAGTTACACCTTTGTGGGCTTATAACTTGGCTTCTGAATATCCTAGGGAGGTCAGGTTTGTTTTAGAGTACTCCAATTAGCAGCCCCCATTACCACTAAAAGGAATGGAGTCATTAGCACTTATGGTTTTTAAATGGCACCCAGAATTATGTTGCACGAAGCACAATTTCACATCATTCTGGGTTCATTTGTGTGAAAACAAGGTCCAATCAGGCTGAAACGTTACAGGAAGGTAGAGGAAGGTAGAATCTATTGAGTTGTAAGTGATCTGAACGTTTCATGATGATCGCACATTCCTAAGGGGGTCAAAACATGTCCCAAAGGTCAGCGGACCTGGTGTCAATTTAAAGAAGTAGTCCAGTTACACATTTGTGGGCTCATAACTTGGCTTCTGAATGTCCTAGAGAGATCAGGTTTGTTTTAGTGTACTCCAATCAACAGCCCCTACAACCACAAAAAGGAATGGAGTCATTAGCACTTAAGGTTTGTAAATGGCACCCAGAATTATGTTGCACGAAGCACAATTTCACATCATTCTGGGTTCATTTGTGTGAAAACAAGGTCCAATCAGGCTGAAACCTTACAGGAAGGTAGAATCTATTGAGTTGTAAGTGATCTGAACGTTTCATGATGATAGCATTTCCTAAGGGGGTCAAACCATGTCCCAAAGGTCACCGGATCTGGTGTCAATTTAAAGAAGTAGTCCAGTTACACATTTGTGGGCTTATAACCTGGCTTCTGAATGTCCTAGAGAGACCAGGTTTGTTTTAATGTACTCCAATCAACAGCCCCTACAACCACAAAAAGGAATGGAGTCATTAGCACTTATGGTTTGTAAAGGGCACCCAGAATTATGTTGCACGAAGCACAATTTCACATCATTCTGGGTCCATTTGTGTGAAAACAAGGTCCAATCAGGCTGAAACGCTACAAGAAGGTAGAATCTATTGAGTTGTAAGTGATCTGAACGTTTCATGATGATCGCACATTCCTATAGGGGGTCAAACCATGTCCCAAAGGTCACCGGGCCTGGTGTCACTTTAAAGAAGTAGTCCAGTTACACCTTTGAGGTCTTATAACTTGGCTTCTGAATGTCCTAGAGTGATCAGGTTTGTTTTAGTGTACTCCAATCAACAGCCCCTACAACCTCAAAAAGGAATGGAGTCATTAGCACTTATGGTTTTTAAATGGCACCCAGAATTATCTTGCACGAAGCACAATTTCACATCATTCTGGGTTCATTTGTGTGAAAACAAGGTCCAATCAGGCTGAAATGTTACAGGAAGGTAGAATCTATTGGGTTGTAAGTGATCTGAACGTTTCATGATGATAGCACTTTCCTAAGGGGGTCAAACCATGTCCCAAAGGTCACAGGATCTGGTGTCAATTTAAAGAAGTAGTCCAGTTACACCTTTGTGGGCTTATAACTTGGCTTCTGAATGTCCTAGAGAGATCAGGTTTGTTTTAGTATACTCCAATCAACAGCCCCTACAACCACAAAAAGGAATGGAGTCATTAGCACTTATGGTTTTTAAATGGCACCCAGAATTATGTTGCACGAAGCACAATTTCACATCATTCTGGGTTCATTTGTGTGAAAACAAGGTCCAATCAGGCTGAAACGTTACAGGAAGGTAGATTCTATTGAGTTGTAAGTGATCTGAACGTTTCATGATGATAGCACTTTCCTAAGGGGGTCAAACCATGTCCCAAAGGTCACCGGATCTGGTGTCAATTTAAAGAAGTAGTCCAGTTACACATTTGTGGGCTTATAACTTGGCTTCTGAATGTCCTAGAGAGATCAGGTTTGTTTTAGTGTACTCCAATCAACAGCCCCTACAACCACAAAAAGGAATGGAGTCATTAGCACTTAAGGTTTGTAAATGGCACCCAGAATTATGTTGCACGAAGCACAATTTCACATCATTCTGGGTCCATTTGTGTGAAAACAAGGTCCAATCAGGCTGAAACGCTACAAGAAGGTAGAATCTATTGAGTTGTAAGTGATCTGAACGTTTCAAGATGATCGCACATTCCTATAGGGGGTAAAACCATGTCCCAAAGGTCACCGGGCCTGGTGTCACTTTAAAGAAGTAGTCCAGTTACACCTTTGAGGGCTTATAACTTGGCTTCTGAATGTCCTAGAGAGATCAGGTTTGTTTTAGTGTACTCCAATCAACAGCCCCTACAACCTCAAAAAGGAATGGAGTCATTAGCACTTATGGTTTTTAAATGACACCCAGAATTATGTTGCACGAAGCACAATTTCACATCATTCTGGGTTCATTTGTGTGAAAACAAGGTCCAATAAGGCTGAAATGTTACAGGAAGGTAGAATCTATTGAGTTGTAAGTGATCTGAACGTTTCATGATGATAGCACTTTCCTAAGGGGGTCAAACCATGTCCCAAAGGTCACCGGATCTGGTGTCAATTTAAAGAAGTAGTCCAGTTACACATTTGTTGGCTTATAACTTGGCTTCTGAATGTCCTAGAGAGATCAGGTTTGTTTTAGTATACTCCAATCAACAGCCCCCATTACCACAAAAAGGAATGGAGTCATTAGCACTTATGGTTTTTAAATGGCACCCAGAATTATGTTGCACGAAGCACAATTTCACATCATTCTGGGTTCATTTGTGTGAAAACAAGGTCCAATCAGGCTGAAACGTTACAGGAAGGTAGAATCTATTGAGTTGTAAGTGATCTGAACATTTCATGATGATAGAACTTTCCTAAGGGGGTCAAACCATGTCCCAAAGGTCACCGGATCTGGTGTCAATTTAAAGAAGTAGTCCAGTTACACATTTGTGGGCTTATAACTTGGCTTCTGAATGTCCTAGAGAGATCAGGTTTGTTTTAATGTACTCCAATCAACAGCCCCTACAACCACAAAAAGGAATGGAGTCATTAGCACTTATGGTTTGTAAATTGCACCCAGAATTATGTTGCACGAAGCACAATTTCACATCATTCTGGCTTCATTTGTGTGAAAACAAGGTCCAATCAGGCTGAAACGCTACAAGAAGGTAGAATCTATTGAGTTGTAAGTGATCTGAACGTTTCATGATGATAGCACTTTCCTAAGGGGGTCAAACCATGTCCCAAAGGTCAACGGACCTGGTATCACTTTAAAGAAGTAGTCCAGTTACACATTTGTGGGCTTATAACTTGGCTTCTGAATGTCCTAGAGAGATCAGGTTGGTTTTAGTGTACTCCAATCAACAGCCCCTACAACCACAAAAAGGAATGGAGTCATTAGCACTTATGGTTTGTAAATGGCACCCAGAATTATGTTGCACGAAGCACAATTTCACATCATTCTGGGTCCATTTGTGTGAAAACAAGGTCCAATCAGGCTGAAACGTTACAAGAAGGTAGAATCTATTGAGTTGTAAGTGATCTGAACATTTCATGATGATCGCACATTCCTATAGGGGGTCAAACCATGTCCCAAAGGTCACCGGGCCTGGTGTCACTAAAGAAGTAGTCCAGTTACACCTTTGTGGGCTTATAACTTGGCTTCTGAATATCCTAGAGAGGTCAGGTTTGTTTTAGAGTACTCCAATCAATAGCCCCCATTACCACTAAAAGGAATGGAGTCATTAGCACTTATGGTTTTTAAATGGCACCCAGAATTATGTTGCACGAAGCACAATTTCACATCATTCTGGGTTCATTTGTGTGAAAACAAGGTCCAATCAGGCTGAAACGTTACAAGAAGTTAGAATCTATTGAGTTGTAAGTGATCTGAACATTTCATGATGATCGCACATTCCTATAGGGGGTCAAACCATGTCCAAAAGGTCACCGGGCCTGGTGTCAATTTAAAGTAGTCCAGTTACACATTTGTGGGCTTATAACTTGGCTTCTGAATGTCCTAGAGAGATCAGGTTTGTTTTAATGTACTCCAACCAACAGCCCCTACAACCACAAAAAGGAATGGAGTCATTAGCACTTATGGTTTGTAAATGGCACCCAGAATTATGTTGCACGAAGCACAATTTCACATCATTCTGGGTCCATTTGTGTGAAAACAAGGTCCAATCAGGCTGAAACGTTACAAGAAGGTAGAATCTATTGAGTTGTAAGTGATCTGAACATTTCATGATGATCGCACATTCCTATAGGGGGTCAAACCATGTCCAAAAGGTCACCGGGCCTGGTGTCAATTTAAAGTAGTCCAGTTACACATTTGTGGGCTTATAACTTGGCTTCTGAATGTCCTAGAGAGATCAGGTTTGTTTTAATGTACTCCAACCAACAGCCCCTACAACCACAAAAAGGAATGGAGTCATTAGCACTTATGGTTTGTAAATGGCACCCAGAATTATGTTGCACGAAGCACAATTTCACATCATTCTGGGTCCATTTGTGTGAAAACAAGGTCGAATCAGGCTGAAACGTTACAAGAAGGTAGAATCTATTGAGTTATAAGTGATCTGAACGTTTCATGATGATCGCACATTCCTATAGGGGGTCAAACCATGTCCCAAAGGTCACCGGATCTGGTGTCAATTTAAACAAGTAGTCCAGTTACATCTTTGTGGGCTTATAACTTGGCTTCTGAATGCCCTAGAGAGATCAGGTTTGTTTTAGTATACTCCAATCAACAGCCCCTAAAAACCACAAAAAGGAATGGAGTCATTAGCGCTTATGGTTTTTAAATGGCACCCAGAATTATGTTGCACGAAGCACAATTTCACATCATTCTGGGTTCATTTGTGTGAAAACAAGGTCCAATCAGGCTGAAACGTTACAGGAAGGTAGAGGAAGGTAGAATCTATTGAGTTGTAAGTGATCTGAACGTTTCATGATGATCGCACATTCCTAAGGGGGTCAAAACATGTCCCAAAGGTCACCGGATCTGGTGTCAATTTAAAGAAGTAGTCCAGTTACACATTTGTGGGCTCATAACTTGGCTTCTGAATGTCCTAGAGAGATCAGGTTTGTTTTAGTGTACTCCAATCAACAGCCCCTACAACCACAAAAAGGAATGGAGTCATTAGCACTTAAGGTTTGTAAATGGCACCCAGAATTATGTTGCACGAAGCACAATTTCACATCATTCTGGGTCCATTTGTGTGAAAACAAGGTCCAATCAGGCTGAAACGCTACAAGAAGGTAGAATCTATTGAGTTGTAAGTGATCTGAACGTTTCAAGATGATCGCTCATTCCTATAGGGGGTAAAACCATGTCCCAAAGGTCACCGGGCCTGGTGTCACTTTAAAGAAGTAGTCCAGTTACACCTTTGTGGGCTTATAACTTGGCTTCTGAATGTCCTAGAGAGATTAGGTTATTTTTAGTGTTCTCCAATCAACAGCCCCTACAACCACAAAAAGGAATGGAGTCATTAGCACTTATGGTTTGTAAATGGCACCCAGAATTATGTTGCACGAAGCACAATTTCACATCATTCTGGGTTCATTTGTGTGAAAACAAGGTCCAATCAGGCTGAAACGTTACAGGAAGGTAGAATCTATTGAGTTGTAAGTGATCTGAACGTTTCATGATGATAGCACTTTCCTAAGGGGGTCAAACCATGTCCCAAAGGTCACCGGATCTGGTGTTAATTTAAAGAAGTAGTCCATTTACACATTTGTGGGCTTATAACCTGGCTTCTGAATGTCCTAGAGAGACCAGGTTTGTTTTAATGTACTCCAATCAACAGCCCCTACAACCACAAAAAGGAATGGAGTCATTAGCACTTATGGTTTGTAAATGGCACCCAGAATTATGTTGCACGAAGCACAATTTCACATCATTCTGGGTCCATTTGTGTGAAAACTAAGTCCAATCAGGCTGAAACGCTACAAGAAGGTAGAATCTATTGAGTTGTAAGTGATCTGAACGTTTCATGATGATCTCACATTCCTATAGGGGGTCAAACCATGTCCCAAAGGTCACCGGGCCTGGTGTCACTTTAAAGAAGTAGTCCAGTTACACCTTTGAGGTCTTATAACTTGGCTTCTGAATGTCCTAGAGTGATCAGGTTTGTTTTAGTGTACTCCAATCAACAGCCCCTAGAACCTCAAAAAGGAATGGAGTCATTAGCACTTATGGTTTTTAAATGGCACCCAGAATTATCTTGCACGAAGCACAATTTCACATCATTCTGGGTTCATTTGTGTGAAAACAAGGTCCAATCAGGCTGAAATGTTACAGGAAGGTAGAATCTATTGGGTTGTAATTGATCTGAACGTTTCATGATGATAGCACTTTCCTAAGGGGGTCAAACCATGTCCCAAAGGTCACAGGATCTGGTGTCAATTTAAAGAAGTAGTCCAGTTACACCTTTGTGGGCTTATAACTTGGCTTCTGAATGTCCTAGAGAGATCAGGTTTGTTTTAGTATACTCCAATCAACAGCCCCTACAACCACAAAAAGGAATGGAGTCATTAGCACTTATGGTTTTTAAATGGCACCCAGAATTATGTTGCACGAAGCACAATTTCACATCATTCTGGGTTCATTTGTGTGAAAACAAGGTCCAATCAGGCTGAAACGTTACAGGAAGGTAGATTCTATTGAGTTGTAAGTGATCTGAACGTTTCATGATGATAGCACTTTCCTAAGGGGGTCAAACCATGTCCCAAAGGTCACCGGATCTGGTGTCAATTTAAAGAAGTAGTCCAGTTACACATTTGTGGGCTTATAACTTGGCTTCTGAATGTCCTAGAGAGATCAGGTTTGTTTTAGTGTACTCCAATCAACAGCCCCTACAACCACAAAAAGGAATGGAGTCATTGGCACTTAAGGTTTGTAAATGGCACCCAGAATTATGTTGCACGAAGCACAATTTCACATCATTCTGGGTCCATTTGTGTGAAAACAAGGTCCAATCAGGCTGAAACGCTACAAGAAGGTAGAATCTATTGAGTTGTAAGTGATCTGAACGTTTCATGATGATCGCACATTCCTATAGGGGGTCAAACCATGTCCCAAAGGTCACCGGATCTGGTGTCAATTTAAACAAGTAGTCCAGTTACATCTTTGTGGGCTTATGACTTGGCTTCTGAATGCCCTAGAGAGATCAGGTTTGTTTTAGTATACTCCAATCAACAGCCCCTAAAAACCACAAAAAGGAATGGAGTCATTAGCGCTTATGGTTTTTAAATGGCACCCAGAATTATGTTGCACGAAGCACAATTTCACATCATTCTGGGTTCATTTGTGTGAAAACAAGGTCCAATCAGGCTGAAACGTTACAGGAAGGTAGAGGAAGGTAGAATCTATTGAGTTGTAAGTGATCTGAACGTTTCATGATGATCGCACATTCCTAAGGGGGTCAAAACATGTCCCAAAGGTCACCGGATCTGGTGTCAATTTAAAGAAGTAGTCCAGTTACACATTTGTGGGCTCATAACTTGGCTTCTGAATGTCCTAGAGAGATCAGGTTTGTTTTAGTGTACTCCAATCAACAGCCCCTACAACCACAAAAAGGAATGGAGTCATTAGCACTTAAGGTTTGTAAATGGCACCCAGAATTATGTTGCACGAAGCACAATTTCACATCATTCTGGGTCCATTTGTGTGAAAACAAGGTCCAATCAGGCTGAAACGCTACAAGAAGGTAAAATCTATTGAGTTGTAAGTGATCTGAACGTTTCAAGATGATCGCTCATTCCTATAGGGGGTAAAACCATGTCCCAAAGGTCACCGGGCCTGGTGTCACTTTAAAGAAGTAGTCCAGTTACACCTTTGTGGGCTTATAACTTGGCTTCTGAATGTCCTAGAGAGGTTAGGTTATTTTTAGTGTTCTCCAATCAACAGCCCCTACAACCACAAAAAGGAATGGAGTCATTAGCACTTATGGTTTGTAAATGGCACCCAGAATTATGTTGCACGAAGCACAATTTCACATCATTCTGGGTTCATTTGTGTGAAAACAAGGTCCAATCAGGCTGAAACGTTACAGGAAGGTAGAATCTATTGAGTTGTAAGTGATCTGAACGTTTCATGATGATAGCACTTTCCTAAGGGGGTCAAACCATGTCCCAAAGGTCACCGGATCTGGTGTTAATTTAAAGAAGTAGTCCAGTTACACATTTGTGGGCTTATAACTTGGCTTCTGAATGTCCTAGAGAGATCAGGTTTGTTTTAGTATACTCCAATCAACAGCCCCTACAACCACAAAAAGGAATGGAGTCATTAGCACTTATGGTTTTTAAATGGCACCCAGAATTATGTTGCACGAAGCACAATTTCACATCATTCTGGGTTCATTTGTGTGAAAACAAGG